>NC_079191.1:112635999-113835999 GCF_029499605.1 Hyla sarda
CGTGCAAATGCCCGCATGTCGGCGATCGCAGAATATCGCATGTCAATTTAGACATGCAATTTTCTCCTATTCCGGGCTGATCGGGTCTCTGGTGACCCGATCACCCGGAAAATAGGGATGCTCGGACCTGTGAGTGACAGGCCCTAGCATCCTGCAGGGTAGGAGTGAGGTCGCAATGCTGCGATCTCCTCCCATCCTCTGCCATTGGTCAGAACTGATTCTGACCAATGGCAGAGCAGGACGGTGGGTTGCCATGAAAACCCCCCATTCTGCCCACCCCTGGATGTCAGGCAGAACGGGGGGAGAACATGAAGGCCGGTACCTGGAGGAGAAGACTCGTGGGGCCCGGCAATCATCGCAGATATTCACCGGAGATCCCGGCTCAGGTAGGGAATCGACGGTGGGGGGTGGGGGTGGGGGGGGGTGGGTGGAGAAATGAAACTGAAAGTAAAGTGATTTTTACTGTGGCAACAACTAGGAAGGCCAAACTGCAACTCCCAGCATGCCCAGACAGCCAAAGGCTGTCTGGGCATGCTGGGAGTTGTAGTTTTGCAACATCTGGAGGGTCACAGTTTGGGGACAAACTGTAGCCCTCCAGATGTTGCCAATCTACAACTCTCAGCATGCCTAGACTGCCCAGGCATGCTGGGAGTTGTAGTTCTGTAACATCTGTCCCTTTTGCAATTTTCATGACATTTTTGAAAATTGCTGCTCTACTTTGAAGCCCTCTAATTTTTTCAAAAAGTAAAAAATATGTCCATTTTATGATGCCAACATAAAGTGGACGTATTGTATCCATTTTCCTTACAAGCAGAGAGCTTCAAATTTAGAAAAATGCGAAATTTTCAACATTTTCATGAAATTTTAGAATTTTTCACCAAAAAAGGATGCAAGTAATGCCGAAAATTTACCACCAAAATAAAGTAGAATATGTCAAGAAAAAAAAATCTCAGAATCAGAATATTCGGTAAAAGCATTTTAGAGTTATTAATGCGTAAAGTGACGGTGGTCAGATGTGCAAAAAAACGCTCTGGTCCTAAGGTGTAAAATGGCCTGGTCCTTAAGGGGTTAAAGGGGTTATCCAGGAAAAAACTTATATATATATATATATATATATATATATATATATATATATATATATATATATAGATAGATATAGATATATATATATGCATATATATATATATATATATATATATATATATATATATATATATATATCAACTGGCTCCAGAAAGTTAAACAGATTTGTAAATTACTTCTATTAAAAAATCTTAATCCTTTCAGAACTTATGAGCGGCTGAAGTTGAGTTGTTCTTTTCTGTCTAAGTGCTTTCTGATGACACTTGTCTAGGAAACTGTCCAGAGTAGAAGCAAATCCCCATAGTAAACCTCTTCTACTCTGTGCAGTTCCCGAGACAAGCAGAGATGTCAGCAGAGAGCACTGTTGCCAAACAGAAAAGAACAATTCAACTTCAGCAGCTGATAATTATTGGAAGGATTAAGATTTTTTAATGGAAGTAATTTACAAATCAGTTTAGCTTTCTGGAGCCAGTTGATATATAAAAAAGTTTTTTTCCTGGAATACCCCTTTAATGACGCCGGACGTATATTTACGTCCTGCGCCGGCTCCCGCAATATGAAGCGGGGTCGCGCTGCGACCCCGCATCACATCGCGTCAATCCCAGCCGGGACCAACGGCTAATACCACACATCGCCGATCGCGTCAATGTGTGGTGTTAACCCTTTAGAAGCGGCGGTCAAAGCTGACCGCCGCTTCTGAAGCGAAAGAAAAAGTATCCCGGCTAGTCAGTCGGGCTGTTCGGGCCAAATAGCTTACAGGACACCGGGAGGGCCCTTACCTGCCTCCTCGGTGTCCGATCGACGTATGACTGCTCCATGCCTGAGATCCAGGCAGTCAAGCGCCGATAACACTGATCACAGGCGTGTTAATACACGCCAGTGATCAGCATGAGAGATCAGTGTGTGCAGTGTTATAGGTCCCTATGGGACCTATAGCACTGCAAAAAAAATGTAAAAAAAAAGTGTTAATAAAGGTCATTTAACCCCTTCCCTAATAAAAGTTTGAATCACCCCCCTTTTCCCATAAAAAAAACCCAGTGTAAATAAAAAAATAAATAAACATATGTGGTATCGCCGCCTGCGTAAATGTCCGGAATATAAAAATATATCATTAATTAAACCGCACGGTCAATGGCGTACGCGCAAAAAAATTCCAAATTCAAAAAAGCGTATTTTGGTCACTTTTTATACCATTAAAAAATGAATAAAAAGTGATCAAAAATTCTGATCAAAACAAAAATCATAATGTTCAAAACTTCAGATCACGGTGCAAAAAATGAGTCCTCATACCGCCCTGTACGTGGAAAAGTAAAAAAGTTATAGGGGTCAGAAGATGACATTTTTAAACGTATACATTTTCCTGCATGTAGTTATGATTTTTTCCAGAAGTGCGACAAAATCAAACCTATATAAGTAGGGTATCATTTTAACAATATGGACCTACAGAATAATGATAAGGTGTCATTTTTATCGAAATATGCACTGTGCAGAAACGGAATCCCCCAAAATTGACAAAATGGCGTTTTTTCTTCGATTTTGTCGCACAATGATTTTTTTTTCCGTTTTGTCGTGAACTTTTGGGTAACATGACTAATGTCACTGGAAAATAGAATTGGTGACGCAAAAAATAAGACATAATATGGATTTTTAGGTGGAAAATTGAGAGGGTTATGATTTTTAAAAGGTAAGCAGGAAAAAAACGAAAGTGCAAAAACGGAAAAACCCTGAGTCCTTAAGGGGTTAAAATTAAAGTTGATGGTTGTGGTTAGGATCCTCCACTTATTTGTGAATAGTCCGAAGGAGCATTCAACATATCTCCTTGCCCTGGTCAGACGGTAGTAAAATACTCGTCGTTCTGCATTTAAACCTCGAGCTGCAAAGGGCTTCATCAAATTTTGGAGCATTTGAAATGCCTCATCTGCAACTAAAACGTGAGGAAGAGGAGGTCCATCAGAGCCAGGTAGGGTTTAGGACCAGTGATGTTAAATGTACAGGAATATAATGCTTTTCTAAAGTTTGATTCTTCAAAGGATGGCATTTTGGCCATATGCACTGATATCTACGGCCAGGAATTTGTAGTTGGCTTCAGATATAGCCACTAGAATAATTGAGAAAAAATGCTTGTAGTTATAATACAATACAGAAATTTAGGTGCACTACTGTGGTAGATGTATACAATGACATTGGCTATCCCTCAACACTGATGTTAAAATTGAGACATTCGCCAGTATATCCTTAGATGAAGGACATACCAGAGCCCACACACCAACGCCAAGGTTTCTCAAGTGGCGCGGGACCTAACGCTAACCTACCTGTGCGTGATAAGCAAAAACCAGGGGCCAGTGGGCAATTACAGCAGCATTAGGCCGACTTGCAGCCTGCTCCCAGTTGCCTCCAGTGTGACTGAGCACACATACAATGGGAGGAGGGAGAGACAGGCTACAAGCCCCACCTAAGTTGGCTGATATAGGTGCATGGCCTCACAGGTGAACCTCAATGCTGCCTTAATAGTATTGCATCTAAATTTCTGTATTGTATTCTAATTGTTACACATCTACACCATCTATCTGGTGTAGGATGCCATTTTGGCACTTGTAGTCTGTTGTAGGCATCCTCCATTGTATGCATTTTTATGCTGGGGATCGCCCTTAGCAACGGACTACAAGGGCAGGATCTGCTCCCCCAGTATATATGCACAACTGCATTTGAGGTTGAGAACCTCCTGCCATTTGAGACCACGTCTTTGTTGTTGTTATAATACAAGGACCCACTGTGGGCAGGTTTGTGAATCCTTATATGTTTCCCATCTAGGGTGCCTATGCAATTAGGAAAGTTTGCATTTCTTAGGAATCCTTCAGCAGACTGGAGCCAGGTACTTTCTTTTGACTGGGTCATATACACCATCTGCAACACTTTCCAGAGAGTCTCACATGTGAGGCACAATTTTGGAGATTGTGGATCTGCCCATGTGGAATTGAAAATGCAATGAGGCATAAGACTCACTAGTAGCAAGGAATCTAAGGAATCAAAAAATAAACAAAAACACATTAATTTTCATGATTTAAAATCCGAACATACATTTTATGCTGACACACAACTATTGTATGGACCCGGCATACAGGTGCACGCTGCTAGGCTAAATATACACAAGCAGGAGAACACAGCAGCACACTGCTAGCACAAAGATATAGATGAAATATGAAATGCTATATTGCTATAATGAAAAATGAAAAAGTGTGTTGCTGCGCTTTTAATTTTTATTATATATTATAGCAATATAGCATTTCATATTTCATCTATAGCTTTGTCCTAGCAGTGTTCTGCTGTATTCTCCTGCTTGTGTATATTTAGCCTAGCAGCGTGCACCTGTATGCCGGGTTCATGCAATAGTTGTGTCTCAGTATTTTAGGCAGATCTTTAACAAAAACATCAGCAATAAATTAGTTGGAATCTGGGTTATATTTAAGCATCTGAATAATAAAAAAAAAAAAAAATAGAATTTTTCAAAATTATCCTCATGAAATTTGTGGGGATATTCATGTAAACATGTAAAGCAAAAGTTGCTGAGTTGACCATAGCAAGTCATCAGATCACTTCTTTCAGTTTTGAAAAAGTGTTTAAAAAATGAAAGATGCGATCAGATTGGTTGCTTTTGGCAACTCACCAACTTTTTATCAGGACAGTTTTCGCTAAATGTCCCTCATATTGCATTTGATCGGTTCAATACTTTATCAATTTGTACATGATAGTATTGTCTCTGGGTGGATTTCAACCACCAGCCTTTCAGGTTTTTCAAATGAATGCGCTAACCAATTGCACCACAGAGACTAGAACTATCAGGAATTTTTTTTTATATATTTTAACCCCTTAGGGATATATTTTAACCCCTTAGGGACTCAACCCATTTTCACCTTGCAATTTTGACCACTCTCACTTTATGCATTAATAACTCTGGGATGCTTTTACCTTTTATTCTGATTCCAATAATGTTTTTTTGTGACATATTCTACTTTAACATAGTGGTACATTTTCGTTGTTACTTGCATCCTTTCTCGGTGAATAATCTTTCTGCTGGTAAGGAGAATGGACATTATAAATAAATGATATATTGATTCACAAATAGAATATGTCTACTTTATGTTTGCATCATAAAGTTGACAAGTTTTTACTTTTTGATGACATTAGAGGGCTTCAAAATATAGCAGCAATTTTCAAAATGTTCATGAAAAATTCTAAATCTGAATTTTTCAGGGACCAGTTCAGTTTGAAGTGGATTTGAGGGGCTTTTCTGTGAGAAATACCCCAAAAATGACCCCATTATAGAAACTGCACCCTCAGAGCATTCAAAATAACATTCAGAAAGTGTGTTAACCCTTTAGGTGTTTCACAGGAATAGCAGCAAAGTGCATGATCTTGTAGAGACATTTTTTAAATTTTTTTTTACAAGGGGTAAAAGGAGAGAAATCCCCCCAAAATGTATAACCCAATTTCTCTCGAGTAAGGACAAACCTCGTATGTTAATGTGAAGTGCTCTGTGGGAGCACTAGAGGACTCAGAAGGGAAGGAGTGACAATGGGATTTTGGAGAGTGAATTTTGCTGAAATGGTGTTTGGCATGTCACATTTAGGAAGCCTCTATGGTGCCAGAACAGCAAAAAAACAAAAAACAAAAAACAAAAGAAACACATGGTATATAGAGATGTTGTGAATTGTTCACCGGCGATCAGTTCCCGGCAAACTTAGCATGATCGCGTTCGCATCGCCGGGCGAACATATGTGAAGTTTGATCCGCCCCCTATACTTTAACATTGCAGTAAACTTTGACCCTGTGAGTCAGAGTCAGCAGACACATTACAGCCAATCAGCAGCAGTCCCTCCCTTCCAGACCCTCCTACCTCTTGCACGGACACCATTGGAGGGTCAGAGAAACTGCTCCTGCTGTATAGGGAAAGCAATAGCTAGGTTGCTGCTAGGTGGTGTATTCAGGGTCCAGTTTACTTCTAAAGCACTAGTGTAACATCTGCTTTAAGGACAGCACCCAAAAAAGCCCTTTTTAGGGCTGAAAGATATTAGTCTGTGTGTCTTGCAACAGCTGGAGGCACCCTGGTTGGGAGGGAACCGCTGGTTAACAGGGGTACTCCAGAATCAAACTTAAGTTCCTTCAAGCAACTAACTTCTACAGTATTCAAAGGGCTGAAAGATATCAGTCCGTGTGTTTTGCAACAGCTGGAGGCACCCTGGTCGGGGACCACTGCTTAAAAGGAGAACTCCGCTGACAAGCTTTTTTTCTTTAAAGCAACTAACTACTACAGTATTCAAAGGGCTGAAATATATCAGTCCCTGTGTTTTGCAACAGCTGGAGGCACCCTGGTTGGGGACCACTGCTTAAAAGGGGAACTCTGTTGGCAAGCTTTTTTGCTCATTGTCACACTAGTGCAAATCACATTTGGTGTGACAGTTGTGCAAATAATAAAAAAAAAACACTTTTTTGGCTGTTAAATAAAACCAGTCGTCACTGTCAGTTCATGTCACAGTTGCCAGTTTTTTTGCCTGCAGGGCAAATTGTGTCACCCTAGTGCAAATCACATTAGGTGTGAGAGTTGTGCAAATAAAAAAAAAATGACAGGCAGAGTAAGGCTACCCCGCAGGGGCCGTCGTGGTGCTGGGATTCCCTTTGGCCCTAGAATGGCCAGTGTTCAGAGGCCACGTACCCTGAACCCCCAAAGTTCTGAGGACTTAGTTGACTGGCTATCACAAGACACCCAATCTACTACAGCTTCCGCTCGGAAACTTGACGCACCATCCTTCTCCTCCTCTAGCTTAGCTTCGGGCACCTCTCATGCTACCACTTGCCCGCCTGCCGCCACCACCAACACTAGCACCACAGCAGCTTTACTTGATCCGTCAGAGGAGTTATTTACACATCGGTTTGAAGACATGAGTGATGCACGACCATTATTGCCAGAGGATGTAGTTAACAGGGATATGTCTCAGTCAGGCAGCATTACACACATGGACATACGGTGTGATGATGATGTTGTACCCGCTGCTGCTTCCTTTCTTGAGGTGTCAGATAGCGGTGAAGGTGTTGATAATGACGGTGTCCGTGGATGCCACGTGGGTGCCCGCTAGAAGTGTGGCATTTTTTTGTGTGTCTGCCTCTGACAACAGCGTGGCAATTTGCAACCTGTGCCAGAAGAAACTGAGTCGTGGGAAGTCCAACATCCACCTAGGCACAACTGCTTTGAAAAGGATTTCTTTGTGTTTTTCACCGTCCTGCATTATAGAGTCTTCTGGACTTTATGATAATTTAAACTTGAATTTTCAAGAGTACTAACCATTACACAAAGGAACGCTTGTTGCGTGTGATTTTTTATCTTAAATTTTCAAAAGTAAAATACAGAGAGGGAAGAACTCTGTTTCTTTATTTGATGAAAAATGTTATTTAGAAAATAATTTCTTTGTGTGTTTCTCCATCCTGCATTAAAGAGTCTTCTGGACTCTTGGATATGCGCTTGTTCTTATATTTCAGCCATGTGTACATGCCTAATTTTTCTGGCCTCTGGTGCTGCACTTTTTCTGCTGCTGCAATTTTTCTGGCGGCTGCTTTCATCTTTATTCGATGAAAAATTTTATTTGGAAAAGGATTCCTTTGTGTGTTTCTCCGTCCCGCATTATAGAGTTTTCTGGACTCTTGGATATGCGCTTGTTCTTATTTTTCAGCCATGTGTACATGCCTAATTTTTCTGGCCTCTGGTGCTGCACTTTTTCTGCTGCTGCAATTTTTCTGGCTGCTGCTTTCATCTTGATTTGATGAAAATTTTTATTTTGAAAAGGATTTCTCTGTGATTTTCACCATCCTGCATCAAAGAGTCTTCTGGACTTTCTGATAATTTAAACTTGAATTTTCCAGAGTACTAACCATTACACAAAGGAACGCTTGTTGTGTGTGATTTTTAAACTTACATTTTCAAAAATAAAATACAGAGAGGGATGAACTCTATTTCTTTATTTGATGAACATTTTTATTTAGAAAATAATTTCTTTGTGTGTTTCTCCGTCCTGCATTATAGAGTCTTCTGGACTCTTGGATATGCGCTTGTTCTTATTTTTCAGCCATGTGTACATGCCTAATTTTTCTGGCCTCTGGTGCTGCACTTTTTATGCTGCCACAATTTTTCTGGGTGCTGCTACAGCTGTGGCTGCAACAATACCACATTTTGAGCCATGTGTACATGCCTAATTTTTCTGGTACTCTCGGCTGACATCTCTGTCCATTTTTGCAACTGTGCATATTAGATGTATGGTAAGAGTAGCATGGTGGCTCAGAGGTTAGCAATGCTGCCTTGCAGTGCTGGGGCCTTGGGTTCAAATCCCGCTATGTGCTGTCTAAAGGGGGGATCTAACTATGTGATGCCTAAAGGGGGCTAATGCATGTTATTCCAAAGAATTTAGGAATAATAGGTGATTTATGCCCTTTATGGATTAAGACCAGACTCTGCATCAACTATGTAATTTTCCATGGGAGTTTTGACATGGTTCCCCCTCCAGCACGCCACAGTCCAGGTATTAGTCCCCTTGAAACAACTTTAAATCACTATTGTGGCCAGAAAGAGTCCCTGTGGGTTTTAAAATTCGCCTGCCCATTGAAGTCAATGGCGGTTCGCCAGTTCGCGAACATTTGCGGAAGTTTGGGTTCGCTGTTCGCGAACCGAAAATTTTATGTTCGCAACATCACTGATGGTATACTATTTTGGAAACAACACCCCTCAAGGAACTTAACTAGGGGTACAGTGAGCCTTAACACCCCACAGGTGTTTGACGACTTTTTGTTAAAATCAGATGTGTAAATGAAAATTTTATTTTTCACTAAAATGCTGCTTTTTCCCTAAATTTTACATTTTTTACAAGGGGTAATAGGAGAAAATCCCCCCCCCCCAAATGTGTAACTCCAGTTCTTCTGAGTATGGAAATACCCCATATGTGGACGTCAAGTGCTCAGCTGGCGCATTACAATGCTCAGAAGATAAGGAGTCACATTTGGCTTTTGGAAAGCACATTTTGCTGAAATGGTTTTTGGGGGGCATGTCACATTTAGGAAGCCCCTATGGTGCCAGAACAGCAAAAATAAAAATAAAAAAATAAACCACATGGCATACTATTTTGGAAACTACACACCTCAAGGGACGTAACAAGGGGTACAGTGAGCCTTAAAACCCCACAGGTGTTTGACGACATTTCGTTAAAGTTGGATGTGTAGTATTTTTTAACTAAAATGCTGTTTTTTCCCCAAATTTTACATTTTTACAAGGGGTAATAGGAGAAAATACCCCCCCAAAATGTTTAACCCCATTTCTTCTGAGTATGGAAATACCCCATATGTGGATGTAAAGTGCTCTGCGGGTGAACTACAATGCTCAGAAGAGAAGAAGCGCCAATGAGCTTTTGGAGAGATAATTTTTTGGAATGTAAGTCGGGGGCCATGTGCGTTTACAAAGCCCCCATGGTGCCACAACAATGGACCCCCCCACATGTGACCCCATTTTGGAAACTACACCCCTCACAGAATTTAATAAGTGGTGCAGTGAGCATTTACACCTCACTTGCATTTGACAAAACTTTGGAACAGCAGGCTGTGCAAAGGAAAAATTACATTTACAGAACAGGGGCAGAGCGGGTGCTGTTAGGGACACCCCCACAGTGGGTGCCGTTAGGGACACGCCCTGAGTCCTTAAAGATCGGAGATGCAGGGCATATGCATATAACCTGCATCCCCAAGAGGTTAATTGATACCATCAAAAAAAAACATCATGGGGAATATTTATGAAATGTCGGAGAACAGGGGTCTTGGGGAAAAGAAAAAAGGGAAAAGAGATTGTTTGAAGAGAATAATTAACCTCAATACATAGAAATATTGAAAAATCCCTCCATTCAGGGTGTAAAGATTCAAACAGATATGCTTATATGTTACATGGGAGGGTAATATTTTCCATGGGTTTTCTTTCCACTTTGAGCATGCTTTTAGGGGTTAATTTTCAGAATCTGCATGCCCATACAGCCATTATTTCACTTTAGGAACAGCTGGAGGCCCATTTTCTCTACACTATAGATTCAAAATGGGAATAAACATACACATTGAACACCATTTGCATAAAAAAATATATCAAAATGTACCTGAGGGAAACTACCAGACATTATTCCAGAGAAACTGTTACTCGACACCTCATATCCTGAAATGTGATGTCCTCCCGAACTAGATCCAGAAGATGATCAAAGGTCCTAGGAGACATTCTTAGGTGGTCCTGAAATTTATCAGGATACCCATGTAGCTGAGCATACAAAACATGAAATGCTCCATGATGTGGCCTTAAATCATTAACTGGGGGAACCCAGTAATGATGGGTAAAACGCCGTCTTTTACACTCCCTCTCTCTCTCTCACGCAACTGCAGCAGCTGCAGCAGCTGCAGGTGTAAAATTGGTAGGGATGCACCGATATATCGGCGGCCGATGCATATCGGCCGAAAATAGCTATTTCGGGGAAATGTCGAAACAACAAAAATTGTGCCGATAATGACCCACCTCCCCTGCCCACCCACAGCACAAGTTACAAACACTGCCAGTAGCAAAGGCACTCGTGGGGGGTGCAGGGGGGGGCCGGGCGCAACATCTGGGGGGGCGCGCTCTCCGGGATAGGAATACTTCTTTTTATGTTCCCGGGCCGGCTCCCGTGTGTGGCTGCAGGCCGGGGCCGACCAGAGCATATAAAACCCAATACTGTATACTAAAAACCAGGGGGCCTCCAGCTGTTGTGAACCTACAACTCCCAGCATGCCCGGACCGGCAAAGTCTGTCCGGGCATGCTGGGAGTTGTAGTTTCACAACAGCTGGAGGCCCCCTAGTTTTTAGTATACAGTATTAGTTTTTATATGCTCTGGTCGGCCCCCGCCTGCAGCCACACACGGGAGCCGGCCTGGGCACATAAAAAGAAGTATTCCTATCCCGGACATCCCTGTGTCCCGAAAAATCTTTTCGGGACATAAGGATGTCCGCCGGTCACTCACCATTCCCCAGCGTCCTCCTGCGATCCTCCTTCGGTCCTTCGCTTCTCCGCCTCTATGGTCGTACGCACGGGACGTCACTGATGTCCAGTGTGTACAACCATAGAGACGCAGGAGGACCGCAGGATCGTCGCAGGAGAACGCGCGCTGGCCGGGGCCTGGTAAGTGACTGCGTCATCTTCTTGAGTGTTCCGGTCACCGCTCCTCCGGTCCCGGCACCTACTGCTATGGTCCATAGGCCATAGCAGTAGATGTGACCCCGGGCCAGAGGAGCGGTGACCGGAACACTGTGGGGGCAGCAGTACAGACATTCAGCCTCCAGCCATACACTGTATATGGCTGGAAGCTGTTTGTCTGTGGGGTGGGGCAAGCAGCCTACTAATGTGGGGGAACTGCTGACCTAATGTGGGGGGGAGCTGCCTAATATTGTTGGGTGGGAGCTGCCTAATATTGTGGGGGGGAGCTGCCTAATATTGTGGGGGGGAGCTGCCTACAAATGTGGGGGGAGCTGCCTAATATAGTTGGGGGGAACTGCCTAATATTGTTGGGGGGAACTGCCTAATATTGTGGGGGGAGCTGACTAATATTGTGGGGGGGAGCTGCCTACAAATGTGGGGGGAGCTGCCTAATATTGTTGGGGGGAACTGCCTAATTTTGTGGGGGGAGCTGCCTAATATTGTGGGGGAACTGCCTACTATTGTGGGGAACCTGCCTACTATTGTGGGGGAACTGCTGACCTAATGTGGGTGGGAGCTGCCTACAAATGTGGGGGGAGCTGCCTAATATTGTTGGGGGGAGCTGCCTAATATTGTGGGGGAACTGCCTACTATTGTGGGGAACCTGCCTACTATTGTGGGGGAAATGCTGACCTAATGTGGGGGAGCTGCCTACTATTGTTGGGGAGCTGCCTACTATTGTGGGGGAAATGCTGACCTAATGTGGGGGAGCTGCCTATTAATGTGGGGGAACTCCCGACCTAATGTGGGGGAGCTGGCAATCTAATGTGGGGGAATCTAATCTAATGAGCGGAGCGCTGCATTTTACCAGAAGACGGGTAGAAGTCATTTTCGGTATCGGTTTCGAACGGGCATTTTTTATTTCGGTTTCGTTTCGGTTCTGAAATTTCCATTTCGGTGCAACTCTAAAAATTGGCATTGCAAACATGATGAAAAAGGTATGAAACGTAAAACAAAGCACAAGGCACAAAATCATACCTGCTCTCCTATCTCACTCCAACCTAGAAAGTCAAATTACATTGCAACACACACCCCTTTTATTGGAATTAAATTAAAACAAAGAAAACTTTACTCAAAAATATTGGGGGGGGGGGGGGACACACAAAAAACTGCACTCTGGATCTCCCCCCCCCCCCGCCCAGGCATATATTAATTAGCAGGAAGCTGCATTGGGCCCCTTCCTTGGGACCTTCATGGGCTGGCTCACTTTGAGACCAGAAGTTGTAGGAGAGCGCTTGTAACTTTTTTCTCCCAGGCAGGATACTTTTGATGCTAGTCTGTTCTCTCTTTCCTAAAGTAAAGTACCAGTACCAGCTTTGGTCAAAGAAATGAAACTAGAAAATGGACTAACTAAGCTCACATTCTACTTTTGTCCCACCGGAGCCAAACTACACTACACTTCCTTCTCCTTTTCTGGTTAAGCCAAGACTAACTAGTAAGTTCCTGTCCTCTGGGTAAAGAGGACTTGAATCAGGGATTCCTGAAACACACTGGGCTTGTTTCCTGTGTGAGCTGCTGGGAGGGGCTGCTCAGAGAGTGAGCAGGGAGAGGGGATGTGTTACCCTCCAGCCAATCAGGAACACTCAAACAGACACACTGAAGCTGTCAGCTCTCTGAGCTGAGGAGGAGGGAGTGTGACGTGTAATAAGATCTCCTGGACTTCCTGCCTGGAGGTAAAACTGAGAAAAGCAGTGTTCAGCAAAGATTACACTGCACATTGTAAAGTTATATAGCTTGATCATGTGCAGCGATATAAAAGGTACCGTATTTATCGGGGTATACCACGCACCGGCCTATAACACACACCCTCATTTTACCAAGGATATTTGGGTAAAAAAAGTTTTTTACCCAAATATCCATGGTAAAATGAGGGTGCGTGTGTGTGCGCGTGTATACCCCGATAAACCCCCAGGAAAGGCAGGGGGAGAGAGGCCGTCGCTGCCGACTTCTCTCCCCCTGCCTTTCCTGGGGTCTAGAGCCCTTCTGTCCCCCTGGCTATCGGCGCCGGCAATGGGGCGCCGGCACCGATAGTCAGGGGGACAGAATGGGCAGCGGTGCCGATAGCCAGGGGGAGAGAAGGGGCGGCAGCAGGGCTCTAGACCCCAGAAAAGGCAGGGGGAGAGAAGCCGGCAGCGACGGCCTCTCTCCCCCTGCCTTTCCTGGGGGTGTATCGGAGTATAACATGCACATAGACTTTAGGCTAAAAATTTTAGCCTAAAAAGTGCGTGTTATACGCCGATAAATACGATAATTTAATTTGGCTGGGGTTTTCCTTTAAGGCTCAGGGGGCCTATTTTCTAAATTATTATAATATTTTTTTAAATAGTCCAATAATTGGACTTACACCAGTGATCTTGTGATCATATAATACACTGCACTACTATTGTATGCTGACAGACATGTATACAGGCACATACTGTACATGGCAGATCTATTGGTGTTCATAAGGCTGCCTCCCTAGTGACTGCAAAAACATGTGTAGGAGGCCACAAAGAGGTTAAATAAACTATATTTATTCACTTAGCAATTGTGTGAAAACCTATATATTCTCAACGTCCTTGAATCTACTGTAAAACAAACTGTTTTGACTTGTTTTTTTGTTAACAATATACCAGCATACTTCTGTATGCCAGCATATTGTGCCTACATAAAAATATGCATATCTTCTTATAATGGCAGACCATTGGTATGTGCATACAGGTTACGACGGGCAGGAAAAGCAAAGCATAGAAAGTAGTTAAAAGATAGAAAATAAAAGGATAACAAAACTGATAAAGAATGAGAAAAGAGAATAAGGCTTCATTCACATCATGATTTAGCAATTCAGTTTTATATCAGTTTTTTTTTCCAAAACTGGAAAAAAAAAAAAAACGGACAAAACCATATGCAAAATTGTGCATTAGAAAAAACGTATACGGTTTCAGTGATAAAAGCCATTTGACAGCCGCCCACAGACTCACCCAGCCAGGCGTACTACTACTCCCATCATGGAACAGACTCTTCCCTGATGGGCGTAGTAGTTCCCCCGGCTGCGGAAGTCTGCGGACGGCTGTGGTGACTGCAATATTGCTTGAACTACTACTCCCATCATGGAAGAGAGTCTGTTCCATGTTGGAGGTAGTAGTAAAGGGGCTAAGGGACCAATCACACTGGGTCTCTCTTCTGAGACCTACTGCAATCATAACTTATAAACCAGGGGAGCGGGCCGCACACTGCTCCTCCCGGAAAGTATATGTAAACTCTACACTTTATATTTTCCCCAAATGGTTGGAACCAACTGGCCATTCACGGCTCTCGGTGGGGAATTTGAAATTATACAGTGAAATTCAGGGCTTTAACTAAGCACCATCTGGGGAAGCGCAATGCTGCTTGCTTCCCTGGCAGGAACCATGCCTCCTTCTATTGCTCCCATCATGGAGTCTGTTCCATGATGGGAGTAGTAGTTGTACCGCAGCACTGCAGGAGACCTGGGCGGCTGTGGAGTAAACTTTAAAAAATTGTAAAGAACCATGCACAAAACTGTGGTTGACCACGGTTTTGTGCACAGGAAAAAAATGCACGAAACCATACACATCCAAAAACCTACACAACTGTATACATCTAGTATGTGTATAATAGGTCAATGTAAATAGTTTTCTATACGGTTGTATATGGTTTTTAAATAGAAAACGTATACAGCAACTGTATAGCAAAATTTTGATGTGAATGCAGCCTATAATATAGAAAACAGTACTTACATATAGTGCTTGAATTATCAATGAAATCAGCATGTAGACCGCATGGATTCCTTCTCATTTGCTGTAGGATTAGTTTCCATAAATCTGGAGTTTTCCATGTACTGAAGTGATGATTGACTGTACTTTGTTGTGTCAGTCATCTTTGTTGTGATGATGTTGACGGAAACAATATAATATTCCACAATTCATATTTCACCGAGCAAGAAAGGATTCTCTTGTAATGATTGAAAACAACGACTTGTACTGAACAAAAGGAAATTTCATTTCTGAATTCTGAATACATTGTTTACTGGCAAGTGGCTGCTTAGAAATGTCTTCCCTTATTATATTAACTGAGAGGTCATGATGGTTCTGCCTGACCACAATCCCTTCTGACAGCTTTGGGGCATTTTATATTTAATTCTTACTTGTAATAAAGCTTTTCATTCTTCTTTATAAGAAGTACTTCATAATTCCAGGGGGGAGACAAACATAGTGGGTGGGGGGTACACACAAAAGGTTACAGCGCCATTTCACTGGTGAGTGCCGTCATTTCTATTTTACTAAAAGCAAGAATTTTCCATAACCTATGTATATTATGGATGAGCAACGCTAGTCTGCTATCATCCAGCACGAGATTCCTTCTTCATTATCACCATCTGAAAATCCAGTTTAAGTACCAGTGGCAGCTGTGCTGGACTTTTCTATTTTTTTCTTCTAAACGAACATTATATATTTACTCCTCTTGTGTGGTCTCCAGTGTAAGCTTTGATTTCATTGTATATAAAATGAGGCTTTTAATTGTCAATTAAAGGGAACCTGTCATCAGCGTTTACCATATATAACTGTTGGTAACATATTGTATAGGGTATATTAAGCTTGCCCACCATATCTGGGTGTCTTCAGGGCCAGCAGTGATGCTGGAAAATTTGAAAGCTGTCCCACACTGCATGCAAATGAAGTGTAAGTAGTTCCCGCATGATGGACAGCCCCGGCACCGCCAACATTACTGTTCTGCTACCTCTACTCACTGAAGTCTTGCGACCCCAGAAGCTACTTTATTCATTAGAATAGCCCTGATTCTGGGCCTGCACGAGATCTTGGTGAAGGGCAGTGAAGTCGGTGGTGCCCAGGCTGTCAATCACACCAGAATACTTCCAGGCAGTGGAAGAGAGAGGTGGTGTCTGGTAACTATAAAATAAAGTATACTAAGTGATTGTCTGAGCTAGTGATTGTGTGTCTGTATACAAGAGTGTGAAGTATACAAGTGAGTGTAAGTATAAAAGTGAGAGGGACTTAAAATTAAGTTCAGGGCGTTTAATTGAAATATTTGATAGTTTTTTTTTACTGTTAATGTTTGCAATTCCCAAATTTAGTATGGCCTTCATGTTGGAAAAGGCAGTCCAGTGTGCATCTTGCACAATGTATGCAATCCTTTAACAGCAGTTTGAGGGTGCATATTGTTGTGCGAGATGTGTGAGAGTTGTTCATTTGGAAGCCCAGATCCTGGATCTAGAGGAGCAATTGGCAACACTGAGATGCATTGACAACTTGGAGAGGAGTCTCCTGCTCACTGAGCAAGTACTCTCTGTGGTAGAGGTGGGAAGGATAGTGGGACGGAGGTGCAGGACAGTCAGGCAGCTAGCTGGGTTACAGTTAGAAAACGGGGTAGAGGGAAAAGTGTCAGGGAAGCTAGTCCTGAACTGGCACACCCCAACAAGTTTGCCAGGTTTGCAGATGAGTGGGATGCCATTTCAGAGCTAGCAGTACTGCAGCAGGACTCTGACCGCCAGGGGGGGGGGGGGGGTGTCTGCTCCAGTAAGGAGGGAGGGAGGAGTACAGGGCAGGCCAGACAGGTACTGGTAGTGGGGGACTCATTTATTAGGGGGACAGACAGAACGATCTGTCACAAAGAACGGGATCGCTGAACAGTGTGTTGTCTTCCTGGCGCTATAGTTCGGCACATCGCGGATCGAGTTGACAGGTTGCTGGGTGGGGCTGGAGAGGACCCAGCAGTCATGGTACATAGTGTTGCTCGGGAATATTCACCATGGGAATTTTATTCCCATTTAGCACTATATATTCACAATTACGAATATTTGTATTTTTTTGTTTCCTTTTTTTTTTGTCTTCACACAGTACACATCACAGTGATCATCCCTCTCTGCTTCCAGCTTGTGTTGTGTAATGAAGACTTTAATTCTACTGTGTGAGACTGGCGTACGGATTTTGGCATATGTGAAAATTTGCATATGCTAATTTTCGTACATGCGAATTTTCGCATATGCGAATTTTCGTTCATGTTAATTTTGTGCATATGCACATTTTCGCATATGCAAAAATATAACGCGAATATTACGAATATGCAAATTTAACGAATATATAACAAATATTCATCCATATATTTGCGAAATATCTCAAATTCTAATATGGCCTATGCCGCTCAACACTAATGGTACATATTGACACCAATGACAAAGTAAGACCTAGGTAGAGTGTCCTTAAAAATTATTTCAGCATAGAGATTAAGGTGTAGAAAATGCGAGGTCTTTGACGCAATCCGTCGAATGGAATCACAGCACGTGATATGAGGATAAAAGGTCCATTTATTGAATACCAGGAACAGACACGTTTCGAGGCCCAATCAGCCTCTTTATCAAAGTTACAAATGGCATATACAACAGTAAAGACAGAGATGCTTTAAATAGAAACAAAAAGGGTGCCACAATCAATTAGGTGTTGGGTGTCTGACGTCAGCCTGCCCCCCGGAAATGCAGGAAATGCACATTGTCATAACAATACTTGGGAACAATTACGTGTCAGTTTAGTGTACTGACCTCTGACAAGGTCCTGTGAAGTGTGGGTATGATTGACATGATGTGGGCACCTAGCGCTATGTGGCGGGACGACAGGAAAAGGTAGCGATCACTCTCCTGCCTGGCGCCGGGATCACTAGCAGTTCTAGGCGGTGCGTATCCGTAACAGGGCAGGAGTCGGGTTGCTAGGGATGCTAAAAAATATTCGCGCATGCGCGCGAGGCAAATGAATGGACATACATGGACATGGATGGCAGCATGATAGTAAAATGCATAGTTTTTAGATAGGTTGCAAAATGCATATGTAGAGCAGGGTATAGGGGACTCAGTGCCGTGTAAGAGAATGCCAGGAGAGAGAGGCAAACAGACTTCTGTCATGCTAGCAGCCCTGGGCTGCGCGTACTAGTAACGAGGCAGGAGTCGGGTTGTCAAGGACGCTGTAAAATTTGCCACAAGCTTAAGGCAAGGACCTCCAAGGTAATATTTTCTGAAATGTTACCTGTACCACGAGCCACACCAGAGAGGCAGCGGGAGATTAGGGAGGTAAACAAGTGGCTCAGAAGCTGGTGTAGGAAGGAGGGGTTTGGGTTCATGGAGAACTGGGACAACATTGCTGTCGGATACCGGCTCTACCGTAGGGACTCAATGGGGAGGGTGCAGCTGTGCTTGGGGAGAAGATGGCTAGAAGGTTGGAGGAGTGTTTAAACTAGGGACTAGGGGGGAGGGAACCTACAACGTAGAGGGGGAAGATAGTGTAGATAGAGAGGCGGAACTTATTAATATACCTGGGGGTGGAGCGGAGGGCGGGGTTAGAATAGTTAATAGGGATAGGCTTCCTAGAAAGAAAAAAACATACACCTTTGAAATGCATGTTGAGTAATGCCAGAAGTCTGTTCAATATAACAGAGAAACTGGAGTGGTCGATATCTGAAGAAAATGATGACATAGTGGGTATAACAGAGAATTGGTTGGATGATGGCTGTGACTGGGCTATAAACAAACAGGGTTATAGTCTATTCAGGAAGGATTGGCCAAAATGGAAAGGGGAAGGAGTTTGTCTGTATGTAAAGTCCAGTCTGAAGGTCGTACTGTGGGAGGATATACAGGAGGGAAACGATAATGTGGAATCATTATGGGTAGAAATATATGGAGATGAAAATAATAAAATTCTGATAGGGGTTTGTTATAAGCCACCAAACATAATGGAAGAGCCAGAAGATCAATTATTGAGGCAAATAAACAAGGCAACAAATCAAAATGATGTGATAATAATCGGGGACTTTAACTATCCTAATATAAACTGGGAGACTGAGACCTGTCAAACTCATAAAAGAAACAGGTTTCTGACTATAGCTAAAGACAATTATCTGTCCCAAATGGTGCAGGGCCCGACAAGAGGGGGCGCCCTACTGGGCTTAATATTAACCAACAGACCTGACAGAGTAACTAATGTGCAAGTAGAAGGACACCTAGGAAATAGTTATCATAATATAATACATTGTAACTTGTTCTTCAATAAGGGAATCTCTTGAAGAGCCACAAAAACAATGAACTTCAGGACAGCAAAGTTTGATCAACTCAGAGAAGCCCTGAACAATATAAATTGGAATAATGTCCTCAAAAACAAGAATACTGACACTAAATGGGAGACTTTTAAAAATATCTTAAATTCTCACTGTAAGATGTATATACCTTATGGGAATAAAAGGGTCAGGAATAAAAGAAAACCAATATGGATGAATAGAAATGTTAAGGGGGCAATAAATGAAAAAAATAAAGCATTTAAACTACTAAATCAGGATGGCAGTGAAGAAGCATTAAAAAGCTATAGAGAACAGATAAAACATGAAATAGAGACAGAAAGACTCATTGCCACATAAAGTAAAACTAACCCCAAAATAAGAAATTATATATGGGGATCAGGAAAAAGCAAATATATTAAACAAATTCTTCTCCACTGAGGAAAATGAAATGCCAGGTGAAATACAGGTGTGGTAATGTAAACTTCTCAGTACAGGTCATCTGTCTAACCCAGGAAGAAGCACAGTAGACAAATCACTAGGTCCAGATGGCATTCACCACCCTTTTCTAAAGGAATTAAGTAATATAATAGACAGAACCCTATTTTGAATATTCAGGGACTCTATAGTAAACAGGGACTGTTCCCCAGGACTGGCGCATGGTAAATGTAGTGGCAATTTTTAAAAAGGGGTCAAAAGGTGACCCCGAGAATTATAGGCCTGTTAGTTTAACCCCTTAAGGACTCAGCCCATTTTGGCCTTAAGGACTCAGGCAATTTAATTTTTACGTTTTCTTTTTCCTCCTCGCCTTCTAAAAATCATAACTCTTTTATATTTTCATCCACAGACTGGTATGAGGGCTTATTTTTTGCGTGACCAGTTGTCCTTTGTAATGACATCATTCATTATATCATAAAATGTATGGCGCAACCAAAAAACACTATTTTTGTGGGGAAATTAAAACGAAAAACGCAATTTTGCTAATTTTGGAAGGTTTTGTTTTCACGCTGTACAATTTATGGTAAAAATGACGTGTGTTCTTTATTCTTAGGGTCAATACAATTAAAATGATACCCATTATTATATACTTTTATATTATTGTTGCGCTTAAAAAAAATCACAAACTTTTTAACCAAATTAGTATGTTTATAATCCCTTTATTTTGATGACCTCTAACTTTTTTATTTTTCCGTATAAGTGGCGGTATGGGGGCTAATTTTTTGCGCCATGATCTGTACTTTTTTTTGATACCACATTTGCATATAAAAAACTTTTAATACACTTTTTATAATTTTTTTTTAATAAAATGTGTTAAAAAAGTAGGAATTTTGGACTTTTTTTTATTTTTTTTCGTTCACGCCGTTCACCGTACGGGATCATTAACATTTTATTTTAATAGTTCGGACATTTACGCACGCGGCGATACCAAATATGTCTATAAAAAATGTTTTTTACGCTTTTTGGGGGTAAAATAGGAAAAAACGGACGTTTTACTTTTTTATTGGGGGAGGGGATTTTTCACTTTTTTTTTACTTTTACATTTTTTTACATTTTTTTTTACACTTGAATAGCCCCCATAGGGGACTATTCATAGCAATACCATGATTGCTAATACTGATCTGTTCTATGTATAGGACATAGAACAGATCAGTATTATCGGTCATCTCCTGCTCTGGTCTGCTCGATCACAGACCAGAGCAGGAGACGCTGGGAGCCGCACGGAGGAAGGAGAGGGGACCTCCGTGCGGTGTTATGAATGATCGGATCCCCGCAGCAGTGCTGCGGGCGATCCGATCGTTCATTTAAATCGCGAACTCCTGCAGATGCCGGGATCTGTATTGATCCCGGCACCTGAGGGGTTAATGGCGGACGCCCGCGAGATCGCGGGCGTCGGCCATTGCCGGCGGGTCCCTGGCTGCGATCAGCAGCCGGGATCAACCGCGCATGACACGGGCATCGCGCCGATGCCCGCGGTTATGCTTAGGACGTAAATGTACGTCCTGGTGCGTTAAGTACCACCTCACCAGGACGTACATTTACGTCCTGCGTCCTTAAGGGGTTAACCTCCTTTGTATGTAAATTGTTTGAGGGTGTCCCCACATAAAATGAGAATGCTTGGACTGGGGGAAAACATGTGCAAGTGGGTAAGTAACTGGCTCAGTGATAGGAAACAGAGGGTGGTTATTTATTTATTTATTTATTTTCAGTTTCACAATGTTTTTATTGAATTTTATAAACATAAGAAATGTAGCATATAACATATTATGACATCAGATGTGTCAGAGTTTACATATGAACATGCATAATAACCTTGACTGGTGGAGCATAATTGTTCATCCAAACAGTGTTATGCATATTCACAAAGGATCTATTAGGTCCAAAGGGACCTTAATTGAAATTTGAGAGCAAGATAATAACAATAGGAAGGAAAACAATAAAACAATAAAATAGTGAGTCTCCATAACTTCTTATTAATGGTACTTATTCTGATTGGGTAACTGTTACTATTGGGGTACCACAGGGGTCAGTCTTAGGTCCGTTCTATTTAATATATTCATTAATGTTCTTGTAAAGGGGTTGAATAGTAAAGTAGCAATCTTTGCAGATGATACTAAACTCTGTAAAGTGATAAACACTATAGAGGACAGTGCACTGTTACAAATGGATCTGGATAGGTTGGAGGTTTGGGCTGGGAAGTAACAGACTAGGTTTACACTGATAAATGTAAGGTAATGCACATGGGGAGGAAAAATCCGGGCTGGGATTATGTATTAAACAGAAGAACACTTGGGATAACTGACGTGGAAAAGGACCAGTGTCGGGCAACTGCTGCCAAGGCAAATAAAATCATTGGGTGCATCAATAGGGGCATAGAGGCCCATGACAAGGAAATAATTCTACCGCTGTACAAATCACTAGTCAGACCACACATAGAATACTGTGTACAGTACTGGGCACCAGTGTACAAGAAAGATATAGTGGAACTGGAGAGGGTTCAATTACGGGCAACCAGGGTAATTCGGGGAATGGGAGGACTACAGTACCCAGAAAGATTATTAGAATTGGGGTTATTTAGTTTAGAAAAAAGAAGGCTTAGGGGAGACCTAATAACTATGTATAAATATATCAGGGGACAGTACAGAGATTTCTACCATGATCTATTTGTACCCAGGACTGTATCTATAACATCATCTACATTTAGAGGATAGAAGGTTTCTACACCAGCACAGACAGGAATTCTTTACTGTAACAGCAGTGAGACTGTGGAATTCTCTGCCTGAGGAGGTGGTCATGGTTAACTCGGTAAAATAATTTAAAAAGGGTCTGGATGCAATTTTGGAGAATAATAACATTACAGGTTATGGATTCTAGATTTATATGGACAGAAGGTTGATCCAGGGATCTATTCTGATTGCCATATTTGGAGTTGGAAAGGAATTTTTACCTTGAGTATGAGGGTTTTTTCCTCTTGATCAGCACAGAAGGGACTCATTAGGGTTATAGGTTAAACTTGATGGACTCTGGTCTTTTTTCAACCTCATGAAGTAAGTTACGATGTTACTATGTTAATAGGTGTGGTTATAGCCTGGGCCACTGTGAATACCATAGGATTCAGAATGCCCCAGGAACTATTTAAACCATATTAGCATGCAGCATGGGACAACTCTAAAACTTATATTCTCCAGTATCGCAAGCTGATGTGCCCTATGTAATGTGTTGCCAACAGTTATATAAGGTACAATCTGATGAGTTTTCTCATAATTTTAAAAGCTACATTTAGACTACATTTAAAATCGCCTCCCAATTATTGTGTAGACTACATTTGTGCTTTCACCCATCGAGGTTTGGACTCCACAAGAAAGTGTCTAGTTGAATCTGGCACCAACACATAAGGAACAGATCCTTTTAGTCCCGTAAGGAGTTCTTTTACCAGCAGATCCCAAGATGGTCAATTGAATTGAGATCTGAAGAATTTAGAGGCCTTGAACCAGTGGGGTAACAATAGATTTGGGGGCCCCCTGCAGTGATATAGTGGGGGCCCCCACAGTACAGGGAGGGGGGGGCATCTAGGTAGGGGCCCCCTAGGCCTGCCGGTATCGGTATATTAAAAATACTGACAATGCATTGACTGGTATTTTTAGTATAGGATGCCACATCCAAATTGTATGCCATTGCCACCTGTCTGGTCCGGCAGACAGCAGCCCCCTCTAGTCACTGTTCTAAAGTGGCTGTGGCACAGCCCGAGCTGCTGAACAACATTACTCACCTGGCATGTGTGTCCTGTAGGCTCGAGTGCCGGCAGCATTTCTGCGGGAGTACCCCTTTAATAGCCATCAATTTTAAAATGTTCCACCTTCAGAGGCTATTTGAGGGCTAATTTTTGTGCCGTGATCTGTAGTCTTATCCGTACCATTTTTGTTAAGATGGGACATTTCAATTGCTTTTTATAAATTTTCTTCTCATATAAGAAGTGACCACAAAGTAGCAATTCTGGACTTTGGTATTTTTTTTACATTTACAACGTTCATCATGCGGTTTCATTAACCTTATATTTTAATAGTTTGGGTATTTACGCATGCAGAAATAAAAATGAAAAATTTTTTTTTACATCTTACATGAACATTTGCACCTACTTGGAGCAGCGAGGCATGAACTCTGCCGTGCTCCTCTCTGGTGGGGCAGAAGTTACCTTCCTGGCAGGGGCGTAGCTTGAAACCACAGGGCCGTTGCAAAAAAACTACTACACTGGGCCCCTTTAACCCCCAGGCTGGACTGGAACCAAAAATAGGCCCAAGTATTTTAGAAAAAGCAGCCCATTTTTTGGTTGGGGTTCGACTGCTGGGATCCGATCACCTCGTTTCAAGTGGCTCTCTAGATATTGCATAGCTACAACTCCCATCATGCATGGAGAGTCTCAGGCATTATGGGGGTTGTAGGTTTGTAACAGCAGATTGGGGTACAGTGTCACCCATTATCACTGCAGAACTGCAGTGATGGGACAGTCAGGAGAATACACAATGATATCAGTGACCTGAGTGAGGTGTTCTCTGTTGTCTTTCCCTTTCTTCTTTCTCTGGTCCAGGCACCTGGACTTCTTCCTGCTACATCTTCTCTGCAGAGTCTGACACCCGGACATCATTGGCTCCTCACTTTGTTAGCAGATCCTCCTCCTCTAAATAAAGACAATAATCATTATAACCCTGCCAGATACTGTACCCCCTTAACCCCTTAAGGACTCAGGGTTTTTCCGTTTTTGCACTTTCGTTTTTTCCTCCTTACCTTTTAAAAATCATAACCCTTTCAATTTTCCACCTAAAAATCCATATTATGGCTTATTTTTTGCGTCGCCAATTCTACTTTGCAGTGACATTAGTCATTTTACCCAAAAATGCACGGCGAAACGGAAAAAAAAATCATTGTGCGACAAAATCGAAAAAAAAACGCCATTTTGTAACTTTTGGGGGCTTTCGTTTCTACGCAGTGCATATTTCGGTAAAAATTACACCTTATCATTATTCTGTAGGTCCATACGGTTAAAATGATACCCTACTTATATAGGTTTGATTTTGTCGCACTTCTGGAAAAAATCATAACTACATGCAGGAAAATTTATACGTTTAAAAATGTCATCTTCTGACCCCTATAACTTTTTTATTTTTCCATGTATGGGGTGGTATGAGGACTCATTTTTTGCGCCGTGATCTGAAGTTTTTATCGGTATGATTTTTGTTTTGATCGGACTTTTTGATCACTTTTTATTCATTTTTTTATGATATAAAAAGTGACCAAAATACGCTTTTTTGGACTTTGGAATTTTTTTGCGCGTACGCCATTGACCGTACGGCTTAATTAATGATATATTTTTATAGTTCGGACATTTACGCACGCGGCGATACCACATATGTTTATTTTTTATTTTTTTTACACTGTTTTATTTTTTTTATGGGAAAAGGGGGGTGATTCAAACTTTTATTAGGGAAGGGGTTAAATGACCTTTATTAACACTTTTTTTTTACATTTTTTTTGCAGTGTTATAGGTCCCATAGGGACCTATAACACTGCACACACTGATCTCTAATGCTGATCACTGGCGTGCATTAACACGCCTGTGATCAGCATTATCGGCGCTTGACTGCTCCTGCCTGGATCTCAGGCACGGAGCAGTCATTCGTCGATCGGACACCGAGGAGGCAGGTAAGAGCCCTCCCGGTGTCCGATCAGCTGTTCGGGACGCCGCGATTTCACCGCGGCGGTCCCGAACAGCCCGACTGAGCAGCCGGGTCACTTTCACTTTCACTTTAGAAGCGGCGGTCAGCTTTGACCGCCGCTTCTAAAGGGTTAATACCGCACATCGCCGCGATCGGCGATGTGTGGTATTAGCCGCGGGTCCCGGCCGTTGATTAGCGCCGGGACCCACGCGATATGATGCGGGATCGCGGCGCGATCCCGCTTCATATCGCGGGAGCCGGCGCAGGACGTAAATATACGTCCTGCGTCGTTAAGGGGTTAATATAATACTGTCACACACTATACTCTCTAAATATAATACTGCCAGACATCATCTTTTTAATCATTTGTCATCATTTTATACAATAACATAATAAAAGTTATATTTTATTTTGGGGGGCTTACCCTATAGGGATTTGTGCTCTGGGCTTCGGCCCCGGGTTTGTGTTATATATATTAGTGGGATCCCTAACCCACCCAGGGGTTCTTTTTGTGGTCTGCCAGACACTATACACACTGAATATAATACTGCCAGACACTATACCTACTAAGTCTTCCTCCCGGCTCCTATGTGATACATACAAATATCTCTCATACACAAATCAACCATATGCACACCACCTATCATACACACACATCTAGCATACCCCCATCCTTGGTCTCCTCACCCTGCAGTTCTCTCTGCTGGAGGTCAATGCCGAGGATGAGACAGCAGAGGCTGCTTCTTCTGTGCACTGCGGTTGACTAGCGGATATAGTGCAGCTCTGGGGTGACTAGAGATTATAGTGCCTCTCTGGGGGTGACTAGAGCATATAATGCAGTTCTGGGAGTGACTAGAGGATATAGTGCAGCATTGGGGGTATCTAGAGGATTTAGTACAGCTCATATGATACATATACATACATCTATCACACACACACACACACACACACACACATCCATGCATGCTTACACACACACCCATCATACACACACAAACACATTCTTCATCATAAATACACACATATCTAGCTCCCCCTCCCCGGTCTCCTTACTCTACAATCGACCCTGCTGGAGATCAGTGCCAGGTGCAGAGGATGCAGCGGACATAAATGCTGGTAATCGCAGGCCAGAATGAAGTGGTAGGCAGCTCCTTCTGCGCACCGCACTGACGGGGATGTAGCAGGTTAGAGGCAGGGTCATGTCAGGGGCCTGGAGCAGACGTGCGTGCCTGTGCGGGGTATATCTGTTTCCAGCAGCCGGTTATTTAAAGGGCCAGGGCTTCATAAACTAAAAAGAAAAAAAATGTGCTGGCAGTGACGGGCCCTCGGGCAGTCAGTGCCCAAGTGCCTGCAGTGTTGTTGCTGCACCACATTGTAAAGTGGCCCCTGCTACACCACTGCCTTGAACTCTTTGTCATGTTCCTCAAATTATTTCTGAACAGTTTTTGCAGTGTGGCGGGATGCATTATGGTTCTGAAGAAGTCATTGCCATTAGGAAATAGCTTTACTAGAGGTAATAGAGGTGTGTTTCGTCTGTAAGAATGTTTTGGTAAAAAATATGGACCTGTTTTACTAAAGCAAAGCTGCCAGAATATTGGTGCAGTCTTAGTGAAACTTATTTCTAACAGTTGCTACAAAATAGATTAAGGTATCAAAGTGTTATCTAATGTGTTATCTCATGTTATCTAAAGCTGCATGAGAGGTTAAAATGCTTTAAGGGCAGGGTCACACATAGTGCACGGAGTGAATTTCATGCTGCAGATGCACAGACAGCACAAGAGGAAGCTTTCTGCTGCGGCTGGGTAGTGATGAGCGGCATTGCCCATATTCAAATTTGCGATATTTCGCGAATATATACACGAATATTCATCCTATATTCGCAAATTTTGCTTATTCCTTATATTCGCATATGTGAATATTTGCATATGCGAATATTCGTATATTCGTGTATTCGAGGAAGACACCAGTGAGGGGGTGGGCAACTTTACTATTGGTTGCTAGGGATGTTGTTGATAACCTTTGACAAGTGTATTTGCATCATTCTAATTGGCCCACAAGTGAAAAGAAGGAATATGCGAATATGTGAAAAAAAAATAATATTCGTAATTTCAAATATATAGCAAATATATTCGCAATATTCATGAATTTGCGAATTTGCGATATTCAAGATAAAAATTCGAAATGTGAATATTTGCGCCCAACACAATGGCTGGGTAGATTTCAGGGTGCGCTTGTAACGGCAGATGCTGTAGACACAGTGCCTGCTTGTAGCAGATGTGCAGCAGGAAATCCTATTTTTCCTAAATTTGAAAATTTTAAGTCAATGGGTAGCAATATCAGCTGTAGAAAATATGCATCAAAATGTGACCCTATCCTAAGGATGCAAGCTATGTCTTTTCTTGTGTCTTCTTGGATTTTACAAAGTTGCAAAATAAAAGATGGTAGTTTTAATTGGGTACAATTGACCAATGGATTTCTTTTATCTTAGGTATTGGCATGCTCTAAACAGCCCATTCTACCTTATTCCAGTGATGGGACTAAGATTTGGGACAGTGTAGCCCAGGTGAGATAATGAGAGGTTGTCCTAACTCCCTAAGTTACACTCAATTTACATGATAGGTTATAATTCTGTGATGACAGGGGGTCTGAATGCTGGGACCACCCATATGCCATCTTGAGAATAGGGACCCAAGTCTCATGTCAGAATTGAGCAGCGACATGCACGTTACTGCTCCAATATTTCTCCATGGGAGCTGCCAGAGGTGGCTGAATTAAGAACATGCACCATTCTGATGGGAGACTCGAATACCCATTCTAGAGATCACAGGGAGTTCCCGCAGCCGTATTCTCTGCGATCAGATAATCGTTCCCTTTACTTTAGATAGGGGATAATTTTGCAAGTTGGGACAACCTCTTTAAGTCTTCTTTGATTTCTTTATGTGTTTCTGCCTGCCACATTGTTGCTGGTGTCGGTCCTGTATGTCTTGTCCAGAAGTGCCCTGTTTTTGTGTTGGTCCATCCTGGTGCTCTACTTCCCCTTGTGACACAGTATGTGCAGAGACCTGCTTGTGCTCTAGCTGTTCATAGGATGACACACCATCTTCAATGCATATGGCCACCATGAATGGTATTGTCTCACCTCATAATTTCCCGGGGTTTCCATCTCATCTGCCTGTTTGCAGTGAAAATGAGTTACATAAGCAGGGTAGCTCGCGTGGCTCTGTCATTTGTGTAGCTACCACTAAAGTCAATGGGACTTGCAAATTGCATAATTTCCCTGCGTTGTCCACTTTCTGATCACCTCCAGCCGCTGCAAACATGCTGTAGCAGCTGTAAAACCCAGAACTAACAAGGTAGGAATACCCTTTAAACACCTCTGCCAGAATTTGATGGAACAAACTTGTTGCTATTATCAATTTAAAGTTAAGCTGATCTTGTCATACTAGCACAAAGGTGTATTACTGCCCTGTACGAACTCCAAAGTTTGCAGAGCCATAATAGAGTGTGTGACCTATAGAAATCTATACTATACACTGTACTTACTTATGTTTCCTCACTAAAAAATAATCAGGTTGTTTGTTTCTCTATAGGAAGCCAACAGGAAAAAATGTCTATACATTAAATGGAGAAACCATGCATTATTACCATGTAGAATGCTTCTGTAATATGGTAATTTGTGAATAAGACCTTTATGAGGCCTGTACCTGCGGTAAGCAAGAGGTGATGAGTAATGATAGGAGACATAATAAGGGTAGTAGTCTCTAAAATGGATGCCATGTTGCTGAGCTGTGTTAACCCCTAAATGTCCTTTCTTTGTTCCACACATCTACGACACACAGTACTCTCTGCTGACACCTCTGTCTGTGTCAGGATCTGTCCAGAGCAGGATAGGTTTGCTATGAGGATTTACTTCTACTCTGGATAGTCCTGACACTAACAGAGGTGGCAGCAGAGAGCACTGTGGTCAGACTGGAATACAGCAGCTGATGAGTACTGGAAGGATTAGGATTTTTAAATAGAAGTAATTTACAAATCTGTTTACCTTTCTGGCACAAGTTAATTTGAAAAAAATTTGTTCACTGGAATACCACTTTAACCCTCTGCACACTGCATGCTTACTATGGCAAAAAAAATAAGGAAACTGCATATGCAATGTAGGAACACAGACACTTAGGCTTTCACAGGGTTGTTTCCATTCACTGACAGGAAACAGTCTTGAAAATATTAAAGGAGAACTCAGGCAAAAGTAATCCAAAGCATAAGGGATAAGTAGCTGTTGGGACCCCCTGCGATCTTCGAGACGAGACTCCAGCTCTCTCTTTGTGGAGCGTGTGTTGTCTACCGGTAGACAGCACACTCACCATTAATTTTTATGGGAGCGCCGATAATGCCCAAGTGATGTACTTCAGTGCTCCAATAGAAATGACTGGTCCCAGAGATCGCAGGGGTCCTGTGGATAGAGGATAAGTACATTTTTGCTGAAGTTCTCCTTTAAGAAATCGAAATGAAAAAAAGTGTCAGCACTTTTCATTATATTATTACAGTTTAAATAATATAGGACACTTCCTTAAAGAGTAGGGCCTTTAGACAGCATAGGGCACACATGTATGTGTTTGAATAGAATTTTTATTGCATGAGTTTGTGCAATAAAAGCAAATTATTCTTAAAAAGCAGAATATACATACTTTTACCTGTAAAAGTTGCTGTTTAAAATGGGACATTTCCCTTCAAACCTGTAAAAAAATCTTCATCTTATTTCTTCACATCAGTTCTTTATAGTCTGGAATCTTCTCCCCTCAGTAACCCAGAAATCTGAAATTCTTTTAGAAGCCTGTATTATGAATTTATCATTTATTCTGCGTTCAAGCCTTTTCTGATATTGTAAATTTCTTTTTCTCAGTCTAGAACCTTCTTTAAAGATTTCTGGCTGTTCCCAATACACATAGAATTATACAGCATTGTGCTGTCAATTATATACAATGACAGAGAAGCCTTTTGTCAGATTTTTTTTTTTTTTTTTTTTTTTTTTTTACCAGTGTACAGAAAATTAGGACCATAGGCAAGAATGAACAGTACTACATTGGGTATTTGTCATGCATGGCAAAATAATTGGTAGATATACAGTCCATTCCTGCACTTTATCTTTAATGGTATATATACAGTCAATTCCCGCACTTTATCTTTAATGGTATATATACAGTCCATTCCCGCACTTTATCTTTAATGGTATATATACAGTCCATTCCCGCACTTTATCTTTAATGGTATATATACAGTCCATTCCCGCACTTTATCTTTAATGGTATATATACAGTCCATTCCCGCACTTTATCTTTAATGGGGGGGCTATTTCACCATTTTATGTTTAGCCTCAAACAGAAAATAGTCCAGAATCTCCCTGGGTTAAAAGTTTTCTTTTTTGTAGTCTGTGTAAAATTGTTGTGAATTTTAGTGTAGACTACAGTAAAATAATGTATACTTTTAACATGTTTCCCATACAAATTATATACTGTAACCTTAAAGGGGTATTTCAGGCAAAAATATTTTATCCCCTATCCAAAGGATAAGGGATAAGGTGTCTGATCGCGGGGGGCCCGCTGCTGTCACGCCCCCTCCCATAGACATGAATGGAGAGGGCGTGGCGTGACGTCACGTCCCCAGTCCCGGAAACCTGGGGGTGCTACAGGGAGATCGCGCGGGGGTCTCAGCAGCGGCCCCCCGCGATCAGACACCTTATTCCCTATCCTTTGGATAGGGGATAAAATATTTTTGCCCAGAATAACCCTTTAATTTAGCAAATGACCTCATATGAAAATAATAACAACCACTGTTGATATTTGGACTCAAACAGGGTTTATTTCAAATGCTGCAACATTTCGTTTCAAGACCCAGAACGATCTCTTCATCAGGCAGTGCATAAAAACAAATGGCTTACGCCAAGGTTAAAAGGACAATGGTTGCCAACCAGTACCAGGTCATGGGGTCCTGACTGGACTTTACTTACAAAAGATTTGCAACCAATATAAAAATATAAATTCAAATATGACACATATATATGTACAAATACAAATACAATTCATTTTGTCACAAAGAAATACATTGTAGGTAAAGAAAGAAGTGGAGTGACAACATGTTTAGTGAAGTATGTATCGGCAAGCGGCTTGTCAGCCGATACATGAAACATGAAGCTGCTCGCGAATACATACACTTCACTAAACATGTTGTCACTCCACTTTGTTCTATATGTAAGGAGCCGGGCAGCAGGGAGAAGGCGGGACCCAGGCTCTTTAGATGACAGTGTGCTCAGCCTATCACTGGCCGAGGTGGGACATCGCTGCGGCCGGCGATACGCTGAGCGCAGTATGAGTGACCGAGCCCAGGTAGCTGTAAGAAGACCAACACTGAAGGACTGGGAGGCTAATATCGGCGCAACAGGGGAATGTAGGAAGGTGAGTTAAAGTTTTTATTTTTATTTTTTGCAGCCCCGGCACAGAGGAAATGAAAAATGTTGCACCACTTTAACCCCTTAAGGACCCAGCCAATTTTCAGTGTAGGACCCGGACATTTTTTGCACATCTGACCACTGTCACTTTAAGCATTAATAACTCTGGGATGCTTTTACCTTTCATTCACATTCCGAGATTGTTTTTTCGTGTCATATTCTATTTTATGTTAGTGGTAAAATTTTGTCGATGAATTTGATGAAAAAATAGAAAATGTAGCTTTTTTTTTTAACCTTGAAGCTCTCTGTTCCAAAAATCTGTCAGACACCTATGGGGCGTAAATGCTCACTGTGCCCATTATTACATTCTGTGAGGAGTGTAGTTTCAAAAATGGGATTCATTGTTTTGGCGCTATTGGGGCTTTGTAAACACACGTGGCCTTCAATTCCGGACAAATTTTCTCTTCAAAGCCCACTGGCGCTACTTCTCTTCTGAGCATTGTAGTTCGCCCGCAGAGCACTTTACATACACATTTGGGGTATGTAGTTACTCAGAAGAAATGGGGTTACACATTTTGGGGGGCTTTTTTCCTATTTTCCTTTGTGAAAATGAAAAATTTATACCATCATTTTCCCATCCAACTTTAACAAAAATTTGTCAACCACCTGTGGGGTGTTAAGGCTCACTATACCTCTTGTTACGTTCCGTGAGGGGTGTAGTTTCCAAAATAGGGTCACATGTGGGTATTAATTTTTTTGCGTTTATGTCAGAACCGCTGTAAAATCAGCCACCCCTGTGCAAATCACTAATTTAGGCCTCAAATGTACATAGGGCGCTCTCACTTCTGAGCCATGTTGTGCACCCGCAGAGCATTTTACGCCCAATTATGGGGTATTTCCATACTCAGAAGAAATTGTGTTACAAATTTTGAGGGTCTTCTTTTTCCTTTTACCACTTGTGAAAATAAAAAGTATGGGGCAACACCAGTGTAAATATTTTTATTTTTTTTACACTAACAGGCTGGTGTAGCCCCCAACTTTTCCTTTTCATAAGGGGTAAAAGGAGAAAAAGCCCCCAAAAATTTGTAGTGCAATTTCTCCCCAGTACGGAAATACCCCATATGTGGTCCTAAACTGTTTCCTTGAAATATGACAGGGCTCTGAAATGAGAGAGCGCCATGCACATTTGAGGACTAAATTAGGGATTGCATAGGGGTGGACACAGGGGTATTCTACGCCAGTGATTCCCAAACAGGGTGCCTCAAGCTGATGCTAAACTCCCAGCATTCCTGGACAGTCAATGGCTGTCCGGAAATGCTGGGTGTTGTTGTTTTTCAACAGCTAGAGGCTCCGTTTTGGAAACACTGCCGTACTATACTTTTTTATTTTTATTGGGCGGGACAGTGTAAGGGGGTCTATATGTAGTATTTTACCCTTTATTATGTGTTAGTGTAGTGTTTTTAGGGTACATTTGCACTGGCGGGTTTACAGTGAGTTTCCCGCTAGGAGGCAAAACTCCAGCTGTTTCAAAACTACAACTCCCAGCATGCACTGACAGACCGAGTTGTACTTTTGCAACAGCTGGAGACACACTGGTTGGAAAACCTTCAGTTCGGTTCTGTTACCTAACTCAGTATTTACCAACCAGTGTGCCTCCAGCTGTTGCAAAACTACAACTCCCAGCATGTACTGATCGTCAAAGGGCATGCTGGGAGATGTAGTTATGCAACAGCTGGAGGTATGCAACTACAACTCCCAGCATGTTGAGACAGCTGTTTGGGCATGCTGGGAGTTGTAGTTTTGCAACATCTGGAGGGCTAAAGTTTAGAGACCACTGTATAGTAGTGTGAATTCACGGCCATTTGGTCGCCGACAAGGGGGTCGGGCACCCCGCTTTCATTACTGCACAGAGCACGCTCGCTCTGTGCGTAATGACTGGCGATACAGGGGCCGGATCATCGTTATGTCATGGCTCCGCCCCCTCTTGCCGTCATGGCCCGCCCCCTTAATGCAAGTCTGTGGGAGGGGGCGGGATGGCCACCACGCCATGATGTAACAATGCTCCGGTCCCTGTATTGCCCATACGGCATGGGTCCTCACCAGGTTAATACCTAAATTAGATAAAAATGCCCAAGATTATTTTTTTATAGCAATGTAAAGTTAGACATGTCTCTGTATTGATAATATAATAAATGGTTGAACATGCAAAAAGCAGCAATGAAGATTATATAACACATACACATAAAGTTGTGAGAATACAGCTCCCTTAAACAGCGTACTGCAGAGGGTTTAATGTGTGGCATGTCTTTTCCTATTTTACTGCTGTAAAGAAGGATAACGTTAAATGCAATTGCCAAAAGCACCTGCAAATCCATTGATTCCCATTTATCTCTACTGTGTGATCGAAGATGCAGATGAACTAGATTCATAGTACACTATTATTACTTTCATTTACATTCACTCCAGGGCTCAGCTTCGATAGTAAAAGATATTGATCCCAGAAAAGTCCAAATCTCACAACAGGGTCTTAATCAAATACATTTATTAACTGGTGAAACACAGTCAATCTTGCCATGTAGAGAAATTGCAAGGTTTGAAAATAAGTGGCGTAATGTCAGACCAGGTCATTTATTAATAACATAAATGTTTGTCTCTGCAGCTTGAGCTGAGTATACCTATATACCGTGTTAAGTTGTATCTTATATTGATTTAGCTGTACTTTCTGCTGTACATTCTCAAGGTATTCTCAAGTATTTGTATTGCACTGAATCCGTATCACTCAAGTAAAAGACCCATTGCACCTCCTCTTTGTCTCCCTGTGTCTGCATTACCTGCACCAACACCATCTTGGATGCCCCAACTTTCACCAGACAGCTACAATAACAGGATGGGCCCCAGAGGCTACCCTCAAGTGCAGGACCTTCATTGAAAGACAATGTGAAAGTCTAGGGAGTACATTTGGGTCTATGTAACCACTCATAGCCAACTGTGATATAACCAAGCCATCTCTATTGGCAAGAGAAGAACCACAAATACCAGTAGAACTGCAACAAATTTAAACCCTAGGGCATGACAGACACACCAGAGAAACTGCTCACAGTAGTGTGATCAGGGTAGGTGTACAGCTCTGCAGCTATTCACTGTAAGGACCCATCTCCAAATCATGGAATTCCTTGTCTCTTGGGGGCAGTGATTCTATCTTCAGCAGTTTTTAAATAGTATTTTTTTAAATGGGGGGGGGGGGGGGGTGTAAGAATAAGGATGGTGGAGCTGAGTGGGCAGAAATAGGGTCTGAGAGCTGTCAGGAGTGATCTGATATGTAAGACAGTCACCACAGTCCTCAGTGTCCTGCCCACAGAGTATATGATGTACTTCGGAAATAGAAATACATTTTAATTTTAATTCTCTCACATGTATAGCATAAATGAATTAATAAAAATAGCAAATAAAATCAATAAAAAGGCTCCGCAGGGCCCTAATCAGGGCCTTGCGGACCATTTTTATTGATTTTATTTGCTATTCCGTGCTGTTGCTCTCCCTTAATCTATGGCTGTATTTCTCGTTCCGGGGCTGACTTGGAGCATAGGTGGAGCTTAGGGACATCACCGCAGCTGTTCTCTGCTGGGTCCCCCTGCTAGCAAACAGCTCTGCCCATGCTCCAAGTCGGCACCGGAACAGAAAATGTGACAGAAGATTGCCGGAGAAGCACAGTAGGAAACAGGACCAGGTAAGTATCGTTGTCATCAGTGTCACTTACACTACCTTTCTGTACCAACAAGCTAGTGCAGGTGACACTGATGGCAGATTTCCTTTAAGATATAAAAATGTGCAGCAAGTTTCTTCCCAATGTCCCCAGCTGTTCAGAAGTTATGCTGGAACATACATACACACATACATTAAGATATATAAAGTTTTATTCCACCATAATGTGAACAGCATCAACGTTTCGACTCTCTCCAGAGTCTTTTTCAAGCTCTCTGCAGAGCCTTTTTCGGCTTTTCAGAGGGAGTCGTAATGTCGCTGCTGTTCAAATTCTGCTGGAATGAAACTTTTTCGTGTTTTTTCATGTAGACTGTATCCCAACATTTCTGAAATAATGTTTTTGTTTTATACAGAACACTCATAATGTAAAATACTACAATTGTTTAAGCCAGGACATTTACTTTTCCATTAAAACTTATGCACTTCATTTCTGTAGAGAGAAAGAAAACCTTGCAAAGCTTATATCATATTAGTTTTGCTGAACTCACCTCCATTTAGTAAGGCATTACGGCGATATATGAAATGTACTAAATGACTCACACAGTGGATCATCAGAATGTGGCACTATAATTGAACTTCTCAGTTTCATATATTTCTGCCAGATTACGGACACAAGTTTGAACAAATTAATGAGAGGATAAGAGGGAAAAACACGACTTGGCAGTTTTTTCCTCAATTTTGCTTTCCGATTAGAAAAATAAAATGACCGCACAGATTGTCATAGGAATTGGCAGTGTTTTACAATATTATTCCTCATTATGTGAGTATTACAAAGAGTTGTCTGCTTTTTCGAGATACTCAAACTCTGTTTCACCAAAAAAAAAAAAAATCTATTCGGCATCATCATGATTCATAATTACATTTCATGTCAGCCTGCTTGCCGTTATTATAATTTTAGTCAGAGACACTTGGGAAAAAAGCAGTCTTGTAAAATATGTTGCTGACTTCAATGGGTTTATGGGGACAATGTTTCCTATCTAGTGCCACATTTTGGGTAATCTATTGCCAATAAAAATCAGCTAACATTTATGTAAGATTTTTTCAAAGGACAACTTTATCTAGTTTCTACTACAGAAATATCACATAAACAATCAGCATATAAATCATTATAACATATTCAGTAACCAGGTCAGTACTTCCAGTTCCACTGAGGAAGTATTGAAGCTATGAGACAATTTTCGTATTATCTTTCTTACCTTTGCCAGTTTCATATTATATATGATATTCAGAGTTTTCATTAAATGGCACATTTTCTGTGGTAGGTATGCAAAAAAGACCAATAATAGGAGCTGTTTCCTTCAGTGGGAGATTACAGTCACTGTCTTGAACATCCTCGAGAGTTCAAGAGTAGTTATCGAGCATGACAATATGTAAAGGAATAGAGTTTATAGGATAAAGCATGCCAGTTGTCTGACATAAAGTAAAGTTCAATGGCATATTTTATCATACTATTATTATGCTGTTGCCAGTAAGAATTATTGTGTACCTCTTGTCGTATGGTTAGCTAATTTGCTGGTTCAGTAATACAATAATATCAATATGGCAACAAGCCTATCATGTAAGGAGACTGGGCCCCACCTTCTCCCTGCTGCCTAGGCTCGTTACATGAATGTGCGCTCAGCCTATCACCGGCCAAGGCAGGACATTGCTGCTGCCGGCGATAAGCTGAGCACAGTATGACTCACTGTCCCCAGGAAGCAGGAAGAAGATCAGCACCGAAGGAATGGGACACCGATATTGGTGCAACGATGGAACGTTGGAAGGTGTTTTTTTGTTGTTTTTGCAGCCTGGTCCTAGAAGTAATGTAAACATTTTTAGTACAGTTCTCCTTTAAATGTTGTCCACATTTTCCACTAGAAGTTTGACAGCAGGACTATCAGCCAGTTGGTTTGGAGGAACTTTAGCTTTGGCAACCATATGAGTATAGAAACTTTCCTGCATGAGTTTTCGGGTATGGTACACAGAATGTAATAAGGGGTGCAGTGAGCATTTACACCCCACACGTGTCTGACAGATTTTTGCAACAGTGGTCCGTGAAAATGAAAAATGTAATGTTTTATTTGCACAGCCCACTGTTTCAAAGATCTGTCAAATGCCAGTGAGGTGTAAATGCTCACTGCACCCATTATTAATTTATGTAAGGGGTGTAGTTTCCAAAATGGGGTCACATGTGGGGGTCCACTCTTCTGGCACCATTGGGGGGGCTTAGTAAACGCACATGGCCCCCGACTTCTATTTCACACAAATACTCTCTCCAAAAGCTCAATGGTGCTTCTTCTCTTCTGAACATTGTACTTAGACCGCAGAGCACTTTACATCCACATATTTGCTATTTCACCAAATTTTGGGGGAAATTTTGTCCTGTTACCCCATGTAAAAATTTAAAATGTGAGGAAAAACTAGCATTTTAGTGTAAAATGTTTTTTCATTTACTCATCCAACTTTAACGAAAAGTCGTCAAACACCTTTCTCACTGTACCCCTTGTTATGTTCTTTGAGGGGTGTAGTTTCCAAAATAGTATGCCATGTGTTTTTTTTTTTTTTTTTTTTTTTTGCTGTTCTGGCACAATAGGGGCTTCCTAAATGTGACATGCCTCCAAAAAAATATTTCAGCAAAATTTGCTTTCCAAAAGCCAAATGTGACTTCTTCTCTTTTGAGCATTGTAGTGCACCAGCAGAACACTTGACGTCCACACATGGGGTATTTCCATACTCAGTAGAAATGGGGTTATACATTTTAGGGGGCATTTTCTCCTATTACCCCTTGTAAAAAAAAAAAAAATTTGGGGAAAAACCTGCATTTTAGTGAAAAAAAAATTCATTTATACATCCGACTTTAACGAAAAGACGTCACAAACTCCTGTGGGGGGTTAAGGCTCCCTTATTACGTTCCTTGAGGGGTGTAGTTTCTAAAATAGTATTTCATGTGTTTTTTTCTGTTCTGGCACCATAGGGGCTCCCTAAATGCGACATGCCCCCCAAAAACCATTTCAGCAAAATTCACTCTCAAAAATCCCAATGTTACTCCTTCCCTTCTGAGCCCTCTACTATACCCTTCAGAACACTTTACATCCACATATGAGGTATTTCCTTACTTGAAAGAAATTGGGTTACAAATTTTGGGGGATTTCTCTCCTTTTACCCCTAGTAAAAATGAAAAAACATGGTTCTACAAGAACATGCGAGTGTAAAAAATGAAGATATTGAATTTTTCTCCTTCATTTTGCTGCTATTCCTGTGACACACCTAAAGAGTTAACAAACTTACTGAATGTCATTTTGAATACTTTGAGCGGTCCAGTTTGTATATTAGGGTCGTTTAGGGTGTATTTTCACAGAAATGGCCCCTCAAATACCCTTTAAACTTAACTGGTCCCTGAAAAATTCAGATTTTGAATTTTTCATGAAAATTTTGAAAATTGCTGCTATACTTTGAAGCGCTCTAATGTCTTCAAAAAGTAAAAAACATGTCAACTTTATGATGCCAACATAAAGTAGACATATTGGGGGAGATTTATCAAAGGATTTAGACTGTTTTTTCCTGTCTAAATTTGTCGCACAGAAAGACGCAGTCTAAATATGTGCGACTTTTCTCCGACTTTTGCTGTAGAGGATTTTTAGAACATGATGCATGCAAGTCTATTTTAGACGGAAATGCATTGGAAAATGCATTGGTGCTGAATTAATCAAGTGCGACTTTTGTGCGACAAGTCGCATCTGCCCAAAATACGCTGAAATGTCAGACCATGTTGGAGCAGGTCTAAATGCAGTTAAAGCTGTAGACCCTGAAGTCTGAGCACAGAATTTATCAAGGGCTGCGAGACCTTTGATAAATTAGGAGCACAATAGACAGGAGACTACCACATACGCTGGTCTATAAGCATACCCAGAATAGACTAGATTAGTAAATGTCCCCCATTGTATTTGTGAATCAATATATCATTTATTTGGAATGTCCATTTTCCTTACAAGCAGAACATTTCAAAGTTCGAAAAATGCAAAATTTGCAAAAAATTTCATGAAATTTTGGGATTTCAATTTTGGAATTTTTCACCAAGAAAGGATGCAAGTAAGGACAAAAATGTACCACTTTGTTAAATTAGAATATGTCACGAAAAAACTATCTCAGAATCAGAATAAAAGTTAAAAGCATGTCAGAGTTATTAATGTATAAAGTGACAGTGGTCAGAATAGCAAAAAAGGCTGAGTCCTTAAAGCGGTTGTGCGCTGCCCTGCCTTTCGGAGCTCCGCTCGCAGCGTCCGGAAGTTCATTACTCCGAACGCTGTGTGCGGGCTTCCGTGTTTGCGGCCGCCCCCTCGTGACGTCACGCCCGGCCCCTCGTGACGTCACACCCGCCCCCTCAACCAAAGTCTATGGGAAGGGGGCGTGAATTTAATAAGCATACATGTTTTGTTTATGTCATGATTCCTAATACGCTTACAGGGAATATTCCCTAGGCAGAACAGAATGGTGGGAATTTAACAAATTTTTTTTTACATATCCATCCAAATGAAATACATATTCAACTTTAGCAGCTGACAGCAACAATATAATTTTATTTGTAGAGTATCTATACTTCTAAAACATTACTTCTTTAGAGAGCCTGTAGCAAGTCACACTAAATTCTGCTTGTAACAAATAAGCAAGCAGCAGTATCTCTTAGAAATGTATGTAAAGCTATAGGTTTAGATTGTTTAATTTGAGGTTTAAATCCAAATTGACAACATGGTGTTCTAAATCCATCTGCCTCTTTATTTAGCCGATTATAAACAGAAGCCAAGAACGGAGCAGAATTAAGTCATTTCTTACACCTCATCCCCATATGCTCCAGGCCATAAAGCCAACTAGACACAAAATTCACAGTTTTTTTTATACAGTAAAGGTTACCATAGTTTACTACAGTAAGTGTGTCATTTTCTCTCTCTTGTAACACCCCAATTTTCCCTATTTTTGCAGCCCTTATAAAAGATTGCAGTGCAGTTACAAAAAGTCCTTTTTCCTTTTCTTTTTCATCCAGCCTATATTACCTGCAGTGACTTGTTTTTACAGAATCTGTCAGAAAAACATTCCACCTCTCCAATCTCCCCAATCATAGTGCTACGAATAGTAATAATGCCCTACATCAGACTTTCCCAAGTGCTGTCCTCAAGTACCCACAACAAGTTATGTTTTGAAGATTTCCTTAGTCTTCCACAGAATATATAATTATGGTCAGTGCAATTATATTATCTATGACATACTAAGGAAACCCTGAAAACATGACCTGTTGGGGGTTCTAAAAGACCATGCTTAGGAAACACTGTGGCCCAATCTGATTAATTTTAACAATGGCCCCCTCACCTTAAAAAGGCACTGTGTCCAGTAAGGCGGTGTGCCTTACACTAAACAGGGCTATTAGTAAACTCTGCACCCAATTCATGCCCTTTTTCTCTCGTCATTTTGAGCAGTTTTGATTTTAGAATTCCATTTAGTCTTTCTACCTTGCCACTGCTCTAAGGTATGTAGGGAGTATGGAAGGCTACGTGAGACCCTAGTATTTTCCATACGGTGGGAGTTGGCTCAGTCCTTTCTGGGTTGCATTCTGCACAGATGAGACAGGCTTGACAGTACTTGACCAGGGCTAGTGTGATTCCAGGAGAAATCCAAAATTTGCTTATCAGATCCTTCATGATGGTTTTGGACTGATGAGTGGGTCCATGAGCCAGGGATGCAATAATTGGTGTAACATACCGGTCAGGTGACAGGAGGTAGATCCACTGAACCAGAGGGGCGATGACATGGGCCGTACCAGGGGAACGGAGTCTAAGGGACTACTGGTCTTCCGCAGGGCCCGCCGCTGCAGCAGGTAGTGGTCTTGCTGCAGCAGGTAGCCCCCAGGTTGTTCCACACGATAGCGACTCGACCCCTCTGGTAGCTGAGAATGGCGCGTGTAGCTGAGAATGGCACGGTACAGTAGGAGCAGGCAGAAGCGTAGTCAGACGTAGCAGAGGTCAGGGCAGGCGGCTCAGGTTCACAGGCAACAGGTCAGGGCAGGCAGAACGGGTTCACTAGCGGTAGTCACGGGCAACAGGTCGGCAACAGGTAAGGGCAACACAGAACAATAGGAACGCTTTCACTAGGCACAAGGCACTAAAGATCCGGCGAGGGCAGGAAGGGGCAGGAGACATTTATATGGGCAGTGAGGGCCAGGCACCAATCAATGGTGCGCTGGCCCTTTAAATTTCATGAAGCCGGCGCGCTTACCCTAAGGAGCGGGGCCGCGTGCACCGGGAGACAGAGGCAGCGCAGGAGGACGGGGCTGCAGGTGAGAGGATGCGGGATGCGGCACGTGTGCGGGAAGCAGCCGCCACGCTAACCGCATCCCTGACGGCGGAATCCCCGCACTCTCAGTCAGTGTGTCTGACCGGGACGTTCCGGGACACAATAGATGGAGGCAGGGACAGCGAGCGCTCCTGTACAGAGGAGGGGACAGGAGCGCTCACTGTTACAGTACCCCCCCCTTTGGTCTCCCCCTCCTTTTGGTACCAAGGAAACTGAGGATGAGGCTGCGGTCTAAGATGTTTTCCTCAGGCTCCCAAGATCTTTCCTCAGGACCGCAGCCCTCCCAGTCGACCAGAAAAAATCTTCTCCACCGAATGAGTTTAGATGCCAAAATCTCCTTGACAGAGAATACATCCGCAGTGCCGGTCACAGGGTTAGGAGTAGGAACCTTGGGGGAGAAGCGATTAAAGATGGCAGGTTTTAGGAGGGAGACATGGAACGAGTTGGGGATCCTGAGGGAGGAAGGAAGATGGAGTTGGTAGGATACTGGATTGATTCGCTTCTTTATTTTATAGGGTCTAAAGTAGCGGGGACCCAATTTGTAGCTTGGAACCCTGAATCGGATATATTTGGAGGAGAGCCAAACTTTGTCACCAGGAAAAAACTCCGGAGGGACTCTGCGTCTCTTGTCTGCCTGGGACTTCATACGGGCAGAGGCTTTGAGAAGGGCAGAGCTGGTCTCTCGCCAGATGGAAGCGAAATCTCGGACAAGGTCATCAACAGCCAGTACGGGAGAAGAGGAGGACAGCGGCAGAGGTGGAAGAGGGTGACGACCAAAAACTACAAAAAATGGAGACTTGTTAGAGGCAGAGGATTGTTTGTAGTTATAAGAAAATTCTGCCCTGGGAAGCAGATCAGACCAGTCACTGTGGCGTGAGGACACGAACTGGCGTAGATAGTCTCCCAAAATATGATTCACCCGTTCCACCTGGCCATTGGACTGAGGATGATGGGAAGATGAGAAGTCCAACTTGACCCCGAGATGACCACAAAGAGCCCTCCAAAATTTGGAAACAAATTGTACCCCACGGTCAGAGACAATGTGCTTGGGAAGACCGTGGAGGCGAAAAATATGCTGGAAAAACTGTTTGGCTAAGACTGGTGCAGATGGAAGACCAGGCAGAGGTATGAAGTGAGCCATCTTCGAGAAGCGATCAACTACGACCCAAATGACCGTCATTGCATGGGAGGAGGGGAGATCGGTACCAGAGTCCATGGCGATGTGGGACCACAGGACCTCAGGAATAGGGAGAGGCAAGAGGAGACCAGCAGGCTTCTGGCGATGAGATCTCTCTCCATAGTAGACCACCAGTATCTTTGGGAGATGAGTTGAAGTCTTCTGTACTCCAGGATGACCTGCGAATAAAGAGGCATGGCCCCACTTGAGGACTCGTAGATGCAGACGTGAAGGCACATAGGACTTGCCTGGGGGAAGAGAGCGCAGTTCCACTGGAGCAGTGGCAATGAGGCGCTCAGGCGGAATTATATGCTGAGGAGTTACCTCGTCGCCCAGCACGTCGGAAGAGCGGGAAAGGGCATCAGCCCTAATGTTCTTGCTCGCAGGATGAAAATGAATCACAAAATTAAAACGAGCAAAGAACAAGGACCAGCGAGCCTGACGTGGATTCAACCTTTGTGCAGATTGGAGATAGGCAAGGTTCTTGTGGTCCGTGAAAATACTCACAGGGTGGGTGGAGCCCTCGAGAGGGTGCCTCCACTCCTCGAGTGCCAATTTTATGGCCAACAGTTCCCTACACCAATAGAATAATTTCTCTCAGCGGGAGTGAAGGTCTTGGAGAAGAATCAGCAAGAGAGTGTCTTGCCCCTGGGTGACTTCTGGGTAAGTATGGCTCCTGGAGGAGGCATCCACTTCCAGGGAAAATGGCTTAGTGGGATCAGGTCTGGAGAGTACTGGTGCAGAGGCAAAAGAGGCTTTCAATGACTGGAAGGCCTCTTCAGCTTGAGAAGGCCAAGATTTGGGATTAGCCCCCTTTTTGGTCAGAGCTACAATGGGTGAGACCAGAGTGGAATAATGGGGAATGAATTGCCTGTAATAATTGGCGAACCCCAAAAATCGTTGAATGCCACGGAGTCCAGAGGGGCGTAGCCAGTCCAGGACCGCTGAGAGCTTGGCGGGGTCCATCTGTAGACCCTGGGCTGAAATGATGTAACCTAGGAAGGGCAGACTGGACCGCTCGAACAGGCACTTCTTGATCTTAGCATACAGGCGATTTTTCCTAAGGCATGCAAGAACTTGACGGACATGGACCCGGTGTTGGTCCAGGTTGGAGGAGAAGATGAGGATGTCATCAAGGTATAGGACCTCTCAGGTGTAAAGTAAGTCTCTGAAAATGTCGTTAACAAATTACTGAAATACTGCAGGTGCGTTGCACAGCCCGAATGGCATCACCAGATATTCAAAATGGCCATCCCGTGTGTTGAAAGCGGTCTTCCACTCGTCTCTCTCTCGGATTCGGATCAGATTGTAAGCTCCTCGCAGATCCAACTTGGTGAATATCCTAGCCCCACGGAGACGGTCAAATAGCTCTGAGATCAAGGGGAGAGGGTAACGATTCTTGACAGTAATCTTGTTTAGACCTCTATAATCTATGCAAGGACGGAGGGAGCCGTTCTTCTTGGTAACAAAGAAAAAAACGGCCCCAGCGGGGGATGAAGATTTCCTTATGAAGCCTCTCTGCAGATTTTCACAAATGTACTCCGACATGGTGAGAGTCTCTGGTGGTGAGAGTGGGTAGATTCTACCCCGGAGTAGAGTAATACCGGGCACCAAGTCGATAGGACAATCGTAAGGTCTATGCTTCTTACAAAAAACGTCAGCGAAGCATTGGTAAGGCTCCGGGAGACCAGAAGGCGGAGGAATAACGGGGTCCCGTTTGACAAGAACAGACTTGAGACAGCGACCGGAGCAGGAGGGACCCCACCTCAGGATCTCTCCGGAGGACAAATCCAGGATGGGACTGTGGCGCTGAAGCCATGGCAAACCCAAGAGGAGTTCGGAGGAGGAGAAAGGAAGTACCAAAAACTCCAGCGTTTCAGAATGCAGAAATCCGATGCCCATCTGTAAAGGCAAGGTGTGGTACTGTACAGTGGCAGAATGTCTCTCCCCGTTGACCGTAGAAATGAAGAATGGGTTGGGCAGACGGACCACAGGGATTTGATGCTTGTCAACCAAGGAGGCATGGATGAAATTGCTAGCAGATCCCGAATCTAAGAAGGCGGTGGCAGTGAAGGTAGACTTGGAGGAAATGGAAAGTTGCACTGATACCATGAGACGTGGAGAGGAAGAATCCACACCTAGCAACGCCTCTCCCACATTTACTAGGTGCGAGCGTTTCCCAAACGCTGTGGACGAAGAGGACAGTCTCTGAGGAAGTGCTCAGTACTGGCACAGTACAGACACAGGTTCTCGTCTCTGCGACGGCTCCGTTCCTGCGGGGTTAGGCGAGACCGGTCCACTTGCATGGCTTCCACAGCGGGAGGCCGAGAGACGGGATGCGGTGGATGCTGAAAAACGGGAGCCAGACGAGGATAGCGTCTAGGACGAGCTCTCTCATTCCCCTGAAGGAGTTCCTCTTGCCTCTTGGCGAAACGCTTGTCGATCCTAGTGGCCAAAAGAATAAGGTCACTGAGGGTAGATGGTATTTCCCGTGCAGCTAGGACATCTTTAACTACACTGCTTAATCCCTTCTTGAAAGTGGCACAAAGGGCATCATTGTTCTAATTCAACTCGGAGACGAGGGTACGGAATTGGATGGCGTATTCACCCACAGTAGAGCCTCCTTGGGTCAGATTCAGCAAAGCAGATTCTGCGGAGGTAACCGGCCAGGTTCCTCAAAAACAGATCGGAACTCTTGACAGAAGCTCTGGACGGAGGTAGTGGCTGGGTCAAAGCGATCCCACAAAGGTGTAGCCCAGGCCGGGGCCTTCCCAGAGAGCAGGCTGAGCATGAAAGCCACCTTGGCTCGTTCGGACGGGAACTGGTCGGCCAGTAACTCGAGATGGAGAGAGCACTGTGACAGGAACCCACAGCACTGCTTCGGATCACCGTCATACTTGTCCAGCAAGTATAAACGGATTCTGGCACTGGAGACGACTGCAGGCTGTGGTGGAGCAGCAGGTGCAGGCGGAGGTGACGGCTGTTGCTGAGCAGACAGGAGCTGCTGCATCATGGTGGCCAACTGGGCCAACTGTTGACCTTGCTGGGCAATCTGCTGATTTTGTTTAGCCACTACGGTGGTAAGATCCACAAGGCTAGGAAATGGCGTCTCAGCGGGATCCATGGTCAGATCTTACTGTAACGTACCAGTCAGGTGACAGGAGGTGGATCCACTGAACCAGAGGGGCAATGACGTGGGCCGTACCAGGGGAATGGAGTCTAAGGGACTACTGGTCTTCACCAGGGCCCACCGCAAAGCGGAATGGTCTTGCTGCAGCAGGTAGCCCCCAGGTCGTTCCCCCCGATAGCGACTCGACCCCTCTGGTAGCTGAGAATGGCGTGGTACAGTAGGAGCAGACAGAAGCGTAGTCAGACGTAGCAGAGGTCAGGGCAGGCGGCACAGGTTCACAGGCAACAGTCAGGCAACAGGTCAGGGCAGGCAGAACGGGTTCACTAGCGGTAGTCACAGGCAATGGGTCAGCAACAGGTAAGGGCAACACAGAACAATAGGAACGCTTTCACTAGGCACAAGGCACTAAAGATCCGGCGAGGGCAGGAAGGGGCAGGAGACATTTATATGGGCAGTGAGGGCCAGGCACCAATAAATGGTGCGCTGGCCCTTTAAATTTCATGAAGCCGGCGCGCGCGAGCCCTAAGGAGCGGGGCCGTGCGCGTCGGGAGACAGAGGCAGCGCAGGAGGAAGGGGCTGCAGGTGAGAGGATGCAGGATGTGGCGCGTGTGCGAGAATCAGCCGCCACGCTAACCGCATCCCTGCCGGCGGAATCCCCGTGCTCTCGGTCAGTGTGTCTGACCGGGACGCGCGGGGACACAATAGACGGAGGCAGGGACAGCGAGCGCTCCGGTACAGAGGAGGGGACCGGAGCGCTCACTGTTACAATTGGATACAATGCTTGGGGTATAGAGAAATGAAGGATATCCAGCTCACCTTGTTAGCCAAACCCCTGCCGCACGGAACTGTGTGAACCAGCACCACGGTAATATAGGGAAGAATGGAAGATCCAGAGCAGGGTAACGTGCAAATAAAATCGTATTTTATTTCTAAATCAAGCCACAGGACAGCAGGACACAAAGTTACGCGTTTCAGCCAGGAAAACCAGCCTTACTCATAAAAGGATACAGGACTAATGACCATTCTTTTATGGGAAGTGGTGGAGTGGACCGCCCAGGTACACAGCTGGTTTAATCAATTAACACCACTCCCACAAACACAATACAAAGACATGAATACATGTATCAAAAGGGTAACACATTACATATAAAAAATTAAAATAATAATATGTGATACCAATTATAATATGTAAAAGAACGGCAAATATATATAATAGGGAATAGCTAGACATAACAATCCTAGATATAAATATAATATATAAAAAAGGAATACACAATATATATTGATTATATTTGTCTAGAAAACCCTACAACATATATAACGGGATAAGAGAGGCCATAAATGTACAAGATGATAAAGGCACACTGATATAACTAATATCCAAAGAAAAAATATGTATATATTAATATAAAAGAAAGAAAAAAAAATATATTTCTAAATTAATAATGTAAAATTACATCTTGTCTGCGATTAAGACCTTTAGGAAATCGACAATCTAGTTCCATAATACAGTAAACTTCACGTTCTAATAATTTTTGTCTGAAATTTCCCCCTCTTTTGGGAGGGATAACCCTTTCAATACCACATAGGACCATGGAAGAAAAATCTCCCTGGTGTACTTGTGCACAGTGTTGGCTGACCATTGAAGTGTGTAGGGAACTAAAATGTGCAATATCTGAGATGTGCTTTCTGGTTCTGACCTTCAAAGCATTGGAAGTGCATCAAACATATTGAGTTTTACAGGTAGTGCAGGAAAACAAATAAATTAAGTGCATGGTGTTGCAATTTATGTATTGTTGGATTTTGTATTTTTTACCAGTAGAATAAGAACTGAACTCTACAACATTGTGCATAAATTTACAACAGATGCATATTTTGTGCCCACACTTGTATGAGCCCTTAGTGGTGAGCCATGTTGGTAATGTAGATTTATCCCTGGAGAAAAGGCTTGGGGATAGTTTTTGCCCTAAGGTGGGGGCCTTTTTTCAGACACATCTTGTACCCTGAATCCATTATAGAACTGTATAAAGGATCACCCGTAATAATCGGCATATATTTATGGATCAGGTGACAAATGGTGCCAAAATCACTGCTAGATTGGATGACAAATGTAACTGGAGTAGTTTTCTGATGCTGGAGAGAAATAGTATGATTTGGCTCTTGATCAAGGGGTTTTGGTACAGAAGAAATTAAATGGGAACGATTTTTATTAAAAGCAATGTTTCTTGCCCTGTCTATACTCCACTTTGGATAACCTCTATGAATGAGGCGTGCTTCTATATTATCAGCCTCCTTATGGAACAGCTCCAGTGAGGAGCAATTCCTTCTAGCTCTTATCATCTCACCCACGGGAAGACTGCGAATCACGTGGGGGGGATGACAAGAGGAGGAATGGAGAATGGTATTGGAAGCCGTAGGTTTACGGAAAGTGGAGGTGATGATAGAATTGGAAGCAGGGTCCCCCTTTAAACTCAGGTCCAAAAAGGAAATGGTGTTAGCACTAAAAGACACCGTAAATTTTAATCCCAATTGATTGTCATTCAGATACATGATAAAGGCATCCTTGGCCGCTACATCGGACCCCCATATAAACATGAGGTCATCGATGTAGCGGCCATACCATCGAATGCAATCAAAAAAGGGATTGGTGGGGGCGAAAAGAGTCCCCTTCTCCCACCAACACATATAAATGTTGGCGAGAGAAGGGGAGAATTTCGCCCCCATAGCCGCTCCAATGATCTGCAGGTAGTCAAACATAAAGAAATTGTGTGAGAGTAAAAACTCAACACACATAACGATGTACTCCTGCAGGTCACCGGGGTATTGGGAGTAAGAAGAAAGAAACCAGGTTAATGCTGCGATAGCCTTATCATGGGGAATAGTGGAATATAAGGCAGTGACATCTGCTGTTATCCAAGCAAAATTAGTTTCCCACTTAACCTGGCTAAACACTGCCAACACATGTTTAGTGTGTTTCAAGAACCCTGGCATCGTAATGACTAACGGTTGCCGTAGGGTGTCTATCCACGAACATAACCTCTCATTAAGGGATGAAATGCCTTCAACTATGGGCCTCATGGGTGGAGGGAAGGTATTCTTGTGGATTTTGGGGAGTGAGTGAAAGATAGCTGTTACCGGACTGGAGATTTTAATAAATTCAGCTTGTTTGGTGGTAAAAAAGCCTCAACTCTCCCCAAGATCCACAAGGTTGTACAAGTGTGATTTAAAGATGGAAACGGGGTTGCTGGACAATTTTTTATAAGTTTTACCATCAGATAACATGTCCAGATTGAGTTTGTAATACAACCCTTTATCCATAATGATAACTCCCCCTCCCTTATCGGCCTCACGTATAATAATGTCCTGAAATTCGGACATCTCCGATATGGCTAGTCTCTCCTTACGAGGCAGATTAGAAGAGGAGGGAGGAGGATTATGCATGAGGTGTACCAATTCCCTCTCCATACACTCCTGAAAGTTATCCAGTGCACTAGTCCTAGACATCACTGGATAAAAGTCAGGGTTAGATACAGTAAAATGTGGAATGACAGAAAAATGCTGAGAATCCGAGAGTTCCTGTAGGTCGGAGATGGCCGCAAGTTCACGGAAAGTTAAACCCGCGACCATATCCGCACCAGAGGCTCGGGCACGATTTGAATGCAAAGTATAATCAGAAGACATAGAATCATGCAGTAAATGTGTATTGGCATTAGCAGAAAAAGACCCAATAGAGACATTATCGTTTTCATAACAGTTATCAAAGTGTTTACGCAAGGTAATGTTCCTGACAAAATTATTAATGTCCAACATTGTGTGAAAAAAAATCAAATCTTCGTGTCGGAGAAAAAGAAAGTCCCCTGGATAATATGGACAACTGGGTCTCAGATAGAATCTTGGCCGAGATGTTGACGACCGGAAGACTCAGTTCCTCCTCCTTGCTTCCCGCTGAGGATTTCTTTTCACCGGAGCGTTTGTGCTTCCTCCCCGCCCTCCGTTTTTTTGAGTAGAAGATTTCAAACTGTGTCCAGCATTAGAGGACACCTGTGGAGGGGAGGAAGTATCGTCCGGTGCAACCATGGAAAATCCAGCCGAGGCTTCCTGGGAACGTAAATCCAGGTCAGTAGAGTCCATGCCAGTAGAATTGAAACTTACTTTATGAGCTCTGTTCACATTCTTGCGTTTGTTATATCGTTTCCTGTTCTTTTTTAGTATAGAGCGTGGTGTGGAGGATTTATTGTCCACATTGGGCCAATGATATACAGAGCCTGTTTTGTAGTCCTGTAGATCCCTACGGAACTTGGTTTCCTTGGACTCAGCGATAGCAGATTCCAGTTGTAAGATGTTATTATTGATTTTCTCACCATACAAGGTAAAGGAAGGATGATTCTCATATTTAGAGATGTCTTGCTGAAGCGAGGATATTTTGTCCTTGATCTCGTTCAGGGCTTCCTCCTCATGTTGGATGATAAGTTTGATAAATTTCAATGAAGAATCTGTAAGCAGTAATTCCCACTCCTCTTTAAAACGTTGCTTAAATATAGTAGTGGGGAATTTGCGAATGCGGAGCCCCCGTGGAATCATGGTTTGCTAAACGTATTTTTTGAGGGTGGACACATCCCACCAGATTTTGGTCTCTGATGACAAGGCACTCTCCAAATTGTCCATGTGAATGCTTGGGGTAGGCACGCTTTCTTCTTGAGTCCATAGTCCAGATCATTCCTGAAATGCTCCTCTCTTCTTCCTCATTTCCTTCTCCTCCTGACTTACTTGTTCTTGCATCTTCTCCATCAGGTCCAATGAGACTTGCTGTAGATCCTCTTGTTGGGTTGCCATCAAACAGACAGCAGTCTCTTTCTTTCCTTTCCCTCCCATTTCTTTCTCTCCCACTGCCGCCTTCTTTGCTGCTTGATCCGTCAGTGCATTCCCTCTCGCCTCAGTTGGATTTTTTTCTGGTATGGGCCTTGACCTTGATCACTGCTACCTGTTTTGGCAGTAGTACTGCTAACATGAATTCAGCTACCGCTTGCGTGCATCCTACACCATTTTTCAAGCTTGTGTCAAAGCCCGTAATTCAGCCTCTTGGGCAGACTGATTTGGCTGTAACTGTTCCATGTGCAACACTTGGTGCTCAGATGTTACTGCAAAGCCAGAATGGTGCCTGCCCTGTCATCAGCAAACCTGTAGCCATCCACGAGCAGAACATGGGCTGCGTTGTCCAAGGGTGTATCTTGTACGATAGGAGATGATCCGACTTCAACGTCCATTAATGTCGGGCAGTCATGTGGTTCCCCACCATAAACGGATTCTGTGGAAGCCTAGATGTTTTGTTCTTGAAGTACTTCTTCTGCCGTGAAGTCAATTTTGTGTTCTCCATCCTCCTGCTCATACTCCCCCCCTTTGGAGATGAAGAAGTGCAGCTGGGTTACGCATGTGACAGCATTGAATTTGTATGTTGTCTGGGAGCATTAGGCTGCACTGGAGCTGTAGGTGATGGGCAGCAGTGAGGTGCTGTGGTTGAGTCTGCTGGAGAATGGTTGAGATGTCATGAGGAGCCAGAACTGTAAAAGCGTGGCCAAGCACTATGTCAGAGGTGGCATCTGGGATGGAACTGGTTGAGTGCACAGCTCTAACAGAAGAGGGGGCCACTCAGGTTACGGGGTCCAAACATTCCCTTCCTGGCCTTGTTATTCCGTAAGATAGAGACGGAATGGAAGGGCATAATTTGGGATGCCCAGTGCTGGTGCAGAGGAAATGGAGCCCTTGAGTGAGTGAAAGGAGCAGACAACAGCTGCAGTAATTTAGAAGTGTGTTTGAGGATCCCTGGGAATGCAGTCATACAGTGGTTGCATGAGGAGGGAGGCATCCTGTGTCCATGGGCGACAGTAGGAGACAAGGCCCAAGAAAGTTTGAAGCTGGTGTGGAGTGTCCGGTTCCTGGATATCTGAGATGGCCTTACTACCTTAATCTGTAAGGTGTTTGACTCCTTGGCTGATGCAGTGGCCTAGGAAAACCAATTTAGGAAGACAAAAGTTGGAGTTTCAGCCAGAATCCGCCAGGAAAATCAAGAGTAAAGTGATGGTGTCGAGGCAGATTGCCTGGTCGGGAGCACAGAGTAACAGGTCATCCAAGTATTGTAGGACCTCCACTTCTGGGTGTTGGGCTTGCCAAGTTTGGAGTACAGAGGCCATGGCCTTGCTGAAGGATGAAGGGCTATTTTGGGCCCCTTGTTGCATCACTGTCCAAGTGTATTGGACTCCATCATGGGTAAATGCAAACAGAAACTGGCCAGAGAGATTGAGTAGTAGGCGTTGGACAAATCAATCACAGTGAAGATAACTGAAGGAGGAAAAATGCTTGCTAGCAAGGTATGAGGTTTGGGCACTATTGGGGTTCCATCACAGTAACCTCATTCATGCACCATGTGGTATTCTACAGGTTTTCCTTTCTCATGCTTCTTCCAAACTGGGTACAAAGGTGTATGACATGGGGATGTTGTCGGTATGATTGCTCCACTTTCAAGTAGAGACTTGACTTGCTACGAGATGGCCGTGAGTTGTTAGACAGACAGCGGGTACTGTGGCTTGTAAGGTAGGACATGTTGATCTTTCAATGTCACATGGATCTTTCATGTGGCCAATGTATTGTGGACCGGTGGTCCACAGATGGGCTGGAACAGTTGAGATGACATGGAGCAACTCATCAGGCATCATGGTGATAGCAGGATTTAAGGAGATGGCCATAAGAAGGTAGGTTTCCTCTGGGTCCAGTGTTGAGCTGAGGGTGACAGAGCCATCTTGGAATTGTATGTTAGCCCGAACTTTCTGCTAGAGAACAGTACCCAGTAGGTTTAAAGGACAGGTGCAGCTGATTACAAACTTTGGTAGAGTACTAGAGGGTAGGTGAAGCTGCAGAGATGTAACCGGAACCGGGAGAGGGTGTGTAATAGAGTTGTGCGGAACAGTCCCCTCAAGCCCTGTACAAGGAAGCTGCATATCAGTAAGCCGGGAGGGAGGTATGGCCTGATTATGTAGAAGGCTGCGGGCTGCACCAGTGTTGACCAGGAAGGGAAGTTCCCACCCTCCCACTGTGAGTGTTACTTGTGGGGTTGGGCCGGCAAGAGGAGTTTTTAGGGCCATACACACAGTTTGCCCTCCTGACACTGGCTTGCTGGCTTCCTATGCTGTTGTGGAGGGAGGTGTCTGTTTGTTGGACTCCTCCTGTGCAGCTTTGTGGATGGCCCATAGGTGACGACTGGAGCAGTTCCTCTTCATGTGGCCAGTTTTGCCGCACCCAGAACCACGTCTAGTTGGGGGCAGATCCTCAGGACTTTCAGTCATGACTGCCAGCACAGCTTTTTCTTTTGCTTCTTTATGGAGACTTCCAATCCCTTTGCTATCTAAACCAGGGCTTGCATATCTAGCATTCTTCATTCAGGGCGGCAAGTAGTCAAGATCTATAATAGGGTAGAGAGATATTGGATTGACTGGGGGTTTGGCCCAAGGGAGATTATGGGACCAGCCTGGGACCAGCCTGGGGTGCTGGCTGGGGAATAGATGGCATCGTGCCAGGGACAGGGGTGGTACTCATGACAGTGTGTCAGAGTGGGCGTGAAGCTCCACAGAAGAAACAAGTCTTTTGGAGGGAGGGATTCTGTTGATCACATACACTACACACCGATCACTTCACTTCTTTGCTGGCGCCATTCTTTGCTGGCGCACAATTTTCTGCCCCCCCCCCCCCCGTCTTCTCAAATTCCTTACTACAGTCCAGCCACACACGGACCGTGTCTAATAAATCATCATCTTCTAGTTTGCCACGCTCATCTCGGAGGAGACTCTGCCACGTCACTAAATTGAGTATTCCTCCCTTAATTATTTCATCATACTTTTCCAACTTAGAAATTTGTCTCACATGTTCGCTACATACTGCACGGGAGTGTAGTATCCCTACGGCACATTTAATTTATTGCCCATGTTGTACTTACTGGGGACTTCTCTCTCAGCTCCCTATGTGTATTGCAACTGTGATTTCGCCATGAGACAGGCACCTTCGGCTATCTCTTCTGCTTGCCTTCTCCCCCCATCTGTCCTTGAATCAAACACCAGCTGACTTCAATACATTACCTCACACCTCAGAAGTTGCAATATTACAAGGGAATGAGATTTCACTGAAAAAATTCACAGAACATCAACCACTTGCTCTCAGACTGGGGTTCTTACTCTAGCCCCTCGAAGATGCACTCTGCTGGTCGTGCCTCCCACACCAGTCATCAGACTAACGCTAACAAAGGACACTATCAGAGGTAAGATTACTAATTTTCTTACCCTGATTATGGGCTGCAGTCCTGGTGTCCGTTATAAGGTTATCCTGTCCGTGCAGGGATGCTCGATTAGAGGTGACCACCTCGAACCCCACGTTCGGGCGCCAGCATTTTTGAATGCGTTCCAAGTGACTGCTCTAGGCTGATGTCCTGCTCCAAATTGGATAAATACATGCATGGAGAGAACACACGCCGACTCTCTCTTTGGATCAAGCAGTTATCTGATTTATTGTATAGCGTACACACAAGATATATCCTTCAGTAGGGCGTAGCAACTTGTGTAAGCATTCTAATTGTTTAGCAGACTACTTTACATAAGTATTGCATCATATTTTCTCTGTACCAAAAGGGGAGGGTCACAGAGGGTGTAATACAGGATGCAAACTCCATTTTAATAGAATGATTTTCATTTTACATATATTATCCATAACACATTTAAAGATTTGAACCAAAATTTGAGCCATTTCCACATATTCTGCTAATAAATCCTGTTGTTATTTTTTGAATTTAGCAAACCATGAGTCAATTGGCGATTTGCTTCTAAAATTTAATTTGCAACAATTCAGTAGTACAGTTTGCACGTAAGATTGGTATTTGTAAAGACCACAACTGTCGCAACACCTGTGCCCATAGGAGGAATGACCCAGTGATCCTGCAGCCCCACTACTGCCAGACCTATCCCCAGCTATGGGCCATGCCACCTCACAGACACAGTGCCACATAAACAATGGCTGCCACCCAGCACCAAATTAGTGTGAACAGATCACCGTGAACCAGGTGGTCATGACGGGGCAAGTGGGTTTGTACACTTTAAATTGTGCTGAGAAGCAATAGATCTATGTACAACATGTGGATGTGCTGCTATGTTTTTTTTCTCTGTCTAAATTTGTGTGTGCTGCTACAGTACACATGCTTGAACATTCACTTTGATGTCTATTGGAGGGTAAATGCTGTATATGGCATCATACATTAGAGCTTCAGTCAACTGCAGCCGGGGGTCTCTAGTGATAGAGGCTCAAGAAGGCTAACCCTGTAATCGTTTGGAGACCAAAGATGTCTGTAAGAAATATATAAATATATTTACGTGAAGTTTTCCTGTAATCCATTTGTGATGGTGTCAAGTCATGGACTTTAGTATTTGTGCCCAGAGTATCATTTGGCATACAGTACATGTGATTTAAGGCTCATGGCTGCTATTCTGGCCAATTGTAAACCCATAATAACTATTCCATCCATCCATCCACCAGCCCCAATCAGAGGAAGATTTATTGCTGCAGGAACGGGGAAATGGAACTTTGAGTTCTGGACCTTTTAGCTGACAGATGTGGAGAAAATAACTCAAAGTGCATGAAATTCTGAAACAAATCTCCAAAGTACTATTGCATATATTGAATATATGATTGAGGGCCTTGGTGCAGACAATTTAATCTTCTCTTGTCTCTGCTGACCTCTGGTAAACCACTCATGGCTCTGCCGCACTTCACCACACATGATTCATCTGAGGTCAGCGAGTGCTTCCAAAGACAAATTGTTTCTGCAATAGTCCAATTGTATGTTCTCTGTTAATGCAATTGGAGCAGTGATAAATTCTTTCTGATATAATCTGTGCTTCTGTAAGGACGGATTAGATTTATGTACAGCCTAGATATGTAACAATACTTTACATTTACATTACCAAGCCTCAATCGATACTCCTAAGAAATGCAATCTTCAAAGGAGAAACGTTACTGGGCTGAACTATTGGTTAAACAATGTCATTTTCAGTTAATGTGGATTTTGCCCTTTGTGACCAGATTCATATAACATGTATAACATTTCCTGGTTGCTCTTGTAATGGCTGCAGTAAAGATAGAAGCACATTATAGAATATTAGCTAGTAGAAGTATACTCAAAAGGAAGCTGGAGGCACATATGTTCGCTGTTTTGACTATGCTTTAAAGGATATACGTAACACTCACCTCCAAAACTGTCTGAACTCATAAGCTCACTGGAAATAGTTAACGATGGTCCTATTCCTAATGATGGTTCTATTAGCACATTATCATCCCAATAGAAATACAAAAAAGAATGCCGATGATTCTTGGGAAACTTTAAAACTTGAATCTGAATTGTGGGACATCTAAAGTGCCCTCTCTTCCCTCTGGGTGAAAGCCCCTTGTGTTAGATATATATTAAAGTCAACCCTCATTGCTGATGCTTATGCTAAAAATGTATTGGCCTGCACCATATATGTTTCATGTGGTTTAGGAAGTGGTTAATTGCCTTCTATTTGCTCAAAAATTTACATTTTAACTGAGAACTATTGATTTCTTCTTTTCTTCTCTATGTGCTCTAGGAGATCACAACTCCTTATTCTTACACATTGGATGAAAGAGATTCTGACAGCTAGTTCACCTGCAGTAAGTCCAGTATAGTGAGCTATAGTGCGGATAAGGAGTTGTAAAATAAAGGGTCACTTACTTAAATCTTTTGTTTATTCACAGAGTTAGGCTTTTAAACAACTTTATTCCTAATGCACCCCTGCACACATTGGACACAGGGAGCCAGCTGGCCAAGCTCCCCTGTCTGCTCCCTATTCCCCCGTCGACCTCACTCCTTCAATATTATGCTAATTAAGGCCGCAAGTGTGTGCACAGAGAGTAGAGCGCACACCTGTGGCCTCCCTTAGCATAATAATGAAGAGGCCAGGCCGTCACGGGAATATGGAGCAGAAAGGGGAGCTCGGAGAGCCGTCTCCCCGTCTCCAATGTGTGCAGGGCGCATTAGGAATAAAGCTGTTTACAAGCCTAAGTCTGCTAATAAACAGCAGCTTTAAGTAAGTGACCATTCATTTCATTGCTCTTCACCCGCACTATAACCTAGTATACTGGGTTTAGTGTGGGTGAACTAGCTGTCAGATAATCTTTAAGACAACTGGCTGCAGCAGGAGCTGCCCTTCATTGCTTTCACTTTTTTAAGAGAATCTAACAGAAAATGTTGCAGTGTGAATGGATTAACGGAAAACCCATTCACTTGCATTTTACTCTCAGGCAACGGAATTTCAGACCAAAATTCAGAAGCGAATTCCAGACGGAAATTATATAGTGTGAACATGGCCTAAAAGTTCAACAAGAATGTTTGGTGAGGGTCTTTGGTAAGAAATTGATGAATAATTGAAAAGGATTTTATATAGGAAAAAGAAAAGGTTTTTGTAAACATATCCTCACACCGACCATCTACTGATTATAATGGGCACTGTGTAATGCTTAAAGGGGTACTCAGGTGGAAAATGTTTTTGTTTTTTTTTTATCAACTGGTGCCAGAAAGTTAAACAGATTCCAGTACTTATTAGCTGCTGAATACTACAGAGGAAATTATTTTCTTTTTGGAACACAGTGCTCTCTGCTGACATCTCTGTCCATTTTAGGAACTGACCAGAGCAGCATATGTTTGCTATGGGGATTTTCTCCTACTCTGGACAGTTCTTAAAATGGACAGAGATGTCAGTAGAGAGCACTGTGCTCGTCATGTCAGCAGAGAGCTCTGTGTTCCAAAAAGAAAATAATTTCCCCTGTAGTATTCAGCAGCTAATATGTACTGGAAGGATTAAGATTTTTTAATAGAAGTAATTCACAAATCTGTTTAACTTTCTTGCACCAGTTGATTTAAAAAAAATAAAGTTTTCAACCAGAGTACCCCTTTAACTTACTTTATTATGTTGCTGCAAGAAAATTGAACATATATTACCAGGTTTCCCTTCAAATCCAATACATTTCATGGGGGACACTTTGTACTCAGCTCATTGTCAAGGCATCCTTCTAACAGGTAGTCCAAATCAGAAAAGCCTTTTAGGGTAGGGTCACAAGGGAGCACATCTGCAGGATATTTGATGCTGCGGATGTGCTGTTGGCAGTCACAAAGCTACAGTAGAGTGAGCTTCCTGCTGCTATAGCTCTGTGTGTCCGCTTCTGACTGTTGATTTCCCTCCAGCAGTATTCAGCTGACACACAGAGCTACAGCAGCAAGAGGGAGCTCAATTTACCATAGCTCTGTGACTGCCGGCTGCGCATCCGCAGCATTAAATAAACTGCGGATGCATTCCTGTGTTACCCTACCCTTTGAAAGGATCTATGACCAACCCCCAACAATTGAGATGTTACTGTCATTATGTAAAACATCGTTTTACAGTTTTGCCTTTCTGTTACTGAGATATAAGGGTTTATAGTTTGTCTTTCATGAACTTAGATAATTGTAAGCTTAATTTTAATAATGTCAGAGGATTTCAGGGGATGTAAATGTTTTACGTTGAGGGGTGTGCATGCCTAATACACACCCCCATCACCTGATATTCATTTCCATTATTCAAATTAAGTTCACGACCATCTGATTAATTCCCTGAATTGTCAGATAAAATTTTTTAACTCACATAACGCAATCTAATTTTTGAGTAGTTGGCCACAAGTTCTCATTAAGCACGGATATGCTGCATACCCTGTGTTCTCCTTCTTGAACTTTCTCAAAGAAAATATTGTAGACTGGCAAACATATTGGAGAATTTTTATCCCATTTTACCACTTATTCCATATCTATTACAAGTTCATGGGTATCTTATAAAATGAGCCAGTTAATGGGGTATTCCAGAATTTGTTGTTCTTTGAAAGTGAAACAGGGGCAGCAAAGTTAGTGCTGTGTTTGGTGGCTGATATTGACTTGGGGCCAGGGGTATTGCTAGGTCTTGAAAAAATCCAGGGCACGGGCCTTAGGAGTGACTGATGGTGGAGCCACAAAAAGGAGGGGCCATGGGGGTGGGGCCACTCAATGTTGCATGACCTTAAAAAATGTTGCTCCTCGCATAGGGGTCAGAGAGAGGGGTTAGTCTTAATGGCTGTCAGCTAATTATGATAGCCTGGGGGAGTGTAGCTGTTACTAAAGGGTGTCTGATTAACCCTTTCTATTCGTGACGCCAGGGTGAGGGCTCCTCTTTAATGCTTGTCGTACCGCCACCCTTCCCAAGAGCGATAGGGAGGTATAGAATAATGGAATGGAATGTCCACAACCAGAGAGTTTGCTGAAAACAGTTGAAACTTTTACTGAAGATTTTATGCAAGCTTCATAACAGGAACAGTCTCTATACATGCAAAGTCTCTCGGAAATTGACAGTGGTTGGGACCTTAAAGGGGTACTCTGCCCCTAGACATCTTATCCCCTATCCAAAGGATAGGGGATAAGATGTCAGATTGCCATGGTCCCGCTGCTGGGGAGCCCCGGGATCGCCGCTGCGGCACTGCGGTGTCATTACTGCACAGAGCGAGTTCACTCTGCACGTAATGATGGGCAATACAGGGGCCGGAGCATCGTTATGTCACGGCTCTGCCTTTCATGACGTCATGGCCTCAATACAAGTCTATGGGAGGGGGCGTGGCGGTCATCATAGACATTAAGGGGACGGGCCGTGATGTCATGAGGGGCGGATCCATGATGTCACGCTGCTCCGTCCCCTGTATCGCCCATCTTTATGCACAGAGAGAACTCGCTCTGTGCAGTTATGATATCGCAGTGCCGCAGCGGCGATCCCGGGGCTCCTCAGGAGCGGGACCGCGGCAATCTGACATCTTATCCCCTATCCTTTGGATAGAGGATAAGATGTCTAGGGGCAGAGTACCCATTTAAGCGTTTTAGAGTCCTTAGACTAATATATGCTGTTCCACTGGATTTAGGGGATTTAGTCACACTAGCTTTAGCGGGGATTAGTTTAGAACTAACGGTTTCGTTTTGTGCTGAGGCCGGCAGGTTTTCTGGCCTAGCGTGTCTTTGAAAGTTGCACAGATCCGTCCTGTTAGTCCGGCATCCACGAGAGCAGCAACCCAAGAGAGCGATAATTGGCTACAGCTCCCTTATATGGGCAGTGTGAGGGCGAAAACTTCAGAGGTGCAGGAATGCAGGCGCTGACCAAGAAGGGGACCAGTGAAGCCAGGTAGGTAACGAACAGCTTTAATCCAATGTGACGCGTTTCACCGCGCTTGCGCGGTTTCATCAGGATGCCTAATTCATCAGGATGACTGATGAAACAGCGCAAGCGCGGTGAAACGCGTCGCATTGGATTAAAGCTGTTCGTTACCTACCTGGCTTCACTGGTCCCCTTCTTGGTCAGCGCCTGCATTCCTGCACCTCTGAAGTTTTCGCCCTCACATTTCTATCGTTTCCAGGAAGGCTGCAGACCTATTTTACTACAGCAAAACGCATATCCTTGTTGTGTGGGAATTTGCACAACTTGGCAGGGTGAGCCTTCATTTTACCCTCCCTCCCCACACACCTGTGATCCCGTTGATTCTCCACAAGGGAGCGCCTGTTCATCTTTTATATGGGCAGGGGCTGGACTAGAGTTAATTGGTCCAATACTTCTGTCAATCCCCTTCACATAGAATTATGGGTAAACATGTGACCCAGAAACCTCCAAAGGTCCTCCAACATACCATAGAGGAATTAACATGGCCACATGACCAAAGGTCCTGCGACACCAACAAGGTAAGCATACTATACATTATATTAAATATACATATTATTAAATATGTACATATAAACATCACAGAATTAGAATAGAGTAGAGGCGAATAGGGGCTGTCCCACCTGTGGGACCCTACCTGAGCGTAGTTACTCTGACTTTGGGGACCACCATACAAGGTACGGTATGCAGTACGGTACCGGGACACCACAAACCCCCTTACTTAAAATAAGTCGGCCTCAACGTCTGTCCGCTAAGACAGAGGGACAAAGTGAAGGTTGCTTTATAACAGTCCTGGGCATAACCTTTTAAATGTCTATTAATCAGGCTGTATAACACTGTAAGGTTATTTAACTTTTTAAGGTACAAACATTTGCATGGGTAAACTCATGAACAGGATTACTTGGTTCGTGAATTTAGTAACAGGATGATATTATTATACGTGAGATACATCCTACTTAACATTTTTGCATCTCACTAGACATTTTTGAATCTCACTAGACATTTTTGAAATCTCACTAGACATTTTTGAAATCTCACTAGACATTTTTGCCATACTAGCTATCTGTTTAGTAGAGAGTTTTACTGGCTGGCCTGAGGCTTTCTACCAATAAACTGGCTACTAGGTTCCATTGGCTACATGCTCTTATCCCTAGAACACAACAGATAAACCTTACCTAGGTTACCTTTATTTACGTGTATTATTTTTAGCTCGCAAGAGCACCTACTGGCCGGGCAGGGTATCTTGCACACGTAAGAGAAAGAAGAGAAAGGTTAGTTTACATAACAGTGGCAGGAATTGGAAAATGGCATAGGCTACAATTCCTAAAGCATTTATTAGCGTGTGAGATATTTTTGTTGTTTGGTGTACTAAGTTTAAGTGAGGTAAGTACACTTTAGTGAGTTGTTTGAGGTACTATGTGAACAGTACTACTTTAAAATGTCAGTCTTGGTACCTTAAGTGTAGACCTTTGAGACCGCCGCAACACAACTTCCTGACTCTCAGGAACCTCATCAAAAGACAATTCTCTAGAAACTTCAGTCCCCGAGGTACCAACTTGAGGGCTGGGAACAGGAGTCATATCTTCTGCAGGACTGGTGTGACCCATGAGGCTTGGTGAGGAGAGTCCTGGAGTACTCGGATCTGTCACTGGAGTACTTGGAGCTGTCACTGGAGTGCAACTGATGCTGGGCGAGGAGATCAAGGATGGTTGGGCTAAAGTTGAACACGGTGCGCCATAGATCATTGCAGGCTGATGAGGGGAGAACAGTGGAACATCCCTTGTAGGATGGATTCCCTCTCCTGGAACATATTCTCTCATTGGCCTTGCTTCTGGGGAAGCAGGAGGAGGTGGCTCTGGCAAGTCATCCTTCACACACAATTTTATCCTATTTCGGTGGACCACTTGTGGTTGAAACCCTTTCTTCTGTACCTCGTAAACATCCGTGTCGGGATATGGCATTGCCGGGACAGTGTAAGGCTCCGTCTCCCACAGAGAATCCAGCTTATGTGACCGAGGGAATTTTCTGAGCCTCGCTCTGTCTCCAAGCTGCAGTGGCTGAGCGGAGGCATGTCGATTGTAATCCATTTGCTGCCGGTACTGGGCCTCACCCATTTTCTTCTCTACAATATCCTTAGCTTCTTCAATCCTCCTTCAAAGCTCATAAACCCAATCTTGAGAGGTTTGAGGGGAATTGTTGAAAGGCTCTTGTAACCCGAAAGGCTATGTCGGCCCGTCATGAGGAAGAAAGGAGTGTATCCTGTAGAGCAGTAGATAGTATTGTTGTTGATCTCCAACAGTTCCGGCAAAAGTCGGGGCCACTCTTCGTGTTTTGACACAGATGCTGCCCTTAGCATGTGGATGAATACCTGATTAATCCTCTCGCACAACCCATTCCCCTGGGGGTGATAGGCGGTGGTATGAAGCTTCTTGCAATCATGGAATTGGCAGAGTTCTTGAAATAACTGAGCCTCGAACGCAGTTCCTCGATCAGTGAGGACTGATTCAGGACATCCCAAGGGTTGGACCCATTGGCTGTAGAAGACTTGAGCAGCTGTTCTGGCAGTAAGATCCTTGATGGGTACAACGACCACCCACTTAGAATAATTGTCCACCATGGTCAGGGCATACGTATATCCTGAGGGGGTTGGGGATAACTTCACGTGGTCCAGAGCAACCAGTTGATTAGGCCTCTCGGTATGGATGGGGTGTAGAGGTGCTCTTGCGTCCTTGAGAGGATTCTTAGTGACGTTGCAGATGGTGCATTCAGCACACCACTTCTCAATATCTCCATGCATTCCCACCCAATAGAACCTTCTTCTGATTGTAGCCTCGGTCTTGTGGACCCCAAAGTGTCCCGACTGGTCGTGATAGGCATTAAGAACCATGACTGCGTCCCTTCGAGGGACTAAGATCTGATGCAGGCGTTCCCCTGAGACTGGACCCAAGGAATTTTTGCATAGCAGTCCCTTGTGGGGGAACAGGCGATTCCTCTGTCACCACAACCTCTTCAACTCCAGGTCCCCTTGCGCCTTGCGGAGCCTGGTCGGAACTCTCTTCTGCGATAGATAGTCCAAGAGATCCCCTATGACCCGACTCTCATCTTGCAAGGTCTTCTTGGTATACAGATCTTCGGGAACCTTAGGAGGCCCAGGGTCATCACCTTCTTGAGCCGTCAGGGTACTCTGACTCACAAATCACTGGTAAAAGGGTGGCATCTCTACATCTTCCCACACATCTTCCATGGGTGGTTCCTCACTGGGGATACTTGATGTTGAAGTCATAGTTGGCCAATCTAGAGGCCCAGCGTTGTTCAATGGCACCCAGCTTGGCAGTGTTCAGGTGGGCCAAGGGATTGTTATCGGTGTAGACCTGTTTGGGAGTAGCTGTCAAATAGTCCTTACATTTTTCAGTGACCGCCCAGACCAAAGAAAGAAGTTCTAGCTTGAAGGAGCTATAGTTAGCATCATGCCTACTGGCATAGGCTATGACTTTCTCTTTACCATCTTGTATCTGTGATAGAATGGCACCCAAACCTTCAAAGCTGGCATCAGTGTACAGTTGAAATGGCTGGCTGTAGTCAGGGTACACCAGAATGGGGGGTTCAGTATGAAGTAGTGTTGCTCACTAATATTCGCATTTTGAATATTCGCAGCGAATATCGTATATTCGCAAATTCGGGAAAATTATGAATTTCGTGCTAAAAATTCGCTATTACGAATATTCGTCTTTTTTCAAACTGTTTTAAAATCTGAACACAATGTAAGGATCTCCTTCGCCTGATAAATGCAATGCTTGTATCATTAAAGACCCAGGGATGAGACTGTGTGGCGAAAGGTTTATGCATACGAATATTCGCAATGCGAATATTCTTTGAAATTCCCCCCTACTTATGCCTGTGAGCCAATGAGAGTTCTGCAAGCACAGTTGTCAGAGCTTAGCAACATCCCTAGCAACCAATAGAAACTTGCTGGCATGACCAGTATATAACATATAACATCACTCCCCACCAGCATTCCTTTGCAGATTCACATGGTGGTTTAGAGAGTAGAGTGTTTCTGTCCTTTTGCTTGTATCCTTTGTGCCTTGTATCCTGTGACAACCAATTGCTTTTTTAAAAGCAGAAGAGAACCCAATTGTTTTTTTTTTTAAACAGAAGAAGCACAACTGCTTTTTTAAAAGCAAATTCCTGTTTCTCTTTTGTATAGTGTAGTTTAGTGTAGTTTATGTGTAATTATATAGGTTATTTTGTAAGGTAGGTAGTTTTAGTCTTATTTTAGTTTGTGTAAGTAGTCTTTATTTTTAGTTTATATTAGTTTTATATTAGCTGTGTAGTAGTTTAGTACTTGTTGTCAGTGTCAGTGTCTGTGTGTTAGTGTAAAAAAAAATATTTAGCTTTAGTAGTTTAGGTGTAGTTAAGTTAGTTTAGTTAAGTAGTTTCAGTGTCCTTGTCTACGTCTGTGTCTTTGTGAAAAAAACCAAAAAAAAAAGTCAGTCAGTTTCCGAGGCATTTGAATGCACCACTCCCTTCCCCCCTGGAGACCGACGTGTGCGTTCCCTCAATGGGCTCCTGGCAAGGGTTATCACCCAACATCTGCTGCCCTTCAACATCGTGGACAGCAACCCCTTCAGGCAGATGTTGGAGCAGGCCCAACCCAGATGGTGTGTCCCCAGCCGCCAGTTTTTTTGCCAGGACTGGTGTCCCTGCCCTACACCAGCACATTGTGCACAATGTATCCCTGTCGCTGGATCACGCTGTCAGCGACAGGGTGCATCTCGCAATGGATGGCTGGACCAGCAGGCATGGGCAGGGGCGATACATCAGCTTCACGGCCCATTGGGTTTCCCTCCGAGGCGCTGGGGAGGGATCGGCGACATCAGATTTTGTGGTGCCGCCCCGGGGTGTCCAGGGGAGAACTGCTGGTCTCCCTCAAGTCCCTGTCTCCACAGCTGCTGATGGCACCTCTTGCCAGAGTGATTTGCTACTATTACTATCACTACTGCTGCTGCTTATGATGGCACCTCTTGCCCGAGTGATTTACCATTTTTTTTATTACTATTACCACTGCTGCTGATGGCACCTCTTGCCAGATTGATTTGTCACTATATGCTACTATTACCAATACTGCTGCTGCTGGCACCTCTTTGCCACTATATACTGCTATTACCACTACTGCTGCTGTCACCTCTTGCCCAAGTGTTTTGATGCTATCTAGTACTATTACTACTACTGCTTGTAACTCTTGCCTGAGTGATAATGACATTATATTTTACTACTACTGCTGCTGCCATCAGGCTGAGTAATTCTGCCACTATATTGTCTGATTATGCTGCTGTCACGTAAAACTTGAGTCATTCTGCAAGTATAATGCCTGATTACGCTGCTGTCACATAAAACCGTCGTCATTCTGCCACGATATAGTCTACTCATGCTACTGTCACATAAAACCTGAGTCATTCTGCCACTGTATGTTATACTCATGCTACTGTCAAGTCAAACCTGAGTCATTTGGCCACCACTATATTGTCTAGTCATGCCGCATTATAGATGTGGAATTCCGCATGAGCTGATGAGGTTAATTTGCATCAATTACGCACCAAATACTTAACAATTCTGCATGTTGTTTGTGTTAAGTTTTAGTTGTGTGAAGTATCCCCTGGATTGATGTATTTTGAACATGTGAACAAACAGAGACTGTTTTGTTGACAAGTGTAACGCCGAGCGCTCCGGTCCCCGCTCCTGAACCGGAGAGCTTAGGGCGTGTGTCCCCAGGCAGCTCTCCAGCGTCTCAGCGTGTGCGCCCCCGATCTCTTGGGCGCGCGTGCACCGGGACTCTTAGATCTAAAGGGCCAGTGCACCGGTGATTGGTGCCTGGTCCAAAGTGGTTAATTAAGGGTTAAGGTTTGTGAGAGGCAGTGCTGTTTGGACTTAATTAGTCCTCACCTGTGCAGTGCCTATAAGTACCGTCTCCTCCCACAGCCTCCTGCCGGATCTTTGTTGCCTTGTGCCACAGAGAAAGCGTTCCTTGTTCCTGTGTTACCCTGCCTGTTGCCGAACTTGTTGCTGCTGACTACTGCCTGTGAACCGTTGCTGCCTGCCCTGACCATTTGCTACGTCTGACTACGCCTTTGCCTGATCCTCTTGTACCTTGCCTTATCTCAGCAGCCAAAGAGGTTGAGTCGCTACTGGGTGGAACGACCTGGGAGTTACCTGGCGCAGCAAGTCCATCCCGCTTTGCGGCGTGCTCTGGTGAAAACCAGTGACTCCTTAGACTCCGTTCCGCTGGTACAGCCCGCGCCATCACCTCTCTGGCACTGAACTTTAAGTTAAACCCTGGTTTGCGGCATTTATACGGAAACCATTAGCCTGTCTGCAATAGCAAATCATATCTCTCTCTCTCTATATATATATATCTATATATACATATATATCGTAGCTATAGTTTTAGTAGTTTTTTAACTATTTAGTTTGTGTTAGTAGTGTCTGTGTCCGTGTATTTTAGTTTGTCTTAGGTTAGTGTTAAATAAAATAATAGTATAAAATCTTTTTGGTTAGTATGTAGTTCTATATGTTGATGGAAAACCTAACAATCTGAATAAGAAAGGACATAATTTAACAGAATAAATGTTTTTATAACAGGAAAAAATTAATTAAAAATATTTTTGCATGAGTTTGTGGAGCTCAGCCATCTCCTCCAAATTCCTCCTCTGCTGTTGCTCCAGCTGTTGTGTTTGGCGGTCTAATATGCGCATTTTCCTGCGCATGGACAGGATTTTGTCATTGGTCCTCTGGATGACCCTCTGTTTTTCTTCCATCTTTTTGAAAACTGTTAGGATATATGAAAAATAAATTAGGATTTCAAAGACCGTTAGCCAAAAAATATATATATATATATGTTGCTCATGAAATAATCCTGATCATGTCTATATAATTGTTATGTGTCTAGCACATATACTTCTATCATAAATACCATATTATTGTTGTGGGATCTGACAGGTGTGCTTTAAATGTTGCCCATTTTTATATGTACATCTTATGGATGAAATGTTATAATTCATTGTGCACATATTTACCCTCCTGCCTGGGGGTCACAGGAACTGTCTCATCCTCCTGCTCCTCTTCTCCATCACAAGGAGTTGGGGGGGGGGGGGGGTTGCAGCTCCTCCTTTTCCTCCTCAACAGGAGCTGGGGGGTGGTAAAGACTGGGAGGGCCCTGGCTGCTCCTCATCCCTCTCCTCCTGTGCATCCTCCTCCTGCTCCTCCTCCTCGATCATCTCCTCCTCTTCCTCCTCCTCCTCGGCCTGTCACCTTGTGCGCTTGGGGCGCACAGATGGTAGAGTAGCTCCTATAATAACACAATGTTCATAAAGTAAAAAATTATTTCTTATAACGTATGCAAATTCTGTGTACTCTGCTGTATTGTATATGGATACAAATTTATTTATATAGACAGTTAACCAATGGGATGATATATTAAAGGGCCTGGCTGGCACTACGGGGGACTGAGTGTGAGCTGGGCTGCCACCATGGTAGAATGAGCTGTGTGTGTTTCCTTTTGTATGATTCTGACGCTCACAGTTGAAAAAAGGGCCTTGTGGAGTACACGGGATTACTAAGCCTAGCACAGGAATTCAGTGGTCATTGAGTTATAAAATACCACACCTTCCCCTTTAACCCACCACACCACCACTTAAATTCCCTGGTTTAACTTGATGGACTTATGCCTTTTTTCAATAATACTATGAATACCTTGGTTGGTGATATATGTTACCACAATCTGGGGTCAGACTCACAAACAAAAAGGGTTAACAACATCTGCCCTAAGGTTAATTACATCTGACCTTACATAACTGTCACCAATACCTTACCTGGATGAAATTCATCTCGGATCTGTCTGACCGGGGCCATGTGGTGCCTATTTAGGTCAGATCACTTTTTTAGGATGGCCATGTGGTCATGTGTGCGGCCATGAAGTGTCCGTAACTCCCGCATGAGTGAGCGGACTATTTTTTTTTTGTCCTGCTGGCTCCGCGTGCTGCCATACCCCTGTTGCAGGAACCTCTGCGAGATGAAGATCAATGTATATTATAACCATAGGCGTGCGCACGGGGTGTGCCGGGTGTGCCCAGGCACACCCTAATCCAGTGGCGTTGCGACCGGGTGACACCAAGACGCTCCACAGCACCCCCCATCTGTGCAGACCGTCCTTCACCAGCCCAGACCCCCGCTCCCCCGCTGTGCGGTGCGCCTGTCCGTCAGGCGCACCGCACATCGCTGCCTCCTACTCCTGTTTGTGCCCCGCTCCGCTCTGGCTCACCTTCAGTTGGTCCGGTCATGTGACGGCGCGTTACTGCCGTCACATGACCATCAGGACGTCACGCTGTATTCAAGGACGCCGGCCCCAGAGCGTGACGTGACGGTACGAGGTTCGCAGGATTACCGCGCTGAGTGAGTGAATGTTATTTCAAAATGCCTACTGGGTCTTTGCGGAAGGGGGTTAATCTGGGGGGTACTGCATTCCTACAGGGGGGGAGAGGGGGTTAAACTGGGGGGTACTACCATCCTACTGGGGGGGGGGAGGGGGTCATCAGGGGGGTACTACCTTCTAACAGGGTGGGGGATAGGGTTAATCTGGGGGGTACTGCATTCCTTCAGGGGGGGAGAGGGGGTTAAACTGGGGGGTACTACCATCCTACTGGGGGGAGGGGGTCATCAGGGGGTACTACCTTCTAACAGGGTGGGGGGATAGGGTTAATCTGGGGGGTACTGCGTTCCTACAGGGGGGGAGAGGGGGTTAAACTGGGGGGTACTACCATCCTACTGGGGGGGGGGAGGGGGTCATCAGGGGGGTACTACCTTCTAACAGGGGGGTACTGCATTCCTACAGGGGGGAGAGGAGGTTAAACTGGGGGGTACTACCATCCTACTGGGGGGGGGAGGGGGTCATCAGGGGGGCACTACCTTCTAACAGGGTGGGGGGATAGGGTTAATCTGGGGGGTACTGCATTCCTACAGGGGGGAGGGGGTTAATCTGGGGCCCCGAGTAGGCAGGTAGTACCACCAGATTAACCCCTCCCCCCCAGTAGGATGGTAGTACCCCCAGATTAACCCCCCCCCCAGTAAGAAGGTAGTACCCTCAAATTAACCCCCTCTTCCTGCCAGTAGGAAGGTAGCACCCCCAGATGCTGGTGGCCTCCATGTCTATTTTGCTTTTGTAGGGAACTGTACTGCACCTAATGTGGCGAATTATACCGCACCTAATGTGGGGGAACATACTGCACCTAATGTGGGAACTATACTGCACCTAATGTGGGGAACTATACTGCCAACCTAATGTGGGGGAACTATACTGCACCTAATGTGGGGAACTATACTGCACCTAATGTGGGGAACTATACTGCACCTAATGTGGGGGAACTATACTGCACCTAATGTGGGGGACTATACTGCACCTAATGTGGGGAACTATACTGCACCTAATGTGGGGGAACTATACTGCACCTAATGTGGGGGAACTATACTGCACCTAATGTGGGGGAACTATACTGCACCTAATGTGGGGAACTATACTGCACCTAATGTGGGGGAACTATACTGCACCTAATGTGGGGGAACTATACTGCCAGCCTAATGTGGGGAACTGTACTGCACCTAATGTGGGGGAACTATACTGCACCTAATGTGGGGAACTATACTGCACCTAATGTGGGGGAACTATACTGCACCTAATGTGGGGGAACTATACTGCCAGCCTAATGTGGGGGAACTGTACTGCACCTAATGTGGGGGAGCTGTACTGCACCTAATGTGGGGGAACTGTACTGCACCTAATGTGGGGGAACTGTACTGCACCTAATGTGGGGGAACTGTACTGCACCTAATGTGAGGGAACTGTACTGCACCTAATGTGGGGGGAACTATACTGCACCTAATGTGGGGAACTATACTGCCAACCTAATGTGGGGAAACTGTACTGCCAACCTAATGTGGGGAAACTGTACTGCACCTAATGTGGGAGAACTGTACTGCCAACCTAATGTGCGGGGACTTATACTGCACCTAAAGTGGGGGAACTATACTGCACCTAATGTGGGGAACTATACTGCCAACCTAATGTGGGGAACTATACTGCCAACCTAATGTGGGGGAACTATACTGCACCTAATGTGGGGGAACTATACTGCACCTAATGTGGGGAACTATACTCCACCTAATGTGGGGAACTATATTGCACCTAATGTGGGGGAACTATACTGCACCTAATGTGGGGAACTATACTGCACCTAATGTAGGGGAACTGTTCTGCACATAATGTAGGGGAACTGTACTGCACGTAATGTGGGGGAACTGTACTGCACTTAATGTAGGGGAACTGTACTGGTGCAGTACAGTTCCCCCACATTAGGTGCAGTACAGTTCCCCCACATTAGGTGCAGTACAGTTCCCCCTCATTAGATGCAGTACAGTTCCCCCTCATTAGGTGCAGTACAGTTCCCCCACATTAGGTGCAGTACAGTTCCCCCACATTAGGTGGCACCTAATGTGGGGGAACTGAACTGCACCTAATGTGGGGGAACTGTACTGCCAACCTAATGTGGGGGAACTGTATTGCAAACCTAATGTGGGGGAACTGTACTGCCAGCCTAATGTGCTGGGACTTATACTGCCAACCTAATGTGGTGGGACTTATACTGCACCTAATGTGCGGGAACTGTACTGCACCTAATGTGGGGGGACTGTACTGCACCTAATGTGGGGGAACTATACTGCACCTAATGTGGGGGAACTATACTAACTGTGTGCGTATATATATATATATATATATATACATATATATATATATATATATATATATATATGCACGCGCGCAGCGTGAGTTTGTGCTTTAGGGTGCACACCCTAATGCAATAGGCTGCGCACGCCTATGATTATAACACTTTTGTTTAACCCCTTATGGATATATGACGTAAATGTCTGGTCTAAAATCTGTCATGTTACCCCTGTCAGGGATTAAAGGAGTACTCCGGCGCGCACTTTTTTTTCCTTTTATTCCGTCCGGGCTGCAAAATAAAAGAAAACACACTTTCTCTTACCTGCCAACGAGCCCCCGGAGCTCCGGTACACTCCGGTACAGGTGTTCGGTCCCCGGGCTGTATTCTTCTTACTTCCTGTTAGCCCGACACGTCACACGGAGCTTCAGCCTATCACCGGCCGCAGCGATGTCCCGCCTCGGCCGGTGATAGGCTTAATTTTGCAGCCCGGATGGGATAAAAGGAAAAAAGTGCGCACCGGAGTACTCCTTTAACAATGCGAAAATGCTTCCAATTGTTGAAAATCTTGCCATTATGGTCACCACCTTTTTTGCCTAAAGATACCAGCCATGATCATTAGCATAATTATTTATATATGTGTTACATCACAGGATACACGTATAGGGGAGAAATTATGTGCTATTCTGACCCCAATAATTTTTTTTTCCCCCTTATACTGGGCCTGTACAATAGATTATTTTTTTGCATCCCGATCTTTATTTATGAAAAATAATATGTTTGTTTAATTTGACTTTTTGATGGATTGTTTTTTATTGACTAAGGGAGTTGATGTTATTTAAAAACTATAACTACCAGCATGCTCTGATACACCATGTAGCTCACCAGCTGTTCCACACTTATATTTCAACTCCCAGCATGCTGGACTATATAATAGTATATATTATATAGGTAAGTTTTTGCACACCACAGTGCCTCCAGCTGTTGCAAAACTACAACTACCAGCATGCTGGACAACACGGTAGTATAAGTCAGTGTTTCCAAACCACAGTGCCTCCAGCTGTTGCAAAACTACTATAATATATGTCAGTGTTTGATCACAGTGATAACTCTCTGAGTACAGATAATGTAGTTGGTGTGACCTGCAGTCCTATGTAACACCACAGATAACACAATACTTTGGAGAGAAAATTTTGCTTGGAGGGGCATATCGCATTTATTACCCCCCTATGGTGCCCGGAGAGCAAAAAAAAATAAAAACCCACATGGCATACCATTTTGGAAACTAGACCCCTTGAGAAATGTAGAAAGGGGTACAGTGAGCATTTACCCCCCACTGGTGTCTGACAGATCTTTGGAACAGTGGGCTGTGCAAAAAAATTTTTTAATTTTTCATTTTCACAGATCACTTTTACAAAGATCTGTCAGACACCTGTGGGGTGTAAATGCTCACTGCACCCTCATTACATTCCGTGAGGGGTGTAGCTTCCAAAATGGGGTCACATGTGGGTGTTTTTTTTTGCATTTGTCAGAACCGCTGTAACAATCAGCCACCCCGTGCAAATCGCCTCAAATGTACATGGCGCACTCTCCCTTCTGAGCCTTGTTGTGCGCCCGCAGAGCACTTTGCGTCCACATATGGGGTATCTCCGTACTCAGGAGAAATTGTGTTACAAATTTTGGGGGTCATTTCTCCCTTTTACCGCTTGTGAAAATGAAAAGTATAGTGCAACACCAGCATGTTAGTGGAAAAATTTTATTTTTTTACACTAACATGCTGGTGTAGACCCCAACTTCACCTTTTCATAAGGGGTTAAAGGAGAGAAAGACCCCAAAATTTGTTAGGCAAATTTTCCTGAGTACAGCGATACCCCATATGTGACCCTAAACTGTTGCCTTGAAATACTACAGGGCTCCAAAGTGACAGCCATGTATTTGATGCCTAGATTAGGGAATTGCATAGGGGTGGACATAGGGGTGTTCTACGCCAGTGATTCCCAAAAAGGGTGCCTCCAGCTGTTGCAAAACCCACAGCATGCCAGGACAGTCAATGGCTGTCCGGCAATACTGGGGAGTTGTTATGCAACAGCTGGATGCTCCGTTTAGGAAACAGTGCCGTACCAGACGTTTTTCATTTTTATTGGGGAGGGGAGGGGGGCTGTGTAGGGGTATGTGTATATGTAGTGTTTTTTACTTTTTATTTTGTGTGGTGTAGTGTTTTTAGGGTACAGTCACACGGGCGGGGGTTCACAGTAGTTTCCTGCTGAGAGTTTGAGGTGCAGCGCAAAATTTGCTGTACATTCCCATTGGGGGAGAGGGGGGGGGGATGCAGTGAGTTGCATGCATGGAGTTGTAGTTTTGCAACAGCTGGAGGCACAATGGTTGCGAAACACTGAGAGTTTGTTACCTAACTCAGTATTTCACAACCAGTGCACCTCCAGCTGTTGCAAAACTACAACTCCCAGCAGGCATGGTCTGTCAGTGCATGCTGAGAATTGTAGTTTTGCAGCATCTGGAGGGCCAAAGTTTAGACACCCCTGTATAGTGGTCTGAAAACTGTGGCCCTGCAGATGTTGCAAAACTACAAGTTCATGCATGGCCAGGCATGCTGGAAGTTGTAGTTCTGCAACATATAGAGGGCCAGATGTATGCGAACGTCCTTGGCCCTTAAGGACCCTGAAGTCAGGTCGTTCGCATACGTCCTATGTCCCCAACATGTTAATTATGCTAAATAGCATGGAAAGTGCCTAAACACACGTTTACCAACCAGGGTGCCTCCAGCTGTCCAGGCATGCTGGGAGTTGTAGTTTTGGAACAGCTGGAGACACACTGTTTGGGAAAGACTGCTATCTGATCTTATATCATAACTTTTAAACTAGTCTAAAATGCAGTTGAATATAATGAAATTACAGTGGTGAAATTACTTACACAAATTAGCAGTTTTTCCTCACTTGTTGAAAAGTTACTCCCCACCATCTTTGCAGGGCAGCAGAAAATCGCGATGCGAAAAGCAACTGGCAAAGATCCAGGAAATGATCTCCGTTCTCGCATGATGTCATAACGCGCATGCGCAGATTATTTTCACAATGACGAAATTTCACAATTATTTTCACGATGGTGAAATTTCACAATAAAAAAAAAATCACGAATACTACGCGAATATTCGAATTTCATGAATATGGGACGAATATTCGTCCTCATATTCGCCAAATATCGCGAATTCGAATATGGCATATGCCTCTCATCACTAGTAAGGAGGCGCTTCAGGGCCCGGAAAGCTATTTCTTGATCTTCATCCCACTGTATCGGGAGTCTTCCATTGTAGTTTTCCTTGGCAACTCCCCGCAACAGAGCAGTCAGAGGCCGTTCTGCGGAGGAAACCACTGGAGCACCACCATCTTGCTGAATAGGGGGTGCAGGTGCTGCAGGTGCTGGAACAGGCATTTGAGCAGGTTCTGGAGGTGAAGCAGGTCCTGGAAGCGGTATTGGTGCTGCCGGATACGACATTTTGATAAACGGAGCTGGCCCTTTAAATGAAGCTCGGGAATGTCGGTCCCTTTAAGAGACGCAGCTGTTCTTTAATCTGGAACTTGAGTGCGTAGATCTCGAACTTGAGAGCGCTGATCTGTAAAGCTTTCAGTCCTGTGCAACACTCTGCGTTTCTTTAATTTTCTGACTGTGCTTTTCTGTAGGTCTTCCATTTGAGGCTCTGCAAACATGGCCTCCGCGGCTCAGGAGACCTCGGTGGGCGGAGTTTCCGGATCGCGCATGGTTACTAAATGTGTCTGATTAACCCTTTCTATTTGTGACGCCAGGGTGAGGGCTCCTCTGTAATGCTTGTCCTACCACCACCCTTCCCAAGAGCGATAGGGAGGTATAGAATAATGGAATGTCCACAACCGGAGAGTTTGCTGAAAACAGTTGGAACTTTTACTGAAGATTTTATGCAAGCTTCATAACAGGAACAGTCTCTATACATGCAAAGTATCTCGGAGATTGACAGTGTTTGGGACCTTAAGCGTTTTAGACTCCTTAGACTGATATGCGCTGTTCCACTGGATATAGGGGATATGGTTGTGGTCCAGTAGTCACACTAGCTTTAGTGGGGATTAGTTTAGAACTCACGGTTTAGTTTTGTGCTGAGGCCAGCAGGTTTTCTGGCCTAGCGTGTCTTTGAAAGTTGCGCAGATCCGTCCTGCTAGTCCGGCATTCATGAGAGCAGCAACCCAAGAGAGCGATAATTGGCTACAGCTCCCTTATATGGGCAGAGGCTGGACTAGAGCTAATTGGTCCAATACTTCTGTCAATCACCTTCACATAGAATTATGGGTAAACATGTGACCCAGGGACCTCCAAAGGTCCTCCAACATACCATAGAGGAATTAACATGGTCACATGACCGAAGGTCCTGCGACACCAACAAGGTAAGCATACTATACAGTATATAAAATATACACATTATTATTAAATATGTACATCACAGAATTAGAATAGAGGAAAGGCGACTAGGGGCAGTCCCACCTGGGGGACCCTGCCTGAACGTAGTTACTCTGACTTTGGGGACCACCATATAAGGTACGGTATGCAGTACGGTACCGGGACACCACATGATGCTACTTCAAGCCAGGGAACACAAGTGCCAATGAGGAGCATTATAGCCATAGCACGGATGTATTAGGTGAGGCCACTCTACATTCTAAGCTGAGGTGCGGCATAGGTGACAGCAGCAGCAGGGGATGTACATTTTTAACAAGTTCCCTACTTGGCGTTACGGACCCTCATGGTGTAGAGGGTTGCTGAAAATTATTTCAACTATAATAATCAAAAATACCAATTACCAAGTAAGGAGAAAAGCGCTAAAGATGTTTTAACCATATGAAACTACAACTCCCAGTATGATATAAGCAGTGGTGAGGACATGCTGGGAGTAGTTGTTTCACCAAACATAAGTGCAGAATGTACATGACTTTAGCACTGATGGGACACCATCAAGCAGAAAACAGCATGAAATTATAGACTCACATTGGCGTCTTCTCTGAGTCAATCACAGGTGGCGTCTTCTCTGAGTCAATCACAGGTGGTGTATTCTTCATTTTCTTCTCTATCCAGCCAAGACCATCATAATGACTTCTCCTGACCATGACTCGTCTTCACAGAACCTTCCAGACAAACAATTTAGGCTTCTTTCTCCAGCACAATCCTCACATCTATACGAACCCCCCATTTGTATTTCCCCACAGTAACAGTTCCCACATATATATAGTTGTAGGCCACTCTGTGCTCCCATATATAGCTGTCGGCCCCTGGGATAACTAATGTAATATATGTACACAGGACCCCACCAGCAGAATAGTGCATACAACTCTGGAGTTCTGACCAATTAGTGGTGGGTGAGGTCGTGCTTCAGCTGTGCTGTGTGTCTGCTGTGCCTCCTGAGCTCCAGGGATTTCCATCTGTTCCACATGGAGCCTGCTTCCTCCTCCCCAGGGAGGGAGTGGATTTCCAGGGATGAATGAGGGAGGCGAAGCCCAGGGTTCTGCTCCATGGAATAGGCTGCAAGGGAGCAGGAGAGGCCAGCAAGCGGCCTGTACATCGGAGGATGTGGGGGTGAGGCGTTCTACCATGAGTTGCAGCAATGAGGCTCCAACTCCCCCCACAGATGCAAGAAGCCGAAAGGTTTAGGGAAATGAGGATCCCCACTCAGGAAAGCTGGGTGTTGCTAGCAGAAATCCAAGTTCATCTGGAGGAAGGCAGAGTACTCATGGAGGTAAAGCCGACCTCAGCGAGCAAGGCTGGGGAGTGCGGAGGACTCGGGAGTCTATTTCCACCTATGGCACCCAGGTAATAAGTCACCTCCATGAGTATGAAGCAAAGCTGCCAGAAGGCTTCAGAAGGAACTAAGGTGTGCCCATGCCAGGGCTAATGTTACTCCAAAGAAAAGGAAGCCAGAAATTCAGGCACAAATAAAAAGACTTATGACTGAAATCAATGCCTTGGAGGAGAGAAAAGCAGAGTTAAGGGAGATGAGTGGACCATTTAAAGAGAAAATAGAAAATGAAGACCGCTTCAGGGAATGGCTGACAACAAAGACAAGGTTGATGGGGCTGCAACTTGAGAGCCAGGTGGATGATGAGGAGGAGATGGATGGAGACCAACAGACAGATCCACCTGGTAGCCTGTAGCAAGACCAACAGGCCCTGTACAGTGGGCCCCCTGCACAGCAGCCAGCAGTGTCAGCTACCGACTCAGGGGAGGACAGTGACAGCAGCGGCCAGGGAGGGGCGCTGATGGCCCAGATCAGAATGCTGGAATCACCAGTGTGTCCTCAGAACCTGGTATTTGGAGATTCTTGATGGGGCACCTGGGGGTAAGAAGAAGAAAAAAGAAGACCAAGCCAAAGCAGCAAGAAGTGGCGAGTTACATCTACACCCCCCTCCCTGTAAACCCTGAGTCGGCCGCAGGGTCAGCTCATTGTGCGAGCCCCGTTACCCAGCTCAGCCCATGTTCTGTGGTGGACTCGGTGCAAAGGTGCGGGGAGAGTACAGGTACTAAAAGGGCGCAGAGCTCCATACCTGTTTGCAGTAGCAGGGATGGAGCAGAGAAGGCATTGGCGAACGGCTGGACAGTGAGGGAAAAATTTTGATTTGTATTGGCGCCGCTGATCCCATTGATCAGCGGCGCCCTGATAGGACTGGAGAAATTGCTAATGCGGCGGAGGGCACTAAGAAGAACAGAGCTGGGTCCTCCTCTAGACTGGGTAAGCATGTTGCCCGGTCCCTTAAAGGGCCAGCGGAGGTTGTCCTAGCCCTAGTGTCCTGTGATGCCGAGGCAAAACGGACTGAAAATCATCTGCTGCTGCCGGTTCATCTGTTTCTGGTCCAGCCAGTGTGAATGAGAAGGTAAATGGGGGTTCGGGGTGTATGACTGTGGAGAGGATGGAAGTTGATGTTACCAGGGAAGGTGTTTTTGGGGGAGGTGCTGGTGTTGCTCTTTTGGGGGTGGTGGTGATGGGGCTAGAAAAAATGTTGTTGGGGACCATGTTATTGGGGTTGGTGCTGATGTTGTTGTTGGGGGTGGTGATATGCTTAGAGATAATGTTATTGGGGGCGGTGGTAATGTGACTGGGTACGAGGGTATTGTTAAAAATAGTGGTGTGGGGTCTGGTCCGTTTGCCCCACCAGTGGTGACAGACCCTAGGAGTTATGAAAATGTCACTGCTGGGGGAAGTAGGATGCTTTCCTCATCTCCTGACACTAGGGACGGTGTATTGCACCGACATCTCCTGGAAACTCTGAAAAAGGGTGAAAAGATTGATCAATGTAGAGCAGTTGATCTGTCATTCTGGATAGAGAGGCACGGTCTCTCTGCCTTCCGAGAGAAAAGAGGGGGGATACTACGTGATCCCTCCCAACAGCCGGGCCAGGTAGTAACCATAGGAATGTGGTTCGTCTTTGGTGACAGGGCAAAGATATGTATCCATCAAGGACCAAAGTGGTTGAGCTCTTGCTAAAGATGGGCTTCAAGGCAGTTCATATCTACGACTTGATACATCCCTAAGGTTCTCGGCCGGAGGGGCTTGAGCTTTTCTGGTCGAACTATGAATTGGTAAAGAATGAGCCCGGCTGGCGAGACTTTGCTGTGCAGGCATTGTCTCATCAAAACGAAATCAAGAGAGTGACCGTTTTGACCCGTAACAAATCACTCTCTAGTGTAGACACCATCACCTGGTTAGGACAGTATGGCAAGATCATGGGAGTTCCCCAGAAGAACAGGGACGAGTTTGGCATCTGGTCAGGAGCCTGGACGTTTTTGGTAAAACTTAAGCGTTCAGGAAATACAGTTACCCATATTCTATCCTCTGCCTTTCTCGGTAGGGATCGTATCCAGATTTTCTACCGGGGTCAGCCGAAGCTCTGTCACAGGTGTGGTGACCCCACACACTTCAGTGCAAACTGTACGGTACAGAAATGTGCATTGTGTGGGGGTGTAGGCCATCTTGCCACATCTTGTGCAGAGATTATGTGTCCCCTGTGTGGGGACTTAGGTCAACCATTCAGTCGTTGTCCTCGTTCTTTCGCTAATGTGGTACAGTTAATGTAATCAAATTATTTTGTTGGTTACCTTCATGGTTATATATATCCTTATCAGCCCTGGTCCACCTTGCCACCTACCTGCTAAGCGTGATGAGGCATTGAGTTGTACTGTTACAGAAAGGTTATTTAGCATTTATACCTGGGGAATATTAGTCAAATAGAGGTTTACATCTAATAACAATAAGTTGAGTATAATAGTTAATGAGGAGTTAACATCACTTACCTGTCTTGTGTCTATATACTGTTTTATGTATCTAAAATGTGGCACTGTTTTGCACTACGTGGGTTATAGCGCCGGGATATATCTAGTCCCGGACTGCCACCCACGTGTTGATTGTTTATATCAGGTGACCTATGATAGGTTATCTCGGGACATCGCTTCTGTGATGGTAATAAGCATCACTAAAGCCGCGACATGATCACGTGGCTCTGTTTACATCACGTGGCTTTGTTTACATCAGGTGACCTGTTATAGGTCACTCAGAATACTCCTATGACGGAGGCATCATATGTCACGTGGGTATAACGCAACCACACGGGGCGTCCCTCAGGTGTGTAATTGCCGTTTTTGTATATCACATAATGGCAGAGGGAATGCCATATGATAATACTTAGGACTACAGCGGGTTTCTTGTGAAAATATATCTAAAACGCTGATATTGGTGTGTGCGGCGAATCGGAAGTGCTCTTTGTAATTCCGGAAGTGCTTAGGAGCGTCTGCCGCGAGGTATAAAAACAGGCCCGCGGCCATATCCAGACTGCGGGCGTGTGGATGAATATACCTACCGGGGCACACGCCTGACGTATCATTGATGCATGAGAAGACAAGGTATTTGATTATTGCCCCCTTTCTCTTTCAGGAATCTATTGTTTTTTCATTGACAATATATCCCCAGGATACAGATTGAGTATCCTTCTGTTGTTTTTCTGTGCAGGCTTATTGGAGTTATCTATACTCAGGCCTCTTCTTGTGACATCAGTCCGTATCAATAGGACTTAACCCTAAAGTTCCTTGAGAAACTCCGACAATGGGGGGAAACGCGTCGGAACGGGAAAAAATTGTAATGTCCTTTTTAATTCATTCACTTAATATTGCACAATAGGTGGTATGGTTTAAGGTATACACCTGAATATCTTTGATGGTGAGTCTAGCTATCCTTTATCCACATTGTTAGGTCTGGAGAGCTGGATTAATTTCTGTAGCTACAATAGATAGCCTGAACCCTATTATGGGAGATAAAAAACCTTTTTTGTATGTCTGCCTGTTGATCCTGGGGGACTGACATACGGTTACCTTTGGACTCACCATTTATAGTGATAATTCAGTAGTCAGGATTGACTCTGGATCAACACAGTGGTTTCAGGTGTTATGATAATTTTTTTGTCACATTTTGTCACAACATAGTGGTCACGATTTTCTCTAGAATATAAATCCTTTTAATGTATATCAATAAAATGAATAAGTTTTAGATTCATCTGTTTCTAGGGTCCTGAAGGGGCTGTGATATTGTTATTTGACTGACCCTAAGAGTCATTCTGTAAGGTTTGCTGTTTTGAGGACAGGTGTGGTGACCCCACACACTTCAGTGCATACTGTACGGTACAGAAATGTGCATTGTGTGGGGGTGTAGGCCATCTTGCCACATCTTGTGCAGAGATTAGGTGTCCCCTGTGTGGGGACTTAGGTCACCCATTCAGTCGTTGTCCTCGTTCTTTCGCTAATGTGGTCTTGGCCCCAGCGCATGAAAATCACAAACCGGAATCTGTTGGGGAGGGGGCTAGCAGAGGTGAGGGAACTGAGGGGTCAGTGAGGAAAAGCAAGAAAAAGACACCAGCCCAACTAAGATGTCTTGATAAACGCCAAAGGGATAGGGTGATGGGGAAAGCCCGGGTTACCGGGACGACCTCTAATCCTGTCCCAGAGGCTAACCTTGCTGCTGAGACCCTGAGGAATGACGAGCTGGATAAGGAGGTCAGGAGGATCTAGAATGAGGAAGGTTACCTCTCCTCAGATAGCGTGGAGGAGGATGATGAGGGATGGCAGAAGGAGACACGAAAGCGGGGTACAAGTAGAAAAAGGGGAGATTTAAGATCTCCAAAGGAAGGCAAAACTGACTCCCCTCTGATTGGCCTTTCCAATCGATTCTGACCCCTCAAGGACATCACTTCCTCTGCTTCGGAATGGGAGGCTGAGGGTGAGGTTCTGAAGGTGACGGTTGGGCTTCCGGGGGGTGCAAAGTCTTCTTCTTCTGAGGAGGTTATGTCCTCAGGGGAAGGGACTGACCTCGAGTTCGGAGACGAGGAAAGCAAAAATGTGTTATGGTGTGATGGATACTTCAGTATCTCTTAAGAGGGCGAAGAGTTCTTCTGATGTGGAGGGTGAGAAGGGAAGTGGAAAAAAGAAAGCTGTCTAACTTTATCACCCTCGATGGCGGCATCCTCTCCGTTGACACTGGCGTCCATTAATGTCGCCAGCATTAAGTTAGATACGGCTAGATTTTCGGCCTTTGTTTTTTTTTTTTGCCGTATGAATGCCGACATTTTATTTTTGCAGGAGACCAGATTAACAGATATGTCATCTATATTTAAAGGCAGAAGTGAGAGGCATGGGCCCTCCTACTAGTCTCTTGCGGCAGAGCAGTATAGCAGAGTGGCGGTCCTTTTTACCGCAGCTGTAGAATGCCGAGGGGTTATCGAGTTAGAAATGGGGAGGTGCCTGATTTTAGATGTCCTCATGAAGGGACAAGAACTTTGCCTTATTAACATCTACAGCCCACGGTCTAAGTGGGACCGGAAGTGTCTCTTTATGAGGATCAAGCCCTATCTTTTTACAAGTTGGCAGGTGGTCTTTGGAGGGGATATTAATGCTGTCACGAGGCCCCAAGACAGGGGAGGTTCCAGAGACAAGCTGACTTATGATAGCATCGCCCTTAATAGCATAGCGAGTGAGGCTCGCCTGGTGGATGTCCACATCCGGCACACCCCAGGTCATGCAGGATTCCCCTATCATAGGGGTAGTTGTAGGTCCATAATAGACAGGTTTTCATTAAAGGAGGAAGACGTCTCTTCAGCAGTGTCTTTTGTTGATGTGGAGTTCTCCAACCCCTGTTTAACCCCTTAAGGACCAAGCGTTTTTCAGTTTTTGCACTTTCATTTTTTCCTCCTTACCTTTTAAAAATCATAACCTTTTCAATTTTGCACCTAAAAATCCATATGAGGACTTATCTTTTGTTCCACCAATTCTACTTTGTAATGACATCAGTCATTTTACCCAAAAATCTACAGAAAAATGGAAAAAAGAATCATTGTGCAGAAAAATTGAAGAAAACCCACCATTTTGTCAATGTTGGGGGCTTCAGTTTCTACGCCGTACATTTTTTCAGTAAAAATGACACTATCTTTATTTTGTAGGTCCATATGATTAAAATGATACCCTACTTATATAGGTTTAATTTTGTCGTACTTTTGGAAAAAATCATAACTACATGCACGAAAATTATTAAATTATTAAAATTGTCTTCTCTTCTGACCCCTATAACTTTTTTATTTTTCTGTTTACAGGGTGGTATGAGGGCTATTTTTTTGCGCCGTGATCTAAAGTTTTAATCAGTACCATTTTTGTTTTGATTGGACTTTTTGATCGCTTTTTATTCCTCTTTTTATGGTATGAAAAGTGACAAAAAATACGCTATTTTGTACTTTGGAACTTTTTTTGCACGTACACCATTGACTGTGCTTTTAATTTACAATATATTTTTATAGTTTGGACATTTATGCACGTGTCGATACCATATATGTTTATTTTTATTATGGATATATTTTTTTTAATGTAATTTGGGAAAAGGGGGGTGATTTAAACTTTTAATAAGGAAGGGGTTAATGTGTGTGTTTTAAAACTTTTTTTTAAACTTCTTTTTCTTACACTTTTAGTCCCTTTAGGGGACTTTTAGGTGGAATCATTTGATTCCTCATACAGATCAATGGGATTACATACAATCTCATTGATCTGTGTGCTCTGCGCTTGATTGATAAATCCTTGCCCTGCCAGGCTTTATCATTATGAGCTCCGGAGCCGCTGCAGTAGTGGATTGCACCCCCCCCCCCCCCCCCCCCCCGCGCGCGCTATCACACTGCTGTGCTCAGTGTCCGAGAGGCTGTGGAGCAGGGTTGGACTGGCCACTGGAAGGGTTACTTGCTGTCCTTGGATCAGGCAAAAGCATTTGATAGGGTTAACCATGAGTACCTCTGGTCTGTTCTTCTGAGATATGGCCTGTCGGGGGAGTTTGTTGATTGGCTTAAGACCTTGTATGTTGGGGCAGAGAGTTTCCCACTTGTGAATGGTTGGATTGGCAGCTCTTTTGAGGTTGGTTCTGGTGTCTGTCAGGGTTGTCCTTTGAGCCCGTTGCGGTACGTGTTTGCATTTGATCCTTTCCTTAGGAGGATTGATTGTGGACCGTTGGCGGGGGTGAGAATGGACCTGGCGGTGCCGGACTCGGCTCTGAGGGCGGTAGCATATGCTGATGATGTCGCCGTGTTTGTCTCCTCACAAGAGGAGGGCCGATGGGTGATTTCAGATGTCGGAGGCATCCGGGTCCAAGATCAATCAGGATAAGTGTAAGAGTCTCTGGCTGGGAGGGGGAGATCCTGGTTTTGATCTCCCGGATGCCCTCCCAGAGGTCCAGGAATCTGCAAAAGTCCTCAGCATCGATTTTGCCCAAGTGGATTACCCTAAACAAAACTGGGACAGCAGACTTAAGATTGCTACTCAGAGGGTGGATCAGTGGAAGGGTTGGTCTTTGACCCTCAGGGAAAAGGTTAATTTCTGCTCCCTTTGCTGATATATCTGGGCAGTGTATGCAGGGTTGTGTATGCTCAACCCTGTGGTATTCTTAGTGAATACCTTTCTTAAGACCAATATTGCAAACCTCTGGAAAGAGAGGGCTCCTCTATGGGTATCCTCCTGCACACTACACGGGCATCTCCTGGCTTATGCTACCCCGGTTCTGAAGGTTATTCGTCGGAGGGGTCTGGGGATGTGGGAGATTAGGACTCTGTTAAGGAAATTCCTTGACAATAGGGTCCTGTCTTCTCATTTGCAGAGGAAATTGGCGCTCAAGGATTGCCCAAGTCGAGATGTGGAGGATGGTTTAGTGCTTTTGAATACCATCGGGATCCCCTTGAAGTTTTGGGACTTGACTTGATGCTGCTTCCATTAGAAACCGTGTGAGGGACAATCTGAAGTGCAGGAGCTCTGAGGACGGGGGATGTCCCCACGAGGAGTGTGGAGGTATGCTGGAAAGCATGGAGCATTTTCTGCTTCATTGTCCCTTTAACAGAGGTTTACAACAGGGTGGGCACTTCCATTGGAATGGGCCTATGGTGCATTCAGACATCTTGGAGGCTGGGACCGGAGCACTTTATTCCTAGCCAGCTCAGTGGTCAGGTACTACACATGGAATGCACTGTGTTTAGTATCGACGCAGCATAAAATCCTCCGTGTGGGTGAGGTGGTTAGGAACATACTGGGTGACCTTGTGAAGATGCAATCTCTGGAGTACGAGAGGCTGGGTGCTGGCCAGGCTTCTAGTCTGTGGAGGGGCTCTGCCTTTAAAGTGCCTTAGCCTGTTGTCTCCTTCCCTGGTGGTGGGCTGATGCTGACACATTTGTCTTTTTGTTTGTGCTGTAGGTATACTGTAATATAGGGTGTGCAGCCACTGAACTTGGGCTTTGTGTGACTGGAAAGCTTCATTGTTGCTTGTTGTTCGGTTTGTATAGTTTGTACTATTTTTGTATATATTTCATCACATTGTGTTGGGGTTTAGTTTAGGTTGGGTGGTGGGAAAAAGGGGGGGAGTTTTTTTTTTTTTTTTATGGGACTCTATATATATATACAAAAAATCCTGGACTGATTCATGGACGTCTGTTATCATGTACTGGGGGTATGGGATGCGGGACCAGCTCAGAACGAAAAAAATAAATAAATTGTATTTTCCGTTTGTGGTGTTTTGGTGGTTTGTGACACAAATTAATTATTTATTATTTATTTATTAGGGTGAGAAAAATGCAACCGGGCTAGGGGTTTTTAGTTTCATTATTAGTATTAAGGTTATAATTATTATGATTATTATTTGTTGTTGTTATTATTATTATTAAGTAGTGTTTAGTAGTTTACATTTGTGGCGTTGTTATTATAGTGGTGTGTTTGGTGAGAATGTGGCTGGACCAGGAAATACTTTGATGGACATTTAAGGACTTATATGGACTCATAATTATATATATAAATATTGTATGTTGTTTGTATTATTGTTATGGTGTCGTTTATAATTATTGCAATGTTTTCTATTTTTAAATTAAAGATCTACAGGATATAACTCGGGATCAGTACAGGATAAGTAATGTAATGTATGTACATAGTGACCTCACCAGCAGAATAATGAGTACAGCTCTAGAGTATGCCAAATGTTACTCCTGATCTTGAGTTAGATCCTATAATTAACATAGTAACATCAGGTATACTTCAGCATTCTTGCTGATCCCTTTGTCCTCCTTGGCCTACACACAGATTGTCGGTTGTCACAGTGAGTTTCAGTATCCTCCACTACCACAGTGTTGTGACATATTGCCAGCCATGGTTTCCACAAGCCCTTCATAAGGCACTACCAGCTGCAGCTCATATCTCAACCCCCTATCTCGTCCTCATATCCCGCCCTCCTATCCCATCCTCCTATCCCGTCCTCCTATCTCAACCTCCTATCCCAACCTCCTATCCTGTCCTCCTTTCCTGTCCTCATATCTCGACCTCCTATCTCGACCTCCTATCCCAACCTCCTATCCCGTCCTCCTGTCCCGACCTCCTATCCCGTCCTCCTATCCCGTCCTCCTATGCCGTCCTCCTATCCCGTCCTCATATTTTGACCTCATATCTCAACCTCCTATCCAGATCTCCTATCCAGACCTCCTATTCCGACCTCATATACTGTCCTCATATATTGACCTCATATCCCGTCCTCATATCCCGACCTCATATCTCGATATATTGATCTCATATCCCAACCTCCTATCCTGTCCTCCTATCCCTTCCTCTTTTCCCGTCCTCCTATCCCGTCCTCATATTCCGTCCTCATATCTCAACCTCATATCCCGTCCTTATATTTTGACCTCCTATCCCGTCCTCCTATCTCGACCTCATATCCAGTCCTCATATCCTGTCCTCATATCCTGACCTCATATCCTGTCCTCATATCCAGACCTCATATCCCATCCTCATATCTCGACCTCATATCCCGACCTCCTCTCTTTGTGAGAGGGGGTGTGGCTTGCAAGCTGGATTGACACATTCACCAGGAGATGCAGAGCGGAGCTTGTGGAGTAAGGTACTGGAAGTCCCATATACTCGCATGGGACTTGAAACAAAAACCCATCTTTTAAGTAAGGGTGTAGGCAAGTGTTTATTTAACTATCATAACTTTTTATTTGACATATAAGTAATATGTTTATCAGGTATTATTGGTATTATCTCCAGCCGTACAGAAGTTTTGTGGGAACATACATTTCCCATTGATTTACAAGGGACTTTAAACAAAAACCCGATCCTCACAAATGGGGGTAGTTAAGAGTTAAATTAACTATCCTATATTTTAAGTGGACATATAAGTAACATGTGACCAAGTATTATCGAAATATCTCTAGCCGCTTGGAAGTTATGCAGTAACATATATTTCCCATAGACTTGTATGGGACTTTAAACAAAAACCCAGACCTTGGCAAATGGGGGTGAGTAAAGGTTAAATCACCTATCCTATGTTTGTTGTTGACATATAAGTAACATGTGTGCCAAGTTTCATGTTAATATCTTTAGCCGTTTGGACGTGATGCTGGAACATACACACATTCGCACATTTGGGGAGATTTATCATTATTTGTCTACTAGCTGAGTACCCGGCGTTGCCCCGTTTTTCCTTCCTCATCCTTGTTGGGGAGGAAAATCAACAGAGGAGGAAGCTTTTGACTACATATCCCAACCCCATATCCCGTCCTCATACCCCGACCTCCTATCCCGACCTCTTATCCCGACCTCCTATCCAGTCCTACTATCCTGTCCTCCTATCCCCTCCTCCTGTTCCGACCTCCTATCCCGTCCTCCTATCCCGTTTTCATATCCTGACCTCCTATCCCGTCCTCCTATCTCCACCTCCTATCCTGTCCTCCTATCCCATCCTCATATCCTGACCTCCTAACTCGACCTAGTATCCCGTCCTCCAATCTCGAGATGATATCTCAAGCTCCTATTTCGACCTCCTATCCCGACCTCCTTTCCCGTCCTCATATCTTGACCTCCTATCTCGACCTCCTATCTCGACCTCCTTTCCGTCCTCCTTTCCCATCCTCCTATCCCAACCTCCTATCCCGTCCTTTCCTATCCTCCTTTTCCGTCCTCCTATCCCGACCTCCTACCCGTCCTCCTATTCCGACTTCCTACCTGTTCTTATATCCCGTCCTCCTATCCCGACCTCCAACCCCGTCCTCATATCCTGACCCGTAATATGTGTACCAGGTATTGAAATATCTCCAGCCGTAAGTTTTTTGGGAACATACATTTCCCATTGATTTGCATGGGACTCACAAACCCTGACCCTCACAAATGTGGGCAGTTAAGGGTTAAATTAACTATCCTATATTTTAAGTGGACATATAAGTAACATGTGACCAAGTATTATCGAAATATCTCCAGCCGTTTGGAAGTTATGCAGTAACATATATTTCCCATTGACTTGTATGGGACTTTAAACATAAACCCTGCCCCTGGCAAATGGGGGTGAGTAAGGGTTAAATCACCTATCCTATGTTTGCTGTTGACATATAAGTAACATGTGTGCCAAGTTTCATGTTAATATCTTTAGCTGTTTGGATGTTTTTGTGGAACATACATACATACATACACACATACGTTGAGTTTTATATATATATATATATATATATATATATATATATATATATATATATATATATATATAGACTAGCTGAGTGCTCGGCGTTGTCCGGTTTTTCCGTCCTAATCCTTTTTGGGGAGGAAAATAAACAAAGGAGGAAGCTTATGACTTCATATGCAGTCCTCATATATTGTTGTCATATCCCGACCTCCTATATAGACCTCCTGTCCCGTCCTCCTATCCCGTCCTCCTATCCCATCCTCCTATTCCGTCCTGCAATCCCATCCTTGACCTCCTATCCTGACCTCCTATCTCGACCTCCTATCCCGACCTCCTATCCCGACCTCCTATCCCGTCCTCCTATCCCGTCCTCCTATCTCGACCTCCTATCTCAACCTCCTATCCCGTCCTCCTATCCTGACCTCCTATCCCGACCTACTTTCCCGTCCTCATATCTCGACCTCCTCTCTTGACCTCCTATCCCATCCTCCTATCTCGACCTCCTATCCCAACCTCCTATCCAGACCTCCTATCCCATCCTCATATCCCGTCCTCCTATCTTGTCCTCCTATCCCGACCTCCTATCCTGACATCCTATCCCGACTTCCTACCCAACCTCCTATCCCGACCTCCCATCATGTCCTCATATCCTGTGTGTACCAGGTAATGAAATAGCTCCAGCCTAATGGAAATTAGATGGGAACATACATTTCCCATTGATTTGCATGGGACTTTAAAAAAAAAAACCTGACGCTCACAAGTGGGGGTAGTTAAGGGTTAAATTAACTATCCTATATTTTAAGTGGACATATAAGTAACATGTGACCAAGTATTATCAAAATATCTCCAGCCGTTTGGAAGTTATGCAGTAACATATATTTCCCATTGACTTGCATAGGACTTTAAACATATGCCCCGCCCCTGGCAAATGGGGGTGAGTAAGGGTTAAATTACCTATCCTATGATTGTTGTTGACATATAAGTAACATGTGTGCCAAGTTTCATGTTAATATCTTTAGCCATTTGAAAGTTTTTGTGGAACATACATACATACATACATACATACATACATACACACACACACGTTGAGTTTTATATATATAGATTGTAGACGCAGTTCTACCCCTTTACACTGCTTGTCTAATTTACACTCTTGCTCAGAATTTACAAAAGTTGTGCACTCCTTTGATAAAGCTTGCGCAAATATAGAAACGCCCCTCTCACTCTACCGTGCACTCCTTCTCTACCTCACAGGAAAAGTGGACACAGGGATTTTGTTCTATTGCTTTGAGGCCAGGATTTCATTGAGGTTTTTTGCCATCAGCAAAAAACGCCAGAAAAACTGTCACAGCTTTTTCCAGCGTTTTGTCAATTTTTATTGTGTTTTTTCTTGCGTTTTTGCTGGTGTGTGGAAACAAAAAAAATGTGCTAACCTCTTTGTTGTTTTTTTTTTTTCCTTGAAATTTTCATACGTGAATGCAGAAGCTGTGGGGGAGTAGGGATGTAAGAAAAAATCGATTCTCGCGATAATCGCGATTTTTCATTTGCCGATACAGAATCGATTCAAAATATTTTTGAATCGATTCTTTTAGGGATGTGGAATTTTTAATAAAACGCACTTTATCTTACCTGCCAACGAGCCCGCGGAGCTCCGGTACAGTCCGGTACAGGTGTTCGGTCCCCGGGCTGTATTCTTCTTACTTCCTGTTAGTCCGGCACGTCACATGGAGCTTCAGCCTATCACCAGCGGAGGCGGGACATCGCTGCGGCTGGTGATAGGCTGAAGCTCCATGTGACGTGCCGGACTAACAGGAAGTAAGAAGAATACAGCCCGGGGACCGAACACCTGTACCGGACTGTACCGGAGCTCCGCGGGCTCGTTGGCAGGTAAGATAAAGTGCGTTTTATTTTATTTTGCAGCCCGGACGGGATAACATGAGAAAAGTGAGCACCGGAGTACTAGATCGCCGCTGTCAAAGCTGACAGCGGCGTCTATTGGGATCTATGAATGCTCCCAGGTGGGCGATATATCGCGATGTATCGTCACCTAGACGGTATCGCGATATATCGCGATATATCGAATCGCCACACTGGTATCGCGATTCGAATCGAATCGCCAAATTCTTGGCGATTCACACCCCTATGGGGGAGTGTTTCTTTTATACATTTTTTTTCACTGTGTTGTGTTTTTTATACTTGAATTTTCAGGCTTAGTAGTGGAAGGTGTCTTGTAGACAAAATCCATTACTAAGCTGGGGCTTAGTGTTAGCCCCCAAAACAGCTAGCACTAACCTCCAATTATTAACGCGGTACCCACTGCCACAGGGGTTATGGGAAGAGCCAGTACCAACAGGCCCAGAGTGTCAAAAATGGCACTCCTGGGCCTAGGCTGGGGAGGGCCAGTAACAATGGTCCTCGCCCACCCCGGTAACGTCAGGCTGTTGCTGCTTGGTTGGTATCTGGCTGATACTCAAAAAATTTGGGAACCACATACTTTTTTTTATTTTTTATAAATAAATAAATTTTTAAAAAAGTGTGTGGTTCCCTAATTTTTTCAGTATTAGCCAGATACCAACCAAGCAGCAACAGCCTGACGTTACCAGGGTGCGCGAAGACCATTGTTACTGGCCCTCCCCAGCCTAAATAACACCAGCCTGTGACCGCCTAGGCCCAGGAGTGTCATTTTTGAAGCTCCGGGCCTGTTGGCTCTGGCTTTTCCCAGAACCCCTGTGGCAGTGGGTACCGGGGGTAATAATTGGAGGTTAGCACTAACTGATTTTGGGGCTAACGCTAAGCCCTGGCTTAGTAATGGATTCAGTCTATAAGACAGCTTCCACTACTAAGTACAGATGGACCAATAGCAGGGATCTGGCTGGGGTCTCCTCCTTCCCCCTCTCCTCTTTCGCTTCACAAAGTGAAGCAATCTGTGGTGAGGGGGGGGGGGCGTTGGGGGAGGCTCTGCTCCGATACAGAGTTACAAAAGTTTAACCCCAAAAAGGGAGTTACCTAGAGCCTCTATACAAATATGTGTTCAGAAATATTAAAAACAACCTTTATTCAATGTGGGGTAGAGATGAATCAAAAAAATGTAAAAACACTAACCCATTCACATCAGATTGATATTGTGTATTTAAATTGATAGTCCCTATGTTAAAGGTGCACCATAATCCTGGTGCCCAATAGGAATGTATAAATCTGTACACTATGCTCTAAAAAGACTGTCTGACCCAGATATTGTGGGCTTCAAACCGGTCTGCAAGAAGTCACTGCTTAGTAAATATGGAGTGTAGGGGCTATCTAGTGATTCCTATGCATCCCCACTGCTAATAAGTAATCCACTGTTCCTGCTGTGCACCGCAGGACTGGTGCTTATTGGGTTTATTGTACCCACTGTATTGTTTATTTAGAGATGCATATTTACAAAGATCACTTCTAATGTGTAGGGGAAGCAATTTAAAATGTCAGGCTGTCAGACCCCAACATGTTTCGCCACTCACGTGGCTTTATCAAGGAGATTACAGACAGCATTGAGTGTCATTGTTAGTTAGGTCCTTTTTATATCCCAGGTATCAATTATGTGATACCCCCCTGACCAATGGTAGATCTCCCCTCCTCAAACCAATAAAATCGGTCCAAGATACACTCATTCACCAATTGCAATATGGAATGCTGATAGATTATTGCTCCTACCTATCATCATACACCTACTTAGTAGTGTTGAGCGGCATAGGCCATATTCGAATTTGTGATATTTTGCAAATATATGGATGAATAGTCGTCATATATTCGCTAAATTTGCATATTCGTAATATTCGCGTTTTATTTTCGCATATGCGAAAATTCGCGTATACAAAAATTAGCATATGCGAAAATTTGCATAAACCAAAATTAGCACAAGCGAAAATTCGCATATGCGAAAATTTGCACGCCAGTCTCACACAGTAGTATTAGAGCCTTCTTTACACCACACAAGCTGGAAGCAGAGAGGGGTGATCACTGTGATGCTTACTGTGAAAAAAAACAAAAACGAATATTCGTAATTACGAATATATAGTGCTATATTCGCGAATATTCGCGAATTCGCGAATGTGCGATATTCTCGAATGAATTTCGCATTGCGAATATTTGTAAGCAACACTACTACTTAGTGATGTCAGACGCTATTCACAATGTTTATGGGTCCTCTTACCTTTCTCCAGGGCCAATCAGTGCGTCCACAGATGTAAACATCTGCCGTGTCATTACGGGGATGCACGGGTTAGACCTGCCTGTCATGTGACTCTCAATAGTTCACATGATCGCTGCTTACTAGGTAAGTTGCGCCTGAACATCCCTGTGTTGCATCACGCTTGCGTCTTGGATTATTCGCAGTTGCGCTTGCGCATCAATGTGTCGGATCTCGCTTGCGCATCCATATGCCGGATTGCGCTTGTGCATTAATTCCATTCACATATGCGAGTCGGCATCGGCTCCTGCCGTAATGCTATGAATATAATATGATGTTTGGTGCCGTAATAACACAATAGTGGGCGCATTCCAAAACTTTAGTACCAGACCAAAATAGAGGAAGTCCCTCAGACCAAGATTGAAGAATTTCCTGGGTTGGACTTATTTAATTATATGCATTTAATAAATAAAATAAAAAGAGGAGAAATCCTTAAATAAGGCTTATTAGATTATATGTATTTGATAAATATATATTAGATTATATATATTTTAAAGTAAATAGGTAGAAAAGTATGAGGAATAATAAATAAATAATGTGTGGTCCATGTAATGTGGTCCATGTAATGGACAATTAATACATCTAGCTGAATAAAAAGTAAGTAAAGTAGTATATATAGTGAATAAATCATATGTGATATGTGATTAGATGTATTTGATAAATATATAGAGATATGTAAATAGGTGGGAAAGCACAATAAATAGATAAATAAATATATAATGTGTGGTCCATGTGACGCACAATTAGTGCAGCTAAATAAATGATAAGTGAGTATATATAGTGAATAAATCATATGTGATGAGGTAAGTATTTCAACCCTAATAATTGAGGTCAAACACTTTTGGACCAATGAGTAAAAAAATACCTAATAAATAAAATGTATAACCCAATAAGTATCAACCCCATTCCAGTGCAGCACATTTAATTATATGGATCACATAACTCAAAGTGGATAATGTTGTAAAACCACATGAGGAACCAAATTGTGCTGGCTATAACGGGACTCTTGGTCAATATTATTGGTACTGGTGTAGGTCTATGATAGACATCATATGTATGTGACAAATTTTTTTTTTTTTTTTTTTATATTTATTTTCCATTTTCAATCGGGGGGTGTGTAGCCTAAGGTATATCAACACCACCCACAGTGTGGAATATCCGCACTGGGATCATCCTAAATGATCACATATATGGATCAATTGATATTTATCCAGATTAAATACACATTCATGAATCATATTACCAGTAGTATTAGTGATGAATAAATACTTAATAGGGGACGGATTGTGAAAGGGGAGGGGAAAAATAAACCACACATGTGCAAGGGGGGATTAATCACTGATGTTCAATAAAGCATTTCATGGTCAAGGCAAGTTGGCCATGTCACATTTGGCCACTCAATTTACAGATGTTATAGATTCTACCTATATGATAAAGACCAAGTGGATACTCGTATATTTGAGAAAAAGTATAGGTCAGGTAGGTACGTAAAATTCATTGTTCAGATGAATGTCGTGTATGTGAACCCTTCATTTAAACTTGTGGGATTCAAGGTCTACAGGCGAAAGATGCATTTGGATTCTTCTTTAAAAGGATTTTATCTAAATTGTCTCCTCTTGGGCCAAGTTTGATTTGCGTCAGGCCCCAAAACTTTAGGTTCCCTATGTCTCCAGCATGTGTTTCTCTTATGTGTCGGGCGATAGGTGTATCTGCGCCTGTGCGGATGCTACTTAAATGTTTAGAGATCCGGCGTCGAAACTCTTGGAGGGTCTTGCCCACAGAGTTTTGGGCATGTGCATGTGCAGGCATACACTATGCCGGTGCTCCTGCAGTTAATGAAATCATACAATTCGTATTTTCATTCATCCGCAGGGTTCGGGAAATCCTTTCTGCGTGGTACATAAATGCAGAAGGAGCACTGACCACACGGACATGTGCCCTTATTCGGGTTCCTCAACCACATGTCCTTCCTTCTATTCTCAAAGTGGCTGTGGACAACCATATCTATCAGATTGGGGCCCCTCTGGTATGTGATGTTTGGATAAGTAGATATAACAGATATGTAGAAATAGAAATCCTGGCACTCGTAATTGAATGAAAATTCTTCTTTTTATTTTTGCAAACGGCAATACATACAGAAAACGCAGCATGCGTTCCAGCTAATGCCTTTATCAACTGCATATGGAAACTGAACAAAGAAACTCATTTTATATACGTCAGAGGCACATAATTAACACGTCATTAGTAACCATGACAATAAAGAATAACAAAAAAACAACAATACACGTGGTTTTCTCTCTGCAGGAAATCAAGCATATTCAGAAGTAAATCAGGTTGGTCTCTAAATGAAAATAAAACGGAAAAATATGAATAAAATAATCATAATAACTGGTTGATCTCATATTCGCGATTTAACCCCCTCGGTTCCAGGGTGTCAAGGGTATGAATCCAAAAAGCTTCCTTTCTCAATAGTAATTTTTTTTATATCACCTCCCCTCCTCGGGGGGAATACTTGATCGATCACCTGATAACGTAGTTGAGAAATGTTATGCCTTTTATTTTTAAATGATGGGGTATAGGGAACAAAAGGTTATTGCAATGAATAGAGGACTTATGTCTATTAATGCGGTCTCCTACACGCTGGGATGTTTCTCCAATGTATGGGAGACCGCATGGGCACTTAATGAAATACACCACATTTTTAGATTGACACGTAAAATACCCTCTGATAGGTATGGATCTACTTGTATGGAGATGCATTATTTTATCACCTCAAATAATATTGCTACACTGAGAACAATTTAAACCAGGGAACCACATTTTTTTCATACTTAACAGTGTCTGACCTGTCTTTTTATTAGAGCCCAAATCAGCTTTTACTAAATTATCCCTTAAATTCGGTAATCGTTTATTACAAATTAAAGGTAGATCCTGAAACTCTCTAACATGTGGATACGCTTTCCCCAAAATAAACCAGTGGTGACGGACAATTTCATCCACTTTATAACTCAAAGGATGATATACTCTTACAAAGGGTAATCGAGTTCTCCTCTCACTTGAATCTCTAGCCCTGGGGATTGTAAGGATACGTGACGTACTGGAACATCATGGAACGTCATGTGTCCGCTCCCGATCTATAATGCGGGGCCAACGGCCAGGACCCGTGGCTAATATCGCACTGCATTGATGGCGGTGCCGCGCGCTATTGACCCTTTAGACGCGGTGTTCAAAGTTGAACGCCGCGTCTAAAGTGAAAGTGAAACCATGCCGGTTAGCTCAATGGGCTGTTTGGGATAGCTGCAGCGAAATCGCAGCGTATGCATACGCCATGTCTTTTCCTGGTCTCCGCCACTCACCCGGCGGAGATCGGAAGCGGATCCCTGCTGAAATCCTTCAGCAGGGATCCAGGGCAAACGCCGAGGGGGGCCATGTAGGATCTGCGGCGATACCGGGCTGATCGAGTCTCTGGGACCCGACCGCCTGGTAATTTCGCATGATCCCGGCTTTCACAGACAGCCAGGACCATGCTAAAGCATAGGAGCGAGGTGGCAAGCCTGCCACCTCCTCCGATCCCCTGCGATTCTTCGGTTAGTTAACCGACCAATCGCAGGGGGGGGGGGAGGCGGTTACTTCCTCCCGTCCTGCCCGGCCCCTGGAAGTCCGGAGAGGACGGGAGGAAGACCGGAGGACGCGACGGGGGACGGGGGAGTGCTGGGGCCCGGCCCCGGTACTTACCTCGTCCCTTAAGACCCGGATCCCGGCGAGGAAGATGGCGGAGGCGGCGGCGACAGGTGAGTTGATCTTCAGCCGCGGTCGGGCCCTTTACAGCAATGCACGTCGCCGTAAAGCGACATGCATTGCTGTATTGGGACCCTGTATACTACAACTCCCAGCATGCCCAGACAGCCCTTGGCATCTGGGCATGCTGGGAGTTGCAGTTTTGCAACATCTGGAGGTCCACAGTTTGGAGACCACTGTGCCCTTCCAGATGTTGCAAAACTACACATTCTCAGCATGCCCTTACTGTCCAGGCATGCTGGGAGTTGTAGTTCTGTAACATCTTGCCCTTCAGATGTTGCAGAACTACAACTCCCAGCATGCCTGGACAGTTTTGGCATACTGGGAGTTGTAGTTTTGCAACATCTGGAAGGGCACAGATTGGGAACCACTGTTATAGTGGTCTGCAAACTGTAGTCCTCCAGATGTTGCAAACTACAACTCCAAGCATGCTGGGAGTTGTAGTTCGGCAACATCTGGCTCTAAAGATGTTGCCGAACTACTACTCCCAGCATGCCTGAGAATGTTTGGGAGTTGTGGTTTTGCAACAACTTGAGGCACACTGGTTGGGAAACATTGTCTGTTTCCTAACTCAGTGTTTCCCAACCCGTGTGCCTCCAGCTGTTGCAAAACTATAACTACCAGCATGCACTGATAGACTGTGCATGCTGGGAGTTGTAGTTTTGCAACAGCTGGAGGTCCCCCCCTTGTGAATGTACAGGGTACATTCACATGGGCAGGGGGCTTACAGTGAGTATCAGGCTGCAAGTTTGTGATGCAGCAAATTTTGCGCGGCAGCTCAAACTCGCAGCAGGAAAATCGCTGTAACCCCCCTGCCCGTGTGACTGTACCCTAAAAACACTACACTATACTAACACAAAATAAAATAAAAAGTAAAAAACACTACATATACACATACCCCTACGCAGCCCCCCTCCCCTCCCCAATAAAAAAGAAAAATGTCTGGTACGCCACTGTTTTCAAAATGGAGCCTCCAGCTGTTGCAAAACAACAACTCCCAGTATTGCCGGACAGCCGTTGACTGTCCAAGCATGCTGGGAGTTTTGCAACAGCTGGAGGCACCCTGTTTGGGAATCACTGGCGTAGAATACCCCTATGTCCACCCCTATGCAAATACCTAATTCAGGCCTCAAATGCACATGGCACTCTCACTTCGGAGCCCTGTCGTATTTCAAGGCAACAGTTTAGGGTCACATATGGGGTATCGCCGTACTCGGGAGAAATTGCCTTACAAATTTTGTGGGACTTTTTCTCCTTTCACCCCTTATGAAAAAGTGAAGTTGTGGTCTACACCAGCATGTTAGTGTAAAAAAATAAAATTTTTACACTAACATGCTGGTGTTGCCCTATACTTTTCATTTTGACAAGAGGTAAAAGGGAAAAAAGCCCCCCAAAGTTTGTAATGCAATTTCTCCCAACTATGGAGATACCCCATATGTGGGTGCAAAGTGCTCTGGGGGCACACAACAAGGCCCAGAAGGGAGAGTGCACCATGTACATTTGAGGTGATTTGCACAGGGGTGGCTGATTGTTACAGCGGTTTTGACAAACGCAAAAAAAAAAAAAAAAAACACATGTGACCCCATTTCGGAAACTACACCCCTCACGGAATGTAATGAGGGGTGCAGTGAGAATTTACACCCCACTGGTGTCTGACAGATCTTTGGAACAGTGGGCTGCGCAAATTAAAAATTTTGTACAGCCCACTGTTCCAAAGATCTGACAGACAGCAGTGGGGGGTAAATGCTCACTGAACCCCTTGTTATGTTCCTCAAGGGGTCTAGTTCCCAAAATGGCATGCCATGTGGGGGTTATTTTGCTGTTCTGGCACCATTGGCGCTTCCTAAATGCGACATGCCCCCCGAGCAAAGTTTGCTCTCAAAAAGCCAAATATGACTCCTTCTCTTCTGAGCATTGTAGTTCGCCCGTAGTGCGCTTCAGGTCAACTTATGGGGTACCTCCATACTCAGAAGAAATGGGGTTACAAATTTGTGGGGGTATTTTCTGCTATTAACCCTTGCAAAAATGTGAAATTTGGGGGGAAACACACATTTTAGTGAATTATTATTATTTTTTTTTACGTATGCAAAAGTCGTGAAACCCCTGTGGGGTATTAATGCTCACTTTATTCCTTGTTACATTCCTCAAGGGGTCTAGTTTCCAAAATGGTATGGCATGTGGGTATTTTTTGCTGTCCTGGCACCATAGGGGCTTCCTAAATGCGACATGCCCCCGAGCAAAATTTGCTCTCAAAAAGCCAAACATGACTCCTTCTCTTCTGAGCATTGTAGTTCGCCCATAGTGCACTTCAGGTCAACTTATGGGGTACCTCCATGCTCAGAAGAGATGGGGTTACAAATTTTGGGGGGTATTTTCTGCTATTAACCCTTGCAAAAATGTGAAATTTGGGGGGAAACACACATTTTATAGAAATTTTGTAAAAAAATGTTTTACATATGCAAAAGTCGTGAAACACCTGTGGGGTATTAAGGCTCACTTTATTCCTTGTTACGTTCCTCAAGGGGTATAGTTTCCAAAATGGTATGCCATGTGTTTTTTTTCCTGTTCTGGCACCATAGGGGCTTCCTAAATGCAACATGCCCCCCAAAAACCATTTCAGAAAAACGTACGCTCCAAAATCCCCTTGTCGCTCCTTCCCTTCTGAGCCCTCTACTGTGCCCGCCGTACACTTTACATAGACATATGAGGTATGTGCTTACTCGAGAGAAATTGGGCTACAAATATAAGTATACATTTTCTCCTTTTACCCCTTGTAAAAATTCAAAAATTGGGTCTACAAGAACATGCAAGTGTAAAAAATGAAGATTGTGAATTTTCTCATTCACTTTGCTGCTATTCCTGTGAAACACCTAAAGGGTTAAAATGCTGACTGAATGTCATTTTGAATACTTTGGGGGGTGCAGTTTTTATAATGGGGTCATTTGTGGGGTATTTCTAAGATGAAGACCCTTCAAATCCACTTCAAACCTGAACTTGTGCCTGAAAAACTGTGATTTTGGAAATTTTGTGAAAAATTGGAAAATTGCTGCTGAACTTTGAAGCCCTCTGATGTCTTCCAAAAGTAAAAACTCGTAAATTTTATGATGCAAATATAAAGAAGATATATTGTATATGTGAATAAAATAAAATAATATTTGGAATATCCATTTTCATTACAAGCAGAGAGCTTCAAATTTAGAAAAAATGCAAAATTTTCTCATTTTTCATCAAATTTTGGGATTTTTCACCAAGAAAGGATGCAAGTTACCAAAAATTTTTTCCAATAAGTTAAAGTAGAATATGTCATTAAAAAAAATCTCGGAATCAGAATGATAACTAAAAGCATTCCAGAGTTATTAATGTTTAAAGTGACAGTGGTCAGATGTGCAAAAAAATTGGCTGGGTTCTAAGGTGTAAAATGGCTGGGTACTTAAGGGGTTAAAGGCAAGGAGCAAAAAAGGAAAATGCAAAAATGGAAAAAACCCCGGTCCTTAAGGGGTTAAATTCCTTTCAGGATAACCCCGGGCAACAAGGGCAACAAATTTGTCCTCTATTCGGAAATTCTCTGTTCTCTGTTAGTCGGATTGGTAACTATCCTATTGATGCGCTGTCTCTGTGAGAATGTTGTGAGGAATTAAAATTTACGATGAATGCCGATAAGAAACAAGTACATTTTTTGGATACCCTGTTGCTGAAAGATGGGATGGGGGGATTTGTATTCAAAGCCTACAGATAAAAATTGTTTATTACATTTTACTAGTGCACACCCCTTAAGTATTAAAAAGTCTATTCCATTCTCACAGAGACAGCGCGTCAATAGAATAGTTACCAATCCGACTAACAGAGAACAGAGAATTTCCGAATTAGAGGACAAATTTGTTGCCCGGGGTTATCCTGAAAGGATTTTAAAGACAATCCCCAGGGCTAGAGATTCAAGTGAGAGGAGAACTCGAATACCCTTTGTAAGAGTATATCATCCTTTGAGTTATAAAGTGGATGAAATTGTCCATCACCACTGGTTTATTTTGGGGAAAGCGTATCCACAGGTTAGAGAGTTTCAGGATCCACCTTTAATTTGTAATAAACGATTACCGAATTTAAGGGATAATTTAGTAAAAGCTGATTTGGGTTCTAATTAAAAGTACGTCAGACACTGTTAAGTACAAAAAAATTTGCTACATTCCCTTGTTTAAATTGTTCTCAGTGTAGCAATATTATTCGAGGTGATAAAATAATGCATCCCCATACAGGTAGATCCATACCTATCAGAGGGTATTTTACGTGTCAATCTAAAAATGTGGTGTATCTCATTAAGTGCCCATGCGGTCTCCTATACGTTGGATAAACATCCCAGCGTGTAGGAGACCACATTAATAGACATAAGTCCTCTATTTGTTGCAATAACCTTCTGTTCCCTATACCCCATCATTTAAAAAAAAAAAGGGCATAACATTTCTCAACTACGTTATCAGGTGATCGATCAAGTATTCCCCCCGAGGAGGGGAGGTGATATAAAAAAATTACTATTGAGAAAGGAAGCTTTTTGGATTCATACCCTTGACACCCTGGAACCGAGGGGGTTAAATCGCGAATATTAGATCAGTTATTATGATTATTTTATTCATATTTTTCAGTTTTATTCTCATTTAGAGACCAACCTGATTTACTTCTGAATATACTTTATTTCCTGCAGAGAGAAAACCACGTGTATTGTTGTTTTTTTGTTATTCTTTATTGTCATGGTTACTAATGACGTGTTAATTATGTGCCTCTGACATATATTAAATGAGTTTCTTTGTTCAGTTTCCATATGCAGTTGATAAAGGCATTAGCCGGAACGCGTGCTGCATTTTCTGTATGTATTGCCGTTTGCAAAATGAAAAAGAAGAATTTTCATTCAATTAGGAGTGCTGGGATTTCTACATCTCGGATATCCTCTGCTCTAGAATCTACTTGTGAGCTTATGGAATTCCTGCTCAAAGGTGGAATCCTGTGAGCAGTTCCGCCTTGCTCTTAAAAACTGGCATACTGGTATGCCTCGTTTTAGTGCTATCGGGTGCCAGCTGTTCCAATCCAAAATGCGAATGATCCAAGACGCAAGCGCGATCCGACACAGGGATGCGCAGGCGCAACTTAACTAACAAGCAGCGATCATGTGAACTATTGAGAGTCACATGACAGGCAGGTCTAACCCGTGCATCCCCACAATGACACAGCGGATATTTACATCTGTGGATGCATTGATTGGCCCTGGAGAAAGGTAAGAGGACCCATAAACATTGTGAATAGCGTCTGACATCACTAAGTAGGTGTATGATGATAGATGGGAGCGATAATCTATCAGCATTCCATATTGCAATTGGTGAAGAATGAGTGTATCTTGGACAGATTTTATTGGTTGGAGGAGGGGAGATCTACCATTGGTCAGGGGGGTATCACATAATTGATACCTGGGATATAAAATGGACCTAACTAACAATGACACTCAATGTTGTCTGTAATCTCCTTGATAAAGCCACGTGAGTGGCGAAACATGTTGGGGTCTGACAGCCTGACATTTTAAATTGCTTCCCCTACACATCAGAAGTGATCTTTGTAAATATGCATCTCTAAATAAACAATACAGTGGGTACAATAAACCCAATAAGCACCAGTCCTGCGGTGCACAGCAGGAACAGTGCATTACTTATTAGTAGTGAGAATGCATAGGAATCACTAGATAGCCCCTACACTCCATATTTACTAAGCAGTGACTTCTTGCAGACCGGTTTGAAGCCCACAATATCTGGGTCAGACAGTCTTTATAGAGCATAGTGTACAGATTTATACATTCCTATTGGGCACCAGGATTATGTTGCACCGTTTACAGAGGGACTATCAATTTAAATACATAATATCAATCTGATGTGATTGGGTTAGTGTTTTTAAGTTTTTTGATTCACCTCTACCCCACATTGAATAAAGGTTGTTTTTAATATTTTTTTGAACACATATTTGTATAGAGGCTCTAGTTAACTCCCTTTTGGGGGTTAAACTGTTGTGACTTGTTGATACCTCTGTATGTGTTGAGTGGCCTCTGTTGATTATATTTGTAACTGATCCAGAGTTAACCCTGTAGACGCTGTGACCCCAGCGTCTATTAGGATTACAGAGGGAGGGAGCTCCCTCTGTCACCGATCGGCGCTCTGCAAAGTAAAAGCAGAGCACCGATGGTTGCCATGGCAACCAGAGGACTGGCAGTGGCCTCCGTTGTCATGGCAACAGATCAATCTCTACCTAAGGTAGTGACTGATCTATCCTATGTCTGTAACCGCATCATCTATTAGGGTAACAGAGGGAGGGCGCTCTGCAAGCTCTGCAAAGTGAAAGTAGAGCGCCGATGGTTGCCATGGCAACCGGAGGACTGACAGTGGCCTTCGTTGTCATGGCAACAGATCAGTTTTTACCTAAGGTAGTGACTGATCTATCCTATGTCTATGACAGACATAGGCATAATTCAATGGAGTACTGATGTGTATGCCATTGAATTATATGTATAATAGTAAAAAAAAAGTAAAATGTGAAATAAAATTGGAAAATAAAAAAAAAGTGAAAAAAATAATTATATATATATATATATATATATATATATATATATATACCTATATATATATATTACACCCCAAAACACGTCCAAAAATAGTCCCCCCAAAAACGTCAACATGTTCCGCAAAAAAAGAGTCCTCACACAATTGCGTCAGTGAAAAAGTAAAAAGTTATGGCTCACAGAATACGGTGACTTACAAATGATTTTTAATTTTTTTTTTTTTTTACAAAAATTGTTTTTATGCTATAAGCGAACTAAAATGTAAAAAAAAGGATAGAAATTTGTTATCACCATAACCATATCAACCTGCATAGTAAAGTTAACATGTCATTTATACTGCATGATGAACAAGCTAAATTTTTTTTATATAAAAAACAACCACAGAATAGATTTTTTTTATGTATACCACCTCATAAAAAATAAAACAAAAAATGATCAGTGTCACATCTGGTGTTGTGTTACTTTGTCAACACCTACTGTTACAGAACAAAAATGGATTAAAACGAAAAATGTGCAAAAAAATAATGAAATTTTAAAATTCAGCCTCCACTTTGCTTTCATTTCTGTGAAATGCCTAAAAGGTTAATAAACGTCTTTAATGTCATTCTGACTATTTTAAGGGGTGAAGTTTTTAAAACGGGGTGATACATGGGGGTATCTAACATACAGGCCCCTCAATTCCACTTCAGAACTCAGCTGGTCCCTGTAAAAACAGATATCTGAATTTTCTTGAAAATCTGAAAAATGTATGCTAAACTTATAAACCTTCTAACATTCTAGAAAAGTAAAAGAATGTTTATCAAATGATGGGAACGTAAAGTAGATATATTGTAGATGTGAATAAATTATTAATTTGGTGCAGTATGACTATTTATCGTACAAGCAGAAAATGTAAAGTCTAGAAAAATGGTAATTTTTAATTTTTTTCTTAGAATTTGGGATTTATTTTTTTTTTACAAAAAAGCTAAATATATCAATCAAAATGTACCACTAATGTAAAGTACAATATGTCATGGAAAAAAATATCTCAGAATCGCTTTCATAAGTAAAAGTGTTCCAAAGTTATTAGTGGACGCACGTCAGATTTAGAAAATTTACCTTGGTCACTAAGGTCAAAACAGGCTATTGAATAAAGGGGTTAAACTGTGCCACCCCCCCCTAACAGCAGGTGGCACTGCTTAAAGGGGTATTCCAGGGATTCTTTTTTTATTTGACTATGCTACTGGGGCTGTAAAGATAGTGTTGTTCACAATATAGTGTCTGTACCTCTGTTTGACGGTTTTCTCACAAATCTTCTGCGATTTTCATTCCAATATTTATTTTTAACAGCATACAAAATGACTGTTGTCTCAGATTTTTCCCAGGTTGCAATGCGGCCGAGACCTAACTCACTAGTCAGCTGATGACAGGGAGCCTGTCTGCTTCACTAGGTGGAGCGATCGCTTGGTGGGAGAGAGATCAATCTGCAACTAATGCAACAGCTGCAGGCACCTTGATTGAAAACCACAGGTCTTTTGAATGGATGCAGCTCATTTATGTTTCAATGGGTGAGGTGGCTCATGTGTGGGAGGGAGGAAAATGGAATTGTGGGATTTGTAATCAAAAAAAGAAAAGTCAAACAGGAAATACCAGTTCACAAAAAGCTAGCCACAGTGTTATGGTAATCTCACAACATAGCCATTTAGTTCCAAGACAAGCGCAGGTCCTTCCTAAGCATGTCCATTACTGCCTGCCAGGTACGTACTAAAATCACTTTATGGTGGATAACCCCTTTAAGGCTACTAATGCAAGTGGCCTAATGAGAGAAGCACTCCTGCCTGTCTGGACTGCAAGTGCAACATGTACATAGTGGATGTATTTAATGTATGTAGTGTCCTTTGTACACATACCTCCATGGATGCACTGGATGTGTACACACAGGGATGACCCATTGCTGTGGTCTGAAGATCTGTTCAGATTAGTGAAACATCTACAAATTTACAACCTGAGGGCTTTATGTCTTTATTTCAACTAATGTTTGTTAAAATAGCTGGGGTACCCCTTTAAGCACAGGTGTTTCCTTTATGCCTTATCCAAATAAAAGCAATAAGCTATTGCCAGGATCTGTATTAAGTTGCAGTTATTTCTGCCATTTTACAAGGGAACTGGGGAGGCATTAGAAATGTTGGTTTCTCGTGAGGAATGAGCCTGGGGAATTCTCCAGAGGACTGTGTTCTATCCTGAATAGACCTTGAATATGAACCTGCCTCCCTGTAGACACAATGAAGAAAAGGACATGTAAAGATGAGTCTTGTAACAGTTGATCTGATTTTCACAGTGTGTTCCTTCCTGAGTTGTCTCCCTGGATAACAGAGATTCAAGGCAGTTTTTGTTTGTTTTTCATTTATCTAGGCAGATTCTGCTGAGCAAACACCTTAACTTTTAGTCTTAAATGAGACACTGTGGAATTATTTCACATTGCACTATGGAGAGAGAAAAAATGACTTACAAGATCAAAAATAGAAAAAAAAGAAAAAGAAAGAAAAGAGCAGAAAGAAGGTTGGTCACAATAGCCTAATGGAAATCTCTACGGCACTAATGACTTAATGGAAACCAAAAGGCATAGAGGTGACTGATGTATCGATGGGAATAGATAGCGGTGTTGTTTGTAAGAGGTGAGAATCCCAGAAGAATACCTTGAGAGTTCTATCTCACAAAAGACAGATTGCTTGTCCACAGGGAGCGGCCGGTGAATCAGCACTGGTCACAGAAATGCCTGGAAAAACAATAGCTTTCCCTTCAAGTGAAAAAGGGCACATTTAGAAAAAAAAATATCTCTAAAAGAAAAAACAAACAAACACAAAAAACAGCAACAACAAAACTTTAACCCCTTAATGACGCAGGACGTAAATGTACTTCCTGGTGAGGTGGTACTTAATGCACCAGGACATATATGTAACACATAGGTTTCAGAAGACAGGAACACAAGTGGATGGGGATCGAACCGTACCAGGGAGCAGAGTCTAAGGTGCCGCTGGTTTTCACCAGATACCGCCGCAAAGCGGGGTGGACTTGCTGCTGCAGGCGGCACCCAGGTCTTTACCCCTGGCACGGCTCGACCAAACAGGCGGCTGAGGAGATGCGAGGCACAGGAGGAATAAGGCAGCTCGTAGTAAGGATAGCAGAAGGTCAGGGCAGGCGGCACAGTAGCGTAGTCAGGATGTAGCAGGAGGTCAGTAGGCAGGCGGCAAAGGAGCAAGGTCAGGCCACAGAGCAAAGGATCAGATACACAGCAAGGCAACTCTCATGTATGTTTTCTCTCAGGCTCAAGGCAACAAAGATCAGGCAGGGAAGTGAGGGAGGGGGACTTTATGAATGAGCCACAGGTGTACTACACTAATGGGCATGCTGGCCCTTTAAATCTTAAAGCTCCGGCGCCCGCACACCCTAGGGGAAGGGGACACGAGTGCCGAGGCAGAGACAGTGGCAGGAGAAGCACCAGGTGAGTGACAGACTGGGATTCGCATGCTGGCGCGTCCTGCAATGCGAATCCCAGCCCCGCCGGCAGCAACATGTAACGGGACCATACGCTCACAGCCAGCATGTGCAGAGCCCAAATAGTGTAAAAAAAATTTTTTTATAAACATATTTGGTATCGTCGCGTGCATAAATATCCAAACTCTTAAAATATAATGTTAATGATACCATACGGTGAACGTCGTGAATGAAAAAAAAGGCCAAAATAGCTGCTTTTTTTATAACATTTTATTCCAAAAATTTTTTATAAAAAATGTATAAAAATTTTATATATACAAATATGGTACCAATAAAAAGTACAGATCATGGTGCAAAAAATTAGCCCCCATATGGAAAAATGAAAAAGTTCTAGGTGATTTTAAACTTTTTTACTTTTTTTTTTAGCGCAACAGTAATAGAAATGTAATCATGGGTATCATTTTAATTGTATTGACCCAAACAATAAAGAACACATGTCATTCTTACTGTAAATTGTACGGCGTGAAAACGAAACCTACAAAAATGTGCAAAATTGCAGTTTTCTTTTACATTTTCCCACACAAATAGTATTTTTTTGGTTGTGCAATACATTTTATGGTAAAGTGAGTGATGGCATTACAACGGACAACCGGTCGTGCAAAAAACGACACCACATACTAGTTTTTGGATGAAAATATAAAAGAGTACATTTTTTGAAGGCGAGGAGGAAAAAACGAAAATGTAAAAATAAAACTGTCCTTAAGGCCAAAATGGGCTGAGTTCTTAACCAGTTAAGGACCCAGGGTGTACGGGTTCGTCCCAACACCTGGTACTTAAGGACCCAGGACATACCTGTACGCCCGTGGGAATTTTGGTCCCCGTCGCACGCCGGGTGGGGACCGGACCGGGGTGACTGCTGATGTTGATCAGCAGGCACCCAGTGCAAATGCCCAGGGGGGTCATCAGATCCCCCCATGTCGGTGATCGCCGCAAATCACCGGTGAATTCACACCGGTGATTTGCCGCAATTTCGGGTCATACGGGTCTCCGGTGATCCGGAAAATAAGGGGGATCGGGGTTGTCCAAGGCACCCACGATCCAACTGAAGGGATAGGAGTGAGGTGGCAGGGGTGCCACCCCTTCTATCCCTGCTATTGGTGGTTCAGAAGCGATGACCAATAGCAGATCGGGGGCGGGGGGGGTTAACTTTCGGTTCCCCGTTCTGCCCACCCACAGTAGGCTTGGCAGAATGGGGAAACCGACGAGGACCGGCACCGAAGGTCCAGATGTTGCAAAACTACAACTCCCAGCATGCACAGAAGGCTGTTTGCTGTTTGGGCATGCTGGGGTTTGCAGTTTTGCAACAGCTGGAGGGCTACAGTTTGGATATCACTGTGCAGTGGTCTCTAAACTGTGGCCCTCTACATCTTGCATAACCACAACTCCTAGAATGCCCACACAGCAGTTTTCTGTCTGGGCATGCTGGAATTTGTAGTTTTGCAACATCTTGAGGGCCACAGTTTGGAGATCATTGTTGCAAAACTGCAAATCCCAGCATGCCCAAACAGCAAACAGCTGTCTCGGCATGCTGGGAGTTGTAGTTGCGTACCTCCAGCCGTTGCATAACTAAATCTCCCAGTATGCCCTTTGGCGATCAGTACATGCTGGGAGTTGTAGTATTGCAACAGCTGGAGGCACACTGGTTAGAAAATGCTGAGTTAGGTGACAGAGCATAACATGCTGAGTTAGGTAACAGAACACAGGTACAAACGTGCAGGGGGGATGACAGGTACAGAGACGCTCTCGGGCTGCCCGAGAGCGCCTCTGTACCTGTTGTCCCCCTGCACGTTTGTACCTGTGATCGGCTGACCTGGCCATGTCTTTGATGCTACGAAAATAAAGACGCATGAAGATAACCATTACCCATTGCGGTGAGTGCGCTGGTTCTTTCTCTCTATGTGTTATAGTTGATACCTGACTGTTCCACCGGCTGGCACCACCCGGGAATTGATATACACAGGCAACGCTGCTTGGACATTTACCGCTAGATAGCGATTGAAGGGTTAATCCCACCACAGTGCAGTGGCTGTGCCCAACCGTAATCTGTTTGGACTATTCTATATAACTGAAGGTTTTCCAACCAGTGTGCCTCCACCTGTTGCAAAAGTACAACTCCCAGCATGCACGGTCTGTCAGTAAACGCTGGGAGTTGTAGTTTTGACAACTGGAGGATTGCCCCCCCACCATGTGAATGTACATTCACACTGGCAGGTTTACTGCTTGATGTTTGAGCTGCGGCAAATATTTCACTGCAGCGCAACTCCTAGCGGGAAACTCACAATAAACCTCCGCCAGTGCTAATGTACCCTAAAAACACTACACTACACTAATACATAATAAAGGGTAAAACACTACATATACACCCCTTACACTGCCCCCCCCCCCCAATAAAAATGAAAAAGTATTGTACGGCAGTGTTTAAAAAACGTAGCCTCCAGCTGTTGCAAAACAACAACTCCCAGCATTTCCGGACAGCCACTGACTGTCCAGGCATGCTGGGAGTTTAGCAACAGCTGGAGGCACCCTGTTTGGGAATTACTGGCATAGAATACCCCTATGTCCACCCCTATGCAATCCATAATTTAGTCCTCAAATGGCATGGAGCTCTCTCACTTCGGAGCCCTGTCGTATTTCAAGGAAACAGTTTAGGGCCACATATGGGGTATTTCCGTACTCGGGAGAAATTGCACTACAAATTTTAGTTTTTTTTTTTTCTCCTTTTACCCCTTATGAAAAGGAAAAGTTGGGGGCTACACCAGCCTGTTAGTGTAAAAAAATAAAAAGTTTTACACTAACATGCTGGTGTTGCTCCATACTTTTTTTTTTCACAAGCGGTAGAAAGAAAACAAGACCCCCAAAATTTGTAATGCAATTTCTCCTGAGTATGGGAATACCCCATATGTGGGCGTAAAATGCTCTGCGGATGCACAACAAGGCTCAGGAGTGAGAGCGCACTATGTACTTTTGAAGCCTAAATTGGTGATTTGCACAGGGGTGGCTGATTTTGCAGCAGTTCTGACATAAATGAAAAAAAAAATACCCACATGTGACCCCATTTTGGAAACTACACCCCTCACGGAACGTGACAAGGGGTATAGTGAGCTTTAACACCCGACAGGTGTTTGATGAATTTCCATTAAAGTTGGATGAGAAAATGAAAAAAAATATTTTTATCACTAAAATGCTGGTGTTACCCTAAATTTTTCATTTTCACAAGGGAAAATAGGAAAAAAGCCCCCAAAATTTGTAACCCCATTTCTTCTGAGTAAGAAAATACCCCATATATGGATGTAAAGTGCTCTGCTGGCGCACTACAATGCTCAGAAGAAAAGGAGCGCCATTGAGCTTTTGAAGAGAAAATTGAATTGAAGGCCACATGTGTTTACAAAGCCCCCATAGTGCCAAAACAATGGACGCCCCCCCACATGTGACCCCATTTTGGAAACTACACGCCTCATGTAATGTAATAAGGGGTATAGTGAGCATTTATACCCCACAGGTGACTGACATTTTTGGAACAGTGGTCCGTGAAAATGAAAAATGTAATTTTTCATTTGCACAGCCCACTGTTCCAAAGATCTGTCAAACGCCAGTGGGGTGTAAATACTCACTGCACCCCTCATTAAATTCTGTGAGGGGTGTAGTTTCCAAAATGGGGTCACATGTGGGGGCACCACGGGGGGGCTTTGTAAACGCACATGGCCCCTGACTTCCATTCCAAAGAAATACTCTTTCCAAAAGCTCAATGGCATTCCTTCTCTCCTGAGCATTGTAGTGCACCAGCAGAACACTTGACGTCCACACATGGGGTATTTCCATACTCAGAAGAGATGGGGTTACAAATTTTGGGGGTCATTTTCTCTTATTACCCCTTGTAAAAATGTAAAATTTGGGGAAAAACAGCATTTTAGTGAATTTTTTTTTTCATTTACACATACAACTAACAAAAAGTCGTCAAACACCTGTGAGGTGTTAAGGCTCACTGTACCCCTTGTTACGTTCCTTGAAGGGTGTAGTTTCCAAAATAGTATGCCATGTGTTTTTGTGCTTTTTTTTTTGCTGTTCTGGCACCCTAGGGGCTTCCTAAACGCAGCATGCCCCCCAAAAACCATTTCAGCAATATTTGCTTTCCAAAAGCCAAATGTGACTCCTTCTGTTCTGAGCATTGTAGTGCACCAGCAGAGCACTTGACGTCCACACATGGGGTATTTCCATGCTCAGAAGAGATGGAGTTACAATTTTTTTTTTTTTTTTTTTGTGGGGGGGGGGGGGGGGCATTTTCTCCTATTACCTCTTGTAAAAATAAAAAATTTGGGGGAAAACTATCATTTTAGTGAAAAAAAATTACATTTACACATCCAACTTAAATGAAAAGTCGTCAAACACCTGTGGGGTGTTAAGGTTCACTGTACCTCTTGTTACATCCCTTGAGGGGTGTAGTTTCCATGTGGGTTTTTTTTTTTTGCTGTTCTGACACCATAGGGGCTTCTTAGAGGTGACATGCCCCCCAAAAACCATTTCAGAAAAACTCAGTCTCCAAAATCCCACTGTCGCTCCTTCCCTTCTGTGCCCTCTAGTACACCCACAGAGCACTTGACATACACATATGAGGTGTTTCCTTACTTGAGAGAAATTGGGTTACACATTTTAGAAAGATTTCTCTGCTTTTACCCCTTTAAAAAATTCAAACACTGTGTCTACAAGAACATGCCAGTGTAAAAAATGAAGATTTTTAATTTTCCATCACCTAAAGGGTTAGCAAACCTTTTGAATGTAATGTCATTTTAAATACTTTGAGGGGTGCAGTTTTTTATAATGGAGTATTTTTTGGGGGTATTTCTAATTGGAAGGCCCTTCAAATCCACTTCAAAACTGAACTGGTCCCTGAAAATTTTCGATGTAAAAAATTTTGTGAAAAATTGGAAAATTGCTGCTATACTTTGAAGCCCTATGATGTCTTCTAAAAGTAAAAACATGTAAATTTTATGATGCCAACATAAAGTAGACATTTGTATATGTGAATCAATATATAATTTATTTGGAATATTCATTTTCCTTATGAGCAGAGAGCTTCAAAGTTAAAAAAAAAATTTCGACAAGATTTCACCACTAGTATAAAGTAGAATACGTCACGAAAAAAACTATCTCGGTATCAAAATGAAAGGCAAAAGCATCCAAGAGTTATTAATGGTTAAAGTGACAGTGGTCAGATGTGCAAAAAATGGCCGGGTACTTAAGGGGTTAAGGGGTTAATGAAGATGCCTCACCTAGAATTTTTTGTCGACACTGCCCGGGCTGCAAGAAAGTAAAACAATAAACAGGACTCATCTGCTTCCGCTTCCCTAGTGTCTCGTTCTGTTTCTTGACTGGTGTCTCCTTCCTAGTCTGGCTGTGGTCAGCGTGTCACACTGCTGGTCAGCAAATCCCCAGCTGCATCAATATCCCGCCTTGGCTGGTTAAAAGCTGAGCGGCAGTGTAATGCATTGAGCCACGGCATTGGTATCCTAGGCTCAGTGCATCACATTGCTGCTCCGCCTATCGCCGGCCGAAGCGAGACATTACTTTGGCTGGGAATTTGTTGTCCAGCAGTGTGATGCGCTGACCACAGCCAGACCAGGAAGAAGACAGCAGCAGAGAAACGGAACAAGATACCGGGGTATCGGGAAAGCATAAGCAGGTGAGTCCTGTTTTTTGTTTTATTTTCTTTCAGCCCGGGCATTAAAAAAAATGTTTTTCTAGATAAGCCTTCTTTAAATAACAAAATACATGGTGTGCACCATTCTAATGTCTAAATGGTCCCATACCAACATTTCCCTGGTTCCTCCAATTTGTGTTTACTCTGTTAAAGCTACAATGTGTCACCAAAGAATAACCATAGAGATGACACCTCAATCCCACAACCATTACCTCTGCGGCCACATGGTTGCCACAGTCACATGTGAAGACAACGTAAGACCAGCTGGAGATCTAGGAACCATTGGCATGGGAGTGGAGAAATTTGAAAGGTAGCTAGATTTTATTGTTATTTGTAATGAAAAACTCCTATGCCCTAAAGCACAATACATACAAAAATATACACCAATTTTAGACACCAAAAATGGTAGGAAATAGGATTAGCTACTGATTTCATATCATAATCTTAAAATATTATTGCTACAAGTGACAAGGTACTGTAAGTGATGACTCAGCTGAGCACAAGGTTCCATGTGCTGTCCTGATTATGAATTGACCACATTGTTCTTTATAGCCAGCAGTTGTTGTAGCTGTAAGATTTTATGATTAATGTATTTGCATATTAATTGCATATTAATGCAAATACTACTACTACTATGTTCTGTACAGGTATTAACTAGTGAAGGTCATTCTAGGACTAAAATGTGATATTTCCATTATGACTGCAATAGTAAGAGTGGGATGCCAAAAATATTAAAGGGAACCTGATGCACTGCAAATACTGTTCTGTCTGAGGGCAGAATGTTTTAGAGTAGAAGATGGTGATTAGGTGATATATAATTTTGTAAGAAAACAGTCAGTATAACATGCATTTTATTAGTTTAAATCCTTGATTGTTCTTGGTTTAGGATTCCAGTGGGCAGTGCCGCCCATAAATTGACAGCAGTTGCAAGTGAAAAATTAAAGATAAAAAATTTGTTGGTGAATATATCTGAAAGTTGATATGCAGGTGGTCTAATAGTATTGGGGTATGGCATTGATGTATACCCCAATGCTATTAGACCACCTGCATATGAACTTTCAGATATATTACCCAACAATTTTTTTTTCACTCGCAGCGGCTGGAACCTCACTACTTCTTAGGTACCACTGTACCATGTGCGCAGTATTGGACTTAATACTGATTTTTATCATCTTTTTACTTTCATCATTTAGTGCTAATTCATATGTATGTATCTCGTCTGTGGCAAGGGCCCTGCCATGGACGTGACTTTCAATTAATAGTTTAATAAATATTTTAAGTAAAACTAGCCATATCAGTTATTTATTTATTTTTTATTTTAGTAGTACATTTAGTAGTATATGCATACTTAGAGGGCTGTATCCAGTCGTATAAATTCTCCGTTAGCTTTTTTGGCACAAGGAGTATCGTGCAACACAGCGACTTTGGTATACATTGTATTTTATAGTGTGAGCCACCTACAACCCTTTGTGTTGCAGTCCGTATTGCTGACTGACAGCTATCTTTGTAGATATGCTAATCTATTTTCCACCGGTGTACCCCTTTAAGCACATGCATCGATATTGTTGTGTCCTCTGCTTTGCTTAACTATGCACCACCTGACCCCACCTTCAGAGACATACCTTTCCTACTGACTTTACCCACACGGATTTTATCTAACAAGCTAGGTACAAACCACTTTCTACATTTCTATTATTTTACAGAGGGCCTGCAAAGATCTATGCCAGTGGTGTTCAGGAACACCCCATTGGGAAACAAAAATTAGTCAGAAACCCTCTCCAATGTCTGGTGTGTGACTACCAAACCCTCATTCCTTGCCAAAAAGCAGCCCACCAACTTTCTAATCAGCCCTGGTTTGTTCAGACTGGCCACCTGCTGGGCCATAGATTCCCCCATGTTAGGCAGCACATAGTTAGAGCTCCCCTTTAGGCAGCACATAAGATTCCCCCAAATTAGGCAGCACATAATTAGAGCCCCCCTTAAGGCAGCACATAGTGGGATTTGAACCCAAGGCCCCAGCGCTGCAAGGCAGCAGTGCTAACCTCTGAGCCACCATGCTACCCTTACCATACATCTTATATCCAGCGGCCAGAAAAATTGCAGCACCAGAAAAAGTGCAGCAGCAGAGGCAAGAAAAACTAGGCATGTACACCTGGCTGGAAAATTTGGTATTGTTGCAGCTGTAGGAGCGGCCATAAAAATTGCAGCACCATAACAAGTGCAGCAGCAGAGGCCAGAAAAATTAGGCATGTACACATGGATGAAAATTTGGTATTGTCCCAGCCGCTACTGTAGCAGCGGCCAGAAAAATTTCTGTTTGTTTTGCCATGCAGAAAGTGCCCTAAAACATTACGGCTTGAACCCAACTTGGTGGCAGATAAGTCAGGCACGTCGTCCGGGATTCAAAGTTCAAATACAGCAGCGTGTGGACCATATTTAGCCCAAGGCAACTCATCTGATCATGCCTTGTTCAGTCAAATGTATCGCCCAGTGTCAGTCCCTTCGGGATCCATCCCTCATTCGTCTTCATAAAGGTGAGGTAATCCAGACTTTTTTTAACAAGGTGACTCCTCTTCTCAGTGAGAATACCTCCTGCTGCACTGAAGGTCCTTTCTGACAGGAAACTTGAATCGGGACAGGCCAGAAGTTCGAGCTCAAATTGGGATAGCTCAGGCCACAGGTCAAGCCGGCACACCCAGTAGTCAAGGGGTTCATCGCTCCTCAGAGTGTTGATATCTGCGGTTAAGGCCAGGTAGTCTGCTACCTGTCGGTCAAGTCGTTGCCGCAGGTCCAGCAAGCGATGCTGATAAGGCTGTTTCTGGTGCTGATGGTGTCCACAACTCTTCCTCTTCACACTCATCTACTACCTGATCCAGCACTCTTCGCAGGGCACGCTCCAGGAAGAAAACAAACGGTATGATGTTCCTGATGGTGCCTTCAGTGCAACTGACCAGGTTTGTCACCTCCTCAAAAGGATGCATGAGCCTACAGGCATTGCGCAAGAGCCTCCAGTAACGTGGCAAAAAAAACATTCCTAGCTCCGCAGATGATGTCCTAGCACCCTCGTCATACCAATATTCGTTGACAGCTTGTTCTTGTTGGAGCAGGCAGTCGAACATTAGAAGTGTTGAATTCCAATGTGTCGGGCTGTCGCAAATAAAGCGCCTCACTGGCATGTTGTTTCGCCACTGGATATCTGACAAGTGCGCCATGGCCATGTAGGAACGCCTGAAATGGCCACACACCTTCCTGGACTGCTTCAGGACATCCTGTAAGCCTGGGTACTTGAGCACAAAGCATTGTACAATCAGATTACACACATGTGCCATGTACGGCACATGTGTCAACTTGCCCAACCTCAATGCCGCCAACAATTTTGTTCCATTGTCACAAACCACCTTGCCGATCTCCAGTTGGTGCGGAGTCAGCCACTGTTCCACCTGTGCGTTCAGGGCCGACAGGAGCGCTGGTGCGGTGTGACTCTCCGCTTTGAGGCAAGTCAACCCCAAGATGGCATGACACTGCCGTATCCGGGATGTGGAATATCACCTGGGGAGCTGGGGGGTGCCGGAGATGTGGAGCAAGACGCAGCAGGTGAAGAAGACTCCGCCGAGGATGTTATGGAAGAGGATGGAGTAGGAGGAGTAGAGGAGGTGGCAGCAGGCCTGCCTGCAAGTCGTGGCGGTGTCACCAACTCCTTTGCAGAGCCACGCATTCCATGCTTGGCAGCCATCACCAGGTTTACCCAATGCGCAGTGTAGGTGATATACCTGCCCTGACCATGCTTTGCAGACCAGGTATCAGTGGTCACATGGACCCTTGCCCCTACACTGTGTGCCAGACATGCCATAATTTCCTTTTGCACAATGGAGTAAAGGTTGGGGATTGCCTTTTGTGCAAAACATTTCGGCCGGGTTCCTTCCACTGCGGTGTCCCAATGGCTACAAATTAGGCCTCAGACTCCACCAGCTTGTATGGTAAAAGCTGGCGGGCTAGCAGTTCCGATAAGCCAGCTGTCAGACGCCGAGCTAGGAGGTGACTTTGAGACATTGTCTTTTTGTGCTCAAACATCTCCTTGACAGACACCTGACTGTGGGCAGATGAGCAGGAACTGCGAGAGACGGAGAGGCGGATGGTTGAGAGGGGGCAAGGAGGGCAGCCTAGGTGGGTGTTGGACTTCTCACGACTCAGTTTCTTCTGGCACAGGTTGCAAATTGCCTCGCTGTTGTCAGGCAGACACACAAAAAAAGTGCCACACTGCTGAGCTCTGCGATGACGGCATTCTGGTGGTGGCAACAGCATGCGTTGATTGGCGTCCCGTCTGGCTGACCCCGGTGCCGATGCATGCTGTCTGACTGTGCCACTAGCTCCTTGCGATGACCTCCCCCTGCTTCTAACTCGTCTCCTCCTCCTCTCTGTCTCCCCATCTGATCTTTCCCCCTCTTCTTCTCTTATAGCAGGCACCCACGTGGCATCCACGGACACATCGTCATCATCAACACCTTCACCGCTATATGATACCTCAAGAAAGGAAGCAGCAGTGGGTACAACATCATCACACCGTACGTCCATGTGTGTAATGCTGCCTGACTGAGACATATCCCTGTTAACTACATCCTCTGGCAATAATGGTTGTGCATCACTCATGTCTTCAAACTGATGTGTAAATAACTCCTCTGACGGATCAAGTAAAGCTGCTGTGGTGCTAGTGTTGGTGGTGGCGGCAGAAGGGCAAGTGGTAGCATGAGAGGTGCCCAAAGCTAAGCTAGAGGAGGAGAAGGATGGTGCATCAAGGTTCCGAGCGGAGGCTGTAGTAGGTTGGGTGTCTTGTGATAGCCAGTCAACTAAGTCCTCAGAACTTTGGGGGTTCAGGGTACGTGGCCTCTGAACACTGGCCATTCTAGGGCCAAAGGGAATCCCAGCACCACGACGGCCCCTGCGGGGTGGCCTTCCTCTGCCTGTCATTTTTTTTTGTTTAAATTTGCACAAGTGTCATACCAAATGTAATTTGCACTAGGGTGACACAATTTGCCCTGCAGGCCAAAAAAACTGGCAACTGTGACGTGAACTGACAGTGACTGGTTTTATTTAACAACCAAAAAAAGGTATTTTTTTTTAATTTGCACAACTGTCACACCAAATGTGATTTGCACTAGGGTGACACAATTTGCCCTGCAGGCAAAAAAACTGGCAACTTTGACGTGAACTGACAGTGACTGTTTTATTTAACAGCCAAAAAAAGGTATTTTTTTTAATGTCCACAACTGTCACACCAAATGTGATTTGCATTAGGGTGACACAATTTGCCCGGCAGGCAAAAAAAACTGGCAACTGTGACGTGAACTGACAGTGACTGGTTTTATTTAACAGCCAAAATATTTTTTTTTTATTTGCACAAGTGTCACACCAAATGTGATTTGCACTAGGGTGACAGAATTTGCCCTGCAGGCAAAAAAAACTGGCAACTGTGACATGAACTGACAGTGACTGGTTTTATTTAACAGCCAAAATAGTTTTTTTTATTTGCACAAGTGTCACACCAAATGTGATTTGCACTAGGGTGACACAATTTGCCCTGCAGGCAAAAAAAACTGGCAACTGTGACTTGAACTGACAGTGACTGGTTTTATTTAACAGCCAAAAAAAGGTATTTTTTTTAATGTCCACAACTGTCACACCAAATGTGATTTGCATTAGGGTGACACAATTTGCCCGGCAGGCAAAAAAACTGGCAACTGTGACGTGAACTGACAGTGACTGGTTTTATTTAACAGCCAAAATATTTTTTTTTTATTTGCACAAGTGTCACACCAAATGTGATTTGCACTAGGGTGACACAATTTGCCCTGCAGGCAAAAAAAACTGGCAACTGTGACATGAACTGACAGTGACTGGTTTTATTTAACAGCCAAAATAGTTTTTTTTTTTTTATTTGCACAAGTGTCACACCAAATGTGATTTGCACTAGGGTGACACAATTTGCCCTGCAGGCAAAAAAAACTGGCAACTGTGACGTGAACTGACAGTGACTGGTTTTATTTAACAGCCAAAAAAAGATATTTTTTTTTAATTTGCACAACTGTCACACCAAATGTGATTTGCACTAGGGTGACACAATTTGCCCTGCAGGCAAAAAAACTGGCAACTGTGACGTGAACTGACAGTGACTGGTTTTATTTAACAGCCAAAAAAATGTTTTTGTATTTTTAAATTTGCACAACTGTCACACAAAATGTGATTTTCACTAGGGTGACACAATTTGCCCTGCAGGCAAAAAAAAAAACTGGCAACTGTGACATGAACTGACAGTGACTAGTTTTATTTAACAGCCAAAAAAGGTTTTTTTTTCAGTTTGCACAACTGTCACACCAAATGTGATTTGCACTAGGGTGACACAATTTGCCCTGCAGGCAAAAAACTGGCAACTGTGACGTGAACTGACAGTGACTGGTTTTATTTAACAGCCAAAAAAGGTATTTTTTTTTTAATGTGCACACTGTCACACCAAATGTGATTTGCACTAGGGTGACACAATTTGCCCTGCAGGCAAAAAAAAACTGGCAACTGTGACGTGAACTGACAGTAACTGGTTTTATTTAACAGCCAAAAAAGGAATGTTTTTTTTTTATTTGCACAACTGTCACACCAAATATGATTTGCACTAGTGTGACAATGAGCAAAAAAGCTTGCCAGCGGAGTTCCCCTTTTAAACAGTGGTCCCCAACCAGGGTGCCTCCAGCTGTTACAAAATACAGGGACTGATATATTTCAGCCCTATGAATACTGTAGTAGTTAGTTGCTTTAAAGAAAAAAAACTTGCCAGCGGAGTTCCCCTTTTAAGCAGTGGTCCCCAACCAGGGTGCCTCCAGCTGTTGGAAAACACACAGACTGATATCTTTCAGCCCTTTGAATACTGTAGTAGTTAGTTGCTTGAAGGAACTTAAGTTTTATACTGGAGTACCCCTTTTAACCAGCAGTTCCCTCCCAACCAGGGTGCCTCCAGCTGTTGCAAGACACACGGACTGATATTTTTCAGCCCTTTGAATACTGTAGTAGTTAGTTGCTTGAAGGAACTTAAGTTTTATTCTGGAGTACCCCTTTTAACCAGCGGTTCCCTCGCAACCAGGGTGCCTCCAGCTGTTGCAAAACACACAGACTGATATTTGAGCCCTAAAAAGGGCTTTTTTGGGTGCGGTCCTTAAAGCAGATGTTACACTAGTGCTTTAGGAGTAAACTGGACCCTGAATACAGTATAGGGGGCGGATCAAACTTCACATATGGGAACGCGAACATGCTAAATTCGCCGGGAACTGTTTGCCGGCGAAAAATTCGCTACATCTCTAGTTACAAATTTTGGTATGATTTTTCTCCTTTTACCACTGGGTCTACTATAACATGCAAGTGTAAAAAAATGAAGATTTTGAATTTTCTCCTTTATTTTGCTGCTATTCCTGTGAAACGCCTAAAGGGTAAACACACTTTCTGAATGTTATTTTGAATATTTTTTTTTGGGGGGGGGATGCAGTTTTTATAATGGGGTCATTTTTGGGATATTTCTAATATGAGGGCCCTTCAAATCCACTTAAAAACTAAATTGGTCCCTGAAAAATTCAGATTTTGAAAATTTTGTGAAAAATTGGAAAATTGCTGCTGAACTTTGAAGCCCTCTGATGTCTTCCAAAAGTAAAAACATGTCAACTTTATGAAGCAAACATAAAATAGACATATCGTATATGTGAATCAATATATCATTTTTTTGTGATGTCCATTTTCCTTATAAGCAGAGAGCTTCAAAGTAAAAATAAAAATGCAACATTTTCAAATTTTACATCAAATTTTGAAATTCTTTACCAAGAAATGATGCAAGAATCGATGAAAATTTACCACTAACATAAAGTAGAATATGTCACAAAAAAAAATTCTGGGAATCAAAATGAAAAGTAAAGGCATCCCAGGGTTATTAATGCTTAAAGTGACAGTGGTCAGATGTGCAAAAAATGCTCTGGTACTAAAGGTTAAAATGGGCTTAGTCCTTAAGGGGTTAACATATAAGTTTTGGACATGTATGTTTATACGATCTACTGTATATGTCTTGTCTATTTGGATAAATACTGCCATGATTTTAGAGAAATTGATCAGTGGAGGAGGGAGGAGGGAAGGGAAGAAGTGGCTTATAAGTGGAAAAGAGGCATTTTACTTTAACAAAGTATATAGAGCTATATTCACTTATGCTTTTGATTTTATTGCAAAGTTTGTTGAGAGTATTTTGCCTATTTAAGTGTCTTTCCTGTAGAGATTGTTAACTTCTTGTCACTTACATCAATCATGTCATTTGACAAGGGGTGGGCACATTTTTACACTAGATTTTATGTATTGAGAAAATATGGCAAAAAGTTAACTTTACTGAAAAAGTACATTTTAAAGTATTTCCTGTAGGTTAACTCAACTAGATATGGGCTAGAAATAGAAATTGTGAGATATGATATTAACACAGAAGGGGTTTTCCTGGGTCAGTAAAAACATGGCCGCTTTATTCCAAAAGCCGCACCGAAACACATTTGGCAGTAATTAGAGCATCCAGTCTTTTTGGTATGATTCCATAAGGTTTGCACACTTAGATTTGGGGATTTTCTGTCATTCTTTTCAGCAGATCCTCTAAAGCTCTGTCAAGTTGGATGGGGAAAATATTATCAATATCGCATATATGTTAGGATGCCGTAACCCAAGATAATATAGCTGTGTCTCCTCAGCAATAAATTATAATCTCATGAGAGGGACTGCATATTAAAACTTAACTTTTAATAATGATATTAAAAGAGAAATGCAAGACCAAAATTATATGTGTATATACAATTAGTGCAGTGCACGTGCATATAGTGATAAACACAAGCAGGACTGGATGATTTTCCCCTCTCTCCCCCTACTTGACAAGTGTTGCTCGCCCTAAAAAGGGTGGCCCCACACCAGAACCTGTCCCTAAATATCCCTATCTGTCCCTATGAGTTTCATGCACCAGTGATGGTGCATTCATCAGGAAACAATATCATATGGACAGATATATATAAATGTATAATGATAGGGTTATCTATCAATTATAACTGACAGTTCTGCATTAATATACCAATACACCTTAATGTGTTTTTAAAATAAGTACACATAGTTAGATCCCATTATTAACCTAGGTTTCCTAGGGCATTTCTGATACATAGGGATACCCATATAATTGTTGTACAGGGTGGGCCATTTATATGGATACACCTTAATAAAATGGGAATGGTTGGTGATATCAACTTCCTGTTTGTGGCACATTAGTATATGTGAGGGGGGAAACTTTTCAAGATGGGTGGTGACCATGGTGGCCATTTCGAATCCAACTTTTTTCAATAGGAAGATGGTCATGTGACACATCAAACTTATTTGGAATTTCACAAGAAAAACAATTATGTGCTTGGTTTTAACATAACTTTATTCTTTCATGAGTTATTTACAAGTTTCTGACCACTTATGAAATGTGTTCAATGTGCTGCCCATTGTGTTGGATTGTCAATGCAACCCTCTTCTCCCACTCTTCACACACTGATAGCAACACCGCAGGAGAAATGCTAGCACAGGCTTCCAGTATCCGTAGTTTCAGGTACTGCACATCTCGTATCTTCACAGCATAGACAATTGCCTTCAGATGACCCCAAAGATAAAAGTCTAAGGGGGTCAGATCGGGAGACCTTAGGGGCCATTCAACTGGCCCACAACGACCAATCCACTTTCCAGGAAAATGTTCATCTAGGAATGCTCAGACCCGACACCCATAATGTGGTGGTGCATCATCTTGCTGGAAAAATTCAGGGAATGTGCCAGCTTCAGTGCATAAAGAGGGAAACACATCATCATGTAGCAATTTCGCATATCCAGTGGCCTTGAGGTTTCCATTGATGAAGAATGGCCCCACTATGAAGAATGGCCCCGCTATCATTGTACCCCATATACCACACCATACCATCAATTTTTGTGTTCCAACAGTGTTGGAGGGATCTATCCAATGTGGGTTAGTGTCGGACCAATAGCGGTGGTTTTGTTTGTTAACTTCACCATTCACATAAAAGTTTGCCTCATCACTGAACAAAATCTTCTGAAGGCAATTGTCTATGCTGTGAAGATATGAGATGTGCAGCACCTGAAACTACGGATACTGGAAGCCTGTGCTAGCATTTCTCCTGCGGTTTTGCTATCAGTGTGTGAAGAGTGGGAGAAGAGGGTTGCATTGACAATCCAACACAATGGGCAGCACTTTGAACACATTTTATAAGTGGTCAGAAACTTGTAAATAACTCATGAAAGAATAAAGTTATGTTAAAACCAAGCACATCATTGTTTTTCTTGTGAAATTCCCAATAGGTTTGACATGTCACATGACCCTCTTCCTATTGAAAAAACTAAAGTTGGATTCAAAATGGCCGACTTCAAAATGTCCGCCATGGTCACCAACCATCTTGAAAAGTCCCCCCCCCCCTCACATATACTAATGTTCCACAAACAGGAAGTTAATATCACCAACCATTCCCATTTTATTAAGGCGTATCCATATAAATGGCCCACCCTGTACAAGGACACTCATACAAGTAGAAAGAAAAAGACAGCTGTATATCAGATGCCACAAGGGCTACTCACAATTCCCTTGTTATCGGCATCTGCAGGAATCAGATCAGGCATGTGCATCTGTTAAGGTAAGTACAAGTGAAGATGTTATAGGTGCTCATATTGGGGGGCATTTACTAAGGGGTTTAGTCATTTTTTTCTGACTATTTTTGGCGCAAAATTGTCGCAATTGCGCCTACCCTATAAATTGTGCGACTTTCCCTAGCAAGAGCTAGAAAGTCAAAAAAAAATTTCCCGCTTAATTTACGCAAGTTTTCAGTTTTTACTTGCAGTGGTCAGGAATTTATTAACTGAGACAGTCGCAGTTGCGCAATAAACTGTCGCAACGGCCATAAAAATTGACTAAATTTACTCCAGCTCCAACATGGAGCAGGAAAAGCTGCTGCCGCCCGGGCTCCGACATACTTTCTCCCCGCTACCCTCACTGCGCTACCGGGACACTACAGTGATTTATATCCCCCAACCCTCTCACCTGCCAGCGCCACACAACTCCCATCTGTCTGCTGTTGCAAGACTACAAGTCCCAGCATGGCCTTACAGTGAGGACATGCTGGGAGTTGTAGTCTTGTAGCAGCGGGAGCTGAGCGGCGCGGGCGGGAGACAAGGGGGGGGGGGTAGCGGGGAGGCCGTATGAGGAGCCCGGGCGGGAGACAAGGGGGGTAGTGGGGAGACCGTATGAGGAGCCCGGGCGGCTGCACTGTAATGTCAGCCCGGGCTCCTGCCCTGAGAGCCATAGGCTTTGGCTGTCAGGGCATGCTGGGTGTTGTAGTTTTGCAACAGCTGGAGGGCCACAGTTTGCAGACCACTGGTGTGTGGTCTGTAAACTGTAGTCCTCCAGCTGTTGCAAAACTAAACAGCTGAAGGGGACCGGCGAAGAAGTTCACTTACCCTTCCGAGGCTCCAGCGACGATCGCTGACGGAGATCGTCGCGCGGCACTGTCGCGCGGCAGTGTCGCGCGGCAGTGTCGTGCAGCGCTGGATCCTACGGAAGCCGGTAAGTTGCGCAAGCTTCCCAACCAGGGTGCCTCCAAATGTTGCAAGACTACAACTCCCAGCATGCCTGGACACCCTTTGGCTGTCCGGGCATGCTGGGAGTTGTAGTTTTGCAACAGCTGGAGGCACCCTTGTTGGGAAACACTGGCCTAAAACAGTGTTTTCCAACCAGGGTGCCTCCAGATGTTGCAAGACTACAACTCCCAGCATGCCTGGACACCCTGTGGCTGTCCGGGCATGCTGGGAGTTGTAGTTTTGCAACAGCTGGAGGCACCCTTGTTGGGAAACACTGGCCTAAAACAGTGTTTCCCAACCAGGGTGCCTCCAGATGTTGCAAGACTACAACTCCCAGCATGCCTGGACAGCCATTGGCTGTCCAGGCATGCTGGGAGTTGTAGTTTTGCAACAGCTGGAGGGCCACAGTTTGCAGACCACTGGTTTGTGGTCTGTAAACTGTAGTCCTCCAGCTGTTGCAAAACTAAACAGCTGAAGGGGACCGGCGAAGAAGTTCACTTACCCTTCCGAGGCTCCAGCGACGATCGCTGTCGGAGATCGTCGCGCGGCACTGTCGCGCGGCAGTGTCGTGCAGCGCTGGATCCTACGGAAGCCGGTAAGTTGCGCAGGCTTCCCAACCAGGGTGCCTCCAGTTGTTGCAAGACTACAACTCCCAGCATGCCTGGACAGCCTTTGGCTGTCCAGGCATGCTGGGAGTTGTAGTTTAGCAACAGCTGGAGGCACCCTGGTTGGGAAACACTGGCCTAAAACAGTTGGGAAACACTGGCCTAAAACAGTCACCCTGGTTGGGAAACACTGTTTTAGGCCAGTGTTTCCCAACCAGGGTGCCTCCAGATGTTGCAAGACTACAACTCCCAGCATGCCTGGACAGCCTTTGACTGTCCAGGCATGCTGGGGCTTGTAGTTTTGCAACATCTGGAGGCACCCTGGTTGGGAAACACTGTTTTAGGCCAGTGTTTCCCAGCCAGGTTGCCTCCAGATGTTGCAAAACTACAACTCCCAGCATGCCTAGACAGCCTTTGACTGTCCAGGCATGCTGGGACTTGTAGTTTTGCAACATCTGGAGGCACCTTGGTTGGGAAACACTGTTTTAGGCCAGTGTTTCCCAGCCAGGTTGCCTCCAGATGTTGCAAAACTACAACTCCCAGCATGCCTAGACAGCCTTTGACTGTCCAGGCATGCTGGGGCTTGTAGTTTTGCAACATCTGGAGGCACCCTGGTTGGGAAACACTGGCCTAAAACAGTGTTTCCCAACCAGGGTGCCTCCAGATGTTGCAAAACTACAAGTCCCAGGTTGGGAAACACTGTGCCCGGCCTCCGCCCCACCTTACTGTAAGGGCATGCTGGGAGTTGTAGTCCTGCAGCTGGGGGCAGGGGACAAGCTTGTCACTTGCCCACACATCTCCTGCACCACACAACTACAACTCCCAGCATGTCCTTACTGTAAGGGCATGCTAGCAGTTGTAGTCATGCGGGGCGGGAGATGTGTGAGCAGGTGATAATAAATGTACTAACCCATTTTTTTTGTTTTCTTCTCATTTCAGATCTGTTTATCCTGTGGACTCCTTCGGATTCGGTGGACTACTTCGATGACCAGCGTTTTTCTTTGTTTGATTTTAATAAAATGGTTAACGAGGGCTTGTGGGGGAGTGTTTTTTGTAATAAAAAATTTTTAAAACCTGTTGTGTTTTTTTCTTACTTTACTAGACAGGCTTAGTAGTGGAAGCTGTCTTATAGACAGAGTCCATTACTAACCTGGGCTTAGCGCTAGCCACAAAAACAGCTAGCGCTAACCCCCTATTATTACCCCGGTACCCAACGCCACAGGGGTGCCGGGAAGAGCCGGTACCAACAGGCCTGGAGCGTTAAAAATGGCGCTCCTGGGCCTAGGCGGTAACAGGCTGGCATTATTTAGGCTGGGGAGGGCCAGTAACAATGGTCCTCGCCCACCCTGGGAACGTCAGGCTGTTACTGTTTGGTTGGTATTTGGCTGAGAATGAAAATAGGGGGGACCCTATGCGTTTTTTTTTTTAAATAAATAATTAAATATATTAAAAAAACGCATAGGGTCCCCCTATTTTTATTCTCAACCAAATACCAACCAAACAGTAACAGCCTGACGTTACCAGGGTGGGCGAGGACCATTGTTACTGGCCCTCCCCAACCTAAATAACGCCAGCCTATTACCGCCTAGGCCCAGGAGCGCCATTTTTGACGCTCCGGGCCTGTTGGTACTGGCTCTTCCCGGCACCCCTGTGGTGTTGGGTACTGGGGTAATAATTGGGGGTTAGCGCTAGCTGTTTTTGTGGCTAACGCTAAGCCCGGCTTAGTAATGGACTCAGTCTATAAGACAGCTTCCACTACTAAGCCTGTCTAGTAAAGTAAAATAAAAATAAAACACAACAGGTTTTAAAAAAAAATTATTACAAAAAACACTCCCCCACAAGCCCTCGTTAACCATTTTATTAACATCAAGCAAAGAAAAACGCTGGTCATCGAAGTAGTCCACCGAATCCGAAGGAGTCCACAGGATACACAGATCTGTAGAAGAAGTAACCAAAAAAAAAAAAGTGTAAGTACATTTAGGGAGAAAAAAACTGTGTTAAAAAAATGTAATAAACACACACACACACACTAAACACCGTTTACCACTTCTGAGCCATGACTACAATTTACAGTGATCCCTCAACTTACAATGGCCTCAACATACAATAGTTTCAACATACAATGGTCTTTTCTGGACCATCGTAAGTTGAAACCAGACTCAACATACAATGCTACAGACAGTCCAGATCTGTAAAACGTGTCAATGGCTGGAAGAACCAACCAATCAAAATGGGCATTCACTGGTAAAACCCCTGTATTACTGAAGTGTATGCACTGACTGGTGTCTGGTATTACATGTTCTGTACACTTTACCTGTATCAGGGTTAGCTGCTCTTTTGGACACCAGGTGAGGGCGACTCCATTACTTGTTTGGGACATTGCCTGTACTGTACAGGACCCCTGAAGAAGCTCCTGTCCTCTACATAGACCAGTGTTTGCCAAGCAGGGTGGCCCCATCTTTTGCAAAACTACAACTCCCAGCATGCCCGGACAGCCTTTGGCTGTCCAGGCATGCTGGGAGTTATAGTTTTGCAACAGCTGGAGGCTCCCTGCTTGGGAAACACTGACATAGACAGTGATTTACAGCTCCCAGCAGATCTTTATTACTTTTATATGTAAGGATTTGCTTTATCTATATTAGTTATCTACTTATTTTTCTTTGTCACTTTTTCCTATTTTGGATGACATTTTGGTGCCTTTAGAACCAATTACCACGTTTCCATAGAGTTATGGTCTCAACATACAATGGTTTCAACTTACAATGGTTTTCCTGGAACCAATTAATATTGTAACTTGAGGGACCACTGTAGTTATTGAATTATTTAGATGTGGTGAAAAAGCTAAAAAAAAACTCAAAAACAAAAGATCCAGAAGGAAACCAGCAGCCAAACCTATTCAGACAGCAGGAAAAAGGAACAGACTATTTTTTTCTACTACATGAAGTAAATTTCCCACTTTTGCCTATGTGTGCCAAATTTATTAATGCCGTGCAACAATTTAGTAAATTTGTCGCACATAGTCAAAAATGAAGTAGAAAAAAACAGGGTAAAAACCAGACTACATAGTAAAAGATTAGTAAATGCCCCTCATTGATGGTACATGTCTACCTTGTAAAAGTTCAAATCTGCCACTTGCCTATACCACCCTATATTAGTTACATTATATTTACCTGACACCTCTGTATAGAAGATGTACATATGGAGCGGCACAGTGGTGCCTCCGTCCTGTAATCTCCCACTATATCCGCACAGTTGTTGCGGGCAGCGCGGGAAGACTTGGAGATTCCGCTCCGGTTAAAGAGAGCTTACCGGCGAATTATCTCACATCCGTGTATGCGGCTGTTGTGCTGCACAAGCGACAGATCCTTACGTGTTCAACAGTTCCATCTAGTGGTGGAACATACTGAACAGCAGCCTATGTTAACCCATTTGTGACTAATCCCGAAGAAAACACAAATACAGGGACAATGTGGCAATCTTGTAGTAAGGAGACTTATTGACAGGACATAATTCTAAAATTTTGGACCAGAATAGGGAAGTAGGGCCCAAAGACTAATTGTGTGATGAGCTCAATCAGTACATTGATTATCTTATCTTACATGGAAGGACGCTGGTTGTATACTATTTACTATGTATACAGAGTATGAAGGATCTCAATGACAAAGTATATATCTTTTAAAGGATGAGGTTACACATATAAATGACTAGGAGATGTAAATACCTAACAGTGTAAATATCTGTTATAAAAATGGGGCAACATTTATTTGTTAGTTCAGTTCATGGGGTGACATGGATCTTAACTGAAAAATCCATCTGCATTCATGTTGGAGCAGATGTTTCCCAATTTTTCCTGCCCGTGTAAAGTTTTTGATTTTTTTACCATCCGCAAATTTTGTCACAGGATTTTGGAACATGTTGGGGACATCCTACATGAGAGGGACACCCCGGTGGCGAGACACGTACATCAAGTACATGGGGGCAACCCCAAGTGTCTCACTTTTAGAGCCATTGAAAAAATTTGCAAAAGAGTTGTATCCAGCTCACCCTTGGGATTGCGATCGGACTGGACGAGGACTAGTCCACTTAGCACATAGAAAGAAGAGAATGTCCAGCGCCAGACTCGTCCACGGAACTTCTTTATTAGGTTGCCATGGGAAACGACAGGAACTCAAGTAATGTGATGCGTTTCGGCCCACAGGGCCTTAGTCATTGAAAAAATGAAAACACTTTCCAAGGGGGGTGGGGGGGTGGGGTGGGGGGGGGGGAGAACCTCTTCCTATGAGAGATAAATACTATGTCATTGAGATCCTTCATACTCTGTATACATAGTAAATAGTATACAACCAGCGTAAATAGTATACAACCAGCGTTCTTCCATGTAAGATAACATAATCAATGCACTGATTGAGCTCATCACACAATTAGCCTTTGAGCCCTACTTCCCCATTCCGGTCAAAAAATTTTGAATTATGTCCTGTCAATAAGTCTCCTTACTACAAAATAACCACATTGTCCTTTTATTTGTATTTTCTTCGGGATAAGTCACAAATGGGTTAACATAGTCTGCTGTTCAGAATGCTCCACCACTAGATAGAGCTGCTGAACATGCAAGGATCCGGCTCTTGCGCAGCACAACAGCTGCATACCCGGATGTGAGGTCACACGTCGGTGAGCTCTCTTTATCCAGAGCGGAAGCTCTGAGCCTTCCTGCGCTGCCCGCAAAGACTGATAAAGTGGGAGATCCCCGAATGGAGGCACCACTGTGCCGCTCCATATGTACATCTTCTATACAGCGGAGTCAGGTAAATATATTGTACAATATGTACCTATTATAGGGCGGTATAGGCGGTATATTACATACTGGGCATCTTTGGGTATCTTTGCGTTTGATCATGTACATTTCCAGTTTACCCACATATATATACTCTCTATTTCCCCAGTGTTGATACAGTATACGCCGTTGTTTTTTTCTGTGTCCCCGTACCTCCTTTTTTCCCCCTTTCCTTAGTCTCGGGGCTGCGATTGTTTTTTTTTTTTGCTGTGTTCCCCTCCCCCCCTCTATCCCGTTGGCTGTAGACTTTGTTCCCTGACTCACCGCCATTCCGGTGACTTGTTGTTTAGGCCCACCTTTCTTCTCTGGGCTGACCACGCACGTCTTTGCGCTTCCTGTAGCGCTGGGTGCGCGAGTCTCGCGAGTCTGAGGACGGGAGCTAGCCACGCCCCCTCCCCTCTGCACTTGCGTCTGCGGCACTACCTATCCTTCCCTAGTGTGACTACTGTTATAGTCGCACTTGTGGGGAGACCGTGTATGCTTGCAGGGAGTGTTGTGAATTTTGACACTCTCTGCAAGGGATTTGGGTAGCAGCCTATATATAGTTATTTATTGGTATATATATATATATATATATATATATATATATATATATATATATATATATTTCTCTCAGTCTTAAGTCCTGTTACCAAGGGAGTGTGGGAGTTTTGTCTCTCGTGCCTCCCTTCTTGTTTCACTTTCCATGTGTACATTCTCTGTTGATCACACTCATATTTACTTTAATTAAAGTTATTCCCCCTTTGTTTTCTCATTTCCACAGCCCATTGGGTATCCAGTATTTACCTTTACAGTGCCAATTGTATTATATTGACTATGTCTGAGGACAAAATTACCATGACCTTGGGGGATGGCCGCAGCCAGATGCAGGGTATTGAGTCTATGTCTGTGGAACAGATTCATCTGCTGGTGAACAAATCTGTGCAATCGGCCTTAACATCGGCCATGACTTCTCTGAATGAAGTAATTTCATAGTCTCTATGGCGATGCTCCATTCTCGCCGTAAGGGGAATTTCCCTCAAACTTCTGCTTCTAGCTTGGAAGTGACAGACGCAGGAGCTTCTCGCTCCAGGCGACCGGGTAAGTCTGACCGGAAGAAGCAACACACTTTAGACTTCTAGACCTCTCCTGGGCCGCATACTATATCAGGAGATGGTTAAAACATCCGTACCGACCCCATACCCAGGGGCGACGACCCGACTCAGGGTAAATGACCCTCCACCAAGGAGGAAGGTGTTGTTCATAAGGCTACCTGAGCCGCTAAGCGGGTTAAGCCTAACTCCTTTGTTGATGATTCCGAGGTAGAATCTGTGTCAGAGTTGTCTGACTCTCCCGCCTCTGGTGATGAGGAGGATGAGGAGTATGAGGTGGATGAGGTTGGCCTACCTGGCCCGTCTACCAAGGGAGAGGTTTCTCCTGAAGCACTGCTTGATTCTCAGGGCCTACCATTCTTTGACCCAGAGGACATTAAGCACCCACGGTCGGGGGAATGGACCCCTATCCCGGAGTAACCAGAACAAACTCCGAGCGGAGTGCCCTCGGCCTTCACTGGCCAATAAGGTGGCTGTCACACCGGATCTGGACCCTATACTCATCAAGTATATGGTGAAGTCAGGTAAAAACCCAAAAAAAGGGATTGACCATTCCTTTAAGTCGGTCCAGGATAAAATGTTAGACCTTCTGGGGCCTATCACTAAAATCCTGAATTTGGCTGAGCAGGCTGTCGTCTCCGGCGAGCCCGTTAATGCGGAAACCTTGAGGGTGTGGGCGTTGCCTCCTCGGTAATGCTAATTCGTCCATGTCGGCCAAACGTCGTCGGTCCATTCTGATGCGGCTGGACCCTCAGTTGACGCATTTGGCGACGGAGGAGCCGGGCCCTTCTGCTGAGGGACTCTTATTTGGGGATTCCCTGATTAAAAACATTAATACGTTTGTGGGCTTATTCTCAAGTATTCTAGATAAGGCCAAGAATTCTCTAAAGAAGAGACTCAGTGGCAAGGTTTTCAGCAAGGCTGGAAGGGGCAAGGGTCACCCTTCCGGCCGAGGAGCCTATTTTAGACCCTATCATAGGGGATCGGTGCACTATGTCCAAGACAGATGGCAAACTCCGATGGTTCACGCTCCAGGTACCACCACGTCCTTTTTTCCACCCAGAGAAAGACCCTGGAGAGCTAGGGGTGGCCGTGGTTTGCCAAGAGTCATAAACACAGGTGGGTTGGAACTGCACAATCATGCCACATATACCTGTGGGGGGCAGGATAATTTTTTTTATCCACGCCTGGTCCCGTATTACGCTCGATCCTTGGGTCCTTCGAGCGGTGTCGGGGTACATCATAGAATTCATTTCCCCTCCAATCCAATGGCGGCACCCGAGGAACATCCGTTTTTCGAATGCATACAGGTCATTGATTCAGGCAGAAATCATAGATCTCTTCCAAAAACAGGCCATACATCCAGTAGGTGTGAATACACCAGGCTTTCTCAGCAACATATTCTTAGTAAAGAAGAAGGATGGCGGTGACAGGCCGGTCATAAATTTAAAAGACCTAAACGACTTTGTACTATATCGCCATTTCAAGATGGAGGGCTTCCATCTCCTCAGGGATTTATTACTCCCGGGAGACTGGTTGGCAAAAATCGATCTGAAGGATGCGTACCTTACAGTGCCAATTCACCATTCTTCCCAACAATTCCTGAAGTTTCTGTGGGAGGGCCAAAAGTGGGAGTTCTCTTATCTCCCATTCGGTCTTTCATCCGCTCCGTGGTGCTTCACCAAACTCCTGAAGCCAGTGGTGGCCAGTCTTCGGAGTCGGGGTGTGTGGCTGATCAATTATCTAGACGATATCTTGATCATGGCCAGCTCGAAGAGTCAGGCTCAGCTACATGTAGAATGGGCCACGTCTCTTCTCGCAGAATTGGGATTTCTTCTCAACGAAAAGAAATCCGTATTGACTCCAGCCCAAGACGTGGAGTTTCTGGCTTTTGTGGTGGATACCCAGCTGGCGACCTTGAGTCTGCCGGGCAAGAAGCTTGCGTTGCTTCGCAAGGAAATACGGAGCCTGTTGCGCAAAAGGGTGGTGACCCTGCGTGCTGTTGCTCGAATTGTAGGTCTGTTATCGGTCTCGGTACAGGCGATATTTCCTGCACCGCTACAGTACAGGGCGCTTCAGAGGTTGAATAACAATTACTTGTCAGGAGGTCTGACGTATGCGGCCCAAGTCCCGTTATCACGGGAGGCACGCAAGGAATTATTGTGGTGGCTCCGACACATTCAGGAGTGGAATGGCAGGACAATATTCAATTCCAGACCGGACGTGATCATAGAGTCGGATGCCAGTCTCGATGGTTGGAGTGCCCGGTGCGGTTCGTCCACCACGGGAGGAAAATGGTCATCGACCGAGGCACAGTTGCACATCAACTGTCTGGAGTTGTTCACGGGTACATTCACCCTGAAGAGTTTTACACCCCATCGGAAGGATTGTTGCGTATTGCTCCACATGGACAATGTCACCGTGGTGCAATATGTCAACCAGTTAGGGGGCACCAGATCTCGGATACTGACAGACTTGGCGAAAGATCTGTGGTTTTTCTGCCTGGAGAGGAACATTCTGCTTCAGGCGGAATACCTACCGAGTGTTTCCAATTCCGTTGAGGATTGGAATTCCAGACACCTGGGGGACGGCAGCGACTGGACCTTGCATCCGGTAGTTTTTCAGGCTATTCAGGCTTTATGGGGGCCCCTTGGTCTGGATTTATTCGCATCTCGGCTCAATCGCCAGCTACCCAGGTTTTCCAGTTGGAGACCAGATCCAGAGGCCATGGCGACGGATGCGTTCCTGCAGGTTTGGCCCCAGGAGACGTTGTATGCGTTTCCCCCATTTGCCATGATACCCAGAGTATTATGGCAGGTGGAATCGCAGAAGTCGACTCTGGTCCTGATCACCCCATGGTGGCCGGCTCAACCGTGGTTTCCCCAAGTCTTGGGGATGACCATAGATTGTCCGAGGATATGCCCTCAGTTTCTTTCGATCCTGACGGGTCCAGCGGGGGAGTTGCACCCGCTGGTACTGGTGGATCAATTGCTGTTGGTGGCATGGAAGATATCGGGGCATCAGACCCTGATAGAGGCTTATCACAGTCAGCTAGGAACCTCATTCAGGATGCATGGTCCGATCAGCCTGGGGATTTTGGGTTTATTGGTGCTCACAGCGGCAAATGGATCCCATTCATGCCCCTGTGTCTGGGGTAATACATTTTTTATCCGAAGCTTTTGATGAAGGAAAAGCGTATTGGACCATTAATGTGTACAGATCGGCTATTTCGGCGCAACATGCACCTATTGACGGCGTGATGATTGGCCAACATCCATTGGTTTGTCGTCTGTTGTGAGGTGTTAGATTTAAAAGACCGCCGGGATCACGATATCAGACCACGTGGGATGTGTCTTTAGTTTTGCGCATGTTTTCGGCATGGGAAGACAATGATTTCAGCATGTTTTCGGCATGGGAAGACAAAGCATGGGAAGACAAAGCTTTTGTCCTACAAGCTTACCATGTTGTTGTGTCTGGTGTCCATTAAGCGTGTTTCGGATGTCCGAGCGCTGGACATCTCTAGGAGACAGTTTACTCCTCAAGGGGTTACGTTTTCCATCGCTAGGCATACCAAGACAAATCTGCGGTTGTTTTTTTTACCCAATTTTTCCGGCGCATCCCAAACTGTGCGTCGTGCAGTGTCTGAAAGCTTATGAGCTCAGCACTGAGGAGTTGCGATCTCCAGGTTTTTCGCAGTTGCGGATTTCGTTTCATTCTCCACCTCTTCCGGTTTCTTCCCAGACTTTGTCTCGAAGGGTGAAGTGTTCGATGGCGTTGGCCGGAGTGGATGTGTCCCAATTCAATGCGCATTCTTCCAGAGGTGCCATGGCTACTAAGGTGGCACAGACTGGAGGCTCGCTGTCTGAGCTTTTGAAGGCGGCGGATTGGTCGTCGGAGGATACTTTTCGGACTTTTTATTTTAGACCGGAACATCATGTATCAATGTCTGTTTTGTAAGGTTGTTTTGCATATGCTTTGATCTTGCATTTGATACGAGCCTCCTGTCTGACATAAAATGTAGGATTTTCCTAGTATAATGACGGAAAATATGAATTTTATAAAGACAGGAGGCGAGTATCATCCCTCCCTGTTTACCCAACCCTGTTATGCTGTGTGTTTCTTTCTTCCAGGTTATTGAGTTCTACACCCGGAAGAGTTGGGGTTGTTGACCTGTTCTTCGGACAGACATTCGGTTCTCCTGTAGGAGTCGGGAGGTTCATCTGATTCAGCTGGAGCTGGCCGCTTCGAGTTGATGTTGGACTGGGTTGTTTGTTCCAGATGGTCGTTTTTCCTCGGAGAAGGTTTTTATTCTATGGACTGTTCGCTTCAAGAAAGAGGAAGAAGGTGATGCTGCAGTCGGTTTTATATGGAGCAAGTTGGATGGGATTGGTGGGAATGAGTAGTGGGGTGCGATCAGGTTGCTAGGTGACCTGCATTCTAGTTTTTTCTTTCACTGTTGAAGTTGCATTGCATTTTTCTTTCTGCTAGTGGGCTTAATAAAGAAGGAATATGCATTTGATACTCGCCTCCTGTCTTTATAAAATCCATATTTTCCGTCATTATACTAGGAAAATCCTAACTTATATGGGTATCCCTATGTATCAGAGATGCCCTAGGACACCTAGGTTAATTATGGGATCTAACTATGTGTACTTATTTTAAAACACATTAAGGTATATTGGTATATTAATGCAGGACTGTCAGTTATAATTGATAGATAACCCTATCATTATACATGTATATATCACTGTATATTGCACTGATGTGTGAATGTAAAACACAAAATATTTTTCATGAATTGGCTCACTCAAAAATTATATTGCACTGACGAATGTGAGTCATAATCTTGCAAATTTTTGCTTAACAAAGTATCTATTTGCATAACTTTAGAAAATGTAAACTCGTCCGCCACCAAAAGTGCTTAAGTGCATGTTGATGCACAGTTGCTACAGTTACTGCAGAAATAAATACATTCTAGCGTATATATCTGTTAACTGTATCAGGCTACACCATCCATAAGACTTTTGAATTTGTTGCAGTTTTAAGTTTCACGATCTGCAGTAACCTATAGCAACTGTGTATTAGCATGCACTTAAGCACTTTTGGTGGCGGCCGAGTTTACATTTTCTAAAGTTATGCAAATAAATACTTTGTGAAGAAAACATTTGTAAGATTATGACTCACATTCATGAGTGCAATATATATTTATATATAACTGTCCATATGATATTGTCCCCTGATGAATGCATCATCACTGGTGCATGAAACGCGTAGGTACAGATAGGGACATTTAGGGACAGGTTCCGGTGTGGGGCCGCCCTTTTTAGTCAAGAAGGGGGAGTGAGGGGAAGACCTAGGGACAGAGTCCTACCTTGATCCCCCTCATATATGTGGCTTAATAACGTTTTCCTAACATCATCCAGTCCTGCTTGTGTTTATCACTATCTGCACTTGCACTGCTCTAATTGTATATACACATATAATTTTGGTCTTGCATTTCTCTTTTAATGTCATTATTAAGCTTTTAATATGCAGTCCCTCTCATGAGATTAAAGTTGGATGGGGACCATTCATGAACAGATGAACAGCAATTTTCAGCAATTTTTTGGGAGCATTGTTTTGTTGAAAGGTAAACTCATGGCCCAATGTGAAGTCCAGGGCACTCTGGATCAGGTTTCCATTAAACATACCTCTGTTCAATTCAGCTTTCTCTTAACCCTGATTGGTCTTCCAGTCCTAGCCACTGAAAAGCACGCTGCTACCACCATGCTTCACTGTAAGGAAGGTATTGGCCAGGTAATGAGCAATGTCTGATTTCCTCTAGACAGGTCACTTAGAATCGAAGCCAAAAACTTCAATCTTGAAGAATCTTCTCTGGTGTGATCAGTTCAGATAATCTTGTTTCTAACAGTTTGAAACTCCATCCGTTTTTTTTTTTTTTTTGTTTGTTTTTTTTTAAAACTCCGGACAGGCTTTCATGCATCTATTCCTGAGGAGAGGCTTTTTTTCTGGCTTCTCTGCCAGAAAGTCCAAATTAGTGGAGTGCTGCAGAGATAATTGGCCTTCTGGAAGTTTTTCCTCATTCTTATACAGGGACTTACCAAGGACTTTCTTGCCTGATTATTTAGTTTGGTGGGACAGACAGCACTAGGAAAAGTCCTGGTGGTCCTAAACTTCTTCAATTTAAGAATTATGGAGGCCATCATGCTCCTGGGAACTCTTACTGGAGCATAATTTTTTGTACCCATTCAAAATATCGAATACACCTGGCTACTGCTATATATGTGAGAAAATCTTATGAGAGTTCAGAGAGTGGATGATGTATGCATATTATGTCTAGGCTGCATATATGGGCAATTGGTGGTGTTCAATGTTTCAAAAGGTAAGTCCAATAATGCAATTCAGATAAAGAAGATAGAACAACTCACCAGAAGTTTCAATAAATGCAGAACTTTATTGCAGTATAAAAACGTACATATCGGAGCAGCGTATGGGGGGAGAGAACAAGAACGGGCAGGGAGGAAGGTGCGACATTTCGCACCTGACAGGTGCTTCTTCCGGCTTCCAATGGTTTCCAAATATAAAAAATTGGGGTATGTGCAGCTCACAATATAAATTAATCGAGGCTAAATGGAAAGTATTTACACCAAAAAAATACTAGTACAAAATAATATATTAGGAAAAAAAAGGGGGGGTACCAAATGCCTCTAGACTAATACCATAAAATGGTACATGATGATGGAATTACAGAAAAAATAAATAAATCGGACTGTGCTTCACTTTAAATGATGTACAAATTTAATATAAAAAATATTACAAATAAGACATAAAATAAATAATGCAAATCTAATACATAAATGCCTCCTACCACAGGGCCCTTGTGGGGAGGTATGATATTTGAATACAAAGCATATATTAAAAATTTTTAAAATATAGCATGTGAATTACGTTCTACCGCTATCCCAATATATTGCAAACCGACATAGTGTACTTTTGTGCGGTACACTCCGTTCTCATGTGATTTAGAACAGTTCACAAAGTGATATAGTTACCAACTCCTAAGGGTAGTTTTGGCTGGACGTCCGAGAGATGGATATGTGAGGGCTGTGTCCAGCGCTAGCGTGCGCATACGGTGACGGGCCCGGATGCCACAGGCCAAAAAGGTCACCGGTCACGGAGTAATTGCAGGCTCGATGGCAGATGTAGTGGAGGCTGTGTCCAGCGCTGGCATGCGCTTGCGGTGACGGGCCCGGTTGCCGCAGGCCGAAGAGAAGTCACCGGTCACGGAGTGGCTCCGGAGGTGGAGATGTACTCGGAGATAGATGGATCTTGCTCCGGAAACAAGGAAAGGAAAGCCTCGTGGAAGATCTCTCGGCGTCTGGTGGAATGGCGGATGAATTACAGCCAGGTGTAAAATCAGCAGATGATGGAGTTGTGTCGGAGGTAAGTGATGGCGGTTTGTGGATTGCGGTGGTCATGCGGTAAATATTTCTTTCTCTAGACGCGTTTCAGGGTACTTTATATATGACCCTTTCCTCAGTAGAGATATCTTTAACAGTGAAGCTCAAAGTCCTTTTATACATGTTACCTGTCTAATTGTTACAGGTGTGTTTCTGTATAGATCTTCCGCAAATAGCGGAATGGAACGGGAAACATGGGGTTGTTTCATCTTGATAAAGCAGTGTTCACATTTAGAATCAGTATGTATGCGTTCTTATTTAAATATAGTATTATATATATTGTAAACATTGGAATGGTACATATAGCATGCAGTAAGATGTACAGATAGAGTGTATAATACTGAGATAGAGATATTGACAAAAATAAAAATAAATAAAAATAATAATAATAATAAATATAAAAATAAAAAATAAAAAATAAATAAATAAATAAAAATATATATAGAAGAATAATAAATGTAAAAATAAGGATGATAATAATATAAAAAAATAAAATATAGAAGTAGAAATAAATGAAAATAAAAATAAGATTAGAAATAAAATAGAAAAATACAAAAAATGGGGTAATAAATAAAAGGATGTAAAATAAATATAAAATAGGTGCATAAGTGAAATAAAATGCTATAGATTTACATGAAAATAATTAGTGTACAGGAAGGTTGAAGGATGGCCAGTCACGCAGAACTGTTCTAAATCAGATGAGAACGGAGTGTACCGCACAAAAGTACACTATGTCGGTTTGCAATATATTGGGATAGCGGTAGAACGTAATTCACATGCTATATTTTAAAAAATTTTAATATATGCTTTGTATTCAAATATCATACCTCCCCACAAGGGCCCTGTGGTAGGAGGCATTTATGTATTAGATTTGCATTATTTATTTTATGTCTTATTTGTAATATTTTTTATATTCAATTTGTACATCATTTAAAGTGAAGCACAGTCCGATTTATTTATTTTTTCTGTAATTCCATCATCATGTACCATTTTATGGTATTAGTCTAGAGGCATTTGGTACCCCCCCCCCTTTTTTTTCCTTATATATTATTTTGTACTAGTATTTTTTTGGTTTAAATACTTTCCATTTAGCCTCGATTAATTTATATTGTGAGCTGCACATACCCCAATTTTTTTCGATTTAATCTATTACACCTTTGTGAACGTGCTCCACTATTTCATGATGAACATTTGGTCACATTTAGAGAATAAGAAAAAAATCAATAGATAATTTTACATTTTCAAACATTGACAAAAATTCTATAAAACCAGATGAAGGTATAGATTTACAGACAATTCAAAATTTCCAAAGGTTGGAGAATGTCTTGTCGCGCAGATTAAGAAATCAGTGGGAAATCAAAAGTTTGTCCCACCTACTAGAGATAGACCATATCCCAAAAGGTCTATATCTAAACAAAACTCCTGCGGGGGACTTAGAAAGTGAACAGTTTAATTCCAAATGGGATAAAACCCTCAAAGAATATTCTAAGGGACTGGTCAGATTGGTCATAGAAAGAAGAAAAGAACTTATAGTCACCCAAGATAATGAAATCAATCAAATCAAAATACTACTAGACCAATATGACCAATCCCCGGAATATCTTAAACAACAAGAATATTTATGTAAAAAATTGGATAGATTAGAAGAAGAAATTATCAGTAGAAAAACAAAAAAACTCTTATGGCAAACCACGATTAAACCTTCTAGATCAGCCACATCAGAGAAAGTAACCACTTACAATATCAATACTCAGAACAGATATGCCCCTTTGACAGATAAAAAACATTTTTTTGGGGAATAACACCCTCAGACCGATCTCAATTACACACAAAACCCATCTCCATACACCAGAAAGAAATATCCTCCTTATACCAACCATCACCAATCTCACTACACTTATCAAACACAACACTACTCCCCCAAGTGGAGAAAATACCCACAATCTCCATACAGACACAATCAGTACCAAACACACCGACCACAACCAACAGGACCAACACAGAGAACACAGACAGTAACAGTGGAGATGCATCCCATACCTGGGAAAAACCACATAGAACCAATTGCAACACCGAACCCCCCCCAAAAAAGAGGACACAAAGAAAATTTAGAACTAGAAAATCTATCACAACCACCTCAGAAAATAGGAAAGACACATCCACACCAATAGACAATGTCATTATTAATTTAAGTAATCATACTCTAACTCCTGCCCAGACTAAATTGTTGAATAAGGGTTTAAAATTTGCTCCATCTTATCCTTTAAAAAAATTCGACACATATGTCGGTCTTGAAAAATTTATTAGAACTATTTGTTTAAAAAAATACTTCATTAAACACCCTTTTCAATATGAATCCAAACCTACGGAATTTGTACACACGAATCTTAAACCACAATCTTGGTTCTATCCAAAAAATATGATGGGTCCAGATATTGTGACTTTTAAAAATCTAGTAGAAAAAGATATTAGACAACTAAAATACAGCCACAAACAAAAATCTAATATCAATTTTGCAGAAAAGAAAGCAATTCAAGAACTACAGGCCAATAATGAAATCACAATACGTCCCGCCGACAAGGGGGGAGGTATTGTGATTTTAAATACAAAAGACTATATAAACGAATGTCAAAGACAGTTGAATGATGGTACGACATATAAAAAATTAACAAAGGATCCCACTGCAGAATACAGTGCCCAATTATTAAATATCTGTAAAAAAGCTTTAGAGGAAGATATCCTCAATGATAACGAATATAAATTCATCTTGAGCACTCATGAGAGACTTCCTGTTTTTTACTGTCTACCCAAGACACATAAGAGCTTAATTAGCCCTGCGGGTAGACCTATCATATCTGGGATTGGGTCTATGACTTCAAACCTGTCCCAATATGTAGACAAATTTTTACAAGATATAGTACAAAGTACCAAATCTTATATTAAAGATACCACCCAAATTGTCAAAATTATTGAATCATTTAACTGGTCTGATAATCATATTTTAGCCACTCTGGATGTATCATCTCTCTATACAAATATACGTCACAATGTAGGTCTGGCAGCAACTCAGAAATTTTTACTCAAACACAATCACAAACCCCCACAGATTGAATTTATCCTCACAGCTATTAATTTCATTCTTACTCACAATTATTTCTACTTTAATGGTGATTCTTTTTTACAGTTAATCGGTACCGCGATGGGCACCAGATTTGCGCCAAGTTATGCAAATTTGTTTATGGCATCTTGGGAAGAGGATACCATCACCCCCCACCTTGGCGCAAATCTGGTGCTCTGGAGACGCTATATTGATGATATTATTTTAATTTGGGATGGGTCCATCACAGATTTAGAATTATTTATTAATAATTTAAACACTAATAGTCACTTTCTCAACTTTACCTCACACATTAGCACACAATCTATCACCTTTCTTGACTTAGAGATCAAAGTGAGTCCGGATAAAACTAGATTAAATTGCAATACTTATAAGAAACCTACTACGAAAAACAGTTATATCGACTATACAAGTTGCCACCTGTCTAGTTGGCTTACAAATATCCTTAAAGGACAGTTTCGCCGTTTAAAACGTAACTGTACATCGAACAATACTTTTTTGGAAGAAGCAGAAGATATGACTTCTCTTTTCAAAGACAAACATTATCCGGACACACTTTTAACCCAGTCCCTTAATCATGTTAAACTTCTAGATAGAACCACATTTTTTACACCAAAAGATAATGACACTATATCCACTGAACATTCAATTAAATTAATTTTACCTTATAAGTATGAATATAAAAAAATTGAACAAATCATCAATAAGCACTGGTATATGGTTAAACAAGATAAGGATATAGGAGGATTGCTGCCAGACCGAGCCCCCATTGTATATAAAAAGGCCCCCAATTTGGGGATAACGATTGCACCAAGTATAAAACCACCCATAAAAATTCATAATATGTCTGAGACGTGGCTAAACACAAAAGGCTTTTTTAGATGTGGAATATGCCCCAACTGAATGAAAGTGAAGGGCCCTAAAAAAACGACAGAAATTTCATCATGTACTACTGACTTTAAATGGACCATTAAAGAACACATTTCGTGCCACACAAGTGGAGTACTATATTTGATACAGTGTGGATGTATGAAACAATACATTGGGAGAACAAAAAGACCATTAAAGACTAGAATTGCTGAACACCTAACAAACATAAAAAATGGAAACCTAAAACACCCTTTATCAGCCCACTTTGCAAAATTTCATAATAAAGAAATTACTACCTTCTTCTACACAGGCTTACAAACTATTAAGAAAGATTGGAGAGGAGGCAGCTTCATTGTTAAAATGTCTAAGGCTGAAAGTCAGAAGATTTATGAATTTAATTCTCTAGAGCCGAATGGCCTGAACTCGAATTTTGAACTTTTTGGATTTCTGTAGAGTGTGTCCCGCTCTCCCCATGGAGGCCCCCTTTTCTACTTGGGGGCCCCCATGGAGGGGTCGGACCCACTCTATCTTTGTTCTGCGTGACTGGCCATCCTTCAACCTTCCTGTACACTAATTATTTTCATGTAAATCTATAGCATTTTATTTCACTTATGCACCTATTTTATATTTATTTTACATCCTTTTATTTATTACCCCATTTTTTGTATTTTTCTATTTTATTTCTAATCTTATTTTTATTTTCATTTATTTCTACTTCTATATTTTATTTTTTTATATTATTATCATCCTTATTTTTACATTTATTATTCTTCTATATATATTTTTATTTATTTATTTATTTATTATTTTTATATTTATTATTATTATTATTTTTATTTATTTTTATTTTTGTCAATATCTCTATCTCAGTATTATACACTCTATCTGTACATCTTACTGTATGCTATATGTACCATTCCAATGTTTACAATATATATAATACTATATTTAAATAAGAACGCATACATACTGATTCTAAATGTGAACACTGCTTTATCAAGATGAAACAACCCCATGTTTCCCGTTCCATTCCGCTATTTGCGGAAGATCTAAACAGAAACACACCTGTAACAATTAGACAGGTAACATGTATAAAAGGACTTTGAGCCTCACTGTTAAAGATATCTCTACTGAGGAAAGGGTCATATATAAAGTACACTGAAACGCGTCTAGAGAAAGAAATATTTACCGCATGACCACCGCAATCCACAAACCGCCATCACTTACCTCCGACACAACTCCATCATCTGCTGATTTTACACCTGGCTGTAATTCATCCGCCATTCCACCAGACGCCGAGAGATCTTCCACGAGGCTTTCCTTTCCTTGTTTCCGGAGCAAGATCCATCTATCTCCGAGTACATCTCCACCTCCGGAGCCACTCCGTGACCGGTGACTTCTCTTCGGCCTGCGGCAACCGGGCCCGTCACCGCAAGCGCATGCCAGCGCTGGACACAGCCTCCACTACATCTGCCATCGAGCCTGCAATTACTCCGTGACCGGTGACCTTTTTGGCCTGTGGCATCCGGGCCCGTCACCGTATGCGCACGCTAGCGCTGGACACAGCCCTCACATATCCATCTCTCGGACGTCCAGCCAAAACTACCCTTAGGAGTTGGTAACTATATCACTTTGTGAACTGTTCTAAATCACATGAGAACGGAGTGTACCGCACAAAAGTACACTATTTCGGTTTGCAATATATTGGGATAGCGGTAGAACGTAATTCACATGCTATATTTTAAAAATTTTTAATATATGCTTTGTATTCAAATATCATACCTCCCCACAAGGGCCCTGTGGTAGGAGGCATTTATGTATTAGATTTGCATTATTTATTTTATGTCTTATTTGTAATATTTTTTATATTAAATTTGTACATCATTTAAAGTGAAGCACAGTCCGATTTATTTATTTTTTCTGTAATTCCATCATCATGTACCATTTTATGGTATTAGTCTAGAGGCATTTGGTTTCCAAATATAATTCTTCCAAAAATATTTTTTTTGTACACTTCTCAAGATCTGTGGCTCCACACAGTCCTGTCTCTGAACTCTACAGGTAGTTCTTTCACCCTCATAGCTTGGTTTTTGTTCTATACACAGGGTTGTGTCATTTCAAATCATGTTCAATCAAATGACTTTGCCACAGGAGACTCCAATGAAGATTTAGAAACATCTCAAAGATGATCAAGAGAAATGAGAGTCACCAGAGATAAATGTCACGTGTCATAGCAAAGGGTCTGAATACTTATGTCCATGCAAAATTTAAGTTTTCCATTTATGATAAATTAGCAAATTTTTTTTTAAATTCTATTTGATATTATTTTTATGGGGCATTGAGTGCAGAATGATGGGGAGTTAATTGTTTTTTCTTTTTTTTTTTTAGGCACAAGACCACAACACAACAAAATGTGTTATGTCAAAGGGTCTGAAAACCTTCCACATGTGTTTTATATTTTGTCTTTTTTTTTTACCATGGAATGTTAATATTTTTACTCTCATTTTAGCCATCAAAAGAACTATTTAACTTCATTTTAAACCAACAATATTCATAGAACAAACAGAAAGTAGCAAATACTTGCCGCATTGTCATCTTTGTTATCCTGATGTTCCTGCTATATGTATCACAGTTGGCTTTTTCCATTAGCATGAAAGCTTTATTAGAAGAATGCCCAATTTATTCCAAGCAATTTCATTCATCTCTAACACAAATCATTGTTATACCTCTTGTGGTCCGTACATTACAAGATAAAGCCATCAATACTGATATCTTAAACCCTTGTTTTTTGGAGTCACGCTGTGATGAATTTAATCCTTTACTTCTAACTTTTAGTAAAATGTAGCACAGCAAGTTATTGATTGATAAAGAAGATATAGCAACATGATTTCTGTGGGAAGACATATTCCATTCATCTCTTTTCTCCAGAATAATAGGTTAACACTCTGTATACCTTCACCGCATATGGAAAAATATGGCTGAGTCAGACATTCAGATTTCAGGGCATGGTAAGAATACATTAATTTTGATATACATCTTGAATTCTTCAGCATATCGTTTAGCATTTAATGCATTTGGGAAGTATTTATCAACCTCTCAAAATCAGTTTTGTTCACCCAGAATTCTCAGTAGAGCAGTAACTAGGTCATGATTGTGTGTGTTTTTTCTGGATGCAAAAATAGCACAATAATGCATAAAAGTTACTTTTACTCTAGAAACTCTATTATTTATATTTTTTCAATACCTGGTATAATTTAAAGAGATATTACATTGTTGCTTTTTTTTTATTACTTTCCTTCCTCTTTAAAATCACAACTTTGCTAAAACTGGTGTCAAAAGAGGAGGTGTGTTTTGATAAGGAGGGGACAACTTTCTATATCAGAATTTTGTCTTAAAGGGGTACTCCAAATGATAGGGGATAAGATTCCTGATCGTGGGGGTTCCGCCGCTGGGGACCCCTTGATTTTGAATGCAGCACCCCGTTACAATCAGTCCCCGGAGCATGTTCGCTCCGGGTCTGATGACTGGCGATCACGAGGCCAGAGCACGGGGCCAGAGGTCCGACCCTGTGTGACATCACGCTCCGCCCCCTCAATGCAAGCCTATGGGAGGTGGCATGACAGCTGTCACAATGCTCCGGCCCCGTGATCGCCAGTCATCAGACCCAAAGCGAACATGTTCCGGGGACTGATGGTAATGGGGTGCTGCGTGCAAGATCACGGGGGGTCCCCAGCAGCAGGATCCCCACGATCAGGCATCTTATCCCCTATGCTTTGGATAGGGGATAAGATGTCTTAGTGCCGGAGTACCCCTTTAAATGTTTTATTGAAATTATTTATTAACAACCAATCATCATAAACATACATCAAAATTGTTCAGGGACCAGTTCAGTTTTGAAGTGAATTTGAGCGTCTTTATGTTAGAAATACCCCATAATGGACCCCATTATGAAAACTGCACCCCTCAACGTATTCAAAATGACATTCAGAAAGTTTGTTAACCCTTTAGGTGTTTCACAGGAATAGCAGCAAAGTGGAGGCGAAAATTCAAAACCTTCATTTTTTATACTAACATGTTCTTGTAGACCCATTTTTTTTATTTTTACAAGGGGTAAAAGGAGAAAAAGCCCACAAAATATGTAACCCAATTACTCTCGAGTAAGTAAATACCCCATATGTGGATGTAAAGTGATCTGTGGGTGCACTAGAGGGCTCAGAAAAGAAGGAGCGACAATGCAATTTGGAGAGTGAATTTTGCTCAAATGGTTTTTGGGAGGCATGTTGCATTTAGTAAGCCCCTACAGTGCCAGAACAGCAAAAGACACCCCACATGGCATACTATTTGGGAAACTACACCCTTTAAGAAATGTAAAAAGTAGCACAGTGAGCCTTAACACCCCACAGGCGTTTGACAATTTTTCTACAAAGTTGGACATGAAAATGAAAAAAATAATTCCCACTAAAATGCTGATGTTACTCCAAATTTTTCATTTTCACAAAAGGTAATAAAATAAAATGTCCCCCAAAATTTGAAACACCATTTCTCTCGAGTAAGGAAATATATCATATATGGATGTAAAGTGTTCTGTGGGTGCACTAGAGGGCTCAGAAGGGAAGGAGCGACATTGGGCTTTTGTAAAGCAAATTTTCCTTGGTGGGCATCTCACATTTAGGAACCCCACATGGTGCCAGAACAGCGAAAAAAAACCACATGGCATACTATTTGGCAAACTACACCTATCAAGGAACGTAACAAGGGTTGCAGTGAGCATTTACACCCCACTGGCGTTTGACAGATCTTTGGAACAGTGGGCTGTGCAAATGAAAAATTACATTCTTCATTTTCATGGACCACTGTTTCAAAAATCTGTCAGTCAACTGTGGGGTGATAAGGCTCACTATACCCTTTATTACATTTGGTGAGGGGGGTAGTTTCCAAAATGGGGTCACGTGTGGGTATTTATTTATTTAGTGTTTATGTCAGAACCGCTGTAACCAGCAGCCATCCCTGTGCAAATCACCAGTTAAGGCCTCAAATTTACATGGCACTCTCTAACTCCTGAGCCTTGTTGTGCGCCTGCAGAGCATTTTATGTCCACATATGGGGTATTTCTGTACTTGGGAGAAATTGTGTTACACATTTTGGGGGTCATATTCTCCTGTGTAGTGGTCTCCAAACTGTAGCCCTCCAGATGTTGCAAGACTTCAACTCTAAGCATGCCCAGACTGCCGAGGCATGCTGGGAGTTGTAGTTCGGCAACATATGAAGGGCTAGATGTTGCCAAATTACAACTCCCAGCATGTCTGGATAGTCTCGGCATGCTTTGAATTGACATCTGGAGCGCTACAGTTTGGACACCACTGCACAGTGGTCTCCAAACTGTGCCTATCCAGATGTTGCAAAACTACAACTCCCAGCATGCCGATATTGTCCAAGCATGCTGAAAGTTTTAGTTCTACAACATCTGAAGTTCCAGATGTTACAGAACTACAACTCCCAGCATGCCTGGACAGTCTGGGTACAGTCACAGCTGTATTTGGGAAACCGACGCCGCCTCCACTGGCCTGCGCCTCCTGTCAGCCGCAACGGCCCCAGCACATCGCCGCCATCTTCCCCTGCTCTGCCCCGACATCCAAGGGCAGGCAGAGCAGGGGAAATGAACATCTCCCCCACTCCTGCCCTGCGATTCGCCGATTGGCTGCATCGGCCAATCACAGGGGATAGGAGGAGGTGGCTCTTATGCTTTAGGATGATCGGGGCTGTCTCTGACAGCTCCAATCATCCCTATTTTTGGGCTATCGGGTCATCAGAGACCCGATCAGCCCGGAATAGCCGCGAATCGCTGATCTGAATTGATCGGCGATTTGTGGTGATCGCTGACATGGAGGGTCTCAGGGCCCCCCCAGGCATTTGCACGGGATGCCTGCTGAATGATTTCAGCAGGCATCCCATTCTGATCCCCAGTCCGGATAGCGGCGGGAATTGAAATTCCTACGGGCGTACAGGTACGCCCTTGGTCCTTAAGCACCAGGACGCAAGGGCGTATGCATAAGCCCGTGGTCCCCAACAGGTTAAAGAAAAAAAATATGAAAGAGTGAGGGGTTCTGAACTCATCTTGCTACTTAGTTGGGCATGTGGCCAGCATTAAGTTTACTGAAAATGAAAACACATTACATTTCTCATCTTTCTTCAGGTTCTCTTTCTTGGAGTGGAAAATGGTTGGATTCCTTCTCAATGTGCCTTTTCAGACTCTTCTTGTCCTCTAGCTCCTCTCGGACACAATGGTGAACATCGTGAATTGACTGCAACTCACTGGGGACTGCAGCTTCCCAACCTGCTAAAATGATGCAATCAGCCAAGAACCAATCATTTTGTGATGACCTGCATGGACAAGAACCATCATGTGTAATTGGACCCTTAGGGACCTACAGGGCTTTCTTCTGCACCAGCAAGGCACAATTCATTATACAAAAGAAAACCATGGCCTTGAATGATCTTGTGACACTTCTTCAATCTGATACATCACCCATGAACTACTACTAGAGAAGAGCAAACTTTTCAAAAATTTGATTCGGCCAATTCACTGAATTTTCCGAAAAAGTTCGCTTTGATCCAAATTATTTTGCGGTGAATCTATATGAAAAAAGGCTGTTTCTAGCCTACATCCAGCCTCTATAGGGGGTATAGAACACTTTGCTGTGTTCTAAAACGCATATGGAGTTTGCTGGGGTAGTGAAATAATACTGTTATTCAGAATAACATGCAGATCAGCGGCATCGCTTTTCGAATCACTGCCGCACAGCAGCACAATGACAGAGCCTGGTGGTGGCAGCAGTGTCAGGAGACCATATAGTGACTGAATGACATAGCATGGAGGTGTTGGCAGCATGAGGAGACCATATAGTGTCTGAATGGCACAGCGTGGAGGTGTTGGCAGCATGAGGAGACCATATAGTGGATGAATGGTACAGCACAGAGTTGCCAGCTGCATGAGTAGGCACTAGGCCTTCACAATCCCTAAGATTAAAAGAGGAATTAAGAAATTGAAACCGAAGATTTTGGATAGCGGGTGCTACCTATGAGAAAATTTAAAATTCCCAGACCCAGGCCCCACAGTGGCATCAGTAAACCATATTTGGCCTGAATGACACAGCCTGGAGTTGGCTGATGCACGAGTACACAGCAGGGCTTCACAATTCCCCCCAAAAAACAACACAATTTTAGAAATTTTTGAAAAAGATTTTGGATAGTGCGTGCTACCTATGAGAAAATTTGAAATTCCCAGACCCAGGCCCCACAGCGGCATCAGTAAACCATACATTGCCTGAATGGCACAGTCTGGAGTTGGCTGATGCACGAGTACACAGCAGGGCTTCACAATCCCCCCCAAAAAAACAAACAATTTTTGAAATTTTTGAAAAAGATTTTGGATAGCGGGTGTTACCTATGAGAAAATTTGAAATTACCAGACCCAGGCTCAGCAGCGTCATCATTTTTTTTATTTGAAAATTAAAACAAACTTTGAGTTTCCCAGTCCCCATCGTGTGGGTATGAAGGACCAAATTTGCATTAAGCATATATTTAGCTACTGCTAAACATCCAAAAATTGAAGGCCCAAGGCCTGAGGCATAAGGGAGGCAAGTAGTTCCTGAAAGACACAGGATGAGTCAGGAGCAGGCATTCGCAGTACCCAAAAGGGTTTCATAACCCCTTACATTTAAAGATCAATGTTGACATTTGCATTAAATATGTATTTAGCTACTGTTAAATATCCAAACATTGAAGGACCAAGGCCTGAGGCATCAGTGAGGCAAGTAGTTCCTGAAAGACACAGGATGAGTCAGGAGCAGGCATTCGCAGTACCCAAGAGGGTTTCATAACCCCTTACATTTAAAGATCAATGTTGACATTTGCATTAAATATGTATTTAGCTACTGCTAAATATCCAAACATTGAAGGACCAAGGCCTGAGGCATCAGTGAGGCAAGTAGTTCCTGAAAGACACAGGATGAGTCAGGAGCAGTCATTCTCAGTACCCATGAGGGTTTCATAGCCCCTTACATTTAAAGATCACTGTTGAAATTTGCATTAAGCATGTATTTAGCTACTGCTAAACATCCAAAAATTAAAGGCCCAAGGCCAGAAGCGTCAGTGAGGCAAGTAGTTCCTGAAAGACACAGGATGAGTCTGGAGCAGGCATTCACAGTACCCAAGAGGGTTTCATAACCCCTTACATTTAAAGATCAATGTTGACATTTGCATTAAGCATGTATTTAGCTACTGCTCAACCTCCAAAAATTAAAGGCCCAAAGCCAGAGGCATCAGTGAGGCAAGTAGTTCCTGAAAGACACAGGATGAGTCAGGAGCAGGCATTTGCAGTACCCAAAAGGGTTTCATAAACCCTTATATTTAAAGATCAATGTTGACATTTGCATTAAGCATGTATTTAGCTTCTGCTAAACATCCAAAAATTGAAGGTCCAAGGCCTGAGGCATCAATGAGGCAAGTAGTTCCTGAAAGACACAGGATGAGTCAGTAGCAGTCATTCTCAGTACCCATGAGGGTTTCATAGCCCCTTACATTTAAAGATCACTGTTGAAATTTGCATTAAGCATGTATTTAGCTACTGCTAAACATCCAAAAATTAAAGGCCCAAGGACAGAAGCGTCAGTGAGGCAAGTAGTTCCTGAAAGACACAGGATGAGTCTGGAGCAGGCATTCACAGTACCCAAGAGGGTTTCATAACCCCTTACATTTAAAGATAAATGTTGACATTTGCATTAAGCATGTATTTAGCCACTGCTAAACCTCCAAAAATTGAAGGCCCAAGGCCAGAGGCATCAGTGAGGCAAGTAGTTCCTGAAAGACACAGGAAGAGCCAGGAGCAGGCAATGGCAGTACCAAAGTGGGTTTCATAACCCTAATTGATAACCCAAGAGGGTTTCCTAACCAACCATATTTGGGAAATGTTGGTGTAGCAGCATGGTCAATCTACTCTGAGGCATCGGGCATTGGTGGCTGGAAACATTTTCTGATTCATCCCTGATTCATCTTGACAAACGTCAGTCTCTCCACATTTTTAGTGGACAGACGAGTTCCCCTGTCGGGTGACTATGCCCCGGACGCACTAAACACCCGCTCTGATGACACACTACTGGCAGCGCAGGACAGCTTTTCCAGGGCAAACTCTGCTAGTTGCGGCCATAAATCAAGTTTGGCTGCCCAGAAGTCCAGCTGATCTTCAATGGTTGTTGGCATGGTCATGTCAAGGTATGCCACCACCTGCTGGTTCAGGTCCTGCTCCATGTCTACCTGCTGCTGATGAGTTGCTTCACTATGCGGGTGAAGAAAGCTACTCATCGGCGACTGTAGACTCAGGCTGCTCCTGCCACGGTGTGTCTGGGTCCTCTGTCTCGCCTTCCTCATAACCCTCCAGCTCCTCTGGCTGCTCCTACTTCTCCTCTCCTGTCAGATGACTAGGAACACCGGTGATCTCATCCAAACTAAACTGGGCTCATGTAGCATTGAGATGTAGGCGCAACGTCTCCATTGCTGTGACCAGCCATGGTTTCAATAATTTGTTATAGGAAATGTAGGAGTAGAATTACGTCGTTCATGGCATAATCTAGGCAAATAATGTGGCTTCCTCAAAGGGCCTCAGCAAACGGCAGGTTTCACGTATGAGCTGCCACTGGTTCACATTGAAGTTACACAGGGGAGTACTCCTATCTGCTTGGATCATCAAGAAATCGGTGATGGCTTTTCTTTGTTCGTATAGTCTGTCCAACATATGGAGGGTGGAATTCCAATGTGTGGCAACGTCACACATAAGACTTTGTTGTGGGATACCGTTCTGATGCTGCAGCTCAAGGAAGGTGTGCTTGGCAGTGTACGAGTGGCTGAAGTGCATGCACAGTTTCCTTGCCATTTTCAGGATGTTTTGCAAATGGGGTGAAGACTTGAGGAAGTGCTTGACAACCAGATTCAACACTTGTGCCATGCAGGGTGCATGTTTCACACTTTCTTGTTCCAGCACGGACACAATGTTCTTCCGATTGTCAGTCACCATGGTTCCCATTTCCAGATTTTGTGGAGTAAGCCATATTCGGATTTCTTTACGAAAGAATTTTAGCAGTTCCTCCCCTGTGTGACTCCGTTTGCCAGGGCAAACCATGTGAAGAACAGCTTAACACCGCCGTGACCTACACACATGGTACGATGAAGGGCCACCGAGATTTGGATGAGCAGTGGAGGCCGAGGACACGGTGTAGGATGAGGAGGCCGCATCGCACACTGTAACAGGTCCAACTGCCTGGGAGCAAGAGCGTGGAAAAGGAAGCGGTGTGACCTGTCCAAGTTGCTGTTGTGGTTGTGCAGGAACCACATTTACCCAGTGGGCCGTAAAAGACAAGTATTGTCCCTGCCCGTAGTTACAGCTCCACACGTCGGCACACCACTCCACACCGACAGGCTCAAGGACTGGCCCACCTTCTCTTGTACAAACTTATGCAGGGCTGGTACTGCCTTCTTCGCAAAGAAATGACAGCTTGGGACACCAGCAACTTGGACAGGAGCACATTCAACTTCTGTGCCGTTGGATGAGTGGGCGTATACTCTCTTAGACATAGTCTCTTAGACATGGCTTCGCCAAAGGATTGTTGGCGGAATGGCTGACTAAAAGCGGGAGAAGCAGTAGCTACAGAAGGAGGGTTTGACACACAGCTCTCTTCGGCTAAGGTGGTGGAGCCTTGGCTGGATGAAGGAGGGTGCGGATGGCCACTGGGTGATGCAGCAGGCTGGACCACTACATCGGAGCCATGGTTCTCCCAGGCCGCTTTATGGTGGCGAAGCATGTGTTGACGCAGGGCCGTGGTGCTGACATTGGGACCCTGGCCACGCTTCACCTTCTGCCGACAGATCTTGCATGTGGCTACGTTAACCTCCTCCGGATGCCTTATGAAAAACTTCCACACCGCCGAGTAGCTGATTTTCCCGCCCGCAGTCCGCACTAATTGACTGCTACTGGCGCCGTCTCCAGGAACCCCTGTTCCACTACCTCCCGGAAAGGTAGGCCGCCGCGAAGCAGGTGGTCTCCCCCGGGCACGTTTGGCTCCTGAATTTCCACTCCTGCCATCACGCTGACTGCCAACCTTGCTACCGCCTTGCTACCTCAAAGGCAACCTGCAACTCTCTTCTCCTGATGATGATGAAGCCCCTTCTGCACTCGGCTCCCAATTGCGATCAGCTTCATCATCATCAACAGGTGTGTGCACGTCACTGATGTCCTCCTCAGGTTCCCCAACAGTGTCTGCTTCAGGACCCTGAACACTTGCAACACCGCCTCCCACGTCACTCTCCGCATCACTACTTGGCCGCCTAGTGGAGCAAGCGGCGCATGTCTCCTCCCCTTCTTAAATTCTTTTATTCTATTCACACAACGCGTTTCTGGATATTAATAATCCTTTCTTCAGGCATGACCATCACGCCTGAAGAAAGGATTATTAATATCCAGAAACTCGTTGTGTGAATAGAATAAAATAATTTAAGACTTCCACCAGTATCCTTGAACCTTTCTGCAACAGCGCGATCTCAGCTTCCAATTTCTCCTCCTTCACTGTCTCTCACACGCCGGTGGATCCAGCGTGGGAAGCCGCAGCAGTTGCTACATTAAGCCCACATCAGCGTTGTGCCTGGAATATGCACAACCCGACCAGGTGAGTGCGTTCCTCACTCACCCACATAATCCGACCTGGTCTGGAAGATCACACACAGAAGCGCTCTGTTGTCTTTTGTCCTCCCCTTCTTGGCTGTCCAGTAGCTGCTGACTGTCCTCTATTAGATCGTCCTCAGTAAATAGTGGAGCTGAACCCACAGCATAAGATACTTCTTTAGGAGAGGGAACAGCATAGGACAAAGGCAATGGGAGGACAGGGACTGCTCCCGGGCCATGACAACTGATGGTTGTGTCTGAGCAACCCACCGACTGTTGATTGGGGGTGTCAGATGTCACTTGTGATGATGTGGATGAACGTGTTAACCAATCGACGACGGCAGATGGGTTGCTGGTGGAGACACGAGCGCTGGCTGATAACAGGAGCTCAGGCCTCTTGCTGCGACTCCTGCTGCCACTCGCCCCAAGTCTGATGCCAACTCTGCCTGAAATATGTAGGCATCTGACACTCCTCTGTGCACATCCTGGCACTTCTCTGCCAGACATACTTAGTGCGTTTATGAGGGTATTACAATACGCTACACTACTCTTTAAACAGTATTTGTCTAGAACAGCAGCAGGTGATTACTTACGGCTGTCCTTTCACAGTATGTAGGCCCTTTGCAGATTAACAGGCACAAGATGGTACACTACTTGGATGTACATATGCGGTATGCACTGATGAGGGCAGTAAGATGCGCAACTATAGGCAGAAAAAACTCTGTATTTTTTTAAAACACTAGCCAGTTAATACTATTGTTTGTACTTTGATGGTATGGAGCACCTTGACAGATTAACAGGCACTAAATGGTACAATACTTGGATGTACCTATGCGGTATGCACTGATGAGGGCAGTAACATGCTTAACTAGACGCAGAAAAAACTCTGTATTTTTGTAAAATACCAGCCGGTGGATACTATTGTTTGGACTTTGACGGTATGGATCACCTTGACAGATTAACAGGTACTAAATGGTACAATACTTGGATGTACCTATGCGGTATGCACTGATGAGGGCAGTAATATTCCTAACTATACGCAGAAAAAAAACTCTGTATTTTTAAAAACACCAGCCGGTGGATACTATTGTTTGGACTTTGACGGTATGGAGCACCTTGACAGATTAACAGGTACTAAATGGTACAATACTTGGATGTGCCTATGCGGTAAGCACTGATGAGCTCGGCAATATGCGTAACTATACGCAGAAAAAACTCTGTATTTAAATTAAAAAAAAAAAACAGCCGGTGAATACTATTGTTTGGACTTGCCCAGTATGTAGCCCATTGACAGACTAACAGGTACAAAATGGTACAAATGCACTACAGTCCAATGAACAATTGCGTATTTCTGAACAGCAGCAGGACCCAACAGTGCAGCACCACAAAAAAAAAAATACAGGGATTAATCCCTAAATTGCACTCTGTCACACAATTCTGAGCAGCAGAAGATTTGTGGAGCAAAAAAAAAAAAACTCAATTAGGCTGAAAAATGAGGCAGCTTGGAGATCTGTGTGAGGCAGCTGACAGGTATCTGCCCCTCTCTGCTGCAATGCTCAATAACGTGAATAGGAGGTTTAGCTATTAATGATACTTCTCAGTGTAACAGCACAGCACTCTGCACTCCTGTCTTTCCCTAATGCTGATGCGACTAGCAGTTGCAGTGTAACGCTGTGGTATGAGCTATTCACACACACACACAGTCCTGTCCTCTCTTTCTGAGTGCATAGATGAAATGAAGAGAGGCAAGATGGCCTCCGATTATATAGGGGCTGTGACATCACAGGGTCAGTGAACACTGATAGGCTGCATCTCACATGTGATTCAGGGTCAGCCCGCCTACCTTCATTCCCGCCGCTGTTTCCCGCCCTCCCATAATCCCCTGCCCCATGTACTTACATGTGGATCCTTCATCTTAGGTTTCCAATAGCCTGGAACGCTGTAAAATGGAGTTTAATGAAGCGATTTGCGCGATCGAATCGCAGCGATATTCACATTCGTTGCGAATCCTGCATTACCGGAGGTAATTCATTTTTTTCGGAATGCAAGTTAGTAAGAAGTAGGACACAGCTCTGACTTGACAGGGTTTGTTCCCAGCTTCTGTTATATGGAAAATACCATATTTGTTGCCATTATACTGCTTGTACAGTTATATGTGGGGTACTCTGGGTACTATAGATTCTTTTCACACCACACTCCGTATACTGATGGGTTAAATGGCTACAACATTGACGCAGGTATGCTTGTCTGAGATAGGGAAATTAGATTGTGAGCCCAATTGAAGATAAGGATTTATGTGAGGGATGATCACTGTCTCTGTACAATGCTGTGGATTATGTTGGTGCTACTTTGTATGAGCAACAGTAAAAAAAAAAAAATCTCCAAACTAATGACATTACTTATTTTCAGTATTGCCCTATTTCTATTTATTTTTTTAAAACATCAGTTATAGTTACTGTACATTTTTTCATTTCACACTAAAAATGTACAATGTAGTATGACCAGGATGTAGGAATAGGTTGAATATATACATTATTATTATAATTCTTATTCTACTGTAGGAGTAAAAGTAATTGTAAATGACTTGTAGAAAAGTAAGTCCCTGGGCAAAGAATTATACCATTTCTATAATGTCCCACAGAGACATAGCTATTAACTTTCACAGCTCATCCTTTTGTCCTCTACAGCATACATACTTTTTACTGTTACAATACAAATCTCTTCTTACAAGGATTACCAGCTGTCTACCTAGCAACTGTGCCAATGTCTCTCTGATGGACTATAAACTATTCCACCTGTTGTCAGACTATACTGAACCCCTATGGTATCACAACATCATTTCACACTGAGAAAACTAGGAAAGAGTTTAATGTTCTATTTAGAGATGTGCAAAGTTTTGAAAAATTTGATTCGCCCAATTCGCCGAATTAAAAAAAAAAAAAAAAAAAAAACGTTTCGATCCGAATAAATTCTTGGCATATTTTTATTAGTAATGTATTTTAATAATGTATTTAATAAAGTGTGTGTCTTTCACTTTTCTCTCTATTTTTATACATTTTGTAGGTAATACTGCTACTCCCAGCATGGAACAGACTGTTCCTTGATGGGAGTAGTAGTTCCTGTGCTAATAGACAGATCGCCCCGGGTGTCACTTCTGACACCCTCTGCGACTGTCCTGTATAATGTATAGATGCGGGCGGATTTTTCGCATCTAGATAGGACAATTGCATTGGGTATCAGGAGTATACCTGCTGTGATCTGTCCTTAACTGCAGGTACTACTGCTCCCAACATGGAGAACACTCTGCTCCATGCTGGGAGCTGTAGTACCTGCATTAAAAGACAGATCGCAGTGAGCGTCATTTAGTATAATGTATAGATGCGGGAGGCCGGCCGCTTTTCTCTGGTCCCACTGTAGTATGAGTATAAGCCACTCACAGCTCTCTGTGGGAAATATGAACAATAGGTATATATATATATATATATATATATATATATATATATATATATATATATATACCTATTGTTCATATTTCCCACAGAGAGCTGTGAGTGGCTGGAACAATCTGGCCAATCACAGCTTTCTGCAGAAAATATGAATAAGTGATGGGAATTCTATTCACATCACTGGCCGGCCAGAGTATTGTGCAGAGATGCTAGCGCAGGAGAAAGCCCCTCCATTTCTGCAATAGAAAGGAGGATTGCATCGGGTGTCAGGATTGGCACCTGCTGTGATCTGTCTATTAGTACAGCTACTACAGTTCCCATCATGGAACAGTCTGTATGCCTACGCCATGACCCCGTGCATAGTGGGTCGGTCCCGGTGGCTAATGAAAGCCAGGACCTTGAGCTAATAGCGTGCGGCATCGACCGTTGTGGCACGAGCTATTAACCCTTTAGACGGGGTGATCAGAGTTGATCGAGTTGAAAAAATTGCATCCCAGCAACTCAGTCGGGCTGATCAGGACCATCGCGGGGAAATCGCAATGTCCCGATCAGCTAGGACATGAGCGGAGGGTCCGTTACCTGCCTCCGGCGTGTCCGATCAGCGATTGATTTCTCCATGCCTGAGATCTAGGCAGGAGATGTCAAGCCACGATAACACTGATCATCCGCATAAAGTTTGAGAACCGGCGAACCTGGCGAACCACCATTGACTTCAATGGGCAGGCAAATTTTAAAACCCACAAGGACTCTTTCTGGCCACAATAGTGATTTAAAAGTTGTTTCAAGGAGACTAATACCTGGACTGTGGCGTGCCGGAGTGGGATCCACGGCAAAACTCCCAAGGAAATTTACATAGTTGATTCAGAGTCTGGTTTTAATCCATAAAGGGCATAAATCACCTATTATTCCTAAATGGTTTGGAATAATGTGTTTTAGCCCCCACATAGAGCACCCCTTTAGGCATCACATAGTTAGATTCCCCCATATTAGGCAGAACATAGTTAGATCCCCCTTTAGGCATCATATAGTTAGATTCCCCCATGTTAGGCAGCACATAAGATTCCCCCATATTAGACAGCACATAGTTAGAGCCCACCTTGAGGCAGCACATAGTGGGATTTGAACACAAGGCCCCAGCGCTGCAAGGCAGCAGCGCTAACCTCTGAGCCACCATGCTACCCTTAGCATACATCTAATATCCACGGTGGCAAAAATGGACAGCGATGTCAGCAGAGAGTACCTGAAAAATTAGGCATGTACACATGCCTGAAAAATGTGGTATTGTTGCAGCCGCTTCTGTAGCAGCGGCCATAAAAATTCCAGCACCATAACAATTGCAGCAGCAGAGGCCAGAAAAATTAGGCATGTACAGATGGATGAAAAATTGGGTATTGTCGCAGCCGCAGCTGTAGCAGCAGCCAGAAAAATTGCAGCACCATTGCAAGTGCAGCAGCAGAGGCCGGAAAAATTAGGCATGTACACATGGATGAAAAATTGGGTATAGTCGCAGCCGCAGCTGTAGCAGCAGCCAGAAAAATTGCAACACCATAACAAGTGCAGCAGCAGAGGCCAGAGAAATTAGGCATGTACACATGGATGAAAAATTGGGTATTGTCGCAGCCGCAGCTGTAGCAGCGGCCATAAAAATTGCAGCACTATAACAAGTGCAGCAGCAGAGGCCAGAAAAATTAGGCATGTACACCTGGCTGGAAAATTTGGTATTGTCGCAGCCGCTGCTGTAGCAGCGGCCTGAAAAATTTCTGTTTGCTTTGCCAGGCAGAAAGTGCCCTAAAACATTGTGGCTTGAACCCTAGTTGGTGGTGGATAAGTCACGCAAGTCATCCGGCATTCAGAGATCAAATACAGCAGCGTGTGGACCAATTTTAGGACAAGGCAGCTCATCTGATCAGGCCTTGTTCAGTCAAATGTATCGCCCAGTGTCAGTCCCTTCGGGATCCATCCCTCATTCATCTTAAGAAAGGTGAGGTAATCCAGACTTTTTTGACCAAGGCGATTCTTCTTCTCAGTGACAATACCTCCTGCTGCACTGAAGGTCCTTCCTGACAGGACACTTGAAGCGGGACAGGCCAGAAGTTCGAGTGCAAATTGGGATAGCTCAGGCCACAGGTCAAGCTGGCACACCCAGTAGTCAAGGGGTTCATCGCTCCTCAGAGTGTCCATATCTGCGGTTAAGGCCAGGTAGTCTGCTACCTGTCGGTCAAGTCGTTCTCTGATGGTGGACCCCGAAGGGCTGTGGCGATGCGTAGGACTTAAAAAGCTCCCCATGTCCTCCATCAACAGCATGTCTGTACAGCTTCCTGTCCTTGCCGGCGTGTTTGTGGGAGGAGGAGGAGGATTACTTTCACCTCTTCCCCTGTTAGATCCCTGTTGTGTTGTGACATGACCCTTATACGCTGAGTACAGCATACTTCTTAATTTATTTTGGACCTGCTGAATCCTTTCTGCCTTGCTGTAATGCGGTAACATGTCAGGCACTTTATGTTTATACCGGGGGTCTAGTAGCGTGGACACCCAGTACAGGTCATTCTTCTTCATCCTTTTTATACGAGGGTCCTTCAACAGGCACAACAGCATGAAAGACCCTATTTGCACACAGACGGATGCCGAGCTACTCATGTCCCGTTCCTCGTCTTCAGTGATGTCAGGGAATGTATAATCTTCTTCCCCCCAGCCACATACAACACCACGGGAACCAGATAGGTGACAAGGAGCACCCTGGGATGCCTACTGTGGTTGGTCTTTCTCCTCATCTTCAAAGCCACATTCCTCCTCTGACTCCTCACAATCCTCTTCCAGCGTTGCCGCAGGTCCAGCAAGTGATGCTGATAAGGCTGTTTCTGGTGGTGATGGTGTCCACAACTCTTCCTCTTCACGCTCATCTATTGCCTGATCCAGCACTCTTCACAGGGCACGCTCCAGGAAGAAAACAAACGGTATGATGTCACTGATGGTGCTTTCGGTGCGACTGAATAGGTTTGTCATCTCCTCAAAAGGATGCGTGAGCCTACAGGCATTGCGCATGAGCCTCCAGTAACATGGCAAAAAAAATTCCCAGCTCCGCAGATGATGTCCTAGCACCCCGGTCATACAAATATTCGTTGAAGGCTTTTTCTTGTTGGAGCAGGCGGTCGAACATTAGGAGTGTTGAATTCCAATGTGCCGGGCTGTCAAAAATCAAGCGCCTCACTGGCATGTTGTTTTGCCGCTGGATTTCTGACAAGTGCGCCATGGCCGTGTAGGAATGCCTGAAATGGCCACACACCTTCCTGGACTGCTTCAGGACATCCTGTAAGCCTGGGTACTTGAGCACAAAGCGTTGTACAATCAGATTACACACATGTGCCATGCACGGCACATGTGTCAACTTGCCCAACCTCAATGCCGCCAACAAATTTGTTCCGTTGTCACAAACCATCTTGCCGATCTCCAGTTGGTGCGGAGTCAGCCACTGGTCCACCTGTGCGTTCAGGGCCGACAGGAGCGCTGGTGCGGTGTGACTCTCCGCTTTGAGGCAAGTCAACCCCAAGATGGCGTGACACTGCCGTATCCGGGATGTGGAATAGCACCTGGGGAGCTGGGGGTGCCGGTGATGTGGGGCAAGACGCAGCAGTGGAAGAGGACTCAGCCGAGGATGTTACGGAAGAGGATGGAGTAGGAGGAGTAGAGGAAGTGGCAGCAGGCCTGCCTGCAAGTCGTGGTGGTGTCGCCAACTCCTCTGCAGAGCCACGCATTCCATGCTTGGCAGCTGTCACCAGGTTTACCCAATGAGCAGTGTAGGTGATATACCTGCCCTGACCATGCTTTGCAGACCAGGTATCAGTGGTCAGATGGACCCTTGCCCCTACACTGTGTGCCAGACATGCCAAAATTATCTTTTGCACAATGGACTAAAGGTTGGGGATTGCCTTTTGTGCAAAAAATTTTCGTCCGGGTACCTTCCACTGCGGTGTCCCAATTGCTACAAATTTTTTAAAGGCCTCAGACTCCACAAGCTTGTATGGTAAAAGCTGGCGGGCTAGCAGTTCCGACAAGCCAGCTGTCAGACGCCGGGCTAGGGGGTGACTTTGAGACATTGTCTTCTTGCGCTCAAACATCTCCTTGACAGACAACTGACTGTGGGCAGATGAGCAGGAACTGCTCAAGGCGAGAGACGGAGAGGCGGATGGTTGAGAGGGGGCAAGGAGGGCAGCAGTGGTTGACCTGGCTGAAGATGCTGGACCAGGAGGAGGATGGCGGCTTTTACTATGTGTGCTGCTTGTACTGACGTGTTGATCCCATAGGCGTTTGTGATGTGACCTCATGTGCCTTCGCAAAACAATTGTGCCTAGGTGGGTGTTGGACTTCCCACGACTCAGTTTCTTCTGGCACAGGTTGCAAATGGCCTTGCTGTTGTCAGAGGCAGACACACACAAAAATGCCACACTGCTAGGCTCTGCGATGACGGCACTCTGGTGGTAGCAACAGCATGCGTTGATTGTCGTCCCGTCTGGCTGACCCCGGGTGCCGATGCATGCTGTCTGACTGTGCCACTAGCTCCTTGCGACGACCTCCCCCTGCTTCCAGCTCGTCTCCTCCTCCTCTCTGTCTCCCCATCTGAACTTTCCCCCACTTCTTCTCTTCTAGCGGGCACCTACGTGGCATCCACGGACACATCGTCATCATCAACACCTTCACCACTATCTGACACCTCAAGAAAGGAAGCAGCAGGCACAACATCATCATCACACTGTACGTCCATGTGTGTAATGCTGCCTGACTGAGACATATCCCTGTTAACTACATCATCTGGCAATAATGGTCGTGCATCACTCATGTCTTCAAACTGATGTGTAAATAACTCCTCTGACAGATCAAGTAAAGCTGCTGTGGTGCTAGTGTTGGTGGTGGCGGCAGGCGGGAAAGTGGTAGCATGAGAGGTGCCCGAAGCTAAGCTAGAGGAGGAGAAGGACGGTGCGTCAAGGTTCCGAGCGGAAGCTTTAGTAGTAGATTGGGTGTCTTGTGATAGCCAGTCAACTAAATCCTCTGAACATTGGGGGTTCAGGGTATGTGGCCTCTGAACACTGGCCATTCCAGGGCCAAAGGGAATCTCAGCACCACGACGGCCCCTGCGGGGTGGCCTTCCTCTGCCTGTCATTTTTTTTGGTTAAATTTGCACAAGTGTCACACCTAATGTGATTTGCACTAGGGTAACACCAATTGCCCTGCAGGCAAGAAAAATGGCAACTGTGACGTGAACTAACAGTGACGACTGATTTTATTTAACAGCCAAAGAAGGTATTTTTTTTAACTTGCACAACTGTCACACCTAATGTGATTTGCACTAGGGTGACACAATTTGCCCTGCAGGCAGGAAAAATGGCAACTGTGACGTGAACAGTGATGGCTGATTTTATTTAAAAAGGTTTTTTTTTTTTTTTGCACAACTGTCACACCTAATGTGATTTGCACTAGTGTGACAATGAGCAAAAAAACTTGCCAGTGGAGTTCCCTTTTTCTGCAGTGGTCCCCAACCAGGGTGCCTCCAGCTGTTGCAAAACACACGGACTGATATATTTCAGCCCTTTGAATACTGTAGGAGTTAGTTGCTTGAAGGAACTTAAGTTGGATTCTGGAGTACTCCTTTTAACCAGCGGTTCCCTCCCAACCAGGGTGCCTCCAACTGTTGCAAGACTCACGTACAGATATCTTTCACACGGGGACACGCCCCATTTCAGAGACCACACCCCTTTCCCTTTTTGGGTTCTCTTAGCAAAATGGAGAGTTAGTCGGGTTTTTTCAAATCTGATGCAAATTCTGGCGCAAAATCTGGCGCATACAGAATTTGTGGCGCAATGTGGCAGAATCTGGCGCACAACCCAATAAAACATGTTGGGTTTGCAATAGTAAATGAGGGTCAAAGTGTTACAAAATGGCATTTTCTCTTCAATTTTGTCGTATAATTAAGTTTTTTTGCAATTTTGGTGTGGATTTTTTGGGTAAAATGACTAATGTCACTGCAAAGTAGAATTGGTGGCGCAAAAAAAAGGCCATAATATGGAATTTTAGGTGCAAAATTGAAAGCGTTATGGTTTTTAGAAGGTGAACGGAAAAATCCTGCATCCTTAAGGGGTTAAAAATGGACATTAATATATATGTATATATATATATATATATATATATATATATATTTTTTTTTTTTTTTTTTTTTTTGTCTTTCAATTTTTGGGAGCAGGCAGGGACCAGAAAATTCAGCATTCAAAATTATAAATAGGGCGAAAAAAGTTAAGTGAAAATTTTAAAAATGTATGATTTAGAACAGAAACTAGGAAAAAGAAATTGAAAGACAAACTAGGAAATTGAAAGACAAAAAAAAAAATTAATGTTAATTTTTAAACAGGGATCAATTTATGTGGGCGGGCAGGGACCTAAAAATGAAGCCGACAATAATATAAATGTAGTTTGTGTGTGTTTTTCACTTAAAAAAAAATACTTTATAGGTATTACTACTACTCCCAGCATGGAACACACTGTTCCATGATGGGAGTAGTAGTTCCTGTACTAATAGAATGCCCCAGGTGTAACTCCTGACACCCGATGCGATTGTCCATAATAGTGTTGCTCATGAATATTCGCAATTAGAATTTCAATCGCATATTCGTGAATTCGCGAATATTGAGAATATAGCACTATATATTCGAAATTGCAAATATATGCTTTTTTCCCGCATATGCGCATATTTGCATCTGCGAATATTCTCATCTGCGAATATTCGCATGTTCCTTCTTTACACTTGTGGGCCAATTAGAATGATGCTAATTCACAGAGGTTATCAACAACATCCCTAGCAACCAATAGCAAAGTTGCCCACCCCTCACTGTTTTCTTCCTCGAATACGTGAATATTCACAAATGCGAATATAATGAGACCGCCTATTCGTCTATATATTCGTGAAATATCGCAAATTCGAATATGGGCAATGCCGCTCATCACTAGTCCATAATATAGCAGAGATCCAGAGCGTCTATATACAGAGCTCGCATCTCTGCACTATACGCCGAGCTGGCCAGTGATGTGAATAGAAATTCACATCATTCATTCATATTTTCCGCCCAGAGTGGGGATTGGCCGGATGGTGGCAGCCAATCACCACTCTCACCAGGAAATATGAATGAGTGAGTGGCTGGCCGGAGTACAGAGCAGAGATGCGAGTGCAGGAGAAAGCCACTCCCCATCTCAGGGATGATTCAGACTCTGTTCCATGAGGGGGTAGTAGTACAAGCACTAATGTAGCCTCCCCAGTTGCCTGCAGAATCCTGCAGCCAGGAACTACTACTCCCATCATGGAAACAAGTCTGTTTCATGATGGGAGTAGTAGTAGTCCTGGCTGCGGGAGTCTATAGGAGGATGACTTTACATACTAACGGATGAAAAACTGATGCAAAAGAGAACCATAGAAGAGCGGACACCCGCATCTATACATTATAAAGGAGGATCACGCGGGTGTCAGGAGTGACACCCGCTGTGATCTGTCCTTAACTGCAGGTACTACTACTCCCAACATGGAGCACAAGCTGCTCCATGCTGGGAGCTGTAGTACCTGCATTAATAGACAGATCGCAGCGAGTGTCACTCCTGACACCCGTGTGATCCTCCTGTATAATGTATAGATGCGGGTGGCCGCTCTTCTATGGTCCTCTGCATTGACGTATATATACACCTATTCATATTTCCCACAGAGAGTTGTGATTGGCTGGAACCATCTGACCAATCACAGTCCTCTGTGGGAAATATGAATAGATGTATGTATACGGCAGTGCAGCGGACCATAGAAGAGCGGCCGGCCGCATCTATACATTATACAGGAGGATTGCAGCGGACCCGGGCGGTCTGTCAATTAGTACTAGTACTACTACTCCCATTATAGAACAATGTGTTCCATGCTGGGAGTAGTAGTACCACCTAAAAAAATAAAAAATTAAGTGAAAAACACACATACACACTGCATTTTTATTAGGCCCCTTTCACACTATAAAAGTTGCTCTGTTAAAAGACCCATTATAAACTTCCATTAGGCTACATTCACACGGTCGTTTAATTCCATCCCGCTTTTCACCCGTCACTGCATCCTAAGTGGACCATACTACTAACGGATACAAACTGATGCAAATGGATGACATACTGTGGCATCCTTTTGCATCAGTTTTTCATCCGTTAGTATGTAAAGTCATCCTCCTATAGACTCCAGCAGTCAGGACTACTACTACTCCCATCATGGAACAGACTTGTTTCCACGATGGGAGTAGTAGTTCCTGGCTGCAGGAGTCTGCAGGTGACTGGGGAGGCTACATTAGTGCTTGTACTACTACCCCCTCATGGAACAGTACAGGAGTCTGTTCAATGTTGGGGGTAGTAGTACAGGGGATGAGGTATTGATCGCACCGGGTCTCACTTCTGATACCCGATGCAATCAGAAGTTATAAAGCAGGGGACCATGATCCGCTCCTCTGTGATGTACAATGTATTTTTACTTTCATTTTTAAATCCACCACGGGGAGCTCTGAATGGCCAGTACTGAGGAGCCATTCAGGGCTCCCGACGGAGTTTTTAAAATGAACATTGTGAGTGGCAGCGGGGGCCATATGTATATTAAAAGTGCTGTGGGGGGCAAAATATATAGCGCTGCAGGGGGGGGCAGACATATAACCTATATATCTAGCCCCCCTGCACATTTATAATATGCCCCCCGCAGCGCATTTATAAAGATATGACCCCTGCCGGCACATTTATAAATGTATACCCCCCACAGCGCATTTATAATGTGCCCCCCCCCCCGCAGCGCATTTATAAAGATATGACCCCAGCCGGCGCATTTATAAAGATATGCCCCCGCAGCATACTTATAATGTGCCCCCCACAGCGCATTTGTCATAATATGCCACTGCAGCGCTACATGTGAAAAGTATTCTATCAGCAGCACATCGGGCCAGCAGCCGGCCGGCCCGATGATGCTAATATACTTTTCACACATAGTGCTGCAGGGGCATATGTGTATAGATGTGCTGGGGGGGGGGCAGACATATAGCGTTATCTGCCCCCCCCCAAGCGCTTCTATATACATATGCCCACTCAGCGCCATGTATCAAAAGTATTATATCAGCATCATCGGGACGGCTGCTGGCCCGATGTGCTGCTGATAGAATACTTTTCACATATAGCGCTGCGTTGGCATATTATGACAAATGCACTGTGAGGGGCACATTATAAATATGCTGGGGGGCTAGATATATAGTGCTATATGTCTGCCCCCTGCAGCGCTATATATCTTGCCCCCCCCCCAGTGCTTTTAATATAGATATGGCCACCGCTGCCACTCACAATGTTCATTTAAAAAAAAAATGCCGGGAGCCCTGAATGGCTCCTCGGTGCATGCTATTCAGGGCTCCCGGAGGGGGGATTTAAAAATGAAAGTAAAAACACACAATAAATCGCAGAAGAGCGCAGCATGCCACCAGTTCCCCTGCTTAATAACTTCTGATCGCCTGGGATCTCAGAAGTGAGATCTGGTGCGATCAATCCCTCTGTGCGATCAAGCCCCTGTACTACAACCCCCATCATGTAACAGAGACTGTTCCATGATAGGGGTAGTAGTGCAAATACTAATGTAGCCTCCCCAGCCACTGGCAGACTCCTGCAGCCAGGGAACTACTACTCCCATCATGGAAAGAAATATGTTCCATGATAGGAGAAGTAGTATTCCCAGCTACGGGAGTCTGCCGACGGCTGATACTAATAGATGAAAAACTGATGCAAATGGATGCCACTAAACGGCATCTCTTTGCATCAGTATGTATCTGTTATTAGAATGTTCCATTTAGGAGGAAATAATGGAGAAAATATGAACTTTAGTGATCCAAAAATGTGATGAAGATACCTTTTTTTAATAAATTTTCATAGGGTACCATTAAAAAAATATATTAAAAACGATACAGTAGTGATGGAAAAAAATGCATCTAACAAAATGTATCTTTATTATAATGAAATTTTGATACATTTTTAAACAGGGATCAATTTATGTGGGCAGGTAGGGCACTAAAAATGTAGCCGACAATAATAAAAATGTAGTGTGTGTGTGTGTGTGTGAGTGTGTGTGTGTGTTTTTCACTTGTTATTCTACATTTTTTTGTAGTACTACTACTTCCAGCATGGAACACACTGTTCCATGATGGGAGTAGTTGCACCTGTACTAATTGACAGACTGCCCGTGTCCCTTCTGACACCCGTTACGATCCTCCTGTATAATGTATAGATGTGACCGACCGCTCTTCTATGGTCCCCTGCACTGCCGTATATATACATTCATATTTCCCACAGAGAGCTGTGATAGGCCAGATGGTTCCAGCCACTCACAGCTCTGCGGGAAATATGAATAATAGGTGTATATACGGCATATACTATCTATACGCATTTATACATTATACAGGACGATCGCAGTGGTTGTCAGAAGGGACACTCGCTGCGATCTGTCTATTAATGCAGGTACTACAGCTCCTAGCATGGAGCAGAGTGTGCTCCATGTTGGGAGCAGTAATACCTGCAGTTGAGGACAGATCACAGCAAGTATCACTCCTGACATCCGCTGCGATCGTCCTGTCTATTGCAGAGATGCGAGCACAGGAGAACGCTGCATTCAACTGGCCCACGATGACGAATCCACTTTCCAGGAAACTGTTCCTCTAGGAATGCTCGGACCTGGCACATTCCCTGAGTTTTTCCAGCAAGATGGTGCACCACCACATTATGGGTGTCAGGTCTGAGCATTCCTAGGTGAACAGTTTCCTTTAAAGGGGATTGGTCATCGTGGGCCAGTTGAATGGCCCCCAAGGTCTCCCGATCTGACCTCCTTAGACTTTTATCTTTGGGGTCATCTGAAGGCAATTGTCTATGCTGTGAAGATACAAGATGTGCAGCACCTGAAACTACGGATACTGGAAGCCTGTGCTAGCATTTCTCCTGCGGTGTTGCTATCAGTGTGTGAAGAGTGGGAGAAGAGGGTTGCATTGACAATCCAACACAATGGGCAGCACATTGAACACATTTTATAAGTGGTCAGAAACTTGTAAATAACTCATGAAAGAATAAAGTTATGCTAAAGCCAAGCATGTCATTGTTTTTCTTGTGAAATTACCAATAAGTTTGATGTGTCACATGACGCTCTTCCTATTGAAAAAACAAAAGTTGTATTCAAAATGGCCGACTTCAAAATGGCCACCATGGTCACCACCGATCTGGAAAAGTTTCCCCCTCACATATACTAATGTGCCACAAACAGGAAGTTAATATCCCCAACCATTCCCATTTAATTAAGGTGTATCCATATAAATGGCCCACCATGTAGAATTGTATAAAAAGTATAAAAGAGTAACATTACTGTTGATATATTATGGCCCTAGTCTTGAAAAGTGTTGTTTGCGAATAATCGCAATGCGAATTTTATTCGCGAATATCGCATATTCGCGAATTTGCGAATATTCGCGAATATAGCACTATATATTTGTAATTACGAATATTTTTTTTTTTTTCACAGTACACATCACAGTGATCATCCCTCTCTGCTTCCAGCTTGTGTGGTGTAAAGAAGGCTCTAATACTACTGTGTGAGACTGGCGTGCGCATTTTCGCATATTTGAAAAATTTGCATATGCTAATATTCGCATATGCTAATTTTCACTTATGCTAATTTTCGCACATGCTAATTTTCTCACATGCAAATCTTCCTTTATGCTTATTTTTGCATATGCAAATTTAACATGAATGTTACGAATATGCGGATTTAGCGAATATATGACGAATATTCGTCCATATATTTGCGAAATATCGCAAATTCGAATGTAGCCTATGCCGCTCAACACTAGTCTTGAAAGGGGTAATGCAGCACTTATTAATGATTTAGAAAAGATTCTTACGTTGTTTCATTATTTAGAAAAGGTGCGGCTGTAAGAAAGAGAAATTAGCACAAATTGAAAAGGAAAATTGCGGCTCACATAAACTTAATTAGGTTTCACAAAGTACAAATCTGACCAAATGATGGTACAAGGCAAATCCACATAAGATGTTCACATGAGGAGCAATGTCTGTATCCATCTCCTAGATTACAGAGCGTAATGGGAGCGCTCATCTATGTGCCAACACTGCCCAAACCTGTGCACCATCTGTGCTCACCTTACATTACAGAAACAGAAGAAGCAGCATAGTCTCCAAACATTTTGGGGGGACACTCAGGACTCGAACTGTACTGTTCTTCAGGCTGTCCCTTGGATGGCAGTTAAAATGGCCGCTGTAACATAACTGTTGTCACAGCAACTGCGCCTAGCTCAGCAAACAACTGTGGACTGTACCACTACAAGAACAGGTAAACTGCCACAAAACACACAGTAAAATCACCAAGAAAGGCAACTATATGATTAAAACATGACAAATTACATATTTATGATCTCTTTTTACCCACCAGTCAATGGCTCAGTCCAGTGTTTGTTTACCAATATATATATATATATATATATATATATATATATATATATATATATATATTGCAAGATGGAAGCAGCACAATCTCAGGATGCCAAAGGTGTGTGGGTGTAGGCGGGCCTAATCGTAGCCCAGGTCACAGGTGGCAGCAAGCAGCTTGAACAATACTGGCTGACATCTGTGGGCATTGCAGCTAACTATATGATTGATTGGGCATTGCAGCTGACTTTATTGATCTGTATGAGCAATCAAGTAATTGCCCATATAATTTCCTTAGGGGACTAAAATAGTGGGGGGGGGGGGGGACTCATTTAAAAAATATAAATGAATCCCTTCCAGGGGCCAGAATATGGCGATGTAAAGCAATTCATTTTTTTTAGTTTATAATTACTTAAAAGTAAAACCTGATAAAAAATTATACAAATTGAGTATTATTGTAATTGTACCGACCTGTTGAAAATAGATAACACGTCAAATTAACCATGCAGTAAATGACATAAAAAATTTACCAAAACTGAGCCACCCCACCCCCAGAAATTAGCAAAATTGTATTTTGTTTTTTGTTTTCTAACTTACCTCACAAGCTATTTTTTATTCTGCTCAGCAGTATATTTTATAGTAAAATGAAGGGGGTTATTATGAAGTACCATTGGTGTTAATAGAAACGAGCCCCGCTATACATTGGAAAATGAAAGACTTATGAAAACAAATGTAAAAATCAGAATTGGGGGTGGAGGGTTGGCTGGGTATATTGGGCCATTGTGGGTAGACACTCACTTGGCATTTTGGCTTTTTCATTCTTTCATTCCAACCTCCCAAAAACCTTAAGGGGTATGCATATTTTTCGGAAGGAAAATTAACTTTCTGCTGTCTAAGTGTTAGAGATAATAGTATGGGAGAAGAAGTGAGTTACATACCAGCTCAAAGAGTAAGGAGTGGGAGGAACATATCACACAGGCTAGAGAAAGTGAGGAGAGCACACACAAGGGAGTTTGAACAATATAGGCTGTGTACATGTATAGAGAGAAAATGGAGCTCACACAGCAAGGTGCACTGTATATAACACAGCAAGCTGCATTGTATATAACAATGCTGAAATCCCACAACACTCAAAGTGTAACTGTTATGGGATTTATGCTGCTATATACAATGGAGCTTTTTTATGTCACTTACTGCATGGTTAATTTGACATGTTATCTATTTTCAACAGGTCGGTACAATTACAATGATACTCAAATTTTTTTTATCAGGTTTTCACTACTTTTGAGTAATTACAAACTAAAAAAAAATTAATTGCTTTACATCGCCATAATCTGGCCCCTGGAAGGGATTCATTTATATTTTTACATTGAGTTTTTTTCCACACTAAGGAAATTATAGAAGCCTATAATGAACAAATTCACAATGCCCTAATAGCAGTTAGAATTTAGTACCAAATATATGCCCACTGCTCAGGGAAACAATAAAAGCGATTGCATAAAGCCCTATATATATATATATATATATATATATATATATATATATATATATATATATTATATTTTTATATATACACACACACAGATAAATGTGTGGCAACAATGTGATGTTGCTAGCATAATAAATTTAAGTGGAAAGGGGTACTGAATAAATCTTGAACAGATGGCAAGATACAAAGTAAGATCCCACCTTACTCTCCGACGCGTTTCACTCTGCTTCCTCTAGGAGCAGGGAGGTGGGAGGAACAAGGCAAACTATTTATACCTTATACCTTATGTAGAATATATTTTAGTCTGCTGTGACAACCCCGTTAACTAGGTGGCTGCTAAAATTGCTTGGAATCCAGATGATAAGGACATTGGGTAAGAAGATTTTGAATTACTGTCTGCTAGTTTGCAGTCAGCCGGTCAGTACCACTGGGGATGTTCTCATTGATGTTCAGCCCTAAAGCAGACATCAGAAAGGGTTCTACTCAATTCTCTTTACTAATGTCATTATTGGCTGGAATCCACACACAGTTTACAGTCCCTTAAACTCTGGTAATGACAGCTGTAGATTAACCATTGGATTCCACCGTTGGATGTGCTTTGGTCTCTAGACAAGAGTATTGTAAAATGTAACTTTTTGAGTTGGAAATGTGTCATTTTCACAGGTAATAATAATGCATGCTTCAAGAGAGCATTACACTGAAGCCATAGCTTGAATTTACTACTGTTGACATTTGTATTTACAGGGGAAATTTTATAACCAATATTTATTAATTACTTACATGTTACTAATCTTAGACCAAGCAGCTCTTACCTCAAGTGCTATTCATGCTGTACAGACAGCACTCAAATAAAATTCCTTGCAACTATTGTGATCATCACCATTGTCTCAAGTAAGCAACATTTCAGGCAATAATTTGCACTTTTTCGGACCAGTTCAAGGCATGTGGTGGTTTTATGTACTTGTGGTGAGAGGGCTTTTGTGTCGTCAAAAAATATCTATTGTTCAAATCAAGTTTTTATGTTAAACATGTTTTTGAAAGATTTTTTGGTGGTTTTTAATAATTTTCCATTTTACTATGTACAGTTTATTATAAAATAATCCTGAAATATCTGACAGGAAGTTAGGTACAAAGGCTTAACCGCCTCCCTTGGTGTGCGACACCACTTACAACTCCTTCTCCCTCTCTGGGACCGCAGCCGTCCGTCACGTGACAGAGAGCCAGAGCTCCACAGCCGGTCGACATAATACCAGCATGAACGCGCAGAACCGCCCCCCCCCCACTCTGAGACCGTAACCATGGTGAGGAAAGTAACCGAGCGGGTCCGTGCGCACATCCTGCCCCATGCTGCAACTAACTAATACTGACGCCGGGGACAGCGTTCCCCGTAATAAACATCAAATACAAGGTAAAGTTAAATAACTGAAGAGCAGACTAGCTGCACTCATTCCTGTACCTGACACTGACGAGCAGGAGACACGGTGTACCAGAAGTGGAGAAAATCACATGACCACGCAATGCTGTAATGACAGCAGAGACCCTGAGCCATGTGGGAGCTAGACGGTCAGGAAGGGGCCGCAGATCGAGGGGACAGTCCCAGCAACCCGAGGTCCCAATTTTTTATCATTTTAGTCCACTGCAGGGGCTCGTGGAGCAGCCGGGCACGATGCCGGGGCACTCCAAGATGGTGCTGGTGCCTTTTTCTGCAAAAGATCCCACCCACTCACTTCCCGCCATGCGCCGGAACATGGCAGTGCTGGCGCTGCGCTGGCGCTGCAGGTAAAGAGACTACTGGCCTTGCCAACCCGGACGCCTGCACTCAGGGGACCTGCACAACAGACTGGCCAGCCGACATGAGTTGCAGGACGGACCCCGCTCCCACCACTGCTGCTACACTGCTCTCCTGTCCCAGGGACACCGAGCGACGGAGCTGTTGTGTCTGCACCCTCCAGCCCCGGACCCTCATGCACAGCTTTCCTCCCCAGTGAGACCTGAGGGAACAACACCAGTCCCTGCCAAAATCAAAGGAGGTACGTGCTCATGGGGACCCTGGACTGCCCACATCTCCAGCTGAGGGGCCACCCCACTCTCCCCTAGACGTTGAAGACAGGGCCCAGTCCCCCTCTCAAAGTATCCTCTCTATCTTCAGGAGCCCTGCAGGCTCCCCAAGGCTCCAACTCACTTCCTCAGATGGTGAAACTACTAGAGGGGATATAGAGGAAAGGACTGGGGTCCCCTCATCTTCTCAAGGATCACTCCTGATAATGCTTAGACACTGTTCACATTCAGTTCACATTTGGTCGAGGCCGTGGGCGGACCCAAGTGTCTTATACTTTAATTTTACTGCCAGAAGACAATTAACTCACCTGTGGTACCCTGTCTCCTTTCATTCCACCCCCACTTAGGGTTGGTATATGTTAAGTACACCTGTTGGGCAGATGAGTATTTCATCCCTTAGTGCTAATTTGCAAGAGTGCTTGCATTTTTCTTTGTTTTATTTTGGTTGTGTTTTTGATATTTGTTTGTTTTTCTCTTTCTCTTCACAGTACCTGTTGCTCACCAGTCGCCTCCCGACCGGCCTGTCCTGTGTGCCGGCTCCTTGTAGACAGATGCCATGACTGAGGTAAAGCTGTCTACTTTATAATTTAAACGTCCAGGGCTTCAATGTCCTGGAGAAGAAGTCCTAGGTATTGTACCACATGCACAAACAGAGGGTCAAGATACTGTGTCTCCAAGAGACTCATTTTAAGGAGGGTCATGTCCCTGATAGACTGAGCTGCTACTTCCTCGCCTGGTTTCATAGTACCAACCCTGAAACCCGCTTGAACGGAGTCTCCATAGGTTTCCTCCGGCCTCTACTCTTCAGTGTGCAAACTGTTAGGACCGACCCCGAGGCTCTTTATCTTTTTGTTAGAGGAGCGATCCTGAACCAGGTAGTGACAGTAGCATCTATCTACACCCCTAATAGCTCTCAAGTCCCCTTTCTAAAACAGACGCTAGATGAACTCTCTGACTTTGCACAGAGCATGTTAATACTGAGTGGTGACCTTATCATCCTAACTCTGGAGCCTATTACACTTCCTACAGCTGTGTGATGTGTGGCATCTCCAGCATCCGGGGACAGGGACTACACACACTACTCTAGCCCCCACGGCACTTGTAGCAGGTTAGATTACATGTTTATGCCCCATTACTATCTGCCCAGATTATCCTCCTAGCAAATAGGACATCTCTTTCTTTCAGATCATGCTCTGGTATATTGCACTGTCCGAATCCCTTCTCTCAGCACTCCACAGTTCACAGGGCATCTTAATGAGTCCAGACTCCTTGACACTCTCTGTAAATCCAACCTGAAGAGGGTGATCACTGACTTCCTCTCTGATCACGCTTCTGACCAGACCCCATGGGTGCTCATTAGCCATGGTTTCCGTCTTAAGAAGGAGAAGGTGGCCAAACTTCGACGCTTCCTTAGAAAGCTGAGTGCCTTAGAGGCCCAGTAGGAAGCTACGTCGAGGGACCTCATTAAGAAGCTAAATGAAATCTGTGCCCAGCTGAATGACTCCTACAAACAGTACAAACAGCATTGCCCTAGGGATTTTTATGAGTGGAGCAACACACCTGGGAGGCACCTGGCTAGAGCTCTCAGAGAAAGCCAAAGTAAGAGTAAAGTCCAGAGTTGGCACTGCCACTGGATACGGTACTGGATGTGTGTCACGAATAACCACTGCTACTCACGGATCCTCTGCTTGTCCGGGTGCTCTTCCGGAAAACAATAGCCGTGGAATAGAACAAAGTATACGGAGGCACTCGGGTATACTATGGGTGATTTATTGTGTACAGTTCCTACAGCGATGCTCAGTCGACAAATCGTTTTGCGCAACTGCGCTTAAACAATGACCTCTGCCTCAGGTTGGGAATCTTACCTTACTGAGGAGATCCTGAGAATTACTATTCTGACCTTTATAACCTCCCTTCCTCTGCTCATAACCCACATCCCCATCCCCTCCCACCTCATTATCTGACTACATTTACCGCACTGCCCTGCCTAGACTGTCTGACATTGACATCAAGTCCCTTGAGGCCCCCTTTACTGAGGAAGAGATTGCGCATGCCCTAGCCCTAACCACACATCGGGTAAGAGCCCTGGACCAGATGAGTACACGGCTAGGTTCTTCAAATCACTGTGAGATGACTTACTCCCCATTCTCAGTAAGGCCTCTAACTCCATCTCACCTGCATCGGGTTTCCGTTCTGCCTCTCTTAGCGTCTTTATTACCGTCATGCCCAAAGAAGGACGTGACCCTAACCTTTGCGCACAGCTACCGCCCTATATCTCTCCTGAACACAGACACCAAACTGTTCACCAAACAGCTGGTGGCCCGCTTGCCGGCTGTCCTTGGACCTCTGATCCACCCCGATCAATCTGGCTTCCTTCGGTCCAGGGAAGCTTGTGATAACACTGTGCGAGCGTTCTCCATAGTGCACCGTGCCACTGCCTGACACCATACTCTGATGCTTCTCTCACTCGACGCCAAGAAGGCGTTTGATTGGCTTGACTGGGGGTTCATTGAGGCCTCCCTGGAGCAGATGGGTCTAGGTTCGTCCATGTTGGGTCTAGTTGCGGCAGTTTATCGAGACCAGCAAGCGCGCGTAAGAGTTAACGCCTCTTTGTCTGCCCCTATTCAAATACGCAATGGCACGTGCCACGGCTGACCACTCTCCCCCCACCTCTATGTTCTTTGTCTGGAATACTTACTGAATGCGCTCAGGATGAACCCTGCTATTAAGAAGTTTTCCCAGGGGGGAGACGTGCACCACGACTCTGGGTTCTCGGACGACCTTCTTCTTCTTTCCACACCTCCCTGTCAGCGATACTGCAAGACCTCCAATTTTATTCCCATTTCAGCAATGATAAGATTAACATGGGTAAGAGCGTGGCCCTGAACATTACCCTCCCCGAAGCTGATGTGCTACGCATACAGTGAGAGCATCCATTTCTGTGGGCCTCCGGATCTATCAAGTATCTGGGGCTGCGGGTCCCAGCAAATCCCCTTTATAGTTATACACTTAAAGGGGTATTCCAGGCAAAACTTTTTTAATATACATCAACTGGCTCTGGAAAGTTAAACAGATTTGTGAATTACTTCTATTAAAAAAATCTTAATCCTTCCAATAGTTATCAGCTTCTGAAGTTTACTGTCTAACTGCTCAATGATGATGTCACGTCCTGGGAGCTGTGCATGATGGGAGAATATCCCCATAGGAACTGCATAGCTCCCGGGACGTGAGTCATCAGAGAGCAGTTAGACAGAAAACAACAACTCAACTTCAGAAGCTAATAACTATTGGAAGGATTAAGATTTTTTAATAGAAGTAATTTACAAATTTGTTTAACTTTCCGGAGCCAGTTGATATATAAAAAAAAAGTTTTGGCCTTGAATACCCCTTTAACTTTACACCTGTGTCTGAATCCATAGAGAGGGATTTGATGAAGTCGTCCAAGGGTACATTCTCCTGGCTTGGTAGGGCCAACATTTTAAAAATAAATGTTCTGCCTAGGCTACTTTATCTCTTTCAATTGGTCCCTGTTGCTATCTCCCTCCCATTCTTTAAAAGACTGGATAAGGTGATTAGGTCCTTCGTTTGGGAGAGGCAACCATCAAGGACTGCCAAGACAATTTTAACCAGATGGAAAAGGCGGGTGGGCTTGTGGACCCGGACTTCAGAGCCTATTATCTCGCTGCTACTCTGACCTGACTCTTGGACTTCTTCCACGTTCGCTCCTCAAAGTGATGGATAGATATAGAGGTCTCAGGGGTGTTCTTTGTGATTATTGCTCTCCCCTGGCTGCCCCTGGGGGCACTTCAAGCGCATAGGCTAGATGCCATACCTTGGGTGACTGGGGAACTTAAAATGCTTAAACGGTACTTGATGAAGTCTAAGATCCTTCCTCTCGCCGGATTGACCACTCACGCCCATACTAGGCAATCCCTCTTCCCGCCAGATGTTGACTGTTCCTCATTCCTGGGTATATAAGAGCCGCCCTCCCTCCCTCTTAGGGGCTTCCTAAATGGCACAGTGCTCCGCTCTTATGACGATCTGGTGCCTGGACACCTCCGTATGCCGGCCAGGCATATGCAGTATCTTCAACTCCGTCACTTTGTGGACATAGGCCATAATCTACATTTGGCTAGACCTCTACTCCCTTTTGAAGAGATGTGTGCTTCCCCCTCCCCACCTACCCGAGTGGTTTCTCAGATCTATAGTATTCTCTAAGACGATGTGGCTCATAATCCTCCAGCACTTGTGGAGGCCTGGGAGGTGGAACTACGCTCAACTTTTGCTCCAACGGATTGGTCCGCAGCCTTTCTATTGTGTCATAAGATGTCAATCTCATGCAGAGCACAGGAGGCTAATTATAAAATCTTCTCCGGGTGGTACCGGGTGCCAACCGTGCTACAAAGAATATACCCGACTGTATCTGACTTGTGCTGGCATTGCAGGGGGGGGGGGGGGTACGATGTCTCATATTTGATGGTTGTGTCCATCTCTTCTCCCTTTCTGGTCAGTAGTGGTGTCACGTATAGCGTCAGTCATGGAGTATCCAATGATGCTAAGGTACTCCTGTTATCTATCCTACCAGTATCTCGGAGGACACCGTCCAGGATTCTGGTCCACTTCCTCTTGATGGCCGCTAAGGCCGTGATACCCAGACCCTGGAAGGAAATTCTACCCCCGACTATCTCTGACTGGTACAAGGAGGTCCTCTTCATCTGCCACATGGAGGAATTGATGGCAGACTCCTCTGTCAGTAATGCCAGATTAACTGCAGTTTGGCAACCATGGTTGGCCTTTGTTGAAACCTCGCTGTACAGGACAGATTAGAACCCTAGTTACTAGGTGGAACCTCTTCTCTTACCTGCTATTTTCTATACTGTTTGATCAGCTGTGATGACTGATGCTGGTGGACTGCTGCTGTTGTGATGGTGGTGTGCAAAGGTTTATTTCTCTAGTTTATGTTTTGATACACCCCTACCCTTCCCTTCATTCCTTTCCTTGTTTCCTTTCCCTTGACTTCCATCTGCCTCATCCTCCCCCCCCCCATAACCTTCTCTTCTCTACCCTTTCCCAGTGCCTTTTGTGGTAGCCCTTGGGGGTTGTATGGTAGTTGGGGTGTTGTTTCGGTAGATGAAGGGTTAATGTTAACCCTATAGTTCACTAAAGCGAGAAAATAGAAGGAGTGCTCAACCGCACAAAATTACAATAAATAAACCGGGGTGCTACCTACAGTGACAAAACATATCACAAAGCAAGAAAAGAGAAAGAAACACAGTATAACAGTGCACACCCAAGGTATTTAACAATCAATACTCTTTATTGTACAAAAGGTAACATTAAATTACATAACACTCTAATGTAGACAAAGACATCTAAAAACATTTAAAAGACCCATAAAAGGGACACAGTACAACACGGGGAGGGGCCATGAGCCCCCTCACCCATTCCCGTCCTGCAAGAATAATCAAAATAACAACAAGACTGCTTCTACAAAGTGCACTATGCGGTAAGCATACATTGCTTAAGGTACACTCAAAACCATAATAAGGTATAATAAATTAGCCTAGAGATATAAGAATGCAAGGTAAGTGTACAAAATATAAATACATATAAATATAGATGATGAGATAGCAAACCGCAGACAGAGGAGCAGCCAGGTATAAAAGTGCAGGACAGGATCACCGGACCCCACGCGTTCCGTCACACCAAGGGGACTTCCTCAGGGGTGTTGTTTACCTTGCATTCTTATATCTCTAGGCTAATTTATTATACCTTATTATAGTTTTGAGTGTACCTTAAGCAATTTATGCTTACCGCATAGTGCACTTTGTAGAAGCAGTCTTGTTGTTATTTTGATTATTCTTGCAGGACAGGACTTGGGTGAGGGGGTTCATGGCCCCTCCCCGTGTTGTACTGTGTCCCTTTTATGGGTCTTTTAAATGTTTTTAGATGTCTTTGTCTACACTAGAGTGTTATGTAATTAAATGTTATCTTTTGTACAATAAAGAGTATTGATTGTTAAATACCTTGGGTGTGCACTGTTATACAGTGTTTCTTTCTCTTTTCTTGCTTTGTGAACCCTATAGTTCGTGACACCAGGCTAAGGGCTAGTATGCTGAGGTACTTCTCCGGCCTAGTCGCCGCTCTTCCCAGTAACGATAGGTTCATGCATAAAATGACTGAAGGTCCACAAGGTACTTGAACTTGAACTTAAATGCTTGCGGTAAATGCTTGCGGTACATCCAATGAACAGTAACAGTCTCAGGAATACAGTCTCTATCTAGTGCAATGACGGACAGTTGTTGCGGACCTTGACTTCTCATAAAAGTCTCTGAATTAGAGAATTTTGCGAAGATCCGTCCGGATTTAGGGGATAGATAAGGTCCAGTGATCTTGCAGAGTGTTTAGGGATTGACACACTCACAATTTAGCAGATATCAGGCTTCGCCGCAAGGCTCAGGCCTAAACTCACTGATGACAGCAGTGTAGATCCTTCTCCATCAACAGCCCACGAGGAAAGAGAGTGAGCTGGGCAAGGCCGTTTTTACTGGTCCAATCAACTCACCGTTACAAGGAGTGATGGGAGATAAACATCACAGGAACTTCCAAAGGTCCTCAAGCAAAAAACCATAGAGTTCACCCGGTCATGTGACCCGCAGGTCCTGCTACGCTATGTATAGGTAATTAACCATTTATATACACTTGTACAATCCTATATATATATATACACAAATCCTGAAGAATTATTAGGCAACTAATACCTAGATGAGAGGTGACTAGGGGAGGGCTAGTTAAGAAGAACCCCGACATCCTAGGGACTCTGGCTATGGGGACTTATATACAAAGATACCGGATAGGATGCGGCACCGGGACACCACAAACCCCCTTATTTAAGATAAGTCGACCTCAACGCCTGTCCCCTAAGACAGAGGGACTAGGACTAGAAGAGGATGATCTTTAAATTTGCATTTGCTATACATCCTAAATAAACATTGAATACATTTACATTCTCTGATACTCTTACTAGTATCTGGACTAGACAATAGAAATCTATCTAGACATTGGTGCTGTCTAGACATAAATGCTATCTAGACATTAACAAAGCTATCTATCCTTTAGTTTCTAGCTTCTTAAACATTTTATTAAACTTATTATACATTTTAAAGCTTACTAGACAATTAGGCAGCTATCTGACATGTAGTTGCTAGCTCCTAAGACATTTTATTAGCTCTCTACACATTTTTATGAGGCTAATTAAACATTAGTACAACTCTCTATACTTTAAGTTTCAAGCTGACTAGACATTTTTATTATCTCACACATTTTATTCTTTTTGCCAACAATGAGTTACCTGTTGGTACACGAAAGGTTATACTGACTAGCCGGAAGCTAGGTCACAGTAAGGTTGGCTGCTAGGGTCTATCGGCTACACGCTACTTACCCCTAGAGCACTTTCAAAACTACCTAACTAGGTTATTCTTAGAAATATGTGTTTAATTCTATATTTGCAAGAGCACCTACTGGCCAGGCAGAGTATCTCACACACGCAAAAAAGGAGAAGAAGAAGTGTACCTAACAGTGGCAGGAATTGAACTTCAATAGGCTACAATCCCTAAAGTGTTTTCTTGAGTGAAATATTTACTTTGGTGTATGTACTAGAAAAACTTGAGGTAGTACATTTAAGTGAGTAATCTAGAGTACTAAAAAGTGACAGGCAGAGCATTGAAGTGGGTAACCAAAGGTACTATGTGTGTAGGTACAAAATGTGAGTCCTGGTACCTTATGGGTAGTGTGCCCTGTGTAGTCCTTTGAGACCGCCGCAACACCACCTCCGAGTCATCAGGAGTTCCTTCACTTGGGGTTTCTTCAAGAGCTTCAGTCCCCGAGGGACCAGCTGGAGGGCTGGAAACAGAAGCAATATCTTCGGTGGGACTGGGGAATTCTCTGAAGACAGGTGGAGTAGTGGCGTCAATACTCGGAGCAGTCACTGGAGCAGGACTGATGCTGGGTGTAGCAACCAATGGTGGTTGACAGGGAGCAACATTTACTGGCAACTGGCTAGGCGGTACAGCTACCGGCAACTGTCTGGCTGGAGCAACCAGTGGCGGCTGACTGTATGGAGCTGGGAACGGTATACCTCAATACATGGTAGGCTGCTGAGATGGGAACAAAGGAACGTCCATAGTGGGATGAATTCCTTCCCCCGGCACATATTCTCTCATTGGCCTTGTTGGAGGGGGAGTAGAAGTAGCAGGAGGAGCAGAAGGAGTAAGAGGAGATGGGCCAAGCACATCTTTCAGACACACTTTTATCCTATTCCTGTGGACCACCTGTGGCTCGAACCCGTCTTTCTGTATCTCGTACATGTCCGTTTCAGGATAAGGGACTGCAGTAATGGTGTATGGCTCCGTTTCCCACAAGGAGTCCAGTTTATGGGTTCTAGGAAATTTTCTGAGCCACACTTTATCTCCAAGCAGCAAGGGCTGAGCCAAAGCATGTCGATTATAATCTTCCTTCTGGCGTTCATGAACTTCACCCATTTTCTTCTGAACAATGTCTTTGGCTTCCTCAATTATTCGTTGGTGCTCTGACACCCAACCTTGGGAAACCTGAGGAGAATTATTGAAAGGTGCCTGTAGCCGGAAGGTTCGATCCTTTGGCAATTGGCCATGTCGGCCCATCATCAGGAAAAAAGGCGTTTACCCCGTAGAGCAGTGGACGGTGTTGTTGTAAATTTCTAGGAGTTCAGGCAACAACTGAGGCCACTCTTTGTGCTTTGAAACAGAGGCAGCTCTAAGCATTTGGATGAACACTTGATTGATCCTCTCGCAGAGCCCATTCCCCTGGGGATGGTAGACCGTCGTCCGGAGCATCTTGTAATCATGCAAAGGTGGTTCCCCGATCCGTGAGGACCGATTCGGGACACCCCAGAGGTTGGATCCAATGTCGATAGAAGAGCTGAGCGGCAGTCTTGGCAGTAAGATCCTTGACAGGGACCACGACCACCCACTTGGAATAATGATCCACCATGGTTAGAGCATGACAATAGCCAGATCGAGTGGGGGCCAGCTTCACATGATTCAAGGCAACAATTTGATTCGGCCTTTCTGTACAGATGGCATGTAAAGGGGCTCTTGCGTCCCTTCGGGGGTTCTTTATCACGTTGCACACGGAGCACTCGGTACACCATTTCTCGATGTCTCCCCACATCCCAATCCAGTAAAATCTCCTTCTGACGGTGATCTCTGTCTTATGGACCCCGAAGTGTCCGGATTGATCATGATAGGCATTCAGGACCATGGCTGCATCTCTTCTGGGAACCACAATCTGGTGTATGCGGTCTCCGGAAACTGGGTCCAGGGAATTTTGGTAGATCAGCACTTTCTGAAGGAACAGGCGATTCCTCTGCCACCACAGCTGTTTTAACTCGAAGTCCCCGCGGGCCTTGCGCACCCGAGTGGGTACTTTCTTGTGAAGGCAATAGTCTAGGAGGTCCCCGATAACCCGGCTTTCATCCTGCAGTGTCTTCCAAGTGGATAGATCTTTAAGGACTTTGGGAGATTTAGGTCCGTCACCCACCTGGGCAGTTAGAGCACTCTGGCTCACGAACCTTTGGTAGAAGGGAGGCATTTCCACATCTTCCCACACATCCTCAGCTGGCGGTGCTTCTCCCAGGGCCCTTGCAAGAAAGTACATCCGCATTAACATTGGTTTTTCCGCTGCGATACTTAATGTTGAAATCATAGTTGGCCAACCGAGAGGCCCAACGCTGTTCCAGCGCTCCCAACTTAGCAGTGTTCAAATGGGCCAAGGGGTTGTTATCAGTGTAGACCGTGAAAGGGGTAGCAGCCAGATAGTCCTTAAACTTCTCAGTAATGGCCCAGACCAGGGCCAGAAGCTCCAGCTTGAAGGAGCTATTGTTGGCATATTTCTTCTCAGCACCTCGGAGATGCCGGCTGGCATAGGCAATCACCCTCTCTTTGCCATCTTGCACTTGGGATAAGACCGGCCCCAGACCTTCAAAGCTAGCGTCTGTGTACAAACGGAACGGCATTCTGTAATCAGGATACGCCAAAATGGGGGGTTCTGTGAGGAGGTATTTCAGGGCTCGAAAGGCATCTTCCTGTTCTTCAGCCCACTGTATGGGGAGCCTCCCATTATAATTATCCCGGGCAGTTCCTCTCAGTAATTCGGTTAAGGGTCCAGCAATTTGAGCAAAATGGGGGATGAAGCACCGGTAATATCCAGCAAATCCCAGGAAACTTCGGACGTCTCGCACCGCCCTGGGTGTAGGCCACTCTTTCAAAGCACTCACTTAGTCTGGATCAGGCTGGACTCCTTGAGCACTGACGACATGTCCCAGATAGTGTACTTGCGGCTTTAGAAAGTGACATTTAGAAGGTTTAACCTTGAGTATATGTTGGATAAGGACTTGGAAATTTTCTTTCAGGTGATCCAGGTGTTCCTGATATGTCCGAGAATAGACGATGACGTCATCTAAATACAACAGGACACTCTGGAAGTTAAGATGCCCCAAGCATCGCTCCATCAGGCGTTGGAAGGTAGCTGGTGCATTGCACAGTACAAAGGGCATACTTTTGAACTCGAAGAGACCCATAGGGGTTACAAATGCGGTCTTCTCTCTATCCTCTTCTGCCATTGGCACCTGCCAGTAGCCGCTCGTCAGATCCAGTGTGGAAAAGTAGGCGGCCGACCCCAATGCAGTCAAAGATTCTTCAATGCGAGGGAGAGGATAGGCATCCTTATGAGTTATGCTGTTCAATTTCCGGTAATCCACGCAAAAGCGGATAGTCCCATCTTTTTTCTTCACCAGGACCAAAGGTGCAGCCCAAGGACTCTGGCTTTTTTGGATGACATCGGCCTCTTTCATCTCCACGAGCATTTTTTTTATGGTCTGATACATCCCAGGAGCCACAGGGTGATGTCTCTCTTTAATGGGTGGATTGTCCCCAGTGAGAATCCTATGTTTGCTCATGGTGGTCCTGCCGAAGTCTGTGGGAAACTTGCTGAAAGCTTCCTGATATCTCTTAGCTACCTGGATGACTCCTTCCACCTGTTCCTTGGAGGTATCTTCGCCTCCGATTTGCAGTTGGCTCCACCAAGGTTCAGACGGATTCTGGTCAGGTCCTCGTTGAGCCACTTGTGACTTTGAGACCACATCTCTGACATCCAAATGGGGCAGGGTAGCCACTGGGGTATACTTGGGTAGTTGGACCGCAACTTGAGGGAGGTTAATAAGTCTTACTGGAACCTTCCCATTACGTACTGTTGCCAGGCTTCTAGCGGCTCGCACCAAGGGGCAATCTTCCAGCAGAAGGGGTTCCAAGAGCACTTGGTAATCTTGATTTTTCACTCGGGTCGGGCATGACACTAAATAACTGTCTCCGCCTTTGGCTGTAGACTAATGGCTCGGATGTCTTGAATCCTTACTAGACATGTGCAATTCGTTTCGTTACGAACACGGAACGAAACAAATTTTCCCGTTTTCGGATGTTCGTTACAAAAAGAATGCACGAAAAAAAAAATTACAAAATCCTGAAAAAGCATACAAATACGAATATACAGTTAACGAATGCATTCGTTAACTAACGCATAACGAATATGCATGTTAACGAACAACGAATGCATTCGTTATCAGTATATCGAGAGTCGGGGCCATGCATCAACTGCTTTCCGGCAGCGCAGAATGCTTAAGCTGCTGCCGGATAGCAGTTGAAGCAGCCCAGGCAGGTTCACTCACCTTTCCGCGCTGCTCCGGGCCTTCCTCTGGTGGGTCCTGGGCTGGGCCGGGGCCTTCATATAGGTCTCCCTCTCATGTCGTCATGACGCCGTCGCGCACGCCGTCCCATTATCCAATAGGAACAGCGTGCGGCAGCGACGTGATGACGTCGCTACGGAGGCCCAGTAAGGCATTGCGGCAGACAACGGAGGACCGAAGAAGACCAGGAGAGCCGAGCAGAGCCCCGCGGGGTATCGAAGAGGACTAGGAGAGCCCAGCGGAGGACCGGGGACACCATCGGGAGCAGCGGGGACAGGTGAGTAGGACTTTACTTTTTTACATTGCACGAATCCCTCAACATACGAATTACCATCGTATGTTGAGGGATCACTAGACATGTGCAGAACCAAAAATCAGAATTAACGAATGCATTCGTTGTTTTTAACGGATGCATCCGTTTTTTAAACGAATGCATCCGAAAACAAAAAAATTTTTTGCGGATGCATCCGAAAACCGAATATGATGAATGCACAGCATTCCGAATATTCGCAGAACCAAAACATTTTTAAAAACCAAAACGAACAAAACAAAAAAAAAAGAAATTTTTGATTCTGCACGTGTCTAATCCTTACTAGACAGATTTCTCCTTGATGATTCACGAACTTCTGTTCTACCTGGAGGATTTTGAGGTGGTGTTGGGCAGCTCGTCGGCCTGGGGGTGACAAGTGAGGGAGAGATGCATGTAGTGCACAGACAATATCATCAAAACAGTGCCTCATAATATTCATGCCTAAAATGAAATCAGCTGCCCCTTAGTCCCTAACATTGGTGACAATCACACCCTGCCTTTCTAGGACATGCTTTCCCACCTGCACCGTGGGCTCCCAGTAGCCATGCCTGGGTACTGATTTCCCGTTCCCTGCGATTACTCTAAACTCCGCTTCCTGAAGTTCACACAACCTTTCTGGGCCCCAATACTTATAGAAAACCCCCTGCGGAAGAGTGGATACCTGAGACCCCGTTTCTATCAGAGCTTGTAACCTGATACCTTCAACCATCACCTGTACATAAGGACAAGAAGCTACATACATAGACAGTCCCTTCTTGTCACTGGTTGATTCTGGACCTTCAGCCGCTACTCCTGGGGTGCGGTCCTCGACCCCAGGGGACGCCCGTTTAAAGTCCAGCATTGGGTCTTCCAGTGTCCATTCTTGTTACAATAACTACAGACAGGCCTCTGACTCCCAGGTGGTCTCACAGGAGGGGTACTAGGTGGACAAACAGTGCGAGGGTCAGCCTTCTTAGGTGGTGGTGTTGCAGATCTAGGAGGATTTGGCCGAACAGCCATCTCTTTAAAGGCCTTGGATAACTGTTCAATGTCCTGTTTAATGTCTTGTAAGTCAGCTGTCCAAGGGCAAGAAGAAGGTGTTGATTGGGCAGATTGAGAAGGGACAGGCGGCTGGGGCGAAGGCCCCGGAGATTCGGTAGCGGGAACACTAGTCTCTTCTGTCTGAGGCCCTGACTCTATTACTTTAACCGCTAGTCTCTTAAAAGCTGGGAAAGCCATGTCGGGATTTTGCATGGCCAGCATCCTAAGTTGGGCCTTGTCCCATTTGTTCAGTGCCCCTTCTATAAAACAGTCCATCAGTACTTGATTGCCCCTGATCGGGCGTGATGCCGTCCAACTACTGTACTGCCTCTAATGCGTTTTGTAAAGCTACTGCATATGCTCTGAGAGTCTCACCCGGCTTCTGACGTCGTTCATATAGTCTGAGGCGTACCTCTGAGGGAGAATGAGATTCAAACACTTGAGAGAGTACTTCAAAAATCTGTCCCACTGTGGCTTTATCAGCCACCGGCCAGGTACGCAATTCCTCCAAGGCGGGTCCCTGGAGCTTTCGCAGAAGCAGCTGTATCTGTTGGTGAGGGGGTAATGCATAACATCTGAAGAGGCTGTAAAACTTTTCTTTAAAGTCTCTCAATGTAAAAGGGTCACCATTGTAGGTGGGAAGCACAGGATTCCCCAAGAAGACAGGTGCAGCCACAGGGGCTCCCAACACATAGGGATAGACTGGAGGTGGACTTGCTGGGTCCTGCTCCGCTGGTGATGGAGGTCTTGCTGGAATCACAGGTAGAGTACGTCTTTGGGAAGTAGAAGGTGTTGGTGAAGGTGGCAACACCCTTCTGACTTGGGGTGGAGACCCCATTGGTGGGGCCACTGGAGCATCGCCCCCTTGCTGTTCAGATGGGGACTGTGGGGCTGCAGGCCCTTATATGGGCAGGGGCAGGGCCGTTTTTACTGGTCCAATCAACTCACCGTTACAAGGAGTAATGGGAGATAAACATCACAGGAACCTCCAAAGGTCCTCAAGCATAAAACCATAGAGTTCACCCGGTCACGTGACCCGCAGGTCCTGCTACGCTATGCATAGGTAATTAACCATTTATATACACTTGTACAATCCTATATATACAAATCCTCAAGAATTATTAGGCAACTAATACCTAGATGAGAGGTGACTAGGGGCAGGCTAGTTAAGAAGAACCCCAACGCCCTAGGGACTCTGGCTATGGGGACTTATATACAAAGGTAACAGATAGGATGCGGTACCGGGACACCACACTTTCTTATATTGACTTCTTTCAGGGCTGGTGCAAGGATTTTTGCCGCCCTAGGCGAAACCTAATTTTGCCGCCATAGTGTTAGTGAAAAGCACCACCATACCAGAACAGAACAATACCGGCATACTGTGACTGAAGAACAACACCATTCCAGTACAGAACAATAGCGCCATACCGTGGCTGAATAATAATGCCATTCCATAACAGAACAATACCCTTATACCGTGACTCAGCGTTTCCCAACCAGGGTGCCTCCAGCTATTGCAAAACTACAACTCCCAGCATGCCTAATTGCAGTTTTGCAACAGCTGGAGGCCCTTTGGGAAACACTGATGTAGATATATTTTTACACATTTAATTCCCACCCAACCCCTTACATACAGGGCCGCTGAGGCACTTACAGGGAGCGACAGTGCCTCTGTCTTCCACAAGCACTCGTAGGGAGTCTACCCATGCTGACACAGTAGCTGCATGGAACAGTAGAGAGGCGGCGGGATGCTGTTTCTTGTGCACCGCTAACACAGTTCCAGGTGGTCCTGGGGAAGGGGTGCTGAGAACAGGCCAGTGCTTTTGGATCAGCGCCACATGGGGGGGTGGTGATGATATGAATCACTCAGTGAGTAAATGAAGCTTTAGTTTGCTGACATCAACGGCAGTGCGCCCTCATTTGCAAAAGCACTATAGGTCCTTAAAGGGATACTCCACCCCTAGACATCTTATCCCCTATCCAAAGGGGACCTCTGTGATCTCGGCTGCGGCACCCCAGACATCCGGTGAACGGTGCAAACTTCGTTCCATGTCGGATGACTGGCGATGTGGGACGGAGGTTTGTGATGTCCCAGTCATGCCCGCTGGTGACATCACAGCCACTCCCCTCAATGCAAGGCTATGGGAGGGGGCGTGGTGGCTGTCACGCCCCCTCCCATAGACTTGCATTGAGAGGGCATGACCGTGATGTCGCGAGCGGGGCGTGGCCGTGATGTCATGAGCCTCTGGCGCTTCACCCGAAGCTATAAACGAACGCCAGGTGCAGCAGGGAGATAGCAGGGGTCCCAAGCAGCTGGACCCCCATGATCAGACCTCTTAACCCCTATCCTTTGGATAGGGGATAAGATATCTAGGGGCAGAGTACCCCTTTAAGGCCAAAATGGGCTTGGTCCTTAAGGGGTTAAATCATATTTCTAAATGCCGTTAAAAGCAGTTCAGGCAAGATGGCAACCTCTATAATGTACAAAATTGTTGCAAAAATTGCAATCATAAAGTAAAAAGAGATTAGAAAAAAAAAACATGTTACAGTATCTGCATGAAACATTCTTTTTAAGGGGTTGTCTGGAAATGTTTATTACCTTTAACAGTGGCAAGACTGGGGTAAAAAAGTAAAAGACCTGCTACTGAGCTGCTGCTCTTCTAATGGCACTTTCTGGTGTCCTCTTCAGTGCTTGCTCAGTGGTGGATAAGGTGGGTCACTGCTGTCACTAGTGAAGAAAAGAGACTAGAATGTGCTGGGTGCAATCAGAACAGCCTGGTCACTGTAAATAATGAAAGTTTTCTGTTTGAACCGCTTAAGGTTTTGCAGTCGTACCATGATAGAATTCTAAAATAAACATTTAATCAGCTCACTCATGATTAAGTGAGCAATCCTGAAACGCGTCAAGCTGTATTCTGTTCCTTATGATAAAAACTGTGAGCAACTTTTTATTGAATTAAATAAAAGCAAAAGTTTTATCCAATTTCTGGGAATGCTGGACTACTTTTTTTTTTTACATAGCATTGTGTTTGAAATCAAAGCATGAAAAAAGAAAGCTTATAATGAAGTTGAATGCAATAATGGATATTTTTATGCAAACTCTTCAGTTGTTAGTGTTATTTTGGTAAAATTAGATAAGATATGATGAGCTCCATCTGGTTCACCGTTGTGAATCTAATGCCTTTGACACCCAACTTGTAGGTAGCCTACAGCATAATTATATAGCACTGTCAGAATGCCATCTAATTTCACATAATAGCACATTGAACCTATTGTGTCGTAAGGACCTTATGACTAGGAATGGAAGTTATCTTAGATGCAATATAACACCGGATAAAAGATTAAGCAATGATTCACCTGTAATGTTGCTGTCTTTGCTGTACTTGCTGATTACGTTGAAATCTGTTCCATTATAATACTGCGTCAATGTCACATATTGTATAATATATTGATTTTGTTAACGCAATCACTTTCCATTTGTCTGTAAATAGCTGTGGTTTAGGAATAACACAAAAAGATTATCTATCTATCTATCTATCTATCTATCTATCTATGTAACCATTCATTCACATCTATATTTGTATCTGTCCAACTATTAATAGGGTATTCCAAGACCACAAGAACTTTAATATTTAAGGCCTATTCATAAGATAAGCCATCAACATTGGTGGGGGTCCATTTTCCCTGCACCACCACCACCAATCAGCTGGCTAAAGATGCCACGCTCCAATCAGGTGATCTGCAGGGGTACTAGAAGTTGGACTCCCATCCATATGATATAGATGAACTATCCTAAGGAAAGGCCATCCATATTTGGGTATATTCACATGGCAGAATTTCCGCATGCGTAATTCCGGACAGATTTTGCATGCAGCTTCAGAGCCCAATAGACTTCTAAGGGATTCCGTACTCCCATTTACACTTCAAAATTTCCACATGCGGATTCTGCACGGAATCCGCACCAATTCTGCACAAAATCCACACAAGCCAGAAACAACCCAAATGAATGTGGATGTGGAATTGGTGCAAATGTGCAGAAATTCTGCTATGCGAATATAACCTTATAGTCCTAGAAAGCCTAGAGAAACTTCTAATCTCACTATTGTATCATTGTGGGCCCACTCCATATTACATTTGCATAGAATAAGATTTTGTGACTGTCCTGGAAACTGTTAGCAGGTAACAGTCTGTGTACTGTGAATAAACAGTCATAGGGGCCATTCTGATGTGTTTGTGAGCATTTTCATAGGTACATTCATAATATAGTATGCAAACTTACACTGTAATATATACTGTAGGCTGCTGTAAACAGGGCCAGCACCACCTATAGGCCAGGTAGGCACCATCCTAGAGCGCCTAGGGTATGAGGACACCGCCTAGGGGACCAGGATGCCTATTCACTGCAGACTTGGCTTCCTGTGCACACAGAAAGAATAGGAGCTGCGGGGGAAAAGAACGCCTGGAGATTTGGGGGAACGATGTATAGGTGAGTGGTGTTTTTTTTTTACATTTTATTTGGCTTGCAGTGAGGAGGCACTCTGAGGGGACATGGCTGGGGGCAAAGTATTTTATTCAGTTACAAAATAGTGCAAAAAAAAGGGTGCGACCAAGGGGCGGGGCCAGATGTCTGCCAAAATTAGATTTTTCCTAGGGTGGCAAAAGTCATTGCACCAGCCCTGACTGTAAATAGAGATTAAAGGGGTTATCCAGGAATAGAAAACACAGCTCCATGTCTGTCTCCAGGTTGGGTGTGGTTTTACAACTTTGCTCCATTCACTTCACTGGAAATGAGCTGCACAACCAGACCCAACCTGGAAACAAACGGGGAGCGTTTTCTAAAAGAAAGTCGCTCTGTTTTTCTATTCCTGGATAAATGGAGCAATTCTGTTAAAGGGTTGTTTAGGATTAGAAAAACAAGGCGTATATTTTTCAAAAACAGCTGCAATTCCACCTGCAACCTATGGACAGGTGTGGCCCTGTTTTTGGAAGAAAGCATTAATGTTTTTACAATCCTGGACAATCCCTTTAAGAATTTGGCTCTTTCATAGAATACTCTAAGTAGTTCCAGACAGGAGATTTAATACTGAAAGGATAGCTGGACTTTTTTAGACTTGTTTTCATTTTGTTTCATATTTCACTATCTTGTCGCATAAAAAAATAGTTGTGCTTTTAAGCAATAAATAGAGTGACTGGGTCAGAGTCAAATGCAACTTCACTTGATTGATGGCATACATTTATTCCACAACTCAGTACTTTTATATAGAAAGCAGCTGTCAAGCAATAGTTCCTAAGAAGGATGATATGTGATTTAAGGGGATTCCCTAACTTTTAACATTGTGTCCTCTCCTTAGAAAGGCCTTTATTGTGTAATTAGTGGATCAGAAGCCAAGGACCTACACCCAGGGGCATCACTAGGCTTAAACATTCGGGGCCTGTGCTCCGGATAGAATGATCAGTGCCCCGAATTTCCTGCTGGGAACAGGCAGCGCCACCTGGTGGTCAGGGACCAATGTTCGCTACACCTATTAGATCAGTGGTTCGCAACAGGACAGGCATACCAAGCAATTGCTTGGGGCCCCGAGCTGGCCCGGGGCCCCAAGCAGAACCGGAGTATGCCTGTCCTGTAGCAACGGGGCAATTCCCCCATCACTATTAACTCCCTGCGGCCCTGCGTTAAGTTTAAAAATGCAGGGGCCGCCGGGAGATAGCGCACGCCAGGACGTCACTGAGGTCCCGTGCGTGTGCCCATAGAAACAAAGGCGCCGAGGACCTGAGGATCGATAAGGAGGAAGACGCACAATGGCCAGCTTGGTAAGTGACCAGAGGCACGTCATCTTCGGTGCTCCGACCACTGGAGTGGGCAGTACACGCATACAGCCTCCAGCCACACACTGTATATGGCTGGAGGCTGTATGTCTGTGGGGGAACACTGCCTACATAATGTGGGGGAACACTGCCTGCCTAATGTGGGGGAACACTGCCTGCCTAATGTGGGGGAACACTGCCTGTGCCTAATGTGTGGGGGGAACACTGCTTGCACCTAATGCGAGGGGGAACACTGCCTGCGCCAAATGTGTCTTAATGGTTTTGTTCTTTAATGGTTTTGTTCATTTTGTGCACCTATGTATAAATATATATTTAAATATATACCTCCTATGTTTTGAATTTGAAAAAATCTTATTTTATTTTCCAATTAAGAATGGTTCGTTGAATGTGCATATAAAACTGGTGGGGTTCAGTACCTCCAACAAGGTTAAGAACCACTGTATTAGATGAAAGAAGAAAGAAGGGGTGTTGCTGTTGCAGACCCTGAATGATACAGTCTGTTTAAACTATATACTACATAAATATCCCCCTCCCAACATATATATATATATATATATATATATATATATATATATATTGTGGTAAAGTATACGGGAAAGTGGTGGATGGGCTGTATATTTCACCTGGTTCCTCAGCCAGGCACGATATAGGAAATCCAGAAGGTTATGTTGCTTTAGCAGAGCATAGTCTGCTGGGGCTATGTTCTTTAAGTTATATAGGCTGTATTTCCTGGACTAGAGGATAGGTTGGAAGTGGGAGTGCTCCAGTCCACACCCCTAGTACAGTACGGACTTCCCTAATGTAAGCTGTTCTCAGGTGAGGCTTCCGGGGCTGATTGCTGGAGAGACTGAGATGAGAAGCAGCCACAGCCAGAACTGCAGCTCAAACATAGCAGGTCTAAACCTTCCTCTATGAACATTTTTGTGAGTTTGCTTGGGGCCAGACATTAGGCCCACAGTAGGATTGTGAGGTATCCTGATGTTTAGTTAGAGCCGAACAGACTTAGGTTTTTTTGTTTTGTTTGTACTATGCTTAGTGCCTAAAATCATTTATATAAAACATCCTCTTGGACGTTTGAAACCTGCTGCCTGTGTGAATACTGTCATTGCCAACCCCACCGTGTGAGCTGTTCCCTACAATTGGTGGAGAATGCGGGCAAACTGTTGCTAGGGCCAATGGCATGACAAAACGCTGATTTTGTGGATATTAAAAGGGCCAGAAGCATATGACCTGGATTAACCTCTTAAGGACATAGAACGTTCTCTAACGTCCCCGCTACATGGGATTTAATGCCCAAGGACGTTAGAGAACGTCCTGTTGTATTTCCGATCTCTGCCGCGTGCCGGGCAGAGATCGGAACTGGATGCCTGCTGAAATCCTTCAGCAGGCATCCAGGGCAAACGCCGAGGGGGGCCATGTAGGCCCCCCATGTCATCGATCGCTGCAAATCGCAAGGGAAATCGCCCTTGCGATCTGCGGCAATACCGGCTGATCGGGTCTCTGGGACCCGACCGCCCGGTAATTTCGCATGATCCCGGCTGTCACAGACAGCCAGGACCATGCTGAAGACTAGGAGCGAGGTGGCAAGCCTGCCACCTCCTCCGATCCCCTGCGATCCGTCGGTTAACTAACGGACCAATCGCAAGGGGGGGGCGGTTACTTCCTCCCTCCCTGCCCGGCCCCTGGAAGTCCGGAGAGGATGGGAGGAAGACCAGAGGACGCGGTGGGGAACGGGGGAGTGCTGGGGACTGGCCCCGGTACTTACCTCGCCCCTGAAGACCCGGATCCCGACGATGAAGACGGCGGCAGCGGCTACAGGTGAGTAGATCTTCAGCCGCGGTCGGGCCCTTTACAGCAATGCACGTCGCCGTAAAGCGAAATGCATTGCTGTAATGGGACCCTGTAAATTACAGCTCCCAGCATGCCCAGACAGCCCTTGGCGTCTGGGCATGCTGGGAGTTGTAGTTTTGCAACATCTGGAGGTCCACAGTTTGGAGACCACTGTGCCCTTCCAGATGTTGCAAAACTACACATCCTCAGCATGCCCTTACTGTCCATGCATGCTGGGATTTGTAGTTCTGTAACATCTGGCCCTTCAGATGTTGCAGAACTACAACTCCCAGCATGCCTGGACAGTTTTGGCATGCTGGGAGTTGTAGTTTTGCAACATCTGGAAGGGCACAGATTGGGAACCACTGTATTAGTGGTCTGCAAACTGTAGTCCTCCAGATGTTGCAAAACTACAACTCCCAGCATGCTGGGAGTTGTAGTTCGGCAACATCTGGCTCTAAAGATGTTGCCGAACTACTACTCCCAGCATGCCTGAGAATGCTGGGAGTTGTGGTTTTGCAACAACTGGAGGCACACTGGTTGGGAAACATTGTCTGTTTCCTAACTCAGTGTTTCCCAATCCGTGTGCCTCCAGCTGTTGCAAAACTATAACTACCAGCATGCACTGATAAACTGTGCATTCTGGGAGTTGTAGTTTTGCAACAGCTGGAGGTCCCCCCCTGTGAATGTACAGGGTACATTCACATGGGCAGGGGGCTTACAGTGAGTAACAGGCTGCAAGTTTGCAATGCAGCAAATTTTGCGCGGCAGCTCAAACTCGCAGCGGGAAACTCGCTGTAATCCCCCGCCCGTGTGACTGTACACTAAAAACACTACACTACACTAACAGAAAATAAAATAAAAAGTAAAAAACACTACATATACACATACCCCTACACAGCCCCCATCCCCTCCCAATAAAAATGAAAAACGTCTGGTACGCCACTGTTTCCAAAATGGAGCCTCCTGCTGTTGCAAAACAACAACTCCCAGTATTGCCTGACAGCCGTTGACTGTCCAAGCATGCTGAGAGTTTTGCAACAGCTGGAAGCACCCTGTTTGGGAATCACTGGCGTAGAATACCCCTATGTCCACCCCTATGCAAATCCCTAATTCAGGCCTCAAATGCGCATGGCGCTCTCTCACTTTAGAGCCCTGTCGTATTTCAAGGCAACAGTTTAGGGTCACATACGGGGTATCGCCGTACTCGGGAGAAATTTTGTTACAAATTTTGGGGGGCTTTTTCTCCTTTAACCCCTTATGAAAAGGTGAAGTTGGGGTCTACAACAGCATGTTAGTGTAAAAAAATAAATTTTTTACACTTACACGATGGTGTTGCCCTATACTGTTCATTTTGACAAGAGGTAAAAGGGAAAAAAGCCCCCCAAAATTTGTAATGCAACTTCTCCCGACTACGGAGATACCCCATAAGTGGGCGCAAAGTGCTCTGGGGGCGCAGAACAAGGCCCAGAAGGGAGAGTGCACCATGTACATTTGAGGTGATTTGCACAGGGGTGGCTGATTGTTACAGCGGTTTTGACAAACGAAAAAAAAACAAAAAACACATGTGACCCCATTTTGGAAACTGCACCCCTCACGGAATGTAATGAGGGGTGCAGTGAGAATTTACACCCCACTGGTGTCTGACAGATCTTTGGAACAGTGGGCTGTGCAAATTAAACATTTTGTACAGCCCACTGTTTCAAAGTTCTGACAGACACCAGTGGGGGGTAAATGCTCACTGTACCCCTTGTTACGTTCCTCAAGGGGTCTAGTTTCCAAAATGGTATGCCATGTGGGGGTTATTTTGCTGTCCTGGCACCATAGGGGCTTCCTAAATGCAACATGCCCCCCCGAGCAAAATTTGCTCTCCAAAAAGCCAAATATGACTCCTTCTCTTCTGAGCATTGTAGTTCGCCCGTAGTGCACTTCAGGTCCACTTATGGCGTACCTTCATACTCAGAAGAGATGGGGTTACAAATTTTGGGGGGTATTTTCTGCTATTAACCCTTGCAAAAATGTGAAATTTGGGGGGAAACACATATTTTAGTGAAAAAATATATATATTTTTTTACATATGCAAAAGTCGTGAAACCCCTGTGGGGTATTAAGGCTCACTTTATTCCTTGTTACGTTCCTCAAGGGGTCTAGTTTCCAAAATGGTATGCCATGTGAGTTTTTTTTTGCTGTTGTGGCACCATAGGGGCTTCCTAAATGCGACATGCCCCCCGACCAAAATTTGCTCTCCAAAAGCCAAATATGACTCCTTCTCTTCTGAGCATTATAGTTTGCCCGTAGTGCACTGCAGCTCCACTTATGGGGTACCTCCATACTCAGAAGAGATGGGGTTACAAATTTTGGGTGGGGGGGTATTTTCTGCTATTAACCCTTGCAAAAATTTGAAATTTGGGGGGGAAACACACATTTTAGTAAAAAAAAAATGTTTTTTACATATGCAAAAGTCGTGAAATACCTGTGGGGTATTAAGGTTCACTTTACCCCTTGTTACGTTCCCCAAGGGGTCTAGTTTCTAAAATGGTATGCCATGTGGGGATTTTTTGCTGTTCTGGTACCATAGGGGCTTCCTAAATGCAACATGCCCCCCAAAAACCATTTCAGAAAAACGTACTCTCCAAAATCCCCTTGTCGCTCCTTCGCTTCTGAGCCCTCTACTGCGCCTGCCGAACACTTTTCATGGACATATGAGGTATGTGCTTACTCGAGAGAAATTGGGCTACAAATAGTATAAAAAGTATACATTTTCTCCTTCTACCCCTTGTAAAAATTAAAAAAATTGGGTCTACAAGAACATGCGAGTGTAAAAAATGAAGATGGTGAATTTTCTCCTTCACTTTGCTGCTATTCCTGTGACACACCTAAAGGGTTAAAACGCTGACTGAATGTCATTTTGAATACTTTGGGGGGTGCAGTTTTTATAATGGGGTCATTTGTGGGGTATTTCTAATATGATGACCCTTCAAATCCACTTCAAACCTGAACTGGTCCCTGAAAAATAGTGAGTTTGAAAATTTTGTGAAAAATTGGAAAATTGCTACTGAACTTTGAAGCCCTCTGGTGTCTTCCAAAAGTAAAATCACGTAAATTTTATGATGCAAACATAAAGTAGACATATTGTATTTGTGAATAATTTTTTTTTGATTTGGAATATCCATTTTCCTTACAAGCATAGAGCTTCAAAGTTAGAAAAATGCAAAATTTTCAATTTTTTCATCAAATTTTGGAATTTTTCACTAAGAAACGATGCAAGTATCGAAATTTTTTTACAAATAACATAAAGTAGAATATGTCACGAAAAAACTATCTCGGAATCAGAATGATAGATAAAAGCATTCCAGAGTTATTAATGTTTAAAGTGACAGTGGTCAGATGTTCAAAAAACGCTCCGGTCCTAAGGTGTAAAAGGGCCTTGTCCTTAAGGGGTTAAAGCTGCTGCTGATACAAGCACAACAGCAGGCCATGGCACAACAACAGCAGTCCATGGCACAAAATCAGAAGTCCATAGCACAACAACAACACCAGCAGTCCATGGCACAACAGCAGAAAACAAATTGCTTCTTAATGGAGCAGATTGCTGCGCTCAGAGAGACTGTTGTGGCTCAGACCTCACAAGTGGAGAGAAGCCCCGCTGAGACTGTGAATGTGAGGGGGGCCGTTCAGCGGATCTTACAAAAAATTACACCTGATGATGACGTTGAGGCCTACCAGAGGGGATGCCCTAGACTTAATATTAACCAACGTACCTGACAGAGTAATTAATGTGCAAGTAGAAGGATACCTAGGAAATAGTGATCATAATATAATACATTATAACTTGTTCTTCAATAAGGGAATCTCTCGAGGGGCCTCAAAACAATGAACTTTAGGAAGGCAAAGTTTGATCAACTCAGAAAAGCCCTTAACAATATAAAATGGGATAATGTCCTCAAAAAAAGCAATACTGACACTAAATGGGAGAATTTTAAAAATATCTTAAATTTTCACTGTAAGATGTACATATCTTATGGGAATAAAAGGGTCAGAAATAAAAGATAACCAATATGGATGAATAAAAATGTTAAGGGGGCAATAAATGACAACAATAAAGCATTTAAATTAGTAAAACAGGACAGCAGTGAGGAAGTGTTAAAAAGCTATAGAGAAAAATGTAAAATATGTAAAAAACAGATAAAAGCCGCAAAAATAGAGACAGAACGACTCATTGCCAAAGAGAGTAAAAATAAACCCCAAAATGTTCTTTAACCCCTTAAGGACCAAGCCATTTTAGACATTAGGACCAGAGCGTTTTTTGCACATCTGACCACTGTCACTTTAAACATTAATAATGCTGGAATGCTTTTAGTTATTATTCTGATTCCGAGATTGTTTTTTCGTGACATATTCTACTTTATCATAGTGGTAAAATTTTGTGGTAACCTGCATCCTTTCTTGGGGAAAAATCCCCAAATTTGATGAAAAATTTAAAAATTTAGCATTTTTCAAACATTGAAGCTCTCTGCTTGTAAGGAAAATTGATATTCCCCCCCAAAAAAAAAAAATGTATTCACATTTCCAATATGTCTACTTTATGCTTGAATCATAAAATTGACGTGTTTTTACTTTTGGAAGACATCAGAGGGCTTCAAAGTTCAGCAGCAATTTTCCAATTTTTCACAACATTTTCAAACTCACTATTTTTCAGGGACCAGTTCAGGTTTGAAGTGGATTTGAAGGGTCTTCATATTAGAAATACCCCACAAATGACCACCATTATAAATACTGCAACCCCCACAGTATTCAAAATGACATTCAGTCAGCATTTTAACCCTTTAGGTGTTTCACAGGAATAGCAGCAAAGTGAAGGAGAAAATTCACAATCTTTATTTTTTACACTCGCATGTTCTTGTAAACCCAATTTTTGAATTTTTACAAGGGGTAAAAGGAAAAAATGTATACTTATATTTGTAACCCAATTTCTCTCGAGTATGGACATACCTCCAATGTCTATGTAAATTGTTCGGCGGGTGCAGTAGAGGACTCAGAAGCGAAGGAGCGAATTTTGGAGAGTACGTTTTTCAGAAAAAAAATGTTTTCACTAAAATGTGTGTTTCCCCCCAAATTTCACATTTTTGCAAGGGTTATTAGCAGAAAATACCCCCCCAAAATTTGTAACCCCATCTCTTCTGAGTATGGAGGTACCCCATAAGTTGGCCTGAAGTGCACTACGGGCGAACTACAATGCTCAGAAGAGAAGGAGTCATATTTGGCTTTTTGAGAGCAAATTTTGCTCGGGGGGGGGGGGGGGGGGGGGGCATGTCGCATTTAGGAAGCCCCTATGGTGCCAGAACAGCAAAAAAAGAAACACATGGCATACCATTTTGGAAACTAGGCCCCTTGAGGAACATAACAAGGAATAAAGTGAGCCTTAATAATCCACAGGGGTTTCACGACTTTGCATATGTAAAAAAAAAATGCTACAATGCTCAGAAGAGGAGGGGCGCCATTGAACTTTTGGAAAGAGATTTCGTTTGGAATGGTAGTCAGGGGCCATGTGCATTTACAAAGCCCCCCATGGTGCCAGAACTGTGGACCCCCCACATGTGACCCTATTTTGGAAACTACACTCCTCATAGAATTTAATAAGTGGTGCAGTGAGCATTTACACCCCACTGGCGTTTGACAGATCTTTGGAACAGTGGGCTGTGCAAATGGAAAATAAAATTTTTCATTTTCACGGATCACTGTTCCAAAAATCTGTCAGACACCTGTGGGGCGTAAATGCTCACTGCACCCCTTATTACATTACATGAGGGGTGTAGTTTCCAAAATGGGGTCACATGTGGGGGGGGTCTATTGTTTTGACACTATGGGGGCTTTGTGAACACAAGTGGCCTTCAATTCCGGAAAAAAATTCTCTTCAAAAAAAAGTATGGGGCAACACCAGCATGTTAGTGTAAAAAATAAAAAAAAAATTATACCAACAGGCTGGTATAGACCCCAACTTTTCCTTTTCATAACGGGGGTAAAAGGATAAAAAGCCCCCCAAATTTGTAGTGCAATTTCTCCCGAGTACGGAAATACCCCATATGTGGCCCTAAACTGTTTCCTTGAAATACGACAGGGCTCTAAAGTGAGAGAACGCCATGCACATTTGAGGACTTCATAGGGATTGCATAGGGGTGGACATAGGGGGATTTTATGCCAGTGATTCCCAAACAGGGTGCCTCCAGCTGTTGCTAAACTCCCAGCATGCCTGGACAGTCAGTGGCTGTCTGGAAATGCTGGGAGTTGTTGTTTTGCAACAGCTGGAGGCACCGTTTTGGAAACACTGCCGTACGATTTTCATTTTTATTGGGGGGGGGGGGGGGGCAGTGTAAGAGTGTATATGTAGTGTTTTACTCTTTATTATGTGTTAGTGTAGTGTAGTGTTTTTAGGCTACATTCACACTGGCGGGTGTTTTCAGTGAGTTTACCGCTAGGAGTTTGTGCCACGGCGACAAATTTGCCGCAGCCCAAACTTGAAGCAGAAAACTAACTGTAAAACTGCCTGTGTGAATGTACCCTATACATTCACATGGGGGGGGGGGTTCCTCTAGCTGTTTCAAAACTACAACTCCCAGCATGTACTGACAGACCGTGCATGCTGGGAGTTGTAATTTTGCAACAGCTGGAGGCACACTGGTTTGAAAATCTTCAGTTACCTAACTCAGTATTTTCCAACCAGTGTGCCTCCAGCTGTTGCATAACTTCAACTCCCAGCATGTACTGATCGCCGAAAGGCATGCTGGGAGATGTAGTTATGCAACAGCTGGAGGTACGCAACTACAACTCCCAGCATGCAGATATAGCTGTTTGCTGTTTGGGCATGCTGGGATTTGCAGTTTTGCAACATCTGGAGAGCTATAGTTTAGAGACCACTGCACAGTGGTCTCCAAACTGTGGACCTCCAGATGTTGCAAAACTAGAAATCCCAGCATGCCTGGACAGCAAACTGCTGTGTGGGCATACTATCAGTTGTAGTTTTGCAAGATTTGGAGGTGCACAGTGTAGAGATCACTGTGCAGTGGTCTCAAACTGTAGACCTCCAGCTGTTGCAAAACTGCAAATCCCAGCATGCCTTAAAAGCTCTCTGGGCATGCTGGTAATTGTAGTTTTGCAACATCTGGAGGGTTACAGTTTAGAGACCACTATAGTGTTCTCAGACTGTAGCCCTCCAGATGTTGCTAAGTAACTCACCGGCTTCCGTACGATCCAGGGAGCTGCGACGCCATCTTCTTCTTCCGCCGATCATCGCCCGCTGCCATCGCCGTTGGGTGAGTGGACTTCGGCGCCCAGTGCCTGTCGGTTTCCCTGTCCTGCCCAGCCTATTGTGGGTGGGCAGAACGGGGAAACCGAAAGTAAAGCCCCCGCCCCCGATCTGCTATTGGTGGTTGCATCTAGACCACCAATAGCAGGGATAGGTGGTACCATAGGGGCTTCCTAAATGCAACATGCCCCCCAAAAACCATTTCAGAAAAACGTACTCTCCAAAATCCCCTTGTCGCTCCTTCGCTTCTGAGCCCTCTACTGCGCCTGCCGAACACTTTTCATGGACATATGAGGTATGTGCTTACTCGAGAGAAATTGGGCTACAAATATAAGTATACATTTTCTCCTTCTACCCCTTGTAAAAATTAAAAAAATTGGGTCTACAAGAACATGCGAGTGTAAAAAATGAAGATGGTGAATTTTCTCCTTCACTTTGCTGCTATTCCTGTGACACACCTAAAGGGTTAAAACGCTGACTGAATGTCATTTTGAATACTTTGGGGGGTGCAGTTTTTATAATGGGGTCATTTGTGGGGTATTTCTAATATGATGACCCTTCAAATCCACTTCAAACCTGAACTGGTCCCTGAAAAATAGTGAGTTTGAAAATTTTGTGAAAAATTGGAAAATTGCTACTGAACTTTGAAGCCCTCTGGTGTCTTCCAAAAGTAAAATCACGTCAATTTTATGATGCAAACATAAAGTAGACATATTGTATTTGTGAATAATTTTTTTTTGATTTGGAATATCCATTTTCCTTACAAGCATAGAGCTTCAAAGTTAGAAAAATGCAAAATTTTCAATTTTTTCATCAAATTTTGGAATTTTTCACTAAGAAACGATGCAAGTATCGAAATTTTTTTACAAATAACATAAAGTAGAATATGTCACGAAAAAACTATCTCGGAATCAGAATGATAGATAAAAGCATTCCAGAGTTATTAATGTTTAAAGTGACAGTGGTCAGATGTTCAAAAAACGCTCCGGTCCTAAGGTGTAAAAGGGCCTTGTCCTTAAGGGGTTAAAGCTGCTGCTGATACAAGCACAACAGCAGGCCATGGCACAACAACAGCAGTCCATGGCACAAAATCAGAAGTCCATAGCACAACAACAACACCAGCAGTCCATGGCACAACAGCAGAAAACAAATTGCTTCTTAATGGAGCAGATTGCTGCGCTCAGAGAGACTGTTGTGGCTCAGACCTCACAAGTGGAGAGAAGCCCCGCTGAGACTGTGAATGTGAGGGGGGCCGTTCAGCGGATCTTACAAAAAATTACACCTGATGATGACGTTGAGGCCTACCAGAGGGGATGCCCTAGACTTAATATTAACCAACGTACCTGACAGAGTAATTAATGTGCAAGTAGAAGGATACCTAGGAAATAGTGATCATAATATAATACATTATAACTTGTTCTTCAATAAGGGAATCTCTCGAGGGGCCTCAAAACAATGAACTTTAGGAAGGCAAAGTTTGATCAACTCAGAAAAGCCCTTAACAATATAAAATGGGATAATGTCCTCAAAAAAAGCAATACTGACACTAAATGGGAGAATTTTAAAAATATCTTAAATTTTCACTGTAAGATGTACATATCTTATGGGAATAAAAGGGTCAGAAATAAAAGATAACCAATATGGATGAATAAAAATGTTAAGGGGGCAATAAATGACAACAATAAAGCATTTAAATTAGTAAAACAGGACAGCAGTGAGGAAGTGTTAAAAAGCTATAGAGAAAAATGTAAAATATGTAAAAAACAGATAAAAGCCGCAAAAATAGAGACAGAACGACTCATTGCCAAAGAGAGTAAAAATAAACCCCAAAATGTTCTTTAACCCCTTAAGGACCAAGCCATTTTAGACATTAGGACCAGAGCGTTTTTTGCACATCTGACCACTGTCACTTTAAACATTAATAATGCTGGAATGCTTTTAGTTATTATTCTGATTCCGAGATTGTTTTTTCGTGACATATTCTACTTTATCATAGTGGTAAAATTTTGTGGTAACCTGCATCCTTTCTTGGGGAAAAATCCCCAAATTTGATGAAAAATTTAAAAATTTAGCATTTTTCAAACATTGAAGCTCTCTGCTTGTAAGGAAAATTGATATTCCCCCCCAAAAAAAAAAAATGTATTCACATTTCCAATATGTCTACTTTATGCTTGAATCATAAAATTGACGTGTTTTTACTTTTGGAAGACATCAGAGGGCTTCAAAGTTCAGCAGCAATTTTCCAATTTTTCACAACATTTTCAAACTCACTATTTTTCAGGGACCAGTTCAGGTTTGAAGTGGATTTGAAGGGTCTTCATATTAGAAATACCCCACAAATGACCACCATTATAAATACTGCAACCCCCACAGTATTCAAAATGACATTCAGTCAGCATTTTAACCCTTTAGGTGTTTCACAGGAATAGCAGCAAAGTGAAGGAGAAAATTCACAATCTTTATTTTTTACACTCGCATGTTCTTGTAAACCCAATTTTTGAATTTTTACAAGGGGTAAAAGGAAAAAATGTATACTTATATTTGTAACCCAATTTCTCTCGAGTATGGACATACCTCCAATGTCTATGTAAATTGTTCGGCGGGTGCAGTAGAGGACTCAGAAGCGAAGGAGCGAATTTTGGAGAGTACGTTTTTCAGAAAAAAAATGTTTTCACTAAAATGTGTGTTTCCCCCCAAATTTCACATTTTTGCAAGGGTTATTAGCAGAAAATACCCCCCCAAAATTTGTAACCCCATCTCTTCTGAGTATGGAGGTACCCCATAAGTTGGCCTGAAGTGCACTACGGGCGAACTACAATGCTCAGAAGAGAAGGAGTCATATTTGGCTTTTTGAGAGCAAATTTTGCTCGGGGGGGGGGGGGGGGGGGGCATGTCGCATTTAGGAAGTCCCTATGGTGCCAGAACAGTAAAAAAAGAAACACATGGCATACCATTTTGGAAACTAGGCCCCTTGAGGAACATAACAAGGAATAAAGTGAGCCTTAATAATCCACAGGGGTTTCACGACTTTGCATATGTAAAAAAAAAATGCTACAATGCTCAGAAGAGGAGGGGCGCCATTGAACTTTTGGAAAGAGATTTCGTTTGGAATGGTAGTCAGGGGCCATGTGCATTTACAAAGCCCCCCATGGTGCCAGAACTGTGGACCCCCCACATGTGACCCTATTTTGGAAACTACACTCCTCATAGAATTTAATAAGTGGTGCAGTGAGCATTTACACCCCACTGGCGTTTGACAGATCTTTGGAACAGTGGGCTGTGCAAATGGAAAATAAAATTTTTCATTTTCACGGATCACTGTTCCAAAAATCTGTCAGACACCTGTGGGGCGTAAATGCTCACTGCACCCCTTATTACATTACATGAGGGGTGTAGTTTCCAAAATGGGGTCACATGTGGGGGGGGTCTATTGTTTTGACACTATGGGGGCTTTGTGAACACAAGTGGCCTTCAATTCCGGAAAAAAATTCTCTTCAAAAAAAAGTATGGGGCAACACCAGCATGTTAGTGTAAAAAATAAAAAAAAAATTATACCAACAGGCTGGTATAGACCCCAACTTTTCCTTTTCATAACGGGGGTAAAAGGATAAAAAGCCCCCCAAATTTGTAGTGCAATTTCTCCCGAGTACGGAAATACCCCATATGTGGCCCTAAACTGTTTCCTTGAAATACGACAGGGCTCTAAAGTGAGAGAACGCCATGCACATTTGAGGACTTCATAGGGATTGCATAGGGGTGGACATAGGGGGATTTTATGCCAGTGATTCCCAAACAGGGTGCCTCCAGCTGTTGCTAAACTCCCAGCATGCCTGGACAGTCAGTGGCTGTCTGGAAATGCTGGGAGTTGTTGTTTTGCAACAGCTGGAGGCACCGTTTTGGAAACACTGCCGTACGATTTTCATTTTTATTGGGGGGGGGGGGGGGCAGTGTAAGAGTGTATATGTAGTGTTTTACTCTTTATTATGTGTTAGTGTAGTGTAGTGTTTTTAGGCTACATTCACACTGGCGGGTGTTTTCAGTGAGTTTACCGCTAGGAGTTTGTGCCACGGCGACAAATTTGCCGCAGCCCAAACTTGAAGCAGAAAACTAACTGTAAAACTGCCTGTGTGAATGTACCCTATACATTCACATGGGGGGGGGGTTCCTCTAGCTGTTTCAAAACTACAACTCCCAGCATGTACTGACAGACCGTGCATGCTGGGAGTTGTAATTTTGCAACAGCTGGAGGCACACTGGTTTGAAAATCTTCAGTTACCTAACTCAGTATTTTCCAACCAGTGTGCCTCCAGCTGTTGCATAACTTCAACTCCCAGCATGTACTGATCGCCGAAAGGCATGCTGGGAGATGTAGTTATGCAACAGCTGGAGGTACGCAACTACAACTCCCAGCATGCAGATATAGCTGTTTGCTGTTTGGGCATGCTGGGATTTGCAGTTTTGCAACATCTGGAGAGCTATAGTTTAGAGACCACTGCACAGTGGTCTCCAAACTGTGGACCTCCAGATGTTGCAAAACTAGAAATCCCAGCATGCCTGGACAGCAAACTGCTGTGTGGGCATACTATCAGTTGTAGTTTTGCAAGATTTGGAGGTGCACAGTGTAGAGATCACTGTGCAGTGGTCTCAAACTGTAGACCTCCAGCTGTTGCAAAACTGCAAATCCCAGCATGCCTTAAAAGCTCTCTGGGCATGCTGGTAATTGTAGTTTTGCAACATCTGGAGGGTTACAGTTTAGAGACCACTATAGTGTTCTCAGACTGTAGCCCTCCAGATGTTGCTAAGTAACTCACCGGCTTCCGTACGATCCAGGGAGCTGCGACGCCATCTTCTTCTTCCGCCGATCATCGCCCGCTGCCATCGCCGTTGGGTGAGTGGACTTCGGCGCCCAGTGCCTGTCGGTTTCCCTGTCCTGCCCAGCCTATTGTGGGTGGGCAGAACGGGGAAACCGAAAGTAAAGCCCCCGCCCCCGATCTGCTATTGGTGGTTGCATCTAGACCACCAATAGCAGGGATAGGAGGGTAGGCACCCCTGCCCCCTCACTCCTATCTCTACAGGGGGATCCTGGGTGTCATGGACAACCGCGATCCCCCTTCTATTCCGGGTCACCGGGTCACCATAGACCCGTATGACCCGGAATCGGCGCAAATCGAAAGTGTAAATTCACTCGCGATTTGCGCCGATCGCCGACATGGGGGGGGGGTTCTGATGACCCCCCTCGGCATTTGCACGGCATGCCTGCTGAAGGATTTCGGCATTGCCTTCCTCTGGATCAACTCAACTCAATAGGGACTTATTAGGGTTATAGGTTGAACTTGATGGACTCTGGTCTTTTTTCAACCTTATGAACTATGTTACTATGTTACCTCACCGTATTTGAGAGCATGGCGGAGAGAGAAAGAGAGACTGCCCGTTGCAGAGTGGGCAGAAGTGATTGTGAACCGCAAAAGGCCTACTATGACCTCAGGGAGCAGGATGTCTGGGGGTTATGCTAAACTAAAAATGGAGATCCTTGCTCGCCTTGGGGTTATGCCAGCTGTTTGTGCCAGGAGAGTCCACAGTTGGAGCTATGCCAAGGACAAATCCGCCCGGTCACAGATGTATGATCTAATTCATCTGGTACAAAGGTGGCTGGAACCAGAATCCTCTACACCCGCCAAGATCGTGGAAAAGATCATAGTGGACCGTTACTTCAGGATCCACCCGACAGAGCCTGCTGAGCAGCTCATCAACATGGTGGAAAGGTTCGTAGCGACTGAGGACTACCTCCGTGATGTCCCTGCAGCACCAAAACCTTTCAGAACTGTCAAACCTGTGACATCTGTTGGTAAGAGAGTTCTAGCTGGAGGTATGTGGAAAGGTTTGAAAGGGAGCAGGACTATAGAGTTTGGGCAAAAGCAAAAGACTGATCCTGAACCCCAGGGGCTTCCCAGTCCTAAAAAGGACTCCATGCTAAAGAGGCCAGGGACCCCCCAGTGTTGGAGGTGTCATGAGTGGGGACACATAGCCGCCTATTGCCCTCTTTCCCCAGAGCCCATGGAGTGTGACGCTAGCCTGTGACAGTCGCTGTTTGCAGAACCTGCTTGTGCAGCAATTTAAGGGTCAGAGACTGAGCCACGTATATGTGTGATAAAGATAAATGACTGCTCTGTGAAGGCCCTTTTAGACTCAGTTAGCCTGGTATCTTTGGTTCGGGCCAGCCTTGTGACTAGAGACTATGGGGGAGATTTATCAAAGGATTTAGACTGGTATTTCCTGTCTAAATTTGTCTCACAGAAAGTCGCAGTCTAAATATGTGCGACTTTTCAGCGACTTTTGCTCTAGAGGATTTTTAGAACATGATGCATGCAAGTCTATTTTAGACGGAAATGCATTGGAAAATGCATTGGTGCTGAATTTATCAAGTGCGACTTTTGTGCGACAAGTCGCATCTGCCCAAAATACGCTGAAATGTCAGACCATGTTGGAGCAGGTCTAAATGCAGTTTAAGCTGTAGACCCTGAAGTCTGAGCACAGAATTTATCAAGGGCTGTGAGACCTTTGATAAATTAGGAGCACAATAGACAGGAGACTACCACATACGCTGGTCTATAGGCAAACCCAGAATAGACTAGTTTAGTAAATGTCCCCCTATGTGCCGAACAAACACATAAGAGTGCTATGCATCCACAGAGATATTGTAGCATACCCTGTGGCCCCTGTTAAGTTGGTGACTCCATCTGGAACTGTGACCTACAAAGTCGGGGTCGTAAAACAACTTATGTATGCGGTTATACTAGACTGTGATTTCCCATTGTTGTGTAAAAAAAGTGGTGGTACTTCTACAGCTGGGGAAGAAACTCCGGCAGAATCTGTACCTTTCCCTGTTAATAATGGGTCATGTGAGACCACTATTGAAAACAATGATAACAATGAGGGGCAAAATGGAAATGTGGGTACACCTGAAATGGATAGTGATGATCTTTTTCCTTTGCAGGTGTTAGCGGGGGAAGAAGAAACTTCCCTACCTGGTCAACAGGTCTTAGATCTAGAAGTGTCTCGGGGTAACTTTGGGTCAGAGCAATTGAGAAACCCCACTCTGGGAAATGTCACAGTAGTAAATGATGTACCACAGGAACCAGAAGTTGACCAGAAATATCCACAATGAAATTGTGGAACAGCTTCTGGTGCCTAAAGCATACCGCTGCATGGTGCTGAACATATCTCATAACCCTGTGTTTGGGAGGTATTTGGGGACTAACAAAACACAAGAGAGGGTCCTCCAAAGGTTTTTTTTTGGCCTGGGGTGTATGAAGAAGTGAAAAGGTACTGTGAGTTATGCCCCACATGCCAATTAAGTGCCCCAACACCACACTTCCGTAGCAACTTCCCATTATTGAATCTCCATGGATCTGGTGGGGCCCATTGTCAAATCTTCTAGGGGACATCAATACATATTGGTGGTAGTGGATTGTGCAACCCGGTACCCGGAGGTGGTACCCTTGAGAAACATGGCCTCCAAAAGTATCACTAGGGAATTGTTTTACATGTTCTCTGGCACAGGGATCCCTAAAGAAATCCTTACTGACCAGGGTACGCCCTTTATGTCAAAGGTCATGAAAGAACTTTGCAAGTTGTTTCAAATCACTCATATGCGTACCTCGGTGTACCACCCTCAAATGGACGGGTTAGTAGAGAGGTTTAACAAAACCCCAAAACATATGCTAAAAAAGGTAATAGAAAGGGCCACCCCATAAAAAAACTATTATTGAACATGTGGCCAGGATGCAGGACCGGATAGCGACGGCGATGCCTATAGTCAAAGAACATCTGCAGAGAGCTCAAAAGGCCCAGAGCAAAATGTATAACAGATCTGCCAGGGTGAGGGCCTTCAATCCTGGGGACAGGGTCCTGGTTTTAGTGCTCACCGTCGAAAGTAAGTTTCTAGCAAAGTGGCAGGGTCCCTATGAGATTGTAGAAAAGATAAGTGAGGTGAATTACAAGGTCCATCAACCAGACAGGAGAAAACCCTTCTAGGTTTAGCACATAAACCTGATCAAGCCATGGAAAGATCGCAAGGCTTTGGTGGCCTCCCAGATTGAGATTAAAGATGTAGTGCAACCAGTTCCCCTAGAAACAATAGGTGAGTGTCACGATTCGGCTGGCAGGAGGTGGATCCTCTGTGCCAGAGAGGGATTGGCGTGGACCGTGCTAGTGGACCGGTTCTAAGCTGCTACTGGTTTTCACCAGAGCCCGCCACAAAGCGGGATGGTCTTGCAGCGGCGGTAGCAACCAGGTTGTATCCACTAGCAACGGCTCAACCTCTCTGACTGCTGAAGATAGGCGCGGTACAAGGGAGTAGACAGGAGCAAGGTCGGACGTAGCAGAAGGTCGGGGCAGGCAGCAAGGATCGTAGTCAATATGGCAATAGCAGGAGGTCAAGTACACAGTATGGACAAACACAGTAAACGCTTTCTCTAGGCACTAAGGCAACAAGATCCGGCAGGGGAGTGCAGGGGCAGTGATCAGATATAGCCAGGGAGCAGGTGGAAGCCAATAAAGCTAATTGGGCCAGGCACCAATCATTGGTGCACTGGCCCTTTAAGTCTCAGAGAGCTGGCGCGCGCGCGCCCTAGAGAGCGGAGCCGCGCGCGCCGGCACATGACAGCAGGGGACCGGGACGGGTAAGTGACTTGGGATGCGATTCGCGAGCGGGGCGCGTTCCGCTGTGCGAATCGCATCCCCGACGGCCATGTCAGAGCAGCGCTCCCGGTCAGCGGGACTGACCGGGGCGCTGCAGGGAGAGAGACGCCGTGAGCGCTCCGGGGAGGAGCAGGGACCCGGAGCGCTCGGCGTAACAGTACCCCCCCCCCCTTAGGTCTCCCCCTTTCTTTGTGCGGTAACTGCTTCCCATGGGATGAGGACACCGGGAATGATTGAAGGGTTTACTCAAAGGCAGGCCGTACAACAGGAGTGGGAATGGGGAGGGAGGGCAGAGGGTGAAGCTTGGCACGGGGCAGGATGACACCAGGACGGGGGCCATGAGGAGGCACTGAGGCTTGCCTGACGGGACGGGACGAGAGGCATTTCTTGTGGCAAGCAGAGTCCCAGTTCTTGATCTCCCCAGTGGTCCAGTCAAGGGTGGGAGAATGAAGCCGGAGCCATGGCAGACCGAGGAGGACCTCAGAGGTACAGTTGGGAAGGACGAAGAACTCAATGACTTCGTGAATGGGTCCAATACACATCAGGAGGGGTACGGTGCAATCCAACCTGACTCCGTTGACCGCGGAAATGTAGAGCGGCTTGACGAGACGGGTCACCGGGATGCGGAATTTTTTCACCAAAGAATCCAGAATAAAATTCCCAGAGGCACCAGAGTCCAAGCAGGCCACGGCTGAGAGGGAGGAGTTGGCTGAAGGAGAAATCCGCACGGGCACCATGAGACGTGGAGAAGCAGACTTTGAATCAAGAGACGCCACACCCACGAGAGCTGGGTGCGTGCGTGCGTTTCCCAGACGTGGAGGACGAATAGGGCAATCCACCAAGAAATGTTCGGTACTGGCACAGTACAGACAAAGATTTTCTTCCCTACGGCGATTCCTCTCTTCCTGGGTCAGGCGAGACCGAGCCACTTGCATGGCCTCCTCGGCGGGAGGCCCAGGCGTAGATTGCAACGGAGACTGTGGGAGAGGTGCCCAGAGATCTAAGTCTTTTTCCTGGCGGAGCTCTTGATGTCTCTCAGAAAAACGCATGTCAATGCGGGTGGCCAAATGGATAAGTTCTTGCAGGTTGGCAGGAATCTCTCGTGCGGCCAGCACATCCTTGATGCGACTGGATAGGCCTTTTTTAAAGGTCGCGCAGAGAGCCTCGTTATTCCATGATAATTCGGAAGCAAGAGTACGAAATTGGATGGCGTACTCGCCCACTGAAGAATTACCCTGGACCAGGTTCAGCAGGGCAGTCTCGGCAGAAGAAGCTCGGGCAGGCTCCTCGAAGACACTACGGACCTCAGCGAAGAAGGACTGGACTGTGGCTGTGGCAGGATCATTACGGTCCCAGAGCGGTGTGGCCCAAGACAAGGCCTTTCCTGAAAGAAGGCTCACTACGAACGCCACCTTAGACCGTTCTGTAGGAAACAAGTCCGACAACATCTCCATATGCAGGGAACATTGAGACAAAAATCCACGGCAGAGTCTAGAGTCCCCATCAAATTTGTCCGGCAGGGACAAGCGGAGGCTAGGAGCGGCCACTCGCTGCGGAGGAGGTGCAGGAGCTGGTGGAGGAGATGGTAGCTGCGGTTGCAGATGCTGTAGCTGCGACTGAAGTTGCTGCACCATGGTGGACACTTCCGACAGCTGGTGACTTAGATGGGCGATCTGTCGGGATTGCTGGGCGACCACCGTGGTGAGGTCAGAGACAGCTGGCAGGGGAACCTCAGCGGGATCCATGGCCGGATCTACTGTCACGATTCGGCTGGCAGGAGGTGGATCCTCTGTGCCAGAGAGGGATTGGCGTGGACCGTGCTAGTGGACCGGTTCTAAGCTGCTACTGGTTTTCACCAGAGCCCGCCGCAAAGCGGGATGGTCTTGCAGCGGCGGTAGCAACCAGGTCGTATCCACTAGCAACGGCTCAACCTCTCTGACTGCTGAAGATAGGCGCGGTACAAGGGAGTAGACAGGAGCAAGGTCGGACGTAGCAGAAGGTCGGGGCAGGCAGCAAGGATCGTAGTCAATATGGCAATAGCAGGAGGTCAAGTACACAGTATGGACAAACACAGTAAACGCTTTCTCTAGGCACTAAGGCAACAAGATCCGGCAGGGGAGTGCAGGGGCAGTGATCAGATATAGCCAGGGAGCAGGTGGAAGCCAATAAAGCTAATTGGGCCAGGCACCAATCATTGGTGCACTGGCCCTTTAAGTCTCAGAGAGCTGGCGCGCGCGCGCCCTAGAGAGCGGAGCCCCGCGCGCCAGCACATGACAGCAGGGGACCGGGACGGGTAAGTGACTTGGGATGCGATTCGCGAGCGGGCGCGTCCCGCTGTGCGAATCGCATCCCCGACGGCCATGTCAGAGCAGCGCTCCCGGTCAGCGGAACTGACCGGGGCGCTGCAGGGAGAGAGACGCCGTGAGCGCTCCGGGGAGGAGCGGGGACCCGGAGCGCTCGGCGTAACAGTGAGACATTGTCAGTGCACCAGAAGCAGGAGTTGAGGGAATTCCTGCAGGAGAACAGAAGCAAGTTTTCTGATCTTCCGAGCCGTACTCACCTAATAAAACACAATATTAAAACTGAACCTCACAGTAAAATAAACCTAAAGCCATACAGGATTCCAGAAGCGCGTAGGGAGGCAGTGTCCTCTGAGGTCAAGCGCATGCTAGAATTAGGTGTCATTGAGGAGTCTACTAGTGAATGGTCAAGTCCCATTGTGCTAATCCCAAAGCCCAATGGGACGTGGAGATTCTGTAATGACTTCAGAAAATTAAATGAGGTCTCAAAATTTGATGCATAGCCAGGTACTACCATCGGTTCGTGCCCAACTTTGCCTGAATTGCTACACCATTGACAGACTTAACAAAGGGCAGTAAATCAGTAATGATAAAGTGGACCCCAGAGGCAGAAAAGGCTTTTCAGAGCCTTAAGTCTGCCCTGTGTGAACAGCCAGTGCTTGTTTCCCCAGATTTCAGCAAACAGTTTCTGGTCCAGATGGATGAGTCTGATACAGGTTGGGAGCAGTCCTGTCACAAGTCGTAAATGGGGAAGAACACCTAGTAATGTACCTGAGTAGAAAACTGACCCCAGCAGAGAGAAATTATGCCATAGTGGAAAGAGAATGTCTTGCCATCATGTGGGCATTGGAGTCCCTGAAATAATATCCGCTGGGTAGAGAATTTATGTTGGTGACAGACCATGCTCCTCAGGCCTGGATGAAACTAAATAAACAGAGAAATGCAAGAGTGACCAGATGGTTTCTCTCCTTACAGAATTTCAGTTCTAACGTGGAACATAGACCGGGAAAATACAAATGAATACGGATGCATTGTCCAGGGTGTACTGCATGGTCACTAGAAGGGTCTGAAGAAGAAGGGGGGGGGGTTATATGTGGTAAAGTAGACGGAAAAGTGGTGCATGGGGTGTATATTTCACCTGGTTTCCTCTGCCAGGCACAATAAAGGTAATCCAGAAGGTTATGTTGCTTTAGCAGAGCATAGTCTGCTGGGGCTATTTTCTTCAAGTTACATGGGCTGGATTTCCTGGACTGAAGGACAGGTTGGAAGTGGGAGTGCTCCAGTCCACACCCCTAGTCCACTACGGGCTTCCCTAATGTAAGCTACTCTCAGGTGAGGCTTCCTGGGTTTATTGTTGGAGAGACTGAGATGAGAAGCAGCCACAGCCAGAACTGCAGCTCTAACCTACCAGGTCTGAACCTTCCTCTATGGTCATTTTTGTGAGTTTGCTTGGGGCCAGACATTAGGCCCCAGTAGGATAGTGAGGTATCCTGATGTTTAGTTTTGTTGTTTTGTTTTCACTATAATTTGTGCCTAAAAATCATTTAAATAAAACATCCTCTTGGACATTTGAAACCTGCTGCCTGTGTGAATACTGTTATTGCTGACCCCACCATGTGAGCTGTTCCCTAAAATTGGTGGAGGATGCAGGCAAACTGTTGCTAGGGGCAATGGCATGACAAAACACTGCATTTGAATTTTGTGGACATTTAAAGGGCCAGAAGCATATGTCCTGGGTGAAAGCTGTGAGCTGTTCCCTACTATATATATATATATATATATATATATATATATATATTGAGCAGGGGTGGTGAGGATATACAGTTTGAAAGCATCCCCTGCCAGCCCCATAAGTAGTCCCCTGGGTGGGGAGCTATACTCACCTAGTCCCATCAGCTCTGGCTGTAATTACGCCCCCTCAGCAGATGGAGCAGAGCGATGACACGGGCTGTGCTTAGGCTGTCAATCACACTGAGGGGGCGTGACTACAGTCAGAGCTGACGGGACTAGGTGAGTATAGCTCCCTGCCCAGGGTTCTACTTAAAGGGGTATTCCAGGCAAAACCTTTTTTTACATATATCAACTGGCTCCGGAAAGTTAAACAGATTTGTAAATTACTTCTATTAAAAAATCTTAATCCTTCCAATAGTTATTAGCTTCTGAAGTTATCTGTCTAACTTCTCAATGATGATGTCACGTCCCGGGAGCTGTGCATGATGGGAGAATATCCCCATAGGAACTGCACAGCTCCCAGGACGTGACATCATCATTGAACAGTTAGACAGAAAACAACAACTCAACTTCAGAAGCTAATAACTATTGGAAGGATTAAGATTTTTTAATAGAAGTAATTTACAAATCTGTTTAACTTTCCGGAGCCAGTTGATATATCAAAAAAAAAGTTTTGGCCTTGAATACCCCTTTAAGAAACCAGTAGGGGCCACTTTTAAACTGTATATCCTTACCATCCCTGCCGGCATCCCATGGATGGTGAGGAAGTAGATTTTATCATAAATAAAGTGTTGCCATGGATCACTTAAAACTATTCTAAGGAAATCAGAATCATCTCCAAAATGAAGAGTACTCAGCTGTTTTAGGAATCTTGCCTTAGCATTGACTAACAAGAAAGCTAAATCCAGTAGGTAGCACTAGAGAGCCAGGTCTTTTTGTTTTGGACACTTTACATGATAATTGTTATTGAATTTGTCAAGCTATTGCTACATTAAACTATGGCCCAGATTTATCAATATGCACACAAATATGTGAAGCAACCAACCACAGCCCAGCTTTCATTTCTCAAATTGGTAAAATGAAAGCTAAGCTGTGATTGGAGGCTATGGGCAAATCAGACACATTTTTGTCTAAGGCAGATTAATAAATCTGGGCCTATGTTTCAAAGTTAATTTCCCCAAAGTGTAAACATGCACATGCACAAGAGGTACTACTTGAAACACCATGCAATAAAAAGATCCATTTGCAGCACCGATAAAATATGCATTACTTTTCAATAAAGTAATATAGCAATAAATAACTCTAACAAATGGTTGGACAATTTCCATTTAATGTTTCATCATGACAATAAAAAAAAATAAAAAAATTCCAGCCACGTTCAGGAAGATGACTTTAGAAGTGCCAATCAGGGAAGACATATAAGATTTCACAGGCTTTTTATATCCCCCGGATCACTCTAAAGTCTATCATAAAGCAAACGGAGAACATAGTAAATATTTTGCTTCACCACTTTATACTACTATATATATGACACAAGAACATTACTGTACAACCTCCAAAGAAAACTACCACTACTATGAGTCTCACAGCAGCAGCATAAATCTAAAATAATATTTGTCAGATATAACAAAGCTTTGTCAAAATGGATGGCCAAGTTACAGAAAACCCGTTAAGTTTTTTTTTTTTTTTTTTTTTTAAATGATTAAAGAATACAAGGAGTCAATGAACACATGGAAAGCCACAAGTCCGTTGAATTAAATTAAAAAAAGAAAAAATATATTATTTTAATAGTTTTTTTTTTTATCTAACCTTCAAGATATAAAAACAAAAAAAGAGTGTAGAGAAGTCCCTACTTCCTAACGTTTTTGACCCCACAGAAATTATTATCAAAGGACAGGCATAATAAATAAATAATAAATAAATAAACTCCCTGTTGTCTTTTCTGAACACTTATAGGAAGTTTTCATCTACCGTACAATGTTATAGTTTAGTTCTCTTCCGCCAATGCAAATGGACATGGGAATATGGTATAAGAGAACAGGAAGCTTAAAGCACATACAGTACATAACAAGGATAAAAACGAAAAAAAAAAAAAAAAAAAAAAAAAAGGTTGTATATTATAAACTAACCACACAGTGGACATATAGGAAACCTTTCGGATAAAAAGCTAAGATTTTTTGACTTGAGAGAGCCAGAGAAGTATTTATCTTTTGTTCCTGAAATCCAGCCTAAGGTCTTCTCTATTGTGCTGTTACAGACTACATGGAAGGGCAGGGTATCTAATGTTCATAGCAATGGTTATATGTAAGTTACAGTTCAGTTTTATGAATAAATGTTTGTTGCATTCAGATTGGCGTTCCTCTGAACATGTCCATTGTTTGGTGCAGCTTGCAGTTTTCACAACAAAAAGCTATTTGATTTTCTCTCTGGCAGTTTATCATTCAGTTCAGATTGAACAGGGAAAGTGTATTCTTTGGACGGCTTTTATCAAGTGACATTGAAGAGGTCAATACAGTCATAGGTTCTTTCTTCATGGTTGTGCAATACAAACTATACTTCGTAGAATGCTCAGTATTATCTTCTATTCTGATCCCCAGTTGTATGTATCCAGGGGCATAAACAAGCAACTAAGGGATTCTGTGTGAACTAAGGGAGTCAAGTGAAAAGCCTATGCTTATATAATGTGACCAAACCAAAGTGGATTGCAAACCTAGGCAAGACAAAGGATCTGGTTTTGTTTACCTTACAATGAGGAAATATGCATATTAAATGTGCACGAACTGAAAGGGGTCCAACATCAGGTAAAAAATATTAAAGGAGTTATCCAGAAAAAATATATATATCAACTGGCTCCGGAAAGTTAAACAGATTTGTAAATTACTTCTATTAAAACATCTTATTCCTTTCAGTACTTATGAGCTGCTGAAGTTGAGATGTCTTTTATGTCTATGTGCTCTCTGATGACACCTGTCTCGGGAACTGTCTAGAGTAGAAGCAAATCCCCATAGCAAACCTATTCTGCTCTGTGCAGTTCCCAAGACAAACAGAGATGTCAACATAGAGCGCTGTTGCCAGACAGAAAAGAACAACTCAACTTCAGCAGCTGATAATTATTGGAAGGATTAAAAGTAAAAGTAATTTACAAATTTGTTTAACTTTCTGGAGCCAGTTGATATATATAAAAAAAAAAAAAAACTAAAAAAGTTTTTCCCTGGAATTCCCCTTTAAATGCTGCAGGAATATATAGTATATTGCTTTCCTGTCTTCCCCAATTCTAAAACCTCCAAAAATGTGTTTGTGTCTATGGGTCTCTCCCTATTTGATCATAACACAATATACTTGGTAGGAACAATGCCATTGCAGACCTGATAGCTTTCATAAGGTCCCTGGCTGCCATGGAAAGCCACTGTCACCCAGCAATCATGTTCCTGGGGTGCTGATGGGTTGACAGACGTGACAGAAGCACTTTAGCGGTCGCAATTTTTCATATGCATATAAACTGTCAGTCTGTCGTTCATGAGTCAGCTGATACAATGGTGGCAGTGTAACCAAAGGCCCCTTAGTGACCATAAAAATATGTACAGCTAGTCACTAAGGGGCTGATGGTCCACAAAAGGTGGCACAGTTCTTAGAGAAATTTAACAAGATGCTTTTGTTTGTAGTTTTCTAGCTATTCACAGTCCCCCTCATGGTCCTTCACCCAGCAGCATGGGGGCAGTAATTCCCCGCAGCCATGTTGCTAACTACTTGATACCCCTGAACAGTAGAACAAGAAGTACGCTAAATACACATACGTTTACATAAAGCAGGATATATTAAGGGAGAATATGGCAATGAGCAATGATTCACAGCAATCTCTGCCCTCAGACATCATAGCTATAGGCTTACAATAACATATGCATACTAACAAGATTATCACAAAGAAAAATTGGTAAAATATGGCCAGGCGCTAACTTCCTTATTTCCCCGGTAAAGAAAAACATCCACATATGTACAAAACAATTCTTCCGACTCACAGTACACAATACATTCTGTCTACCTTACAAATGACAGATCTCATTGTTTACTTTGGTAAGCAAGTTCTGTAGTCATTTTAATTTTATTTTTTTTGCTTTGTTTTTGCTTATGTGTGACATATTTATCATACTATCACAAGGGGTTGATAAATTTGGCTCACATAAGCAAAAAAACAATAAAATCGCTTTGGAATACCATTTTCTTAGCACAAATAAGCAAAAAAACATTATGTGCCTTTATTACATTTTTTTAACCAATTTTTTCCCCCCTAAATGTACTAACCCATTTTGTTTTCCTTTTTATCTCAGATCCGTCTATCCTGTGGGCTATTCAGATTTGATGGACTACGATTACCAACGTTTTGTACGAGGGCTTGTAGGGAAATGTTTTTTTGGAATAAAAGTTTTTTCAATGTGTTTATTTTTTATTTACTTTACAGACTTAGTAGTGAAAGCTGTCTTATAGACAGAGTCCATTACTAAGCCAGGGCTGAGTGTAAGCCCCAAAAACAGCTATCGCTAACGCCCGGTTATTACCTCGGTACCCACCACCCCATGCATGTTGGAAAGAGCCAGTACCAACAGGCCTGGAGCGTCAAAAATGGCGCTCCTGGGCCTAGGTGGTAACAGGCTGACGTTATTTAGGCTGGGGAGGGCCAGCAACAATGGTCCTCGCCCACCCTGGTAACGTCAGGCTGTTGCTGTTTGGTTGGTATCTGGCTGAGAATAAAAATACAGGGAACCCTATGCATTTCTCTTTTATTATTTAATTATTTATAAAAAAGAAAATGCATAGGGTTCCCATATTTTCATTCTTAGCCAAATACCAATCAAGCAGCAACAGCCTGACATTACCAGTGTGGGCGAGGACCATTGTTACTGGCCCTCCCAGCCTATATAACACCAGCCTGTTACCGCCTAGGCCCAGGAGTGTCATATTTGACGCTTCAGGCCTGTTGGTAGCGGCTCTTCCTGGCACCCCTGTGGTGGTGGGTACCGGGGTAATAATTGGGGGTTAGTTCTAGCTGTTTTTGGTGCCCTGGCTTAGTAATGCATTCTGTCTATAAAGCCAGATTCCACTACTAAGCCTGTTAAGTAAATAAAAAACAACATGTTTAAAAAACTTTTATTCCAAAAAACACTCCCTCACAAGCCCTCGTTAACCATTTTATTAACAATAAACAAACAAACAAAAAAAAAAAAACACTGGTCATCATCGTAGTCCACAGGATACACGGCTCTGAAATGAGAAGGAAAAAAATAACAAGGAAATAAGGTTAGTACATTTATTGTAACCCACCCGCACATTTCCCGCCTGCACTGTATGACTACAACTCCCAGTAAGGACATAATGGGAGTTGTAGTCATGCAGCAGGGCTGGGGGGAGATGTGCAAGCGGGTGACAAGCTTTTCACCTGCCCCAACTGTATGACTACAACTCCCAGCATGCCCTTAGAGTAAGGACATGCTGGGAGTTGTAGTCATTCAGCGCGGGTGGGTGACAAGCTTGTCATCCGCCTGCCCAACTAACACACTCCTCCCCTGTGCCGTACAACTACAATTCCCAGCATGTCCTTTCAGTAAGGACATGCTGGGAGTTGTAGTAGTGTTGCATGGGAGGGAGATGTGCGGATGGGTGACAAGCTTGTCACCCTCCTGTACATCTCCTTCCCACTCGTCCCACCATGCTTGTGAAAATTAGAAAGAAGAAGAAGAAAAAGTGAGACTTTTTGCACAGCTTCGCTCCCTGACCACCAGCCCACATCTACCACCCACGCGCTAGCTAGTGCAGGACTACAACTCCCAGCATGCCCTTACAGTGAGAACAAGCCGCTTCATCGTTGCCCAGGCGGTGTGTTTGGGATCATTGTCATGCTGAATGACCCAGCCATCTTCAATGCCCTTGCTGATGGAAGGAGGGTTTCACTCAAAATCTCACGATACATGGCCCCATTCATTCTTTCCTTTACACGGATCAGTTGTCCTGTCCCTTTTCTGAAAAATAGCCCCAAAGTATGATGTTTCCACCCCCATGCTTCACAGTAGATATGGTGTTCTTTGGATGCAACTCAGCATTCTTTCTCCTCCAAACACGACGAGTTGAGTTTTTACCAAAAAGTTCTACTTTGGTTTCATCTGACCATATGACATTCTTCCAATACTCTTCTGGATCATCCAAATGCTCTCTGTCAAACTTCAGATGGGCCTGGAAATGTACTGGCTTAAGCGGGTAGACACGTCTGGCACTGCATGATTTGAGTCTCTGGAGGCCTAATGTGTCACTGATGGTAACCTTTGTTACTTTGGTCCCAGCTCTCTGCAGATCATTCACTAGGTCCCCACGTGTGGTTCTGAGATTTTTGCTCGCCGTTCTTGTGATCACTTTGACACCACGGGGTGAGATCTTGGGTGGAGCCCCAGATCAAGGGAGATTATCAGTGTTCTTGTATGTCTTCCATTTTCAAATAATTGCTCCCACAGTTGATTTCTTCACACCAAGCTGCTTGCCTATTGCAGATTAATTCTTCCCAGCCTGGTGCAGGTCTACAATTTTGTTTCTGATGTCCTTCGACAGCTATTTGGTCTTGGCCATAGTGGAATTTGGAGTGTGACTGTTTGAGGTTGTGGACAGGTATCTTTTATACTGATAACAAGTTCAAACAGGTTCTATTAATAGAGGTAATGAGTGGACATTATGGCTTTTTTTTCTCATTATGTTTCTCATAGTTGAGGTACAGTGGGGATCAAAAGTTTGGGCCCCCCTAGGTAGAAATTTGTATTAATGTGCATAAAGAAGCCAAGGAAAGATGGAAAAATCTCCAAAAGGCATCAAATTACAGATTATACATTCTTATAATATGTCAACAAAAGTTAGATTTTATTTCCATCATTCACACTTTCAAAATATTAGAAAACAAAAAAATGGTGTCTGCAAAAGTTTGGGCACCCTGCAGAATTTATAGCATGCACTGCCCCCTTTGCAAAGCTGAGACCTGCCAGTGTCATGGATTGTTCTCAATCATCATCTGGGAAGACCAGGTGATGTCAATCTCAAAGGTTTTAAATGCCCAGACTCATCTGACCTTGCCCCAACAATCAGCACCATGGGTTCTTCTAAGCAGTTGTCTAGAAATCTGAAACTGAAAATAGTTGACGCTCACAAAGCTGGAGAAGGCTATAAGAAGATAGCAAAATGTTTTCAGATGTCAATATCCTCTGTTTGGAATGTAATGAAGAAATGGCAGACATCAGGAACAGGGGAAGTTAAAGCAAGATCTGGAAGACCAAGAAAAATATCAGACAGAACAGCTCGCAGGATTGTGAAAAAAACTATCCAAAACCCACGTTTGACTGCACAATCCCTCCAGAAAGAGCTGGCAGACACTGGAGTTGTGGTACACTATTCCACTAAAAAGAGATACTTGTACAAATATGGTCTTCATGGAAGAGTCATCAGAAGAAAACCTCTTCTACGTCCTCACCACAAAAATCAGCATTTGAACTTTGCAAATGAACATATAGACAAGCCTGATGCAATTTGGAAACAAGTTCTGTGGTTAAAATTGAACTTTTTGGCCTTTTTCCTCATCACCTTCAAAAATCACAACGCTTTCAATATTGCACCTAAAAATCCATATGATGGCTTATTTTTTGCGCCACCAATTCTACTTTGCAGTGACATTAGTCATTTTACCCAAAAAATCCACGGCAAAACAGAAAAGAAAAATCATTGTGCGACAAAATTGACGAAAAAATTTCATTTTGTAACTTTTGGGGGCTTCCGTTTCTACGCAGTGCATTTTTCGTTAAAAATAACACCTTATCTTTATTCTGTAGGTCCAGACGGTTAAAATGATACCCTACTTATATAGGTTGGATATTGTCGTACTTCGGAAAAAAATCATAACTACATGCAGGAAATTTTATATGTTAAAAATTCTCATCTTCTAACCCCTATAACTTTTTTATTTTTCTGTGAATGGGCCGGTATGATGACTCATTTTTTGCGCCGTGTTCTTAAGTTTTTATCGGTACCATTTTTGCATTGATCGGAATTTTTGATCGCTTTTTATTCATTTTTTCATGATATAAAAAGTGACCAGAAATACACTATTTTGGACTTTGGAATTTTTTTGCACGCACGCCATTGACCGTGCAATTTAATTAACGATATATTTTTATAGTTTGGACATTTTCGCATGCGGCGATACCACATATGTTTATTTTTATTTTCACAGTTTTTTTATGGGAAAAGGGGGGTGATTCAAACTTTTAATAGGGAAGGGGTTAAATGGCCTTTGTAAACTTTTTTTTTTCACTTTTTTTTTGCAGTGTTATAGCTCCCGTAGGGAGCTATAGCACTGCACACACTGATATCCTATGCTGATCCCTGAAAAGCCATAGCTTTGCAGGGATCAGTCAGATAGGGGCTTGATTGCTCAAGCCTGTAGCTCAGGCTTGGAGCAATCAATTGACGATCGGACACCACGGAGAGAGGTAAGGAGACCTCCGTCTGCTTCCCAGCTGATCGGAACATCGCGATTTTATCCCGACTGTGCTGCCGGGAACCGTTTACTTTCATTTTCAGATGCGGCGGTCAACTTTGATTGCTGCGTCTGAAGGGTTAACAGCGGTACAACGATCGATGCCGCGCGCTGTAAGCCCAGGGTCCCGGCTATCGTTAGCAGCCGGGACCAACCTGGTGTGATGCTGGGTCACAGCGTGACCCCGTTTTTCACACCGGGACCGAGCTTAGGGCGCACAGGTATGCCCTAAGTCCTTAAGAGGTTAATGAAAAGAACCTTTGTCCAACTGTTAAGCATGGGGGTGGATCAATCATGCTTTGGGGTTGTATTGCAGCCAGTGGCACAGGGAACATCTTACGAGTAGAAGGAAAAATGGATTCAATAAAATTTCAGCAAATTTTGGATGCTAACTTGATGCCATATGTGAAAAAGCTAAGGTTAAAGAGAGGATGGTTCTACAAATGGATAATGATCACAAGCACACCTCGAAATCCGCAGGGGATTACATCAAGAGGCGTAAACTGAAGGTTTTGCCATGGCCTTCACAATCTCCTGACCTCAACATAATTGAAAATCTGTGGATAGACCTTAAAAGAGCAGTGCGTGACAGACAGCCCGGAAATCTCAAAGAACTGGAAGACTTTTGTAAGGAATGGGCAAATATACCTCAAACAAGAATTGAAAGACAATTGGCTGGCTACAAAAACTGTGGCCCTCCTGATGTTGTAAAACAACAACTCTCAGCATTCCCAGATGGCTGTTGACTGTTTGGGCATACTAGGAGTTGAGGTTTTTCAACATCTGGAGTGCCATAATTTGGAGACCACTGCTTTAGCTTATAGTCTAAACCACTGGGAGATGCAATAAAAAAAGAGACATCTATTTTCAATATCAGATATTCCCATATGTACAGTATGACATGCAGATTACAGGCATCACTATTAGACAGTCTGGATGTGGCAGCAGGTTCGGGAGACCATATGGCGTCACAATTGAAGAGATTAAAGAGATGTCAATTGAAGAGTTTAAAGAGATTAATGAGTTTAATGTGCCACCAGCAGCATGAGATCATATAGCGGCACAGTGACATAGTCTGGAGGTGGCGGCAGCCTATATAGGCCACAGAGCTGCATAATGACAGAGTAGTGTGTCAGTTTGTCCTCCCTCTCAGTGGTGCAGGCCGGACCCGGGAGGGCTAGTGGGTAGATCCTGCCCATAGCATATGCTTGTCTAAAATATTAAGCCATGCACATGTAAGTAAACATAGCTGGTAGTGTGAAACTTGGTATGAAACTGCGAATGTGTCATTTAATCAGTTATGGTTTTATTTTTATCGCTCCAACGTGTTTCCTTGCATTCTTGTGGTAATTCCATAGCCAATAAATGACAACTAGGAGGGTGTGCTTTGCAGTGTAACCATGGCTGAAGTGCATGCAAAGTTTCCTGGCCATTTTTATGATGTCTTGCAGATGGGTGGAAGACTTTAGAAACCGCTTAACAACCAGATTGAACATGCCATGTTATGGTTTGTTTATATCGCTCCAACCTGTTTCCTTTGAGCCTCACAATTGAAGAGATTAAAGAGATTTTTTTAATGTCAATTGAAGATTTTGAAGATATTAACATGTTTAATTTGCCAGCAGCATGAGGAGATCACATGGTGGCATAATGACACAGCCTGGAGGTAGCGGCAGCTTATGTAGGCCACAGAGCGGCTCAATTACAGAGCCTGGAGGTGGCAGCAGGGTGGCAGCAGTATGACGAGACCATAGGGCTGCACAATGACAGAGCCTGGAGGTGGCAGCAGCATGAGGAGACTATATGTTAGTACAATTACAGAGCCTGGAGGTGGCAGCAGCAGCATGAGGAGCTCATATGGTGGCACAATGACAGAGCCTGGAGGTGGCAGCAGCAGCATCAGGAGTCCTGAAAGTGACCCAGTGACAAAATGGGGCAGTGTGTGGCAGTACCCTACTGAGGATGGTGGGTGAAAGAAGGAGGGTGACAGGATGGGTGACAGGATCAGATTAGTAGCTTAGGCAGGTAGGCAAAGTATTGGTGTGGCACCATGGATAATCTAGTCTGATGCATCAGGCATTGGTGGGTGGAAATCCTGGCTGATCCAAGCCTGATTCATCTTGACAAAGGTCAGTCTCTCCACATTTTTGTGGACAGGCGAGTTCTCCTTGGAGTTACTGTGGCCCCCTCTGCACTAAATACCCTCTCTGATGCCACACTACTGGCTGGGCAGGACAAGTTTTCAAGAGCAAACTCTGATAGTTGCGGCCACAAATCCAGTTTGGCTGCCCAGCAGTCCAGCGGATCTTCAATGTGGGTTGGTAGGGTCATGTCCAAGTATGCCACAACCTGCTGGTTCAGGTCCTGCTCAAGGTCTACCTGTTGTTGCTGATTAGTTGCTTCACTATGCGGGTGAAGAAAGCTACTCATCAGTGACTGTAGAATCGCTGCTGCTGATAGAGCTGATACTGCTCCTGCCACCCCACCCATCCCCAGCAGCCATGGCAGTGGAACATGAGTGCAAAGGACACCCCCCCTGTCAGACCTGCCAGAGGATGGATGATGGCGCAGATAGGCATCGGCCAACTGACAACATAGGTCTCGGTAGTAGGTCAGTTTGCCCTCCCTCTCAGTGGGTGTAAAAGAGGCCCCCATTTTGTGCCGATAGCAAGGGTCTAACAAGGTGGAGAGCCAGAAGTCATTCCGCTGCTGAATGGGGACAATTCGACAGTCACTATGCAAGCAAGTGAGCATCCATTGTGCCATTTGTGCAAGTGACTCGGAGGGACTCCCTTCATCTCCACTGCATACTGCCATGGTGTGTCTAGGGCCTTTGTCTTGTCTTCCTCATCACCCTGTAGCTCATATGTCTGCTCCTGCTCATCCTCTCCTGTCATCTGAGAATAAAAACCACCCATTTCTCTACACATTGCCTGTGCTCCACGGTCCCCCTCCTCCCCTTCCTCCTCTTCCAGTTCAGCCCCAACAGGGCTCATGTGGCCATGAGATGTAGGCGCCACATCCCCAGTGCCCTGACCAGCCATTGTGTCCACCATCTGTTGTTGGAAATGAAGCAGTGGAATGAAGTTTTTCATCCCATAATCCTGGTGACTGACAAATAATGTGGCTTCCTCAAAGGACCTGAGCAAATGGCAGGTGTCAGGTATGAGCTGCCACTGGTTGACATCGAAGTTACACAGGGGAGTACCCCTATCCACTTGGGTCATTAAGTAATCGGTGATGTCTTTTCTCTGTTTGCATAGTCGGTCCAACATATGGAGGTTGGAATTACAATGGGTGGAAACGTTGCATATGAGACCATGTTTGGGGATGCCGTTCTGACGCTGCAGCTCAAGGAGGGTGTGCTTTGCGGTGTACGAGTGGCTGAAGTGCATGAAAAGTTTCCTGGCCATTGTTAGGATGTCTTGCAGATGGGTGGAACACTTTAGAAACCGCTTGACAACCAGATTGAACACGTGTGCCATGCAATGCGCATGGCTCAGGTTTCCTTGTCGCAGCGCAGACAAAATGTTCTTCCTGTTGTGGGTCACCATGGTTCCCATTTTCAGTTGCTTTGGAGAAAGCCATGATTTGATTTCTTGATAAATCCCTTTGAGCAGTTCCTCTTCTGTGTGACTCTGTTCGCCAAGGCAAACCAGGTGAAGAACAGCCTGACACCGCCATGCCCTGCACACTTGGTATGCTGGAGGGGCACTGTGACTTGTCTGGGCAGTGGAGGCTGAGGACATGGTGGAGGATAAGGAGGCAGAGTAGGACATTGTCGCAGGACCAATTTCGTGAGAGTGTGGAGGCGGAAGCTGCGTGACCTGGCCAGGTTGTTGGTGTAGCTGTGCAAGAACCACATTCACCCAGTGGGCCATAAAGGACATGTATTGTCGCTGACTGTAGTTACAGCTCCACACGTTGGGGCTGCCGTGCACTTTGGTACACACCGACAGGCTCAAGGACTGGCCCAGCTTTTATTCTACATATTTGTGCAGGGCTGGTACTGCCTTTTTATAAAAGAAATGACGGCAATGGGAAAATGAGAATGACAGACAGCTCCCTTCGGCTGAGGATGTGGAGCCTTGGCTGGCTGGAACAGGAAGCGGTGTGCCACTGGGTGATGCAGCAGTTGCTGCAGCAGGCTGGACCACCACATCAGAGCCACTGTTATCCCAGGCCTCTTTATGGTGATGCTGCATATGTTGACGCAGGGCCATGGTGCCAACATTGGGACCCTGGCCATGCTTCACCTTCTGCCGACATATCTTACATGCGGCCATATTAACCTCCTCTGGATGCTTGACAAAAAACTGCCACACCACCGAGTAGCTGATTTTCCCCCCAACAGTCCGCACTGACTGACTGCTACTATCGCGGACTCCAGGAACCCCTGTTCCAATACCTCCCGGGCAGGTAGGCTGCCGCAAAGCAGGTTGTCTACCCTGGGCTCATTTGGCTCCAGACTTCCCATTGCTGCCACTCTGCTGACTGCCAACCATGTTACCATCTTGCTGGTTCCGCTGCTGCCTCATGGGCAACCTGCCACTCTCTTTTCCTGATAATGAAGCCCCTTCTACACCCGGCTCCCAAGTGTGATTGGCTTCATCATCATCGAGTTGTGTCTGCACATCACTGATATCATCCTCAAGTTCCTCAATGGTGTCTGTTTCAGGAGCCTGAATGCTCGCAACACCACCTCCCATGCCACTCTCTTCATCACTACTTGTCCGCCTAGCGGAGGAAGCGGCGAATGTCTCCTCCACATCTTGGCTGGGCAGTAGCTGCTGACTGTCCTCTAGTAGATCTTCCTTGCTGTATAGTGGACCTGAGCCCACAGCATACAATACTTCTCTGCGTGAGCGAACAGCATAAGACAGAGGCAGTTGGAGGACAGGGACTGCTCCTAGGCCATGCCAACTGAGGGTTGAGTCTGAGGAACCCACCAACTGTCGACTGGGGTACCGGATGTCACTTGGCATGAAGTACATATATGGAAAAGAATAGCAGAGCTTCTCATGGAATAGTATATCAAAAAACCTTCAAGCAGTAATAGAAAGCAGAGGCAGAACTGCTCATCTTCTGTGGTTGTGTGACAGACACAAACACCAGAAACAGCATTGGTCACTGTGCAGCTGCTCGGGTTTTCAGTAGTCAGGTACCTCCTGCCGAACAGGGATGCATCACAGAAATATTCCAAAGGAAAAAGACCGGGGTTTCTCGGCACGATCTGAGGAATTAGGTTCACAAGAGGCGTTGAATTAAAATAATTATTTCATTTATTCACATTTCTAGACAAATAGACGAGTTTCGAGACTAGAGCTGTCTCTTTTTCAATGTTAAAATGTTTGTCTAGCAATATGAATAAATGAAACAATTATTTTAATTCAATCCTTCTTGTGAACCTACTTCCACGGATCACACCGAGAAACCCCGGTCTTTTTTCTTTGGAATACTTGGGATGAAGTGGATGACCGATCAAGGACGGCTGATGGGTTGTTGGTTGAGACATGACTGTTAGCTGACATGAGGAGCTCAGACCTCTCGCTGTGACTCCTGCTGCCACTTTCCCCTACTTTGCTGCAACCTCTGCCTGTGCCTGATACGTTTAGGCCTCTGCCACTCCTCTGTGCACGGCCTGACATTTCTCTGCCTGACATACTTGTAGAACAGTGGCATGCGTATACATTTTACTTTTTATAGAATAATATGCCCCATATGGCTGCAACAGAAACTTGTGGAACACTCAGTGAGTATATATCCTGTAGATCCCTGCTTTTACACTAACAGGCCACTATATGCTTGAAACAGAAAAAGCGTACAACAGCAAAGTGTGTATATATTTCACTTTTTTTTAGAGTAATCCGCCCCAGTAAGGTTGCACCAGTAATAAGTGTAACAATCTAGTGCTTAAGTCTTTTAGTGCTTTTACACTTACTTGCCCTATTAGCTTTAACCAGAAAAAATGTATAACTGCAGAGTGCATATCTATTTCACTTTTTTTAGAGTAATACGCCCCAGTAAGATTGCACCAGAAATAAGCGGAATAATCTAGTGCATAAGTCTTTTAGTGCGTTTACACTTACTGCCCACTATTAGCTTTAACCAGAAAAAAACGTAGAACTTCGGAGTACGTATATATTTCACTTTTTGTTAGAGTAATACGCCCCAGTACGGTTGAACCAGAAATAAGCGTAACAATCTAGTGCATAAGTCTTTTAGTGCTTTTACACTTACTGCCCCCTATCAGCTTTAACCAGAAAAAACTTAGAAGTGCGGAGTGCGTAAATATTTCCCTTTGTACAGTAATACACCCGAATACGGTTGCAACAAAAAAAAGCACACTCTCTCTCTCTCTGAACTGTCCCTGCCTGCACTATGGTTGCTTGCAGTCTTTGAATGGGGAGTGCTTCCTGTGATGATCTCAATTGGCAGACTATGAAATGACTTCTAAACTTTCCCTACCTGTAGTGATATGGGCTTGAGGTCAATGGATTTCCCCTGTGATGATCTGTATTGTCAGTAACGCTGATTAGTGACTTCACAGTGTCTGTTCTCTCTCTTTGTAGCCAGAACAAATGCAGGCTTGAGGTGAATGGATTCACTGCTGTAAAGATCTGTTTTGTCAGTAACGGTGATTAGTGCGCACACACAGCCTCTGCTCTCTCAGCAAAATGGCAATGGCTGCCGAATATATAGGGCTATGACATCACAGGGCTGGCTGCTGATAGGATGCATGCCGCCATGCGATTCACCCGCCTTTCCAGACTTCCTTGCCCCATGTCCTCACACGTGTAGTTGCCATTTTAGCCCCCCCGGCCCGGACAAAATGTACTGAATTAAGCGATTCATTACCACGAAGCGCGAGGAAATTCGGATTCGTTCAGAAACAAAATTTTCATGAAATTTTAAATTAATTTGACTTCTTCAACTTCGAATTGCCCATCTCTAATGATGACCTTAAACAGTATTTTCTATCTATCTTTCTCTGTAAGTGCTAGAAATACCTAAGTACTGCGCTCATGTATTTTTGTCTCTCCCATAAAGAATGCATGATGCATGTGCCGACATGCCACTCAGTGCAAAAAGGAGAAAGGGAGAGATGGGACCCTATTCTTGAGATTGTGTGTGGTCTTTGCGGTCCAATTCCTCGCAATCAGACACTTATTCTCTATGCTGTGGATGGGGGATACATTTTGATATAATGGATTACCCCATTAAAATTATGCCACCTTGGAAAAATTTCTGCAGATGCCCATGCATCAGAGTCCTCCTTCCTTTGTGAAGCATTTCATTGAGTATATGAAAGGTACTGCTTTACTATTTCTTTACATACAGATTGTAGTAGGGTGAGAGAAAAAAATATATACCGTATGAGTACTGTAAGTTAAAGGAGTACTCTGATGGAAAAAAGAAATGTTTTTCAAATCTACTGGTGCCAGAAAGTTAAACAGATTTGTAAATTACTTCTATTATAAAATCTTAATCCTTCCAGTATTTATCAACTGCTATATCCTAAAGAGGAAGTTCTTTTCTTTTTGAATTAATTTTCTGTCTGACCACAGTGCTCTCTGCTGACATGTCTGTCCATGTCAGGAACTGTCCAGAGCAGGAGAGGTTTGCTATGGGGATTTGCTCCTACTCTGGACAGTTCACAGAAGTAAAATCTGTTAAAAGTACATGCTGAGGAGCGGAGGCACTGGCGTGCACCGGGCGACGGAGTCCGTGAAACGGACTCCGTCACCCTGTGCACACCACTGCCTCCGCTCCTCAGCATGTACTTTTAACAGATTTTACTTCTGTGGACGTTGATCAATAAAGTATCTACTATCAAATATCGGGTAGGTGCTCCAGATTCCAATTTCTTTTTACCTGCATTCTATTTAAATTAAATATATATTTTGCACCTGAATACCCCTTTCAGAGAAAAATGCCCACATGGTTTCAAACTTCTCAGATAGTTTTCATGAAAATGTTACATTATTTGTCTGGACTAATGTATCTCTGTGATGGAAGACCGCTCTTTTTTGCTTTTTTGTTAGTGGTGTTGTCCTATAAGGAAAAATCGGCCTAAATTGTTGCATTATTTGAAATTAAACATATTTTAAATGTGCCAGCATTTCTAAAGATGTACTGTTTAAGAGATAAGGTTGCATTTAGTGAAGATGTCGATTACATCCATAATGGTGGTTTTGGTAGCTATATCTCTCTTCTGGAGAAAGTTACTGAACACACTGAAGCAGAGTACCACTGTGTGTAAAACGATTTAATGAATACTTTGACATGACCGAAACCTTATGATAATAACCATAGAATTAGGTGGTAACACATATGTCCATTATTGATATGTTGACTTCCTTTTTTTAATGTATAAAATGTTCAAATTGTTAAAGGAATTAACTCAGTTGTTTGACGACCATGCAAGAATTTTAATCCGACAAGTTATTTTCATACAGTATAAGGTATTTAGTTACTTCTACAAATAATCTGAAAAGCAAAATGTTTTTAGTAATTCCCTAAATAATTGTTTTCCGTCTGTTTCCTCTTTTTAAAGCTCAGCCTCGCTCAAAACAAACTCTTAGATCATGGAGCTCCACAGCAGGAATCCAAATTATTAGTGTTCCATCAGTCACAAGAGGCTGTGTTAGACTCAGCAGCGTATTGTTTATCTAAGAATGCATTCTGGCTTCAGACGGTTCAATTTCAATGCAATGGTAACTGGCTTGTACACAACGCTATATATATTGTGGTTCAGCCTTATGTAAAGGCTTATGACTCTTCTTTCAATTCAACCCTTTAGATTATTACATAATAAATTGTATGTAGAAAAATAATCTGCATGCTTGGACATAGTAAAAAGGACTTCTTGCTTTTGAAATTGTTTGGTATTATAACAACAGTACAAAGATATTTGCTGGCTTGCTCTTCTACCTTGGGGAATTACTGGTATAAAATGTGAAATAATAATATATAAGGCAGTATGCTCTGAGCAGATAGAAGAAAAATAACCACAAAGTGAAGAAAACAGGTTGACTAAAATAGAGGCCTACTTGATCCATCTCTATTTGAGGTGTTCTAAACCTCAATGATTTATGGTCAGAAAAACCTGGGCAACTTTAAAAAATTGCATTGTGAGGACTCCTATGGGGACTTCATTGTAAACATTGTGCACATAAGGATGCAACTGATGCGCTACTGACTGCCCTTAGAGTCAGATTCCTACTTTGCCCGAATGTCCTGGTTTGTCTGCTCATAGCAGTAATATGCCATCACAAGCAGAAACAGACTGAGCTGCAAGTCACGCGCACCACGTGCAGCATGCACACAGACATTGCAGCTGCTCGGCCTAGCAAAGGGAGCCTCCGCAATGTCTGAGTACACTGCGCGCAACTTGAAGCTCAGTCTGTGTCTGCTCATAGTGGCGTTTTGCTGCTACGAGCAAAAAGGACACTCGGGCAAATTAGGAGGCTGACTCAAGGGGCGGTCATTGGCATGTCCACAGCGTCAAATGCACTACAAATGGTATTACACCATTATAGACTATAGAGAAAGTGGTAGACTACGCTTTTATGTCCCACAAATCAGGTGCATAATGGTGTGAAATAGATCATACACTGGTAGTCTAATTTTAGTCTATGGCTCTGCTACAGATGTGCCACAATATATGTTGTAATACTTTTTAGTCTTATCCTAATATATACCAGTAGCATATAGCCAACTGGTGAATAGTCCCTTACTGTCATTTTGTAACATAAGATTAGAAAAAAATGGAACATAACTTAAATGGATTTACAAAACTTAATTTTCAAATATCCTATTAGGTAAATCTTGGTTAATAAGTAAGGTATCCCAAGGTCCTTATTCATAAACCAGAAAAAGAAGAAAAAAGTATTTACTCCCTGCATTATACAGACAGTACACTGATTTTAATGACAAATGGCTAAATTTTTATTTTCCTTGGGTGGCAATGTAGAAATATTGAACAATTGCAGCCACATTCCCCAACAGATTGAACGATTTATTGAAGTCCTAGCAGCAGGATGCCATGTCATCGACATATTATTGGGTTCCTCCTGCGACGTCATGTTGTGGCAAAATATCAGAACCCATTCAGCATAGACTGCAGTGCAATTAGGTATGTTCTTTCTCTTTAGAACTAGAGTGTGAGCTCTTAATAGGTTTATTCTGCTTAGATATTGCTTAGGCCCCTGCTTCCTTTTTTCCCCTGTAATATGTTCGTTACATTAGTTGGTAATTGGAATTTATATATGACAATATTATATATTTTCTTATGGGAATATCCATTCTAATTGAATCATTCTTCAAATTCAGGGGTATGTTGATGTCTGAATTAGTCTAAAGATAGAAGCTTCAGTATATTGACCTTAAAGGGGTACTCTGGTCCTAAGACATTGTTACGCCTAGCGCTCCGGGTCCCCGCTCCTCCCCGGAGCGCTCACGGCGTCTTTCTCCCTGCAGCGCCCCGGTCAGTCCCGCTGACCGGGAGCGCTGCACTGTCATGGCCGTTGGGGATGCGATTCGCACAGCGGGACGCGCCCGCTCGCGAATCGCATCCCAGGTCACTTACCCGTCCCGGTCCCCTGCTGTCATGTGCTGGCGCGCGCGGCTCCGCTCTCTAGGGCGCGCGCGCGCCAGCTCTCTGAGACTTAAAGGGCCAGTGCACCAATGATTGGTGCCTGGCCCAATTAGCTTAATTGGCTTCCATCTGCTCCCTGCCTTTATCTGACCTCTTCCCCTGCACTCCCTCGCCGGATCTTGTTGCCTTGTGCCAGTGAAAGCGTTTAGTGTGTCCAAAGCCTGTGTACCTGAACTTCTGCTATCCATCCTGACTACGAACCTTGCCGCCTGCCCCCGACCTTCTGCTACGTCTGACCTTGCCTCTGCCTAGTCCTTCTGTCCCACGCCTTCTCAGCAGTCAGCGAGGTAGAGCCGTTGCTAGTGGATACGACCTGGTTGCTACTGCCGCAGCAAGACCATCCCGCTTTGCGGCGGGCTCTGGTGAAAACCAGTAGCCTCTTAGAACCGGTCCACTAGCACGGTCCACGCCAATCCCTCGCTGACACAGCGGATCCACAACCCGTAAGCCGAATCGTGACAGTAGATCCGGCCATGGATCCCGCTGAGGTGCCGCTGCCAAGTCTCGCTGATCTTCCCACGGTGGTCGCTCAGCAATCGCAGCAGATTGCCCAACAAGGACAGCAGCTGTCGCAGTTGACCGCCATGTTACAGCAACTTCTGCCTCTGCTACAGCAGCAACCATCTCCTCCGCCAGCTCCTGCACCTCCTCCGCAGCGAGTGGCCGCTCCTAACCTCCGCTTGTCCCTGCCGGACAAATTTGATGGGGACTCTAAACTCTGCCGTGGATTTTTGTCTCAGTGTTCCCTGCATATGGAGATATTGTCGGACTTGTTTCCTTCTGAACGGTCTAAGGTGGCGTTCGTAGTAAGCCTTCTTTCAGGAAAGGCCTTGTCTTGGGCCACACCGCTCTGGGACCGCAATGATCCTGCCACAGCCACAGTCCAGTCCTTCTTCGCTGAAGTCCGAAGTGTCTTCGAGGAACCTGCCCGAGCCTCTTCTGCTGAGACTGCCTTGCTGAACCTGGTCCAGGGTAATTCTTCCGTTGGCGAGTACGCCATACAATTCCGTACTCTTGCTTCTGAACTATCCTGGAATAATGAGGCTCTCTGCGCGACCTTTAAAAAAGGCCTATCCAGTCGCATCAAGGATGTGCTGGCCGCACGAGAGATTCCTGCCAACCTCCAAGAACTCATCCATTTGGCTACCCGCATTGACATGCGTTTTTCTGAGCGACACCAAGAGCTCCGCCAGGAAAAAGACTTAGATCTCTGGGCACCTCTCCCACAGCATCCTTTGCAGTCTTCGCCTGGGCCTCCCGCCGAGGAGGCCATGCAAGTGGATCGGTCTCGCCTGACCCAGGAAGAGAGGAATCGCCGTAGAGAAGAAAATCTCTGTCTGTACTGTGCCAGTACTGAGCATTTCTTGGTGGATTGCCCTATCCGTCCTCCACGCCTGGGAAACGCACGCACGCACCCAGCTCACGTGGGTGTTGCATCTTTTGGTTCTAAGTCTTCTTCTCCACGTCTCACGGTGCCCGTGCGGATTTCTCCTACAGCCAACTCCTCCCTCTCAGCCGTGGCCTGCTTGGACTCTGGTGCCTCCGGGAATTTTATTTTGGAGTCCTTTGTTAATAAATTCAGCATCCCGGTGACCCGTCTCGTCAAGCCGCTCTACATTTCCGCGGTCAACGGAGCCAGATTGGACTGCACCGTGCGTTACCGCACAGAGCCCCTCCTCATGTCTATTGGACCCCACCTTGAGAGGATTGAGTTCTTCATTCTCCCCAACTGTACCTCTGAGGTCCTCCTCGGTCTGCCTTGGCTCCGGCTTCATTCCCCCACCATTGATTGGACCACCGGGGAGATCAGGAACTGGGACTCTGCCTGCCACAGGAAGTGCCTCTCCCCCCCTCCCAGTCCCGTCAGGCAAGCCTCTGTGCCTCCCCATGGCCCCCGTCCTGGTGTCACACTGCCCCGTGCCAGGCCTCGCCCTCTGCCCTCCCTCCCCATTCCCACTCCTGCTGTACTGCCTGCCGTTGAGGAAACCCTCCATTCTTTCCCGGTGTCCTCATCCCAGGGGAGGCAGTTACCGGACAAAGAGAAGGGGAGACCTAAGGGGGGGGGTACTGTTACGCCTAGCGCTCCGGGTCCCCGCTCCTCCCCGGAGCGCTCACGGCGTCTTTCTCCCTGCAGCGCCCCGGTCAGTCCCGCTGACCGGGAGCGCTGCACTGTCATGGCCGTTGGGGATGCGATTCGCACAGCGGGACGCGCCCGCTCGCGAATCGCATCCCAGGTCACTTACCCGTCCCGGTCCCCTGCTGTCATGTGCTGGCGCGCGCGGCTCCGCTCTCTAGGGCGCGCGCGCGCCAGCTCTCTGAGACTTAAAGGGCCAGTGCACCAATGATTGGTGCCTGGCCCAATTAGCTTAATTGGCTTCCATCTGCTCCCTGCCTTTATCTGACCTCTTCCCCTGCACTCCCTCGCCGGATCTTGTTGCCTTGTGCCAGTGAAAGCGTTTAGTGTGTCCAAAGCCTGTGTACCTGAACTTCTGCTATCCATCCTGACTACGAACCTTGCCGCCTGCCCCCGACCTTCTGCTACGTCTGACCTTGCCTCTGCCTAGTCCTTCTGTCCCACGCCTTCTCAGCAGTCAGCGAGGTAGAGCCGTTGCTAGTGGATACGACCTGGTTGCTACTGCCGCAGCAAGACCATCCCGCTTTGCGGCGGGCTCTGGTGAAAACCAGTAGCCTCTTAGAACCGGTCCACTAGCACGGTCCACGCCAATCCCTCGCTGACACAGCGGATCCACAACTCGTAAGCCGAATCGTGACAGACATCTTATCCCTTATCCAAAGGATAGGGAATAAGATGTCTGATCGCGTGGGTCCCCCCGCAATCTTGCATGCAGAACCCACCTACTGTGCTACTGTGGGAGTTGCAAGCAGCGCTGCAGTCTCTGTGTCTGCTGGGTCACGACTACGGGGCCGGAGTATCATGACGTCATGACTCCGCCCCGTGTGACGTCACACCCTGCCCCCGCAATGCAAGTCTATGGGAGGGGGCGTGATGACCCGGAAGCCTTGGAGGCTGCATCGCTGCGTGCAGCTCCTACAGGTGGGTGCTGCATGCGAGATTGTGGGGCGGGACCCCCGCGATCAGACATCTTATCCTTTGGATAGGGGATAAGATGTCTTAGGGCCAGATATCCCTTTAAGGCTAGAGCTACACGGATACTTTGGCTAAAATATGGGATGCACAGCCGCACTGCAGGAATCATGTTACATTGCAGCTAATATAGGTGAATGGGGTTGTATTTGACCCATGTATGGCCATGGCTGTGACCTGACAGTCAAAAGAAATTGATCCGAGACAGACTACTTCTGACTGTTGTGTCATGGTTGCAGTCAATTATGCTTCAAAATAATGACCCCATTAACTTACATTAACTTCGATAAAGCTAGATCTCTGTAGTGCGACACAGTGATCTTTGGACACACAACCCGTGTAGCCCCAGCCTAAAGCTTTGACTGATCACAAAACTGAATGACAGTATTTTACATCCAATGTGTTGATGATACTAGACTAGCACCCCTTTATTTTATCTTTTTTCATCTGAACAGAATTGAATGGAAGCTGCTAAATTATGTTCGATGTTAAATTCTAATAAATCTTAAAGGATAGAACCCCTGATGAATATTCATGAGCAGCCGTTTTGATCACTATACACAGATGATGTTCTTACAATGTGAGTTATGAGACAGTAACCTTCTAATAATGCAGAATGTACAGTATTATATAATTCTAATATGATTTGTGCAAAAATGTAGAGAAGAACATTTTGATGATTTAGGATAATGCAAGACTACTTCTGTATATTTCTTGATTAATTTTAGGGTAAGTGCTTTTTTAACCTACCAATATGCATTTTTAAAATAAGTTATTCAATTATTTTGAGGAAAAACATGCAAATAAACTGAGAGCCTTACAGTTTCGCCTTTGCAATATATCTGTCAGAAATTTACCTGTCCACACTCCTGCATCCGGTCATTGCTCCTGCACCGCACCTATCTTCTGCTCTGTGGCTTTCCCTGGTTGTAAGCGTATTGAGTGCCATAAAGCATGCTTCTGCCCATCCCTGAGATTGGCAGGAAGAGATGGCCAATCAGGAGGCTAGGACGCAGAGCCATTTAGAGTCCTCACTGTCATACATATAAACGGGCACTTGCTGGTGACACACATGACTGTCATTGGTCTCTCTCAGCCTTTACTACTGCAGGGACCACCACACAGTAAGGGGCAGATCGTGATTTAGGGCAGATCTTCCAAGTAGATAGGGACAGTGGCTAGGATGAGAGCAGGGTTGCACTGTCTACTACTTATCGTGACAATATTAAACTACTATTATGAAATTGGTCTCTTCTAAAAATGTATTCTGGCTTAAAGAAAAGTTTTATCCTATATAACAAGTGACAACACATAATAGAGATTTATATTATGTGTCCTTCTATGGCTGGATGTCTGCTGGCATGACTGTAAATGTGGAGAAAACAACTTTTTTAAATGTCACATGCAGTAGGTAAATGAGACTTGAGTCACTGGGCGTGTGGCTTGTTGAAAAAGTCATGATACTATGGGCTGTAATCACACCTGTTCAGGCTCTAATCACACCTATCCAGATATGATTGACAGCCCAGCTGTGAGCACTGACATCCGACCCTGACTGAGCTGCCCAGTTATGCCTAGATAGGTGTTACTTGAGCCTGAATAGGTGTGATTACAGCCTTGGGAGCCATGACTACTTCAGCAGCCAAACACGAGACTACTTTAAAGGGGTATTCCAGGCCAAAACTTTTTTTTTATATATCAACTGGCTCTGGAAAGTTAAACAGATTTGTAAATTACTTTGATTAAAAAATGGTAACCCTTCCAATAGTTATAAGCTTCTGAAGTTGAGTTGTTGTTTTCTGTCTAACTGCTCTCTGATGACTCACGTCCCGGGACCTGTGCAGTTCATATGGGGATATTTTCCCATCATGCACAGCTCCCGGGACGTGACATCATCAATGAGCAGTTAGACAGAAAACTTCAGAAGCTAATAGCTATTGGAAGGATTAAGATTTTTTAATAGAAGTAATTTACAAATCTGTTTAACTTTCCGGAGCCAGTTGATATATAAAAAAAAGTTTTTGGCCTCATTTTTTATACTGCATGTGGCATTTATAAAAGTTGTTTTCTCCTAATTTATAGACATGCCAGCAAGCATTCAGGAATAGTAGTGATAAGGATGACCCTTATGTTTCTGATGACTGATCGATAAATTAATACTAATATGCCATTGCTGATGCTGGAGAAATATATTTGTTAAACTACCATTAACCCATAAACCAGCTTGCTATCTGCTCATGACTAAGATTGAGACCTTGGAATGATGCCAAAAGGACCAAGATGAGACGTTAGAAGACAAAATAGATACAGATTGTATAGAAGGACAAGGATCTGGAATTTTCCAGTATGAGAGCAAGGAGGGCCGCATAAATGAACTATGACCAAGAAAGAAAAAAAATGCTAAATATGCTAATCTATACAGAGATAAAGCTCAACTAACCAATCAAAATGTAACATAATGATTTTGACATCATAACTAAACCTCGCTTTTATGTCAGATGTAAAAACAATGTACTTCCGTGTAATAAACAAACTCTTTTGAGAACTCTCTGGGAACACTCCTGAGTTTCCTGGTGAGAAAAGAGTTTTTATACCAACATTCTGTCTGGTGTGAATTTGCTTATGCCGGCCCTCAGCAATATGCAGCAGCGGTCACTCACATTTTAATGCCTCACCTCAAGCCATCCTTGACAGTAGGACATGTGAAATTAACCTCTATTATGTGTCACCATTTGTCTTTATATTGGGTAAAACTAATTTAAATTAAAACTAAGGGTTAAAGAAGTACTCTAGATTTTTTTTCACAAGCACCTCCCCTATTACTACAGTGCCATCTGTTTCATTCCAACTGTGCAGAATTGTCATTACTTCATACAGCAATGTGTTACAGGAAGTGGTCTGTCCTTGGTGGGCTGACTTCCAATGAAATCATCAGATCCCTCACAGCAGCTCACAGACCCCCCCCCTCCCCTCCTCCCCAGCCCTATGCTGCTGCTGTATCAGTACGTTTACAACTCCACTGAGTTGTATTTTGCCCTGGTTGTGTTTTGCTGCATTTTTATTTTTATTTTTTTGCATTTGTGTTTAACTTAATTTTTCTTCCAAAAATGATGGCAAGATGGTATTATTTTGCTACACACTTTAACTAATAAAGCGCTTTAATCTGCCATTACTGTGAAAAACCTTGCCTCATTTATGAGTCTAATCAGTACGAGAACCCCAGCAGCCTAATCAGGTGAACAGCAGTTATATGAGTCCACTCCCACTCTTTGCAAAACCCCAAACTTCTGGGGCAATGTAGGCAGCATTAGAAAATCATTTCAGTGTGGAAATAGAAATCAATTTGGCTGAAAAAGTCCAGTAGTCTGTTTTTCCCCATTTTAATTAAAGGTCATCTATCACCTCTGTACGAGTTACAGAACTACACACTTCAACAGATAGGAAATAAGAAGGTAGGGCAGATTCCAGCTGTTTTCTAACAGGTCGGACAAGTTGTAGTGCCTCCTCCCTACCCTGACCTGCATGATTGATGTACAGGACTCCATGCAGGGTGGATACAAGGAGGTGGCTTCCCTTTACAATTCATTTGTCCTCTCTGACTATTTGTCTGGATTAGAAAACAGCCGTGATATAAGTTCTCAAGTCCATAAACCCTAACTGTTGAGGTGTGCAGCTTTGTACGGAGGTGACCAATGCACTATAACTCCCATTCATTACTGTAATAGGCTAAAGGAAGAATATATGTACCTCCAATATAGACACCCCAGGAGTTATTAAAAAAAATTACATTTAATTACACCTACAGGCTTACATCTAAATAATTTTAAATTAAACACTTGAAGAATTCCCTTTTAAAAGAAGGAGCAATAACGAAAAGGGTTAAGTAACAAGAACGTGTAATGAACACAGTAGAAGCCACCAGTACTTACATATAAGTACTGCTTAATAAATAATTCCCATTGTCTCGCAACCATTAACCATCCTCCCCACAGTAAATCTTGTTCTGTATAGCGCACAGCAGATCATTTCCCAAATACTCGGTGCATTTCTTCATGTCTCTAATGAGGCAGAATGATAGCAAATAAAAATTGTGAAGAAGAAAAGAAATATATTAATAACATTGTGTTATAGAAAAACTGCTGGTAATTATTTATGCGTCAAATTTAAACACCCAGTGCATAAAAAGCATTAAAAATCAATTAAAATTTCATTAGAAGCAATTAGGAAATAAAATATGCTATGAATAATTGGAAGAGATATTGCGATGCCAAAAGGTGTTTGCACATAGAAGCATTTAAGATTGTGCAATTAAACAGAACTGAATTGTGGGCGTGGAGTGAAAATCCATTTAGCTTTAAAACCGCGCTGAGGTACCCAAAGAGCTCCATGTATGCCAGCTGTTGGTGCCTAGACATGATGTACTTGTTTCCGATAAAGGGGTTAATGCTGACTTCTTTTTTTGGAAAATGTATCCATTCCCCAGGTTTCCCAGTTAGAGCTGTACAGTTGGAGACTACAATAACGCAATGATTCTGCATTATATGTGTTAAGTTAATTTAGTGGTAGCAGATGGCTTGGAGACACCAGGGACAGGCTGAGGAAGTCCTGGTTACCTGAGCTCATCTTAGAAAGGAAATCAGAACTTCAAGCCCCTGAATCCATACCTTGTGTTTCTCCTTAATGACCAGCGACCATCTGGTAAGACAGCTATAATTATTACAGATGTCAAAAGAGTATTGGAGCAAGGTGGAAAAAATATGGTCTTTGGCTTCTCTTTCAAGAAATAACCTGCAGCTACCCACATAGTATTTACACCTGACTATTTTTATTTATAATGCACTAAAACACATATACGGCACTTCACAGAACACCTATTAAACTGCAGAAGACTGAAATACTACATTGAAATAAATTTAGCTGCCGTGAAAGAAAACAAGTGATAAATTCAACCCCGAATGACGTACTGCCTGAGATTGCCTATACTGTTTTGTAATTTCGTTTTAGATGGCTAAGGGGTGGCGATGGCTTCTGAAACATTCATTCCCACTTATTACAGCTGAGAGTGGAATTCATTGTTAGTGCCACCACTAATGCATATAGTCAAGTTTATGGGATAGTTTAATTGTAAAATGACTGACCTACAAAAACTAAGCTGTATCTAAAATGCTGCAAACCTCTATTTGATGATATGAAAGAGCAGCTGTATGTTTCCTGCGTGTAATGATGATGGATGGTCACTAGATGGCAGATACGGACTTCAGCTATAGCAGTCACTTTATTTGGGTCCTAAGTTAGGATCCAGTATTCCGAGGACCTACAGTAAAGCACAAAGAGCTTATGCTATAATCCGCAGTGAAATGCACAAGCAATAGCTTATTTTTTTTTAAAAGAGACTCTAACCAATCAGGAACAGCGATGAGTGAATTGAATCTGACGAATCTGAATTTGTTATGAATATTGTGGTGATTCTATCACGCAAATCACTTAATTAAACTCCATTTAGTGCGATCCAGGCTCCAGGGCATCTAAAATGGTGGATCCACATGTGAGGACATGGGGCAAGAAATCCTGGGAAGCAAGAACAAGGGTAGGTGGGATGACCCTGAATCACATGCAGCATGCAGCCTATCAGCAGCCAGTCACCAGTGATGTCACAGCTATATAATCGGCAGCCATATTAAAGCCAGTCACTTCAACCTTTCACTGCAGAGAGAAAGATAGGGACAGCCAGGTCTGTGTGTTGCACAGAAAAGCTTCTTTCCAGCAGCGATTCCCCTCCTAGTCAAGTCAGCTTTCTGTTGTGCAGAGAGAGGGACAGAGAGCAGTGTGTGTTTTACAGAAAAGCATTCATACTGCAGCAATTTACTTCCCAGTCACTGCAGCGTTCTATTACAGAGAGGGGCAGAGAGCAATGTGTTGCACAGAACAGCAGCGATTCAGCTCAAGCACAAATCCTACCTAGAAGCATAGATATGGAAGGGAGTGAGATTGAGGGAGAATTTTGGGTGTAGTACACAGCGACTGTGCTGCAGCACTGGTGTGTACTGCTGGTGTTTTACACAAATACTTTTTCAAGCGTACTGGAACGCATTGTTCTCGCCTCATAAGTGCTTACCACATACGTACATCTCAGTGGTGTACTATTTTGTTCCTGTTAAACTCTCAAGGGCCTAGATACTGTGAAAGGCCAGGCAAAAGTACCCACCGGCTGGTGTTGTACACAAATACTTTTTTAAGCGTAGTGTAGCGCATTGTTCTCCCCTCATATACGCACTGACTATCTCAGGCAGAGAAGTTGCAGGACATGCACAGAATAGTGGCAGAGGCCTAAATTCATCAGGCAGAGGTCATAGCAGACTAGGGGCAAGTGGCAGCAGGAGTCACAGCGAGAGGCCTTAGCACCCGGGATGAGCTTGCGGTCGTGCCTTGACCAGCAACCCATCTGCCGTCATGGATTGGTTAACACAGTCATTGACTTCATCACAAGTGACATCTGACACCTCCAGTCAACAGTCGGTGGGTTCCTCAGACACAACCCGCAGTTGGCATGGCCCGTGAGCAGTCCCTGTCCTCCCATTGCCTCTGTCCTATGCTGTTCCCTTCCACCCCCCCCCCCCCACAGAAGTATCTTATGCTGTGGGTGCAGCTCCACTATCTAGAGGACAGTCAGCAGCTACTGCCCACCCAATAGTGGTGTGGGAGGGGTGATCATTCAGTCACCTGAAGCAGACACTGTTGTGGAACCTGAGGAGGACATGAGTGACAGGCAGACACAACTCGATGATAATGATTAACCCCTTAAGGACCGGGGTTTTTTCCGTTTTTGCATTTTCGTTTTTTGCTCCTTGCCTTTAAAAAATCATACCTCTTTCAATTTTGCACCTAAAAATCCATATGAGGGCTTATTTTTTGCGCCACCAATTCTACTTTGTAATGACGTCAGTCATTTTGCACAAAAATCAATGGTGAAACGGAAAAAAAAATCATTGTGAGACAAAATTGAAAAAAAAAACGCAGTTTTGTAACTTTTGGGGGCTTCCGTTTCTATGTAGTACATTTTTCGGTAAAAAGGACACCTTATCTTTATTATGTAGGTTCATACGATTAAAATGATACCCTACTTATATAGTTTTAATTTTGTCGTACTTCTGGAAAAAATCATAACTTCATGCAGGAAAATTTATATGTTTAAAATTGTCATTTCTGACCCCTATAACTTTTTTATTTTTCAGCGTATGGGGCAGTATGAGGGCTCATTTTTTGCGCCGTGATCTGAAGTTTTTAACGGTACCATTTTTTGCATTGATGGGACTTATTGATCGTGATATAAAAAGTGACCAAAAATGCACTATTATGGACTTTGGAATTTTTTTGCGCGTACGCCATTGAGCGTGCGGTTTAATTAACGATACATTTTTATAATTCGGACAAAAGGGGGGTGATTCAAACTTTTAATAGGGGAGGGGTTAAATGATCTTTATTCACTTTTTTTTCACTTTTTTTGCAGTGTTATAGGTCCCATAGGGACCTATAACACTGCACACATTGATCTTTTACATTGATCACTGGTTTCTCATAAGAAACCAGTGAACAATGATTCTGCTGCTTGACTGCTCATGCCTGGATCTCAGGCACTGAGCAGTCATTCGGCAATCGGACAGCGAGGAGGCAGGTAGGAACCCTCCTGCTGTCCTGTAAGCTGTTCGGGATGCCGCGATTTCGCTGCGGCTATCCCGAACAGCCCACTGAGCTAACAATGCCGCGCGCTATTAGCCACGGGTCCCCGCCGTTGTTAGAGGCCGGGGACCCGTTGTTAGAGGCCGGGCCCGACCCGCCTCTTGCCCCGCCTTGGCCCCGCGTTATAGATCAGGAGCGGACACATGACGCTCCAGTACGTCATGTGTCCTTAAGGGGTTAAGCCGATTGCATTTGGAAGCCGATGCAGAAGGGTCTTCATCATCATCAGGAGAAGAGGGTTGCAGGTTCCTGTGAGGCAGCAGCTTAACCAGCAAGGTGGTAACATGGTTGGCAGTCAGTATAGTGGCAGAAGTGGAAAGTCTGGAGCCAAACGTGAACAGGGTAGACCACCTGCTTCACGGCAGCCTAGCCTCCCGGGAGGTAGTGAAACAGATGTTCCTGGAGTTGCTGGTGCTGCAGGCCCTCCCTTTTCAAGTGGTGGACTCTGCACCTTTCAGAGAACTGAGGGCTTGTACCGAGCCAAGGTGGGGAGTGCCAAGCCGTCATTTCATTGTGAAGAAGGCAGTACCAGCCCAATGCACAATTTTGTGGAACAGAAGGTTCCAATGGAGGGACCCCTGGGATCATATATTTTATCCCCTATCCTTTGGATAGGGGATAAAATATATAAAGCCGGAATACCCCTTTAAACACTTTTATACAATTTCATTTATCTTTTTTTTTTTATTGTTATTTTATTTATTATTTTCCAATAATACAATTCAAAGAACAAAAAAAAAAAAAGGACAACAATATACAACATGACAAACACATTTGGAAGGGCGGGGGTAAGGGGAAATAATCCACATTTACTTGCCCCACCCACCATAACTCTCAAATCATACCTACATTCACATCTAGTCCTGTACCCTTCCTCAATCCAATCTTCTCTCCCTCTCCAGGTATATTTATAACATGGTGATGTAAAGCACTCTATAATCGTCTATAGCCTATACGGCACTATACCCCTCTTATCTCTTTTATTTTTTCTATCCAATTGTCCCACATCCTGCACAAAATCCAGGATGTGGGACAATTGAATTTCATTTATCAATGCAGACTGTATGACCATACAATATTTAATCTACAATATGCTGTATATGAAGACATTAGTAAATAGTCTATGACTACAATAATAAAATTCAGAGACATCCAGTCTCATGCACATAACCTGCATTAAAGTTGAAAGACGACTTACTTTGACTATGCACCTTACTGACCCGATGTAATCCAGAAAAACATGGAGTACCTATGACTAGTAACCTTTCTATGGAAATCGTATTTCACAGCTCTGTGGAGCTGAATTTGCCAGCCCCGTATTTGTACTGAACTCCAGAAAGCAAAGTGTTTGTATCTTTTTTCAACATTACTTAAGATATGTCATCAGCGGCCTCACAGGCTTTGGTTTTTTAGCCAGCGCTGCACAATCCCTCAATGTGACAGCATCATTTTACCAGGCTACAAAAATAAGAAACTTACCAAGGAGGGGAAATAGGAGGCAACAGAAACAATAGCTGAAAGACTCAACCAAGGCTTAGTAAAAAGGATATATTGTATGTCTTTGTTAGCCCATGATAAGCTTAAAGGGGTACTCCGGTGGAACACTTTTTTGTTAAAATGAACTGGTGCCAGAAAGTTAAACAGATTTGTAAATTACTTATATTAAAAATATCTTTATCCTTCCAGTATTTATTAGCAGCTTTATGCTACAGAGAAAATTCTTAGATTTTTGAATTTCTTTTTTGTCTTGTCCACAGTGCTCTCTTCTGACACATCTGTCCATGTCAGGAACTGTCCAGAGTAGAATAGGTTTGCTATGAGAATTTTTCTCCTGCTCTGGACAGTTCCTGATACGGGCATCAGGTGTCAGCAGAGAGCACTGTGTACAAGACAAAAAAGAAATTAAAAAAGAAAATAATTTCCTCTGTAGCATACAGCTGCTAATAAGTACTGGAGGGATAAAGATTTTTTAACCCCTTAAGGACTCAGCTCATTTTGGCCTTAAGGACTCAGACAATTTAATTTTTACGTTTTCGTTTTTTCCTCCTCGCCTTCTAAAAATCATAACTCTTTTATATTTTCATCCACAGACTAGTATGAGGGCTTGTTTTTTGCATGACCAGTTGTCCTTTGTAATGACATCACTCACTATATGATAAAATGTATGGCGCAACCAAAAAACAATTTTTGTGGGGAAATTAAAAAGAAAAACGCAATTTTGCTAATTTTGGAAGGTTTCGTTTTCACGCCGTACAATTTACGGTAAAAATTATGTGTGTTCTTTATTCTGAGGGTCAATACAATTAAAATGATACCCATTATTACATACTTTTATATTATTGTTGTGCTTAAAAAAAAATCACAAACTTTTTAACCAAATTAGTACGTTTATAATCCATTTATTTTGATGACCTTTAACTTTTTTATTTTTCCGTATAAGCGGCGTTATGAGGGCTCATTTTTTGTGCCATGATCTGTACTTTTCGATACCACATTTGCATATAAAAAACTTTTAATACATTTTTTATAATTTTTTTTAATAAAATGTATTAAAAAAGTAGCAATTTTGGACTTTTTTTTTCTACGTTCACGCCGTTCGCCGTACGTGATCATTAACATTTTATTTTAATAGTTCGGACATTTACGCACGCGGCAATACCAAATATGTCTATTACATTTATTTTTTACGCTTTTTGGGGGTAAAATAGGAAAAAACGGACGTTTAACTTTTTTATTGGGGGAGGGGATTTTTCACTTTTTTTTTACTTTTACATTTTTTTACATTTTTTTTTACACTTGACTAGTCCCCATAGAGGACTATTTATAGCAATACCATGATTGCTAATACTGATCTGTTCTATGTATAGGACATAGAACAGATCAGTGTTATAGGTCATCTTCTGCTCTGGTCTGCTCGATCTCAGACCAGAGCAGAAGACGCCGGGAGCCGGACAGAGGCAGGTGAGGGGACCTCCATGCGGCGTTCTGAATGATCGGATCCCCGCAGCAGTGCTGCGGGTGATCCGATCATTCATTGAAATTGCGTACTGCCGCAGATGCCGGGATCTGTATTGATCCCGGCATCTGAGGGGTTAATGGCGGACGCCCGCGACATCGCGGGCGTCGGCCATTGCCGGCGGGTCCCTGGCTGCGATCAGCAGCCCGGGATCAGCTGCGCATGACACGGGCATCCGATGCCCGCGGTTATGCACAGGACGTAAATGTATGTCCTGGTGCGTTAAGTACCACCGCACCAGGACGTACATTTATGTCCTGCGTCCTTAAGGGGTTAATATAAGTAATTTAAAAATCTGTTTAACTTTCTTGCACCAATTGATACCCCTTTAAACTCAGCTAAAAGGAGTTGCAAAGGACAGAAAAAAACATGTCTTCCTTTGTTACAAAAGCAGTGCCACAATCACCCATAGGTCACATGTGGTATTACAACTAAGCCCTATTTACTTCAGCGGAGCAGGACTGCAATACCAGGCAAAATCCACAGCGGGACCCCCGTGATCAGACATCTTATTCCTTATCCTTTTTTTTATTAATAATATATTTATTTTCTGTATTTTGTATATCCATAAATGCTTCTATATAAATCCAAAAAGTTCCAAGTCTGTATTCAGGCCAAATGGTGTCATGGAGTTGAGATTGAAAATCCAACGGGTCTCAACTCTTGACATGTTTGCCAAAGGATCCCCTCCTCTGCAGTGTCTCTTGATTACCTCTACACCAAAAAAATTAGAGTTCCTAAAAGAGGCGTCATGTTTTTCCATATAATGTTTTGACAATGGGTGTCCCAAGTATTTCCTCTCAATGATATAAATATGTTCCCCTATCCTGATGGATAGGAGGCGCTTAGTCCTGCCCACATAGGTTTTGCCACAAAGGCATTGAATGACATAGATTAAATTTTTTGATTTGCAGTTGATATGTGTCTTAATTTTCTGTTTGAAGTTACACCCAACTCTCCACTGTCAGTTGGGCAATTGTTTTTCCCATCTTTTTGCAGCATTTACACATACGACAGTGGTAAAATCCAGATTGTTGGAAAAATACCTGATGATCCTCTTTATTCAGATTTTTCACTGTCGGTGCTACCTTGTTCCCTATATTGGATGTTTTCCTAAAGATTAACGTTGGTTCTTTTCCAATAAGTTGTCCCACAGTTCGATCACCTTTTAGGATATCCCAGTGTTTACGTATTATTTTCTAAAAACATTGTTTTGGTTGTTATAAACAGTGATGATGGGAACTTTGATAATTTTGTCATTGTTATCTCCTCCTCCCTTGGGTTTTTTGGTAAGGAGCTCCCTCCGTTCCACTTTTCTCACTTCTTCTGCGATAGTCTCCAAGTTTTCCTTCCCATATCCTTTTTTCCCTAAATTTGTTCTGTAGGTCTTTGGCTTCCTTATCATACTCCTCTATTTCCGTACAGTTTCTCCTAAGGCGAATAAATTGACTACGGGGGATGTTTCTCAGCCAGATTGGTAAGTGGCAACTCCTAAGGTCAATATAACTATTACTATTTTTGGCTTTTCTGTAAGTTCTAGTTAATAGCTTAGTATCTTTAATAAATATAGTGAGATCGAAAAAGTTGGGATGGTAACTTCAAACAGAAAATTAAGACACATATCAACTGCAAATTAAAAAATTTAATCTATGTCATTCAGTGCCCTTGTGGCAAAACCTATGTGGCCAGGACTAAGCGCCTCCTATCCATCAGGATAGGGGAACATATTTATAACATTGAGAGAAAATACTTGGGACACCCATTGTCAAAAAATTATATGGAAAAACATTCCTTTTAGGAACTCTAATTTTCTTGGTGTAGAGGTAATCAAGAGACACTGGAGAGGAGGGGATCATTTGGCCAACATGTCAAGGGCTGAGACCCGTTGGATTTTCAATCTCAACTCCATGACACCATTTGGCCTGAATACAGACTTGGAACTTTTTGGATTCATATAGAAGCATTTATGGATATATAAAATACAGAAAATAAATAAGTAATCTATTATTGAAATTGAACAGTGGACTCAGCATACCATTATAAGTTATGGGGTCTGGATTTTGGTTCAAGCAGTCCTTCATTCTATCTGTGCGAAAATTAGTTGAACGTAGAAAAGTAATATCTCAAGTACCTTTTGGTTAATTTTGCAAGTTTTTCAGTCTCAACCACTGGTCAGACAGTATGTTTTCTCACCTGCATTTTAGATGCATTTTTTCTGACATCCTACTCCCATCATTGCGTATAGGAGTGTGTAAATCCTAGTTTCTGGATTATGAATAAAGTGAACCTTCATGCTACATATAAATGGACTAGGATTGTATATATTTTGCATACAATACATTATATATTTGGGCAAATAGGTGCACAAGTATTTCTGATTACATATGCGGAGTATTGGAAGTATATGTATGCCGGATCAGTAAGGAGCAGAGGATATAAATAGCAGGTACCTGGGGTACCACCCATCCCTGAGGAAGGATAGCGTACTATCTGAAATGCATAGGATCTAATCCCCATGCCCTATGACACTAAGTGACGTCACTAAACAGTGCCCAGGCATTACCGCAATTCATCCTACCGCTCAGTGTGCGCCACGCCGGTGAGACGCTTTCCGGCCGGAGCGACTCTCCCGGCGCGTGCATCCGCTGTCATCCCCGGACATCACTACCGTCACTGCAACCTCCGGACACCTTAGCGGTCATTACAACCTCCGCTGCCAGTCCCCTGCATCGCGCGGATATCGGCCTGACACCAAGTGTGGAAAAAAATCAGCCGCCACGCGACTTGCCAGACAGCCGGGGACCGGAACATCACCATGAGGAACACGGAGGTATTGTACCACGAGTGCATACTTCACTCACATCTATATTGCAAAATAATCTGTATCCAGTACACGTATAGAGGAAGGAGCAGTCAGATACTAAAGTATCAAGATAGCAGACTTGTATCACAGAATTTAGATACAGTGTATTTATATGTATGCCTCTATTACTTCTAGTGCTCGGCAAATTTTGGACTTCTTAAAAAAATTTTACGTTTACGCCGTTCACCGTACGGGATAATTAACAATATATTTTAATAGTTAATACTTTTACGCACACGGCGATACCAAATATGTGTATTAATTAAATTTTTTTTACACTTTTTGGGGGGTAAAATGGGGAAAAATGGACGTTTTACTTTTTATTGAGGGAGGGGATTTTTCACATTTTTTTACTTTTTTATTTTACATTTTTTTTACTTTTTTTATTTTTATTTTTTACACTTTTTATGTCCCCATAGGGGACAATTCATTGCAATCAGTTGATTGCTAATACTGTGCAGTGCTATGTATAGGACACAGTACTGCTCAGTATTATTGGTGATCTGCTCTGGTCTGCTCGATCTCAGACCAGAGCAGAAGACCCCGGGAGATGGCCGGAGCCAGGTGAGGGGACCTCCGGCCGCCATGCTGGATGATCGGATCCCCGCGGCAGCGCTGCGGGCGATCCGATCGTCCATTCAAACTACCGCAATGCCGCAGATGCCGTGATCTGTATTGATCACGGCATCTGAGGGGTTAATGGCGGACATCCGCATGGTCGCGGATGTCCGTTATTACCGGCGGGTCCCTGGCTGCTGATATCAGCCGGGACCTGCTGGGCATGATGCGAGCACCGCTCCGTTGCTCGCGATCATGTCGGCGCGTAAATGTATGTCATGGTGCGCTAAGTACCTCGTCACCATGACGTGCATTTACGTCCATTGTCGTTAAGGGGTTAAGGATGGGTTCACACTGAGGAATGCACTCGGATTCAGCCTGGCAGCCACCGGAAGTGGAAGAACTGCGTGGCACTGCACCGTTACCATTGACAGCTATGCAGTGCTCGTGGAATTCCGCTGAAAGAACATGTTCTTTCTTTGAGCGGAACAATTTCAGCGGCGGAATTGTCCGCCACTGAAATCCCGCACTGTGAATGGGTCTCGCGGAAGACCCATTCACACTAATGTTGAAGTTCACATTTTTTTTATGCTCTTTTTTTGGTCACCTATTAAGTGAATTTGCATAAAACATTTTTGGACTCGCATGTAATAAATGTGTGTAATAAGCTACACCTCCTTTATATGACAAACACTAAAAGATGTTCAGCATGGTAAAAAGTTAAAAAAATATGGCACAAAAATGCTTTATAAATGTGTGTACAAAGTTAAAGACAATAGGGCAAAATTTACATGACAACAGGTACAAAAAGCTTAGTAAATTCCCCCCAAGGTATTCATAAAAAAGGTTCACAAAGTGGTCAGATGATATGTACTCATTAATCTCCTAGTAATCACCATTTAAAGTCTACCAGTCATATCACAGAAAATAATAATGCTTTATTGCTGTATTTGGCTTACAAATCCCTTCATTCTGCTGCTCACTCATTCTGGCATCCACTGCTCAAGAAAGAAAATGTTTGAGGCAAGCACTGAGCCCACCCTCTTTCACTATGCATTAATTTCCTCACTGAGTCTGCTGTGCTGTGCTGGGTCTCTTTATCCAATCACTGCAGGCTGCTCTTTAACCCCCTCCTCTCTTTTTTCATGCTGCAGTCTGACAGGACAAGAGTAGGCACAGAGGAGCGCTACTCCCATCCTCACTGACTGGACTATTTCCCAGCCTGTTTTTAAACTGGAACAAAGATAATGGAGCTGCCAGACAGGACCATGTTTTAAATAATATGGGGACCCCTAGTGGCCTTTTTTTTAATCCATGATTTCTATAAAATGGAGATAAAATTAGCTTTTGAAGTATAGTAGAAAGGTTAATGTTTTGCCAAGATGTACAACATATAAAAGTTTTTTTTTTTATTCTGATAGTGCTCATTTAAATATATTGGTATAATAACTAATGCAGATAATAAATGTTAGCATTAACCTGCTAAAATCCTATTACAGTGACCCCCCCGACCTATGATGGCCCAGAAATATGATTATTTCAACATACAATGGCCTCTCAGAGGCCATCGCATGTTGAAGGCAGCATCAACATATGATGCTTTTGTTTGTCGGGGCCATCGCATAAACGGCTATCCGGCAGCGCAGACTGCTTCAGCTGCCACCGGATAGCCGTTTAAGGTGCCCCGTGTGGTCTGGTGATGCTCACTCACCTGTCCCCGGCGCTCCGGACCATTCTCTTCAGGATCTCCTGCATCGCCGTCGCTCTCCTTTGTCATCACGTCTCCGCCCACACCGTCCGGTTATCCAATAGAAGCGCCGTGCGCAGCGACGTGATGACGGCGATGAAGAGGGACGATCCAGGGCAGCAGAGACAGTCCGGAGCGGTGGTGACGCGGCGACAGCGATGGAGGGCGACATTTGGGCATCGGTGATGGTCCGCAGCGGCGGGGACAGGTGAGTATAACTTCCTATACTTAACATTGCACGGATCCCTCAACATACGATGGTTTCAACTAACGATGGTTCATTTGGAACAAATTACCATCGTATGTTGAGGGACCACTGTATACCTCTGTCTTCATCTGTTGCAAAACTACAACATCCAGCATGCCCGGACAGTCTTTGGCTGTCCGGGCATTCTGGGAGTTGTGGTTTTGCAACAGCTGCAGTCACACTGTTTGGAAAACACTGCTATAGGGACTTCTTTTTTTTTTATATTAAATCCCTTTATCAGTTTTATGATCTTTACTTATGCCAATTACACAGTAATAAATTCCACATGGAAATTGTGATTAAAATATTAATGACAGATTTCATCTGCCACAACCTTTATATACACGAGGAGATATTACAGGAGGATTTCGTTGCACATTCATATTGTCCCTCATTTATGTAAATGGTGCAAGGCACTTGTAAAGTACGGGGGGATTATTTCATAAAACATTATAGTCATCTGTGATTTCTCGTAGAGTTCCTAGTGATATCATCTCTTCTGTCAGAAGGATACAATGGCAAACATTTTAATAAAAGGATAACTGTTTGTTCCACTCAGTGAATTTAATATTCCAACAATGAGCCGATGAAGAATTACAAAGTAGAAAATAATTTAAATAGAGACAATCACAGTGGGAAGAGATTCCTCCAGCTGTGTGCATGCAAGATAATAACATACAAAAGATTAACAAATTAAGTTGGAGGGCTCTTAGTTTCTGGAATTGAAGATTCTTTCTAATCATATATTATATCCAAAAACAACCACAATTAAAACCGAGCGTTCAATGAATAGCAGAACATAAAGTATGTGCTAACTTCTGTCAGGTTGTATTCACATCTGTCCAAGTGGTCATCATAGAAAAAAAAACTGTGACAAAACTGGCAAGTGTGAATAAAGCCTTATCCATATGTTGCAGTTAAAGGGGTACTCCAGTGGGAAACAAATGTTTTCAAATCAACTGGTGAGAGAACGTTAAACAGATTTGTAAATTACTTCTATTTGAAAATCTTAATCCTTCCAGTCCTTATCAGCTGCTGTATACTACAGAGGAAGTTTTGTAGTGTTTCCAGTCTGACACTTCTGTCCTTGTCAGGAACTGGCCAAAGTAAAAGCAAATTCCCATAGCAAACCTCTCCTGCTCTGGACAGTTACTGACACTGACAGAGGGGTCAGCAGAGAGCACTGTGGTCAGACTGGAAAGAACTACAAAACTACCTCTGGAGCATACAGCAGCGGATAAGTACTGAAAGGATTAAGATTTTGTAATAGAAGTGGATGGAAACAGTTGGAATCAATGGAACCAGTTGATTTGAAAGCATAAATTTTTTTCACCGGAGTACCCCTTTAAATGTTTGCAAAATGTCTTTGCCTTTAAAACGTAATTCAACGCATAATTACAGCCTTAAAATCCCACAAAACCACCTTGTTTCTAGATATAAAAATTGAAAGAAAATGAGTTGTTCGAAAAGTACAGGATGCTGCCACTTATTTAATTGGCAGTAACTTTCACTTCATATGTTATGAATTTGATATATATATATATATATATATATATATATATATATATATATATGTATATATACTAGCTGAGTACCCGGCGTTGGCTGGTTTTTCCTTCCTAATCCTTGTTGTGGAGGAAAATCAACAGAGGAAGCTTTTGAGTTCATATCCTGTTCTTATATATTGTTGTCATATTCCAACCCCATATCCCGTCCTCATACCCCGACCTCCTATCCCGTCCTCCTATCACAACCTCCTATCCCGTACTCCTATCCAGTCCTCCTATCCCAGCCTCCTATCCCGTCCTCCTATCTCGACCTCCTATCCCGTCCTCCTATCCAGACCTCCTATCCCATCCTCCTATCCAGTCCTCCTATCCCATCCTCCTATCCCGTCCTTCTATCCCGTCCTCCTATCCAGTCCTCCTATCCCATCCTCCTACCCCATCCTCCTATCTCGACCTCCTATCCCGTCCTCCTATCCCGACCTTCTATCCCGACCTCCTATGCTGACCTCCTATCCCTTCCTCCTATCTCGACCTCCTATCCCGTCCTCCTATCCCGACCTCCCATCCTGTCCTCCTATCCCGACCTCCTATCTTGACCTCCTATCTCGACCTCCTATCTTGACCTCCTATCCCGACCTCCTATCCCGACCTCCTATCCCGTCCTCCTATCTCAACCTCCTATCCCGTCCTCCTATCCCGACCTCCTATCCCGTCCTCTTATCCTGTCCTCATATCCCGTCCTCATATCCCGACCCGTAATATGTGTACCAGGTATTGAAATATCTCCAGGGGTACGGAAGTTATGTGGGAACATACATTTCCCATTGATTTGCATGGGACTTTAAACAAAAACCCCGACCCTCACAAATGGGGGTAGTTAAGGGTTAAATTAACTATCCTATATTTTAAGTGGACATATAAGTAACATGTGACCAAGTATTATCGAAATATTTCCAGCCATTTGGAAGTTATGCAGTAACATATATTTCCCAGAGACTTGTATGGGACTTTAAACAAGAAACCCCGACCCCGCTTGGATGCGATGCTGGAACACACACACACACACACATTGGCCCTCATTTACTAAAGTCCAACCGACTCTTTTTCTCGGTTATTGAGCCTAAATTTAAGTCGCAACTTCTGTGCGACTATTTATGCGACCAAATTTTTGTCGCACAACCAACACTTTAGAAAACATTCAGAGTGGTTTTTTTCACTCTGAAATGGGCGTGTTTTATGCAAGAATGGGCATTTTACCGACAAAAAAACAAAAAATACTTGGAGTACTTCCAAAATCACTCGAGAAAAAGCATGAGTTTGCCTCACACAATAACCGACAAACAAGAGACCGAGTGAAATTCCAAAAATTGAGTGATTTCTAACAAGGGACTGTTTACCATTGTGTTTTTTGTGAAAGTAACTTGTTTTATAACCTGAAAACATTTTGTACAGTTCAACACTTTTATGAATAAAATATTGAATGCTTTTGTGATAGTTAATGTTTATATATATACATATATATATATATATATATATATATATATATATATATATGTACAAACAAGAAAGTTGCAACAGCACTCTAGGTCAAAAAATGGAGGCTCTCAGCGCACTTTTTGATCAAAATGTGTCCCCCCATCCACCACGCGGAGGTGGCCTCATATCGGATGGGACCCTAACATGATAACTCACCTCTGCTGTGCATATAGCCTCTGACTGTGTGACATGTTGGATCAGCCATTGACTAAACCACCTCCAGTCTGAGAGGGGTGGGGTGCACGGCTAAAGAGGGTGCCACACCCCCCAATTTACAAAGTAAAAACAAAAGGAAAAATAGCCAGCACAACAACCTAATACACAGGTGCCCGCTGCTGTGGCAAATACAAAATGTACAAACAAGAAAGTTGCAACAGCACTCTAGGTCAAAAAATGGAGGCTCTCAGCGCACTTTTTGATCAAAATGTGTCCCCCCATCCACCACGCGGAGGTGGCCTCATATCGGATGGGACCCTAACATGATAACTCACCTCTGCTGTGCATATAGCCTCTGACTGTGTGACATGTTGGATCAGCCATTGACTAAACCACCTCCAGTCTGAGAGGGGTGGGGTGCACGGCTAAAGAGGGTGCCACACCCCCCAATTTACAAAGTAAAAACAAAAGGAAAAATAGCCAGCACAACAACCTAATACACAGGTGCCCGCTGCTGTGGCAAATACAAAATGTACAAACAAGAAAGTTGCAACAGCACTCTAGGTCAAAAAATGGAGGCTCTCAGCGCACTTTTTGATCAAAATGTGTCCCCCCATCCACCACGCGGAGGTGGCCTCATATCGGATGGGACCCTAACATGATAACTCACCTCTGCTGTGCATATAGCCTCTGACTGTGTGACATGTTGGATCAGCCATTGACTAAACCACCTCCAGTCTGAGAGGGGTGGGGTGCACGGCTAAAGAGGGTGCCACACCCCCCAATTTACAAAGTAAAAACAAAAGGAAAAATAGCCAGCACAACAACCTAATACACAGGTGCCCGCTGCTGTGGCAAATACAAAATGTACAAACAAGAAAGTTGCAACAGCACTCTAGGTAAAAAAATGGAGGCTCTCAGCGCACTTTTTGATCAAAATGTGTCCCCCCATCCACCACGCGGAGGTGGCCTCATATCGGATGGGACCCTAACATGATAACTCACCTCTGCTGTGCATATAGCCTCTGACTGTGTGACATGTTGGATCAGCCATTGACTAAACCACCTCCAGTCTGAGAGGGGTGGGGTGCACGGCTAAAGAGGGTGCCACACCCCCCAATTTACAAAGTAAAAACAAAAGGAAAAATAGCCAGCACAACAACCTAATACACAGGTGCCCGCTGCTGTGGCAAATACAAAATGTACAAACAAGAAAGTTGCAACAGCACTCTAGGTCAAAAAATGGAGGCTCTCAGCACACTTTTTGATCAAAATGTGTCCCCCCATCCACCACGCGGAGGTGGCCTCATATCGGATGGGACCCTAACATGATAACTCACCTCTGCTGTGCATATAGCCTCTGACTGTGTGACATGTTGGATCAGCCATTGACTAAACCACCTCCAGTCTGAGAGGGGTGGGGTGCACGGCTAAAGAGGGTGCCACACCCCCCAATTTACAAAGTAAAAACAAAAGGAAAAATAGCCAGCACAACAACCTAATACACAGGTGCCCGCTGCTGTGGCAAATACAAAATGTACAAACAAGAAAGTTGCAACAGCACTCTAGGTCAAAAAATGGAGGCTCTCAGCGCACTTTTTGATCAAAATGTGTCCCCCCATCCACCACGCGGAGGTGGCCTCATATCGGATGGGACCCTAACATGATAACTCACCTCTGCTCACCTCTGAGATCCAGGCATGAGCAGTCAAGCGGCAGAATCATCGATCACTGGTTTCTTATGAGAAACCAGTGATCAATGTGAAAGATCAGTGTGGGACCTATAACATTGCAAAAAAAAAAAGTGAAAAAAAAAGTCAATAAAGATCATTTAACCCCTTCCCTATTAAAAGTTTGAATCACCCCCCTTTTGCCATAAAAAAAAAAAACACAGTGTAAATAAAAATAAACATATGTGGTATCGCCGCGTGCGGAAATGTCCGAGTTATAAAAATATATCGTTAATTAAACCGCACGGTCAAAGTCCAAAATAGTGCATTTTTGGTCACTTTTTATATCATGAAAAAATGAACAAAAAGCGATCAATAAGTCCTATCAATGCAAAAATGGAACCGTTAAAAACTTCAGATCACGGCACAAAAAATGAGCCATCATGCCGCCCCACACGCGGAAAAATAAATAAGTTATAGGGGTCAGAAATGACAATTTTAAACGTATTAATTTTCCTGAATGAAGTTATGATTTATTCCAGAAGTAATCAAACAATCAAACCTATATAACAAAACAAAATCAAACCTATATAAGTAGGGTATCATTTTAACCGTATGGACCTACAGAATCAATATCAGGTGTCATTTTTACCGAAAAATGTACTATGTAGAAACGGAAGCCCCCAAAATTTACAAAACAGCGTTTTTTTTTTCAATTTTGTCTCACAATGATTTTTTTTTTCCATTTCACCGTAGATTTTTGGGCAAAATGACTGACGTCATTACAAAGTAGAATTGGTGGCGCAAAAAATAAGCCATCATATGGATTTTTTAAATTTTTTAAAGGCAAGGAGCAAAAAACAAAAATGCAAAAACGGAAAAACCCCCGATCCTTAAGGGGTTAAAATAGTATTTGTCTACAACACCAGCAGGTCTGTACTTTTGCCTGGCCTTTCACAGTATTTAGGCCCTTAAGACTTTAACAGGAACACAATGGTACACCACTTAGATGTACGCACAGGTTACACTTAATAGAGGACAATATGCTTTTAGTGCTCTGCTCACCCTAACTGGCTAGCTACTATTAGCTTTTCAGTTGTTGTACACACCAGTGCTGCAGCACATAGTCGCTGTGTACTACACCCAAAATTGCACTTTCTCTCTCAATCTCACTCCCTTCCCTATCAATGCTCTTAGGCTGGATTTGGGCTTGAAGTGAATCGCTGCTGTGAAAATGCTTTTCTGTGCAATACTCACTGCTCTCTGTCCCTCTCTCTCTCTGCAATAGAATGCTGATGTGACTGGGAGGTGAATCACTGCTGTAAAAATGCTTTTCTGTGCAACACACACTGCTGTTTGTCCCTCTCTCTGTAATAGAACACTGATGTGACTGGCCGTAAGATGGCTGCTGATTATATAGGGCTGTGGTATCACAGGGGCGGCTGGCTGCTTATAGGCTGCATGCTGCATGTGATTCAGGGTCATCCCGACGATCCTTGTTCCTGCCTTCCCAGTATAAAAGACACCTGTCTTCACTCTTGCTTGAGCAAGGTCCCCCTGCTCACGCCAGCGCATGTCCAGGCCATTCTGAAGTTTGCCAATGACCATCTGGATGATCCAGAGGAGGAATGGGAGAAGGTCATGTGGTCTGATTAGACAAAAATAGAGCTTTTGGTCTTTACTCCACTTGCCGTGTATGAAGGATGAGCACAACCCCAAGAACACCATCTGCAAAGGGGACAGGACGACTGTGCCGTATTGAGTGAAGCATGGACGGGGCCATGTATCACGAGATCTTGTCCAACAACCTCCTTCCGTCTTCCAGCATGACAATGACCCAAAACACACAGCCAGGGCAGCTAAGGGGGTGCTCTGTAAGAAGCATCTCAAGGTCCTGGAGTGGCCTAGTCAGTCTCCAGACCTGAACCCAAAAGAAAATCTTCGGAGGGAGTTGAAAGTCCATATTCCCCAGCAACAGCTTTGAAACCTGTAGGATCTGGAGAAGGTCTTTATGGAGAAATGGGCCAAAATCCCTGCTGCAGTGTATGCAAACTTGGTCAAGAACTACAGGAAACGTTTCATCTCTGTAATTGCAAACAAAGGTTTCTGTGCCAAATATTAGTTTATGTCTATCTGATGTATCAAAAACTTATGTCATGCAATAAAATGCTAATTCTTTTTATAAAAATTATACAATGTGATTTTCTGGATTTTTGTTTTAGATTCCATCTCTCACAGTTGAAGAGTACCTATGATAAAAATTACAGACCTCTATATGCTTAGTAATTAGGAAAACCTGCAAAATCGGCAGTGTATTAAATACTTGTTCTCCCCACTGAATGTGTTTATTAATCTCTTCAGGACGTGGGGCGTATGCATACGGACCGGGATGCCTGCCGGAATCATCCAGCAGGCATCCAGGCACATCGCCGAGGGGGGTAATGAGACCCCCCATGTCGGCGATCACAGAAAATCGCATGTCAATTCAGACATGCGATTTTCTGCTATTCCGGGCTGATCGGGTCTCTGGTGCCCCGATCAACTGGAAAATAGGGATGATCGGAGCTGTCAGTGACAGCCCCGATCATCCTGAGGGATAGGAGCGAGGTCTGAGTGCTGCGATCTCCTCCTATCCCCTACCATTGGTCAGAAATTAATTCTGACCAATGGCAGCGCAGGACAGTGGGTTGTCATGGAAACCCCCCCGTTCTGCCCACCCCTGGATGTCGGGCAGAACGGGGGGAGAAGATGGAGGCCGGGTACCTGCAAAGAAGATGGCGTGGGGACCACAGATCATCGGAGACATCAGCAGAGATCACAGCACAGGTAGGGAAGCGACGGTGGGGGCTGGAAGGAAAGTTGCAATAAAGCGATCTTTACTGTGGTAACCACTAGGAAGGCCGAACTGCAACTCCCAGCATGCCCAGACAGCCAAAGGCTGTCTGGGCATGCTGGCAGTTGTAGTTTTGCAACATCTGGAGGGTCACAGTTTGGAGACCACTATTACAGTGGTGCCCAAACTGTAGCCCTCCAGATGTTGCCAGACTACAACTCTCAGCATGCCTAGATGGCGCAAGCATGCTGGGAGTTGTAGTTCTGTAACATCTGTCCCTTCAGATTTAGCAATTTTCATGACATTTTGAAAATTGCTGCTTTACTTTGAAGCCCTCTAATTTTTTCAAAAAGTAAAAATATGTCCATTTTATGATGCCAACATAAAGTGGACATATTGTATTTGTGAATAAAAATAACATTTATTTGGAATATCCATTTTCCTTACAAGCAGAGAGCTTCAAAGTTAGAAAAATGCTACATTTTCATGAAATGTGGGGGTTTTTCACCAAAAAAGGATGCAAGTAACGACGAAAATTTCCCACCAAATTAAAGTATGTCACAAAAAAACTATCTCAGAATCAGAATATTCGGTAAAAGCGTTTTAGAGTTATTAATGCGTAAAGTGACAGTGGTCACAATTGCAAAAAAGGGCTCAGTCCTTAAGGTGATAAAGGGCTGCGTCCTTAAGGGGTTAAGGGTATTTTTTATTCATGATTATTAATAGCATTCAGTTTGGATTCATCAAGATATTGCATTATATGTAAATATATTTTCATAATGGTAGTGTAGCAATGGGTTAGTGGTAATTTTTGTCCTCTTATAATATTCAGAAATAGTTTCCAGGGGTAAACTTTCATGTAAGTTTAAATGGTATGACACATTATCATGCTTGCAGGAGATTAAGGAATACAATATTTAGGTAATTGATACAAGTCAAAGTAACATCAATATGATTACCATGACCAAAGGTTTCACATCAGAACATTGCCCAGAGCATCAGACTTGTTTCACCGGTTCACCTTCTTCCCATAGTCTACCCTGATGCCATAATTTCCCAGGCAAGTGAAGTACACAGCCATCCACATGATGTTAAGAAATGTGATTGATCAGACCTGATAACCTTCCTCTCTTGTTACATGGTTCAAGTCTGATGGTCACATGCTCATTACAAGCTCTTTCGGATGGTGGTCAGCATTCAGCAAGGTAAGTCAGACCATTCTGCAGATCCACAGCCCCATCATAACATAGGGATGTTGACACAGCAACATATACATTTATCGACAAAAAAATAAATTAAAATAAAATAACATAATGCACCAAGATAAAATTGTTGGATAACTTTGAAACTCAGCATGCAGATGTGGTCTGAGTAGAAACTAGGCCTCACTGCAAGGGGGCAGTAAAGTGTTTGACCTGCTGCCCTATAAAAAAAAAGCTCTCATAGGCTTCTTTTGGGTAGTGTACCTCTTGATGAGAGACACCGTTGACTTGGTTTGCAGTGAATGAGAAACCTGGATCTGTATTGTCTTTAGCAAGGTTTATCCAGGTTCTTAATAGGATCTAATGATTATCGGGTTCAAGTATGGAAGCCTCATGAAGAGTGCTTCAAACCTGCCCTAACAACATACTGCCCCAATTTACAGTTAATATTTTCTCAATATACACACATATACACACATAGCTGTCAATCTCTGAGTAGGACCACCCACTTGACTACTTAGTCCAGAATGATAAGAGATTTCCATGAAGAAATAATAAATTATCCTGAAACTTTTCCCATGAACCTTTATATCAATCTTCTCAGCTCCTCCTGCTCTATAATATGGTGCATTTTCAGCGTGAAAGGTTCCCTATAAACCTTTAATATCTAAAATGAGCTTATAATGCTAACTGGAAGCACTTCTACAACATTACCAACTTTATAATAAACTATTAAAATTTTACAATTCTAAAATCTGCTTAACAATCCCTTATACAAAGACAGAAAAGAATATGCATTGGTTTTACACGCTAGAGGCTTTATCTACAATCTCTGAGCAATTGATATGGACGACAAGCATGGCTGAATTAAAGAATATTGGTTTTTACTTTGCAAATAGAATTTGGCTGACTTAGCAGTTTTGCCAAATTGATATTCTGTACTTAATTTGAAACATATTATTTTTTTTGCTTGCGCAATACTTCAAAACTGTTCAAGGGGAAATTTTACTTTACAACTTCATTACAGAGTGTGAGTAGAATGTTAGCCGCAATGTACACCTTTTCTTAACCCACAATTTATATTATACACATATATGGTTTACCAAGCGTATATAGGCCATGCATGAAAGAAATATAACATGTATTATATCTAATGCCTATGTATAAAATTGAACTGCTCACAAACATGTTTTCTTTCCAACTAAACACATTTGTACGGCTTTGCTGCAGTGGAAATTGTACATATCTGCCTCATGACATAAGCATAAAGTAGTTATAAATATGTTCATGTAAATATTTGCCAAATTTTGCTACTGAATAGCAGACAAAGTGTAATGATACTACCATTATTAAAATACCAATATATATATATATATATATATATATATATATATATATATATATATATATATATATTGGGGGTGTAAGAAAAAATTGATTTGCGCGATTATCGCGATTTTTCACTTGCCGATACTGAATCGATTCAAAATATTTTTGAATCGATTCTTTTAGTGATGTGGAATTTGTATCTCCTGACGCCCGGAACAGCATGTCCCGGGCATCAGGAGATACAAGTTACACATTTTGTCAGCCGGATCTGACGCGGCGTCGCTCTGGGTGTATGGAGCAGGCTCCGACTCGTGCCCACTCCATACTCTGCGGCCCCCAGCTGATTTCAGTAGCCGGGGGCCGCTGATGCATCACCACCGCTAATATCCATTATGCGGCGCTCTGCAGTCTGTATGGAGCGGGCTCCCGACTCGTGCCCACTCCATACTCCGCAGCCCCCGGCTGTTCTCAGTAACCGGGGGCCGCCGCTAATAGCCAGCATTCGGCGATCGCCGCAGCTGGCTATTAACCCTTTAAATCGCCGCTGTCAAAGCTGACAGCGGCATCTGAAGGGATCTGTGAATGCTCCCTGGTGGGCTAGTGGGGTAGATCGCCCCCCCCCCCCCCCAGCGCGATCGCGGGCGGGCGATCCATTGTGGAGGTAGCCGGAGGGCTTACCTCTGCTTCCCTGCTCTCCGTGGCTCTGTCATTGATAGAGCCTGGCTGGACCAGGCTCTATCAATGGATCGCAGATCAGTGGAGTTCAATAGAACTCTATTCATCTGTCTGAGGAATCTAATGATCCCTAAAAGACTAATAAAGTGTATAAAAAATAAAATTAAAATAAAGTTTTAATAAAAGTGTAAAAGACATTGTTTTTTAGACAGAATCGGGATATATCGCGATGTATCGTCACCTAGACGGTATCGGGATATATCGGGATATATCGAATCGCCAAATTCTTGGCGATTCACACCCCTAATATATATATATATATATATATATATATATATATGTATATATATATATATATATTGAAATTATTTCTCCCTGGAGATAGCTCTGGGATCGTCCTTCACACTACCACAGGAAACGTTTCCACTTCAATCAGCAGGCAAACAACAGTACTTTATGCAAGTCCGGCCCCTCGCCAGCTATATTAGACAAGTTAAAGGATAAATAAAAACATAACACAGGAACAAAACCCTAGACCGTCTAGTCGCTAACTAAACAATCCAGCATGCCCTGTCTATCAACTAGTGGGCTTTTCCCAGCCAGTTAAACTTATGCCTCCTGCAACCTTCTACTCACTATTCACACACAGCATTTGCAACGTCTTGCTGTGTGTCTCGTCCACACCACTCTGTGGGGCCACTCACAGCTCGGGCTGCATGTTCCTCAGCAGGACCCTGCCTCTTCCATACAGCCAACTTACTGTCTTCTGGGGAGAGCCCAAATTATTCTGTTTGACTTCCTTTTAAACACACTTCCCCTTTCTGCTACCTCATTAATTAGGCCACAGATGGAGGTTTCTCCAGGGTTAGCTAGGGAAATACACCCTTTCCTTGCCACACTGTCACATACCCCCCCCCCCTCTGCTCAGACCACCGGGAAGGAGCACTTGTATTCAAAAGGCAGAGTCCAACTGCATTTCCTTTTCCTTGAACAACTCTGTCCAACACATTTTGAGACACTTGGCTTCCTTCTTCAGCAGATTTTACATGCACAACTTCACATATACAATATGTCTAAGATGATGATCTGCGGCCATCACCGACATGGGGGGGGGCATAATGACCCCCCTGGGCGATATGCCGGGATGCCTGCTGAACGATTTCAGCAGGCATCCGGCTCCGGTCCCCAACCGGCTAGCAGTGGGGACCGGAATTCCCACGGGTGTATCCATACGCCCTGCGTCCTTAAGGACTCTGAATGCAGGGCGTATCCATACGCCCTATGTCCTGAAGAGGTTAAAAGGAGAAAAAACTCATTGCTGAAACAATACAGAGAGTGAGGGGATACCAAAGGTGAACAGAATAAAGATGAGTGCTCACACTACCAACCAAGATACAAAGCAGTAGTGCAAAGTTGCTTATATAATACCTCAAGATATACATAGTAGTACTAGCAGTCATTACTGTTAAAGGGGTTCTCCGGTGCTTAAACATCTTATCCCCTATCCAAAGGATAGGGGATAAGAAGATGCCTGATCGCGGGAGTCCCGCCGCTGGGGACCCCCGGGATCATGCACGCGGCACCCCGTTTGTAATCAGTCCCCGGAGCGTGTTCGCTCCGGGACTGATTACCGGCGACTACAGGGCGGGCGGCGTGTGACGTCACACCTGCGCCGGCGTGTGACATCACGCTCCGCCCCGCAATGCAAGCCTACGGGAGGGAGCGTGGAGGGGGCGCAGGTGTGACGTTTCACGCCGCCCGCCCTGTAGTCGCCGGTAATCAGTCCCTGAGTGAACATGCTCTGGGGACTGACTACAAATGGGGTGCCATATGCATGATCCCGGGGGTCCCCAGCGGCGGGACTCCCGCGATCAGGCATTTTATCCCCTATACTTTGGATAGGGGATAAGATGTTTAAGCACCGGAGAACCCCTTTAAACACATATACATAATACATATATACATTCCCATAGGAATAATGGAACAAGGTACAAAAAAACACAATTGTATTACCAAGTGGTAGAGAGGTAATCTGGTGAGCCGTCACCACCCAACATTTCGCTCAGAATGGCTTCTTCCCTTTTTTGGAGGGTCATAGGTGGTGCATGAGTAGGCCTGGTTGGTGGTAGCAGCAGCAGCAATGGTGATGGATTAATGGTAGTGGTAGTAGCTAGCAGGAAGTGGTGGGCTAGTTATAGTAGTAAGCAAAAGGCAGACAGTGATGAATTAGTGACGCTTGTAGCCAGACCATGTGATTCCGCTCCATATGCTTACGTACAGCTATGATTCCTAAACTCAGATCCTGGTTATGCCTTACTTTCTTTTTACAGATGGCACTGTGCCTGATTTTCTGGTAAGACTGGCACAGCAGAATACTTAATAGATAGGTACACCACCAACCGACTGTGCCTCTCTTTCGAAAGGCTTTTTTCTCAAGCCTATAGATGCAGCAGCATCACTGCTCTGTCATTTGCTCCTGAGCTGATAATAGCAGCAGTCCTACAACTGGTGTGTTTGACAGACTTTCTGGCTCTTCCTCTGCTCTGCTTTTTATAGCTGACATTATGAGGATTAAACTCCTCCTCATCGTCCTCACCACACCTGTCAGTATGAACTTTTGATGTGTGACCATGGACTCCTTGCTCTCCCTCAGCATATCCACCATGAAGCCTTAAAATATCTAACTTGTGCTTTGCTCAGCCATTGCTTTCACCTCCAACACCTCTGAAACACACTCCAAAGGCAGACTGTCCTAACACAACTCCTCATGGCTAATGCTATCATTCTGCTTAGCCTTATGATGAATCCACTGACATCTGGCTCAATGCCATATTTTCAGACTCTCCCTTGTCCTTAGATGACCGAACATGAACCAACCATTCCACAAGGGCCATGTTATCCTCCAAAACAATACAACTCCTGGAAGACAAGTACAGCTTTCATTGCTGATGCTGCTGCTACTAGTATCAGAAACCTGGCGGCTACTGCTACTTGTACTAGGCCTGGGCAAATGGGTGCCCACAGTGCTGGTACTGCCACCAACATGCTTACTTGAAGAGGACATGGCAGGGGGGCTTTTCCTTTACCCTGTCCTTGTCTAACCATTCCTTTAACAGACTTATACAGTATTTATTTTTATTGCAAAATATTTTCAGTTAAAGGCTTCCATTGTAGTGTTACACAGTAAGTCCTTTTGTGCAGGATGCAGGGGGGTAACATGTGTCTTTAACTTTGTCATTACAATGAACGCACAGATGACAGTATGTCATCAGCTAGAAACCTCCAATGCAGGCTGAATGTGAGATCTGAAGAGGTTGCATATGAGGCATTGGGGACATGTTATAAGATAAACCTTCCCACAAACAATTACCACTGAGTTGGTGCTTTGGGGAAAAATGTTCTTCTAAATTAGGAGTAGCTTTTATTGTTAAGGTATCTGTACCAGTTTCAGTGTTGATCTCCACTAACGCTTTTTTACATGTCATGCAAACAATAGACTTTCTTCCTAATAATACATTTGGCTTCATGTTTAATAAGTAAATATGTGAAGCATATTATATTAAGGACAATAGCAACTGGTATTATTAAACATTGCTTCTGCATCCGATACAGAGACTTACAGCTATTCCAGCAGCAGCAGAGGTGTCCCAGGGTCTGGGTCAACTGCAGCAACACCTAATAGTTGTCCTATGCAATGGCAGAGTTGTTTTTTCAAGCCTCTTGGATGAACATTAAACAGATATTCACTGTGCTACATACTTTCAGGGAATCCCATCATAGATTTGGTTGTTTAGCTATATTTATTCTTTAGAAACATTTGATCTGCTAGTTATGAGCTTAAAGTGAATGTGTCATCTAGATTTTTTTTTTACTGATTAGGACCACATACTGAAATATGTTCTTTTTTTTAAATTAATTTCTACTTTCTTATTGTATTTTTTTTCAGTACTTTATTATGGGGTCAGTCATGTTACCTGAGCTGTTAAGTGATATGCTTCATGACAAGCCCAATTAAAGTGGACACAATGAACATCTTCAGACCCGTTTGGGTGCTGGCACTCACACTTCTTGGTGGCAGGAGATTTAGACAGACAGCTAATATGCTGAGTTGCCCATGATTCATGTTCATTGTCTGCTACAATGTCTTTATCCGAACTTTTGCCTGTTTCCTGACATTCCATTGCCTAATGATTTTGTACTTTGCTGCCCTCCTGGTTTGCTCTTGCTTGCTCTGTCTCTGGTTATGATTCTGATTTACCTGCACTGCCCTGTTGGTTTTCACTGTATGACTTGTCCCGCATTACCCCTTTGCAGATTTTGTACTTTTCTACCTGTGAGTTACTGAGCTGGTCTCTCTGACTTCCTTTAACACTTAGTCCAGTGTGGGGAATATCGCAAAGTAAGGGGTCACTATATCTTAATATAATATAGATTGTACATGGAAAATTTAAATAAAAAACGTCAACAAGTATTCTTTGGAAATATGTTTAGCATAAAATGATTTAAAGAATAGGTAATTTTCTGATAACACTTTAACCCCTTACAGACCCAGCCCATTTTCACCTTAACCCCTTAAGGACGCAGCTCATTTTCATCTTAAGGATGCAGCCCTTTTTTGCAAATCTGACCACTGTCACTTTAAGCATTAATAACTCTGGGATGCTTTTACCTTTCATTCTAATTCTGAGATTGTTTTTTCGTTACATATTCTACTTTATGTTAGTGGTACATTTTTGTCGATACTTGCATCACTTACTCCCTGCTTATAAGGAAAATGGACATCCCAAATAAATTATATATTGATTTAAATATACAATATGTCTACTTTATGTTTGCATCATAAAGTCGACATGTTTTTACTTTTGGAATATCAGAGGGCTTCAAAATTTAGCAGCAATTTTTAAATTTTTCAAAAAAAAATTCAAAATCTGAATTTTTCAGGGACCAATTCAGTTTTGAAGTGGATTTGAAGGGCCTTAATATTTAAAAAAATGCCCCATAAATGACCCCAGTATAAAAACTGCACCCAAAGTATTTCAAATGACATTCAGAAAGTGTGTTAACCCTTTAGGTGTTTCACAGGAATAGCAGCAAAGTGAAGAAGAAAATTCTAAATCATCATTTTTTGCACTTGCATGTTCTTGTAGACCCAGTTTTAGAATTTTTACAGGAGATAAAAGAAGATAAATCATCCCAAAATTTGTTATCCAATTTTTGTTGAGTAAGGAAATGCCTAATATGTGGATGTTAAGTGCTCTGTGGGTGCACCAGAGGGCTCAGAAGGGAAGGAGCGACAATGGGATTTTGGAGAGTGAGCTTATCTGAAATGGTTTTGGGGGGCATGTCACATTTAGGTAGCCCCTATGGTGCCAGAACAGCAATAAAACCCCATATAGCATACTATTTTGGAAACTATACCTCTCAAGGAACGTAACAAGGGGTACATTGAGCCTTTACACTCCGCAGGTGTTTGATGACTTTTCGTTAAATTTGGATGTGTACATTTTTTTTTTCACTAAAATGCAGTTTTTTCCCCAAATTTTAAATTTTTTACAAGGGGTAATAGTAGAAAATTCCCCCCCAAAATGTGTAACCCCCATCTCTTCTGAGAATGGAAATACCCCATGTGCGGATGTCAAGTGCACTGTGGGTGCACTACAAAGCTCAAAAGAGGAGCCACATTTGGCTTTTGGAAAGCAAATTTAGCTGAAATGGTTTTTGGGGGGCATGTCGCATATGGGAAGTATATATGGTGCCAGAACAGCAAAAAAAAAAAAAAAAACACATGGCACACTATTTTGGAAACTACATCCCTCAAGGCATGTAACAAGGGTTACAGTGAGCCTTTACACCCCACATGTGTTTGACAAATTTCCGCAAAATGTTGACATAAAAATAAAAAATTTGATTGTTTTCACTAAAATGCTGGTTTAATAGGATAAATAGCCTCCCAAAATTTGTAATACCATTTCTTCTGAGCAAGGAAATACCCCATATGTGGATGTAAAGTGCTCTGTGGGCGAACTACAATGCTAGGAAGAGAAGGAGCGCCATTGAGCTTTTGGAGAGAGCATTTGGGTGGAATAGAAGTTAGGGGCCATGTGCAATTACAAAGCCCCCCGTGATGCCAGAACACTGGACCCCCCGCAAGTGACCCCATTTTGAGGTGCAGTGAGCATTTACATCCCACTGGTGTTTGCTCTGTGGGCAAACTACAATGCTCAGAAGAGAAGGAGCACCATTGAGTTTTTGGAGAGAGAATTTGGTTAGAATAGAAGTTGGGGGCCATGTGCATTTACTAAGCCCCCGTGGTGCCAGAACAGTGGACCCCCCACACGTGACCCCATTTTGGGTCGCAGTGAGCATGTACACCCCACTGGTGTTTGACAGATCTTTGGAACAGTGGGCTGTACAAATGAAAAATTTTATTTTTCATTTTCACAGACCACTGTTCCAAAAATTTGTGAGAGACCAGTTAGTGCACCCCTCAAGTTAGTGCACCTACAAATGGGGTCACAACTGGGGGGTCCACTGTTCTGGCACCATGGGGGCTTTGTAAACACACATAGCCTTCAATTTCGAACACATTCTCTCTCCAAAAGCCCAATGGCACTCCTTCTCTTCTGAGCATTGTAGTGTGCTACAGAGCACTTTACATCCACATATGGGGTATTTCCATACTCAGAAGAAATAGGGCTACAAATTTTGGGGGGCTTTTTGTCCTATTTTCCCTTGTGAAAATGAAAAATGTAGGGTAACACCAGCATTTTAGGGGACATTTTTTTTTCACATCCAAATTAAATGAAAATTCGTCAAACACCTGTGGGGTATTAACGCTCACTATGCCACCCCCCCCCCCCCCCTTGTTACATTCAGTGAGGGGTTTAGTTTCCAAAATGGGGTCACGTGTGGGTATTTATTGTTTTGCGTTTATGTCAGAAAGTTTAAGTAAAATCAGCCACCCCTGTGCAAATCACCAATTTAGACCTCAAATGTATATGGTGCACTCTAATTTCTGAGCCATGTTGTGCGTCCGCAGAGCACTTTGCGTCCACATATTTGGTATTTCTGTACTCAGGAGAAATTGCATTACAAATTTTGGGGGTCTTTTTTTCCTTTTACCGCTTGTGAAAATTAAAAGTATGGGGCAACACAAGCATGTTACTGTAAAAAAAATAAAAAAAATTACACTAACATGCTGGTGTAGACCCCAATTTTACTTTTTCATAAGGGGTAAAAGGAGAAAAATTTGTAACACAATTTCTCCTGAGTACGTAAATGTAGCACTAAACTGTTGCCTTGAAATACGACAGGGCTCCAAAGCGAGAAAGTGCCATGAGCATTTGAGGCCTAAATTGGGGATTTGCATCCGCCACCAAAATACCCTATGGGAGTGTTTCCCAAACAGGGTGACTCCAGCTGTTGAAAACCTCCCAGCATGCCTTGACAGTCAGTGCAACTGAACACCATACCTACTGTGAAGCAAGGAGGTGGAAACATCATGTTTTGGGGCTGTTTTTCTTCTAATGGACCAGGATGACTGAACCTCCTTCCATCAGCAAGGTAATTGAAGATGAAACGTCTTTCAGCATGACAATGATCCCAAACCCACCACCTGGGCACCGAAGGAGTGGCTTCGTAAGAAGCATTTCAAGGTCCTGGAGTGGCCTAGCCAGTCTCCAGATCTCAACTTCGTAGAAAACCTTTGGAGGGAGTTGAAAGTCTGTGTTGCCCAGCGACAGCCCAAAAACATCACTGCTCTAGAAGAGCTCTGCATGGAGGAATGGGCCAAAATACCAGCAACAGTGTGGGAAAACCTTGTGAAGACTTACAGAAAACGTTTGACCTCTGTCATGGTCAACAAAGGGTATACAACAAAGTATTGAGATGAACTTTTGTTATTGACCAAATACCCTGTTTCCCCAAAATGAAGACATACCCTTAAAATAAGCTGTAGGAGTGGTAAAAAAGACAGGCAGCCCTTCTCATCTGCCCCATCATGACAGCTGCTATCTCAGGGGGGACCAGAGAGGTGCCGGCAGCTCCATCAACAAGGTCCTGGTCCTTCTTTTCGTGTTGCCAGCTGTGGCATAGAGGGAGACAGAAAGTAAAAGTTTCCTCAGCGAAGTGAGGAACAGAAAGTTCTGCTTTGTGGGGAAGAGTAAAGCTATGGCTGCTGTTTTACTAAGCACTGTGGGTCTTTCTCACCCAGCACCAACCAGTCTCTGTATTGTTGTACCATACTTAATAAAAAAAAGACATCCCCTGAAAATAATCCATAGTGTGTCTTCTTGAGGAAAAATAACAATTTTTGGGGAAACAAGGTACTTAGTTTCCACTATAATTTACAAATAAATTCTTTAAAAATCATACAATGTGAATTTATGGATTTTTTTTTCTCATTATGTCTCTCATAGTTGAGGTATACCTATGATGAAAATTACAGACCTCTCTCATCTTTTTAAGTGGGAGAACTTGCACAATTGGTGGGTGACTAAATACTTTTTTGCCACACTGTATCTATAGCAAAGTGAAGCAAATGCACAGTGGAATAAATGTCACATTGTACATTTGGTGCAGGATTTTTTACAAGTTATTGTAACAACTGAATAATCTGGTTGGTCATTTGAATAAGTAAAACATGCTCAGCAAAAACTGGAGAGGAAAATCTAATGAAAAGCTTGAACTTATGCTTACAGCCTTTAATACGATCTTATGTTTTATTTGCAAATTAAACTTTTAGCATACATTTACTGTCAGCAACATAATCCAGCATACGGAAGTCTGATACATTCCTATCATAGATTAACCTTGTAAGCCATATCCCCCAAATCATAGCTATTTGTAAAATTAATTTATTTTTAATAGATTATATGCCTTCCTAACCACCCATGCAAATTTTTTTTTTTTTTTTTTACAATTATGCAGTGTTCCACTAGGATTCATGTGGAGCCTGTGGTTGAGTGTCTTTCAGCCAGTGCCTTATAGTGTGTATATATATATATATATATATATATATATATATGTGTGTGTGTGTGTGTCTGTGTGTGTGTCTGTGTTTATGGTATTTATACGGTTTTATACTATTTACATCAGGGTCTCAAACTCATGGCCCTCCAGATGTTGCAAAACTTCAACTCCCAGCATGTCTGGACATGTCCAGACAGCCATTTGCTGCAGCTAATGGCTGTCGGGCATGCTGGGAGTTGAAGTTTTGCAACATCTGGAGGGCCATCAGTTTGAGACCCCTGATTTACATCATGCTTTATACTTAAAGTGTACATGTCAGATTCCACAAAAAATTTATTTATTACTCAATACCTATTCCTGACCATGTACATCTAATGTTTCTGCCTCTAACACCTAATTTTAATGTAGAAATGAATCTTTTCATTAGCTCTGAGTGTTCAAAATCCTTTCAGTGAAGGGGGAGTGTCCCTCACTTTTGGTGGTGTGAGGTGATTGGTGTGTTTGCTCATGTAGCTTTGTCCTTGAGTCATCTCTAGTCCAAGCCTTATGCTGCTGCAGGACTGGTTAGTATCCAAGTAATTATGGAGACCCCTAGTGATGGGATTTTCAGGAGCCATTTTCTTTATTAAATATTTTAAATATTTTAAACAACCATATTACAAAATGTTTTTAATTTTTATCAGTCACAACATATAAAAAGATTTATATCTGACCGTGCCCATTTAAAAACGTAATTGATACTAGTCATTAATGGGAGCCAAAGAGTTATCATGTACACATAGATTTAGCTAGGAACTTTCCAGAGGAAGGGCTCTTAGCATTAAGAGGAATTTCAGTGAGTCTAGACCTATAGTGGATTAGTTTGCTTCTCCCCCATTGGTATATAAATTACCAAGGAGACAAGTAGATATCACATGCCACTGATGAGCTCTACCACGATTCAAAGTACATCCCACATCAGGGATAAAAACAAAAGGACAATCAAAAAGTATATGGGCCAGACTAAAGAATACAAACTCTATGTACTCTAATATAAACCAGCTTTGTGGGTTACCCTGTTCCAGCCATCACTAGCCTGGTACACTGTTCAGAAGACTGTGCCACCGTTTGTGGAAGGACCAGTTGTTTCAGTAAAGAGGGAGACCGGTTTAAGTTAGTAAAGTGTTTGTCTTTTTCACTGATTCTCCCCATCATGGATACCCCAAAAGGACCATCAGGCTGGAAACTACACAAGGTGTGCCTCTGGGGAACATCATCACCACCACTTGTTTAGATCCGGTGTTGCTTTGCCAGCTCACAAAGCCTGGGAAGTCCCTATGAAAGCTGTCAAGCCATTGTTACCGGTGTGACACAGGCTATAACTGGCATGAGGACGAGGCCTGGATTAAGAGCATCATGGGCCTGATGCTGAGGATTTTGATGTGCCTAAAAGTGCCCATGACCCATCAGCAAGGTTGAGGCCATTTGTGAGACGCAGTGTGACTCCATTTACTTACATTATGCGCGACGCAGCATGATACATACAGTGTGACATATGTAGGAAGCCAGGTAAGTAGGTTTGTTGTTAGCAAGATAGGTAGGAAGGTAGCCAGGTAGATATGTATCTAGCTATAAAATACACGAACCAACATGTCCGCATAGCCATTATTTCATAGCATTAAGTGGACTAGCAACACTCGGGGCCCCGTTTACATAGTTAAAGGGGTACTCCACCCAAAACATCTTATTCCCTATCCAAAGGAGTAGTACACAGTCTTCTTACCCCCTTCCATAGACATGAATGGAGGGGGGGTGACAGCTGTGGTCGCCAGTCATTCGGCACAGAGTGGAATTCTGGGTGCCGTGCCAAAAGAGTGAGATAGCGCGGGGGGAGGGGGGGTCTTTTGGATAGGGGATAAGATGTTTAGGGGCGGAATACCCCTTTAATATAAATTTTCATGACCAATAATGCCAGTATACAAGGAGGAATATTATCACCTTAAATATTATCATCATACTGTTACTGAACAAATTCTGTATTCTGAGACCAACATTACCAATAATGCCACTATATAAGAGTGACATGGATTTTATCAGTTACCTAGTAACTATCATACTCCCGGCCAAATCTGTAGAATGTATATACCAAAGTATACCAAAGTAAATCAAATGGAGCCATGTCAGTTTCAAGTACTTCAAAATCCTGCTTCTGCACTTTATTGTATATTATATCACCATTGCAATTAACATAAGTTCCCACCCTCACTAGGAAGGTGTTCTTAGCCCTAGCATATCATATGCATACCATATAAGGTATAGTCCTTTGTTACATACATTACATATTACATAGTTATATAGTTACATAGTTAGTACGGTCGAAAAAAGACATATGTCCATCAAGTTCAACCAGGGAATTAAGGGGTAGGGGTGTGGCGCGATATTGGGGAAGGGATGGGATTTTATATTTCTTCATAAGCATTAATGTTATTTTGTTCCAGGAATGTATCTAATCCTGTTTTAAAGCTGTTAATTATTCCTGCTGTGACCAGTTCCTGAGGTAGACCGTTCCATAAATTCACAGTCCTCACAGTAAAGAAGGCGTGTCGCCCCTTGAGACTAAACTTTTTCTTCTCCAGATGGAGGGAGTGCCCCCTCGTCTTTTGGGGGGGGTTTAACCTGGAACAGTTTTTCTCCATATTTTTTGTATGGGCCATTAATATACGTTTATCATATCCCACCTTAAACGTCTCCTCTCAAGACTAAACAATTGTAACTCCTTTAATCGCTCCTCATAGCTAAGATGATCCATGCCCAATATTAGTTTAGTCGCGCGTCTCTGCACCCTTTCCAACTCCCCAGTGTCCCTTTTATGGACAGGTGCCCAAAACTGAACAGCATATTCCAGGTGAGGCCGTACCAATGCTTTATAAAGGGGGAGTATTATGTCCCTGTCCCTTGAGTCCATGCCTCTTTTGATACATGACAATATCCTGCCGGCTTTGGAAGCAGCAGCCTGACATTGCATGCTATTCTGTAGTCTGTGATCTACAAGTACACCCAGATCCTTCTCTACCAGTGACTCTGACAGTTTAATCCCCCCTAAGACATACGATGCATGCAGGTTATTAGTACCCAGATGCATAACTTTACATTTATCCACATTGAACCTCATTTGCCAAGTGGATGCCCAGACACTTAGTCTATCCAAGTCACACTTATGCACATCCTCTATAGACTGTACCGTGCTACAAAGCTTGGTGTCATCTGCAAAGATAGAAACAGAGCTGTTAATACCATCCTCTATATCATTGATAAATAAATTAAACAACAGCGGGCCCAGTACTGAACCTTGGGGTACACCACTAATAACCGGGGACCAATCAGAGTACGAATCATTGACCATCACTGTTACGCCTAGCGCTCCGGGTCCCCGCTCCTCCCCGGAGCGCTCACGGCGTCCTTCTCCCTGCAGCTCCCCGGTCAGCGCTGACCGGGAGCGCTGCTCTGCCATGGCCGTTGGGGATGCGATTCGCACAGCGGGACGCGCCCGCTCGCGAATCGCATCCCAGGTCACTTACCCGTTCCCGTCTCCTGCGGTCATGTGCTGGCGCGCGCGGCTCCGCTCTCTAGGGCGCGCGCGCGCCAGCTCCCTGAGACTTAAAGGGCCAGTGCACCAATGATTGGTGCCTGGCCCAATTAGCTTAATTGGTTCCCACCTGTTCCCTGGCTATATCTAGTCTCCTCCCTTGCACTCCCTTGCCGGATCTTGTTGCCTTAGTGCCAGTGAAAGCGTTCCTTGTGTGTTAAATAGCCTGTGTACCAGTACCTTTGCTATCTCCCCTGACTACGAACCTTGCCGCCTGCCCCCGACCATCTGCTACGTCCGACCTTGCTACTGCCTACTCCCTTGTACCTCGCCTATCTTCAGTATCTTCAGCAGCCAGAGAGGTGAGCCGTTGCTAGTGGATACGACCTGGTCACTACCGCCGCAGCAAGACCATCCCGCTTTGCGGCGGGCTCTGGTGAAAACCAGTAGTGGCTTAGAACCGGTCCACTAGCACGGTCCACGCCAATCCTCTCTGGCACAGAGGATCCACTACCTGCCAGCCGGCATCGTGACAGTAGATCCGGCCATGGATCCCGCTGAAGTTCCTCTGCCAGCTGCCGCCGACCTCCCTACATTGGTCGCCCGACAAGAGCACCAGCTGTCGTACTTGACCTCCATGACACAGCAACTCCAGTCGCAGCTACAGCAGCTCCAGTCACAGCAACAGCAGCAACAGTCGCAGCTACAGCAAGTTCAGTCTCAGCTACAGCAGCAACAACCATCTCCTCCGCCAGCTCCTGCACCCCTTCCGCAGCGAGTGGCCACTCCTAGCCTCCGCCTGTCTTTGCCGGACAAATTTAATGGGGACTCTAAGTTTTGCCGTGGCTTTCTTTCCCAATGTTCCCTGCATCTGGAGATGATGTCGGACCTGTTTCCCACTGAAAGGTCTAAGGTGGCTTTCGTAGTCAGCCTTCTGTCCGGAAAAGCCCTGTCATGGGCCACACCGCTCTGGGACCGCAATGACCCCGTCACTGCCTCTGTACACTCCTTCTTCTCGGAAATCCGAAGTGTCTTTGAGGAACCTGCCCGAGCCTCTTCTGCTGAGACTGCCCTGTTGAACCTGGTCCAGGGTAATTCTTCCGTTGGCGAGTATGCCGTACAATTCCGTACTCTTGCTTCAGAATTGTCCTGGAATAATGAGGCCCTCTGCGCGACCTTCAAAAAAGGCCTATCCAGCAACATTAAAGATGTTCTGGCCGCACGAGAGACTCCTGCTAACCTGCATGAACTCATTCATCTAGCCACTCGCATTGACATGCGTTTTTCTGAGAGGCATCAAGAGCTCCGCCAGGAAAAAGACTTAGATCTCTGGCCACCTCTCCCACAGTCTCCACTGCAATCTGCGCCTAGGCCTCCCGCCGAGGAGGCCATGCAAGTGGATCGGTCTCGCCTGACCCTGGAAGAGAGGAATCGCCGTAAGGAAGAGAATCTTTGCCTGTACTGTGCCAGTACTGAACATTTTTTGGTGGATTGCCCAATCCGTCCTCCACGTCTGGGAAACGCACGCTCGCACTCAGCTCTCGTGGGTGTGGCGTCTCTTGATGCCAAGTCGGCTTCTCCACGTCTCACGGTACCTGTTCGGATTTCCACTTCAGCCAGCTCTCCCCTCTCAGCCGTGGCCTGCCTGGACTCTGGAGCTTCTGGGAATTTTATTCGGGACTCCTTTGTGAATAAATTCCGTATTCCGGTGACCCGTCTTGTCAAGCCACTCCACATTTCCGCGGTCAACGGAGCCAGGTTGGACTGTACCATACGTTTCCGCACGGAGCCCCTTCTTATGAGCATCGGATCTCATCACGAGAGGATTGAACTTTTGGTCCTCCCCAATTGCACCTCGGAAATTCTCCTTGGACTTCCCTGGCTTCAACTTCATTCCCCAATCCTGGATTGGTCCACTGGGGAGATCAAGAGTTGGGGGTCCTCTTGTGCCAAGAACTGTCTAAAACCGGTTCCCAGTAACCCTTGCCGTAACTCTGTGGTTCCTCCTGTATTCGGTCCCCCTAAGGTCTTTAAGGACTCTGCCTGCCACAGGAAATGCCCCTCCCCCCCTCCCAGTTCCATCAGGCAAGCTTCTGTGTCCCCTCATGGCCCTCGTCCTGGTGTCACACTGCCCCGTGCCAGGTCTCGCCCTCTGCCCTCTCTCCCCATTCCTACTCCTGCGGTTCTGCCTGCCGTTGAGGAATCCCTCCATCCTTTCCCGGTGTCCTCATCCCAGGGGAGGCAGTTACCCGATAAAGAGAAGGGGAGACCTAAGGGGGGGGGTACTGTTACGCCTAGCGCTCCGGGTCCCCGCTCCTCCCCGGAGCGCTCACGGCGTCCTTCTCCCTGCAGCTCCCCGGTCAGCGCTGACCGGGAGCGCTGCTCTGCCATGGCCGTTGGGGATGCGATTCGCACAGCGGGACGCGCCCGCTCGCGAATCGCATCCCAGGTCACTTACCCGTTCCCGTCTCCTGCGGTCATGTGCTGGCGCGCGCGGCTCCGCTCTCTAGGGCGCGCGCGCGCCAGCTCCCTGAGACTTAAAGGGCCAGTGCACCAATGATTGGTGCCTGGCCCAATTAGCTTAATTGGTTCCCACCTGTTCCCTGGCTATATCTAGTCTCCTCCCTTGCACTCCCTTGCCGGATCTTGTTGCCTTAGTGCCAGTGAAAGCGTTCCTTGTGTGTTAAATAGCCTGTGTACCAGTACCTTTGCTATCTCCCCTGACTACGAACCTTGCCGCCTGCCCCCGACCATCTGCTACGTCCGACCTTGCTACTGCCTACTCCCTTGTACCTCGCCTATCTTCAGTATCTTCAGCAGCCAGAGAGGTGAGCCGTTGCTAGTGGATACGACCTGGTCACTACCGCCGCAGCAAGACCATCCCGCTTTGCGGCGGGCTCTGGTGAAAACCAGTAGTGGCTTAGAACCGGTCCACTAGCACGGTCCACGCCAATCCTCTCTGGCACAGAGGATCCACTACCTGCCAGCCGGCATCGTGACAATCACTCTCTGGGTACGATCCATGAGCCAGTGTTCAATCCAGTTACAAACTAAAATTTCCAAACCCAAAGACCTTAACTTACCTGTCAGACGTCTATGAGGGACAGTATCAAATGCTTTAGCAAAATCCAGAAACACTATATCCACAGCCATTCCTCTGTCAAGGCTTCTACTCACCTCTTCATAAAAGCAAATTAGATTGGTTTGACAACTTCTATCCTTAGTAAACCCATGCTGGCTTTCACTTATAATACAATTATCCCCTATGTATTCCTGTATGTAAACCCTTATAAGTCCTTCAAACAATTTACCCACAATGCACGTTAAACTTACCGGTCTATAGTTTCCTGGGGAAGACCTAGAGCCCTTTTTGAAGATTGGCACCACATTCGCCTTGCGCCAGTCCCTTGGCACAATACCAGACACCAGAGAATCTCTAAATATCATGAACAGGGGTACAGATATTACTGAACTTACCTCTCTAAGAACTCTTGGGTGCAATCCATCTGGCCCTGGAGATTTGCTTACATTTACTTTACTTAACTTACCTTGTACCATCTCTACATTAAGCCAGTTCAGTACATTACATGATGTGTTACCAGCACTGACCTGGCCAATGTCAGCTCCTTTTTCCATAGTGTATACAGAACTAAAGAACCCATTCAGTAGCTCCGCTTTCTCTTGATCGCCTGTGACAACCTCCCCATTATCATTATTAAGGGGTCCTACATGCTCTGTCCTTGGTTATTTTGCATTTATGTATCTAAAAAAATAGTTAGGATTAGTTTTGCTTTCTTTGGCCACCTGTCTCTCGTTTTGAATTTTTGCTGTTTTTATTACATTTTTACAGATTTTATTAAGCTCTTTGTACTGTTTAAATGTTATCGCTGACCCATCAGATTTGTATTTTTTGAAGGCTATTTTTTTGTTGTTTATTGCTCTTTTAACATCATTTGTCAGCCATGTAGGATTTAGTTTTAATCGTTTATATTTGTTGCCCTTTGGTATATATTTAGCTGTATAGTTATTTAGAGTTGATTTAAAGATGTCCCATTTACCTTCTGTATCAGTATTTGACAACACCTTCCCCCAGTCTATGTCCTGTAGTGCAGCACTCAGCCCAGGGAAGTTTGCCTTTTTAAAGTTATATGTTTTTGCCTTCCCCGCCTGTCTTTGTTTTCTACATTCTAAATCAAAAGTAACTATATTGTGGTCGCTATTACCAAGGTTTTCCCGCACAGTTACATTACCAACCAGCTCTGCGTTGTTGGAAATGATCAGATCCAACAAGGCATCACTTCTTGTTGGGTCCTCCACAAACTGGCCCATAAAATTATCCTGCAATAAATTTAGGAATTGTCGCCCCTTTGTAGTTTTAGCCAACCCCGGACACCAATCTATATCTGGATAGTTAAAATCTCCCATTATTACCACTGTACCTGCCCGGGCGGCCCTCTCTATTTGTTTATGAAGCCTAACTTCAATCTCTTCAGTGATATTAGATTACCCCAAATATTATTTTTTTCAGTATTTCCCTCCTTTTGTAATTCTAACCACAGTGATTCCACCTCCTCAAAATCATCACACACTATGGCATCGTTCACACTGACTTTCATACCACTTCTTACATACAGACAGACTCCACCACCTTTTCTGTTCATTCTATCCTTGCGAAACAATGTAAACCCCTGCAGATTGACAGCCCAGTCATGCGAGGAGTCCAGCCATGTCTCAGTGACCCCAACTATATCAATATGTTCCTCCAGTATCAAGGCCTCAAGCTCCCCCATTTTATTTGCTAGGCTTCTGGCATTTGTGAACATACACTTTACATTTCCATCCTTTATGTTATTGGGGTTAATGGTATTCAAGGGTGTAAGTTTTATTTTCCTATGAAGCCTATTCCTATTAACTATTCTAACCCCTCCCTCCGCTCCACCCCCAGGTACATTTATAATTCCCACCTCTCTATCTACACTATCTTCCCCCTCTTTGCTGTAGGTTCCCTCCCCCGAAGTCACTAGTTTAAACACTCCTCCACCCTTCTAGCCATCTTTTCCCCAAGCAAAGCTGCACCCTCCCCATTGAGGTGCAGCCCGTCCCTATGGTAGAGCTGGTAACCAACAGCGAAGTCAGCCCAGTTCTCCATGAACCCAAACCCTTCCTTCCTACACCAGCTTCTGAGCCACTTGTTTACCACCCTGATCTCCCGCTGCCTCTCTGGTGTGGCTCGTGGTACTGGTAGTATTTCAGAAAATACTACCTTGGAGGTCCTTGCCTTAAGCTTGCAGCCTAAGTCCCTGAAATCATTTTTAAGGACACTCCACCTACCTCTTACTTTGTCATTGGTGCCAATATGTACCATGACTGCTGGGTCCTCTCCAGCCCCGCCCAGCAACCTGTCAACCCGATCCGCGATGTGCCAAACTCGTGCGCCAGGCAGACAACACACTGTTCGGCGATCCCGGTCTTTGTGACAGATTGCCCTGTCTGTCCCCCTAATAATTGAGTCCCCCACCATTAGTACCTGTCTGGCCTGCCCTGTACTCCTCCCTCCCTCCTTACTGGAGCAGACACCCCCCTGGCGGTCAGAGGCGGTATCCTGCTGCAGTTCTGCTAGCTCTGTAATGGCATCCCCCTCATCTGCCAAGCGGGCAAACTTGTTGGGGTGTGCCAGTTCATGACTAGCCTCCCTGACACTTTTTCCCCTACCCCTCTTTCTAACTGTAACCCAGCTAACTGTCTGACTGTCCTGCAACTCCGTCCCACTGTCCTCCCCCACCTCTATTCCCGAGAGTGCCTGCTCAGTGAGCACGAGACTCCTCTCCATGTTGTTAATGCTTCTCATTGTTGCCAGTCGCCCCTCTAGATGCAGGATCTGGGCTTCCAAACGGACAACTAGCACACATCTCGCACAACAATATGCACCCTCAAACTGTTGTTCAAGGATTGCATACATTGAACAGGATGTACAATGGACTGCATTTTCCAACATGGAGGCCATCTAGTTATGGGGATTTCACAAATGTATAGGCAAAAACAGACAGTCAAAATTACACTTCAAATTTTTTGTAGACCTTGTGGGTTCAGAAATTAACACTCACAGCGATTTCAACCTCCTGTTTTTGTAACTCCTCTTTCACGTCCCCTCTTACACAGCAACACTCAGAAGAGCAAGCTCTCAATTAGAGTCCCAAGCTAAGATTTATACACCTGTGCCTAATCTACTCCTCCTCCCCCTAGAGGTGGAACAGAGAAAAAAAAAATAAAAATGAAAAAGGGTGTTTAAACTCTAACAGTTATCCCACTATGTGCAAAAGAGAAAGACTTACCCAAAATATGAATGTGGACTATAGGCAGTCGCACCCACTCCACAGATTCACTCCGCACAACAGATAATCACAGTTTTTGTAACTCCTCTTTCACGCCCCCTCTTACACACCAACAGAAGAGCAAGCTGAACACTCAGAAGAGCAAGTTAACTTTCTGTGGGTTCAATAGTCTTTCTGGCATTGTTCAGGACTTCCTCTACTCGATGGTGGGGGCCAAACAGGAAGAAGTAGAGTAGCACGAGGAGAATGGAAGCTTTTGTCCCAAAATGGCCATTTTATGTTGCATACATATATTCACACATATATCCCCTTATCCTAACTCATCTGCCCCAATGTGTTTTCTTAAACGTTTCACTGTACTTTAGACGACCAATGGTTTGTCCATGGACCCCCTTAGCCTCAGACTTTACACATAGGGATTTAAATGCTGTCCCTATGGTTCACTGGTGTTATCGATGGCATTGAAGCTCTGTAATGGGGTATAGGCTTCATCTGTAATTAAGCAAGATTATCTGAATTTTAAGTATATTATTTGAATTATAAGTATGGTTATTTTACCATTTGGGTCCTGTATTGGCTGAGATATATGTGCAACGGGTCTCCCCAAACATTTTACATACCCCCCCCCTTTTTCCGCTTACACCATACACCATATCTAATGCTATCCAATTTTTGTATGACACAGTGGATGTAGCAGTTGTTTGGCCTGATCTTTTAGAGCCTTTTCGGAGAAATGTATGAATCTTTGCTGGTTATAATGGATATAATTAATCCTGTCCACATTCTTGTTTATGGAAATCTGGGGTATTATAGATAGAGATGAAGTTGACGAACCCGAATTTGTTATGAATTTCATGAAAAATTTGATTCGCAACGAATACGAATATCACCGCGATTCTATCGCACAAATCGCTTCATTAAACTCCATGTTACAGCGTTCCAGACTATTGGGGACCTAAGATGGCGGGTCCACATGTGAGTACATGGGGCAGGGGATTATGGGAGGGCGGGAAACCGCGGCGGGAATGAAGGTAGGCGGGCTGACCCTGAATCACATGTGAGATGCAGCCTATCATTGTTCACTGACCCCTGTGATGTCACAGCCCCTATATAATCGGTGGCCATCTTGCCTCTCTTCATTTCATCTATGCACTCAGATGGAGAGGACGGGACTGCATGTGTGTGAATAGCTCATACCACAGCGTTACACTGCAACTGCTAGTCACATCAGCATTAGGGAAAGGCAGGAGTGCAGAGTGCTGTGCTGTTACTCTGAGAAGGATCATTGATAGCTAAACCTCCTATTCACGTTATTGAGCATTGCAGCAGAGAGGGGCAGATAGCTGTCAGCTGCCTCAAACAGATCTCCAAGCTGCCTGAACTTTCTGAAGCATCTTATCTCTTCATTGTTCAGCCCAATTGAGTTTATTTTTATTTGCTCCACAAAACTTCTGGTGCACAGAATTGTGTGACAGAGTACAATTTAGGGTTTAATCCCTGGATTTTTTTTTGTGGTGCTGCACTGTTGGGTCCTGCTGCTGTTCAGAAATACGTGATTGTTCAGTGGACTGCAGTGCATTTGTACCATTTTTTACCTGTTAATCTGTCAAGGGGCTGGCTACATACTGTGCAAGTCCCAAAAATACTATTCACTGGCTGTTTTTTTTTTTTTTAAACTGTTTTTTCTGCGTATAGTTACGCATATATAACTGCCCTCATCAGTGTATACCGCATAGGTACATGCAAGTATTGTACCATTTAGTACCTGTTAAGCTGTCAAGGTGCTCCATACCGTCAAAGTCCAAACAATAGTATCCACCGGCTGGTGTATTACAAAAATACTGAGTTTTTTCTGCTAATAGGCCCTCATCAGTGCATACTGCATACATACATCCAAGTATTGCACCATTTAGTACCTGTTAAGCTGTCAAGGTGCTCCATACCGTCAAAGTCCAAACAAATAAAATGGGGGAGCTTGAGGCCTTGATACTGGAGGAACATATTGATATAGTTGGGGTCACTGAGACATGGCTGGACTCCTCGCATGACTGGGCTGTCAATCTGCAGGGGTTTACATTGTTTCGCAAGGATAGAATGAACAGAAAAGGTGGTGGAGTCTGTCTGTATGTAAGAAGTGGTATGAAAGTCAGTGTGAACGATGCCATAGTGTGTGATGATTCTGAGGATGTGGAATCACTGTGGGTAGAATTACAAAAGGAGGGAAATACTGAAAAAATAATATTTGGGGTAATCTACAGACCCCCTAATATCACTGAAGAGATAGAAGTTCAGCTTCATAAACAAATAGAGAGGGCCGCCCGGGCAGGTACAGTGGTAATAATGGGAGATTTTAACTATCCAGATATAGATTGGGGTCCGGGGTTGGCTAAAACTACAAAGGGGCGACAATTCCTAAATTTATTGCAGGATAATTTTATGGGCCAGTTTGTGGAGGACCCAACAAGAAGTGATGCCTTGTTGGATCTGATCATTTCCAACAACGCAGAGCTGGTTGGTAATGTAACTGTGCGGGAAAACCTTGGTAATAGCGACCACAATATAGTTACTTTTGACTTAAAATGTAGAAAACAAAGACAGGCGGGGAAGGCAAAAACATATAACTTTAAAAAGGCAAATTTCCCTGGGCTGAGATCTGCACTACAGGACATAGACTGGGGGGAGGTGTTCTCAAATACTGATACAGAAGGTAAATGGGACATCTTTAAATCAACTCTAAATAACTATACAGCTAAATATATACCAAAGGGCAACAAATATAAACGATTAAAACTAAATCCTACATGGCTGACACATGATGTTAAAAGAGCAATAAACAACAAAAAAATAGCCTTCAAAAAATACAAATCTGATGGGTCAGCTATAACATTTAAACAGTACAAGGAGCTTAATAGAATCTGTAAAAATGTAATAAAAACAGCAAAAATTCAAAATGAGAGACAGGTGGCCAAAGAAAGCAAAACTAATCCTAAATATTTTTTTAGACATATAAATGCAAAAAAACCAAGGACAGAGCATGTAGGACCCCTTAATAATGATAATGGGGAGGTTGTCACAGGCGATCAAGAGAAGGCGGAGCTACTGAATGGGTTCTTTAGTTCTGTATACACTATGGAAGAAGGAGCTGACATTGGCCAGGTCAGTGCTGGTAACACATCATGTAATGTACTGAACTGGCTTAATGTAGAGATGGTACAAGGTAAGTTAAGTGATATAAATGTAAGCAAATCCCCAGGACCGGATGGACTACACCCAAGAGTTCTTAGAGAGGTAAGTTCAGTAATATCTGTACCCCTGTTCATGATATTTAGAGATTCTCTGGTGTCTGGTATTGTGCCAAGGGACTGGCGCAAGGCGAATGTGGTGCCAATCTTCAAAAAGGGCTCTAGGTCTTCCCCAGGAAACTATAGACCGGTAAGTTTAACGTGCATTGTGGGTAAATTGTTTGAAGGACTTATAAGGGATTACATACAGGAATACATAGGGGATAATTGTATTATAAGTGATAGCCAGCATGGGTTTACTAAGGATAGAAGTTGTCAAACCAATCTAATTTGCTTTTATGAAGAGGTGAGTAGAAGCCTTGACAGAGGAATGGCTGTGGATATAGTGTTTCTGGATTTTGCTAAAGCATTTGATACTGTCCCTCATAGACGTCTGACAGGTAAGTTAAGGTCTTTGGGTTTGGAAATTTTAGTTTGTAACTGGATTGAACACTGGCTCATGGATCGTACCCAGAGAGTGGTGGTCAATGATTCGTACTCTGATTGGTCCCCGGTTATTAGTGGTGTACCCCAAGGTTCTGTACTGGGCCCGCTGTTGTTTAATTTATTTATTAATGATATAGAGGATGGTATTAACAGCTCTGTTTCTATCTTTGCAGATGACACCAAGCTTTGTAGCACAGTACAGTCTATAGAGGATGTGCATAAGTTACAAGATGACTTGGATAGACTAAGTGTCTGGGCATCCACTTGGCAAATGAGGTTCAATGTGGATAAATGTAAAGTTATGCATCTGGGTACTAATAACCTGCATGCATCGTATGTCTTAGGGGGGATTAAACTGGCAGAGTCACTGGTAGAGAAGGATCTGGGTGTACTTGTAGATCACAGACTACAGAATAGCATGCAATGTCAGGCTGCTGCTTCCAAAGCCGGCAGGATATTGTCATGTATCAAAAGAGGCATGGACTCGAGGGACAGGGACATAATACTCCCCCTTTATAAATCATTGGTACGGCCTTACCTGGAATATGCTGTTCAGTTTTGGGCACCTGTCCATAAAAGGGACACTGAAGAGTTGGAAAGGGTGCAGAGACGCGCGACTAAACTAATATGGGGAATGGAACATCTTAGCTATGAGGAGCGATTAAAGGAGTTACAATTGTTTAGTCTTGAGAAGAGACGTTTAAGGGGGGATATGATAAACGTATATAAGTATATTAATGGCCCATACAAAAAATATGGAGAAAAACTGTTCCAGGTTAAACCCCCCCAAAGGACGAGGGGGCACTCCCTCCGTCTGGAGAAGAAAAAGTTTAGTCTCAAGGGGCGACACGCCTTCTTTACCATGAGAACTGTGAACTTATGGAACAGTCTACCTCAGGAACTGGTCACAGCAGGAACAATTAACAGCTTTAAAACAGGATTAGATACATTCCTGGAACAAAATAAGATTAATGCTTATGAAGAAATATAAAATCTCATCCCTTCCCCAATATCGCGCCACACCCCTACCCCTTAATTCCCTGGTTGAACTTGATGGACATATGTCTTTTTTCGACCGTACTAACTATGTAATAGTATCCACCGGCTGGTGTATTACAAAGATACAAAGTTTTTTCTGCTAATAGGCCCTTATCAGTGCATACCGCATAGGTACATCTGAGTATTGTACCATTTAGTACCTGTTAAGCTGTCAAGGTGCTCCATACCGTCAAAGTCCAAACAATAGTATCCACTGGCTGGTGTTTTACAAAAATACAGATTTTTTTTCTGCTAATAGTTAGGCATATTACTGCCCTCATCAGTGCATACCGCATAGGTACATCCAAGTATTGTACCATTTAGTACCTGTTAAGCTGTCAAGGTGCTCCATGCCGTCAAAGTCCAAACAATAGTATCCACCGGCTGGTGTTTTACAAAAATACAGATTTGTTTTCTGCTAATAGTTAGGTATATTACTGCCCTCATCAGTGCATACCGCATAGGTACATCCAAGTATTGTACCATTTAGTACCTGCTAAGCTGTCAAGGTTCTCCATACCATCAAAGTCCAAACAATAGTATCCTCCGGCTGGTGTTTTACAAAAATACAGAGTTTTTTCTGCTAATAGGCCCTCATCAGTGCATACCGCATAGGTATATCCAAGTATTGCACCATTTAGTACCTGTTAAGCTGTCAAGGTGCTCCATACTGGCAAAGTCCAAACAATAGTATCCACCGGCTGGTGTATTACAAAAATACAGTTTTTTCTGCTAATAGGCCCTCATCAGTGCATACCGCATAGGTACATCCAAGTATTGTACCATTTAGTACCTGTTAAGCTGTCAAGGTGCTCCATTGATGAATAATAGTAAAATGTGTTTTTTATGTGTTTTTTATGTATTATATTATTTTCAACACTTTTTATTATTCATCATTTTTATTTATTTTTATTATCTTTATTCTATTTACAATTAATTATATTTATATTTATTTTCTTTTTTATCTCTATTTTTATTTTTATTTTTATTATCTTTATTTTCATTTTATTATATTCTAATTTTATTTTTCTCTTCTCACTCACTCTCATTTATTTTTAATACATTGTCATCTTTCTAACTTTTTATTTCATTGATATTGATATAATTTATATTATTTTTCTTTATCCGTGATTTATCTTTATCACATCACATTTATTTTTATCTCTATATCTATTTAATACTCTTTAATAATAAAAAAAAAAAAAAACATCTCTTTAGGAAAAACGCTTTGTTATATTTTTTCAACAGAATTCACACATGACTTTTCTTTATTTATCACCTTTTACTAAATATTGCTCTCTAAGTGAACCGATCCATTGAATCCATTTATGCTTTTTACTATTATTCATCAATGTGTTAAGGGGCGGGATCTGTACCTATATAAAATAACCGATGATTTATGGCAACCATTATGACTACTGAGGAAAGGGTTATATTATACAACCCTGAAACGCGTCTAGTCGTTTATGCACAACAACTGGCATAATACTATCCTTGGAGAACTGTGCCCAAACCTCAAGGCTGGTTACCTCTCATGAACTGTACCACCATCAGCGCTCTTACTTTGTTATCTACCCGGTCCAGCAATTCAAATCCATCCCGGTGCAGCGATCCCGGCTCTGACCACAGCTGATGTCAGACGCCGGCAACACCAGGCGAGCCCTCTGCATCCAGTATACGGTCCTGATCATCAACCAGCTAGCGGTGAGGAATTATCAACTCCAGCGCACGCCAGCGCCAGCAGTCCCCGGGCACCATTGTGATCTTCGGCGCCTGCCAGCGCCTCAGCCGTCAGCGACTGCCACCGCTCCCACTCGGACTCTACTGGACCAAGCCTACATTTGGAAACGCTGCACAGAGGACCTAACGCACCACAGACACCCAGTCATTGCGGTAACAACACCCATTGCCTGGGTTACCATTATAAAGACCGGTAACATAATCTTTAATTACCACAGCCTGTTTGATATTGCATATAGAAGGGACATATCTACCCTAAATATCTATAAGAGCAAACTAATTCTTTAACATACTTGTTTGGTACAGTTCCCATTTTTTTGTTATTTTATGCCAGTATTATTGTTTTAATTATCTTATGCCCAAATATATTGTTAGGTTGCCTTTTAATATGTATATTCTTCTCACAAGGGCCCTGTGAGAAGTACCTAATTTTACTCATATTTTTTAATAAATTACTGATTATTATTGAAGCACGATCCACGATTATTTATTTTCATTTACTCACCTAGAAGGTCCGGGCTACATTCAGTTTTGTTTTGGTTTTCCCTTCTCTAGCAATTAAGGTATAGTTGCTTGCCCAGTTTGACCTCGGTGTGTATTAATTGTGAGCTGCACATACCTATATATTTTTCTAATTTACAAATCTGTTTAACTTTCCGGAGTCAGTTGATATATATATAAAAAAGTTTTGCCTGGAATACCCCTTTAAGGTCATAATGGGCTTGGTCCTTAAGGGGTTAACCCCTTAAGGGCTCAGCCCATTTTGGCCTTAACTCTTTTATATTTTCATCCACAGACTAGTATAAGGGCTTGTTTTTTGCGCGACCAGTTGTCCTTTGTAATGACATCACTCATTATATCATAAAATGTATGGCGCAACCAAAAAACACTATTTTTGTGGGGAAATTAAAACGAAAAACGCAATTTTGCTAATTTTGGAAGGTTTTGTTTTCACACCGTACAATTTATGGTAAAAGTGACGTGTGTTCTTTATTCTGAGGGTCAATACGATTAAAATGATACCCATTATTATATACTTTTATATTATTGTTGCGCTTAAAAAAAATCACAAACTTTTTAACCAAATTAGTACGTTTATAATCCCTTTATTTTGATGACCCCTAACTTTTTTATTTTTCCGTATAAGCGGCGGTATGAGGGCTCATTTTTTGCGCCATGATCTGTACTTTTTTTTAATACCACATTTGCATATAAAAAACTTTTAATACATTTTTTATAATTTTTTTTTAATAAAATGTATTAAAAAAGTAGGAATTTTGGACTTTTTTTAATTTTTTTTCGTTCACGCCGTTCACCGTACGGGATCATTAACATTTTATTTTAATAGTTCGGACATTTACGCACGTGGCGATACCAAATATGTCTATAAAAAAAAATTTTTACGCTTTTTGGGGGTAAAATAGGAAAAAACGGACGTTTTACTTTTTTATTGGGGGAGGGGACTATTCATAGCAATACCATGATTGCTAATACTGATCTGTTCTATGTATAGGACATAGAACAGATCAGTATTATCGGTCATCTCCTGCTCTGGTCTGCTCGATCACAGACCAGAGCAGGAGATGCCGGGAGCCGCACGGAGGAAGGAGAGGGGACCTCCGTGCGGCGTTATGAATGATCGGATCCCCGCAGCAGCGCAGCGGGCGATCCGATCGTTCATTTAAATCGCGAACCGCCGCAGATGCCGGGATCTGTATTGATCCCGGCACCTGAGGGGTTAATGGCGGACGCCCGCGAGATCGCAGGCGTCGGCCATTGCCGGCGGGTCCCTGGCTGCGATCAGCAGCCGGGATCAGCCGCGCATGACACGGGCATCGCTCCGATGCCCGCGGTTATGCTTAGGACGTAAATGTACGTCCTGGTGCGTTAAGTACCACCTCACCAGGACGTACATTTACGTCCTGCGTCCTTAAGGGGTTAAATAGCCTCTATGATCATTAATTGAATATGTTTTCATGTAACTATGCATACATGGCACATGTAAAAACAAAAGTGATTTAAACAGAGAATATTCTAGTCATTACATTCACAGCGGTTGAAATAAGGATTAAACACATTACTATTTTGATCACTAAAAATATTTCCAAAGGTTCTATTAACAATAAATTTTCACCAAATATTAATAACATCCCAGATAATCCATACATACAAAAAATCATAATAAACTCACAAATTAATTTATTTGTAATCATTTAAAATATCAGAGGGAAACAGTAATGGACACATGAAGAAAGCGAGGTGCAAAGAGGCATGGAAAGCCAAGACAACAGCTTAAATCTATCAGTTATTAAAACGCATTCTAGCCCCTTGTCAGTGGAAATTAATATCAGCTTGTTCAGTCCCAACGGATGGCTACAAATAGGTCTCCTTGCCAAGGTGTCACACAAGACACATCTCATGATAGGTAAAAGCAAAGAACTTTTTTTTTTTTTTTTTAAATCTTTCCAAACAAATTGTTCCAAAACATAACAATGTTAATGGTTATAAGCACATTTCTAGGCTTTTAAATGTTCCAGTGAGCACTGGTGGGGCCATAATACAGAAGTGGCAAGACAGTCATTTCACCATAATTTTGCCCCGACCAGGTGCTCCTCACGAGATTTGTGACAGAGGACAGAAAATAATAATCAGAAGAGATGTCCATGAGCCAAGGACCCTTGTGGACAGCTTCAAAAAGACCAGGAAGTAGCAAGTACTGTTGTCGCAAAGTTGTGCACTCTGCCGCCATTGTCTGTATGCACGCTCACCACACAAGACTCCATTGCTGAATAAAAAGCATGGTAAAACCTGGTTAAAGTTTGCTGCACAACATTTGAAAACGCCAGTAAAAAACTGGGTAAATTTGGTGTGGTCAGATGAGAGCAAAATTTTACTGTTTGAATGCCATAATACATACCATGTTTGGAGGAGAAATAGCACTGCACATCCCCCTAAAAACACTATACCAACATTGAAGTTTGGAGGTGGGAACATCATGGTGTGGGGCGACTTTTCAGCAAATAGTAGTGGCAAAGTTTGTATAATTGCATAATTTACTGGGGAAAAAACCTATGGAAAGAACTGAAGATCAAGATTCAAAAAAAAGGTCTACGGAACCTTCGAGATTTTAATACTGTTTGTGTGGAAAAATGTGCCTAAATCCCACCAGAGCAATGCGTATGACTAGTTTCTCCATACAGGAGGCATCCTGAAGCTGTCATTACCAACAAAGGCTTTTGTACAAAGTATTAAATAAATGTCAGTAAACATGTTCAATACTTTCCCTGGGTCATTTCACATTATTATACATAACTTATTTGGTTATGTGTTCACTTATTGTACATTTGTGTACTTATTTTACTGTATATAACATTTTGATTGGCAGCTTATCAATATTATATATTACTAATTAATCTATATTTTATTACTTTATAAGATATTATAAATGGTGCTCAGGAAATGGGCGAGCCAACACATGCAACCCATAAAAAGACAGTTTTGACTACCTTTATGTTTTGTGTCCATATTCAGTACATTCAGTTACCAATACTTAGTATGCAAAGTACAGCAATCAATCTATAAATAGAAAAATATAACCAATTTGAATTCTTTTTTTTCAGATATCTATCTATCTATCTGTCTATCATTTTATACCCTAAACTTTAAAACTTTGACTTTAAATTAAAGCAAAGCCATTGTTGTCTTCTTTTCTCATTTCCTTCCTCTAAATAAATCTAATATATATGTACTTACACAGAAACTCACTGCTCTAAATGTAATTTGTTTTGCAGATTAAGTGTGTTTTGCCGATAGAATTACAATGATATAGATGCATTTAAGAAATTTCATTTATTTAAACAGAAGCAGGATGACTTTTTCATTAAGAATCGTATTTAAGTTGGATAAATCATTTTTCCTCCAATTTTAGATGGCTTCTCCTGGGAGATACACTGTCTTTCCTCCAGGATTTTAATAGAACTCATAATTTTTTCCCCTGTTGCTGACACATGTGATATTACATCCAACTCCATGACAACTTGGGCAGTTTCCCAAATAAATATTGGTGAAATATTAGGTATCTGTTTTTTCTGTGTGCTGCTGGTTCTCTATTTAACATTTCAGTTCCTGGAACATTTGACAGTTGGTTCCTCAAGTTGGCAAATAAAACAAATCTAATTAGAAACGTGTACCTATATATGTATAATAATAATAATAACAAAAATACTATTTCATATTTGTTATTTCATAATAATAATATGAAATAACCAGAAAATATACAGCAGATAGAAATATCTTGTCAAATATATGCGCTTTTTTTTCTCCTCCCCCTCTAAAAACCATAATGCTTTCAATTTTCCATCTACAGATCCATAGAAGGGCTTGTTTTGTGCGCCACCAATTGTACTGTATAATAACATTGCTGATTTTACCATAAAATCTAAGCAGCGAAAAATAAAAAATAGTTATGGTGAGAAATTGAAAAAAAAAAAAAGCTATTTAGCAGCTTTTGGGGGCTTCTACACAGTGAACTTTTTGGCAAACATGACATGTTACCTTTATTCTATAGGTCCATATGATAACAGTGATACCCAGTTTCTATATGTTTTGTTTTATTTTACTACTTTTAAAAAATTATAACTTTTTGTACAAAAATGTGTGTTTTTAAAACTGTCCTCTTCTGTTCCCTATAACTTAAAAAATTGCATGAGGGTTCTTTTTGCGCCATGATCTGTATTCTTTATAGGTAGCTTTTATATTTTGATGAAACTATTTGATCGCTTTTTATTCATTTTTTTAATTGGTAAATGGAGTGACTAAAAATATGCAATTTTTGACTTTGGTATTTTTTTTATGTTTATGCCATTCACTGGGCGATTTATTTACCTTATATTTTAATAGTTCAGACATTTAAACATGTAGCAATACCTCTAATGTTTATGTTTATTTTTGTTTACATTATTTTATTTACAATTGGGAAAAGGGGATGATTCAAACTTTTATTAGGGAAGGGATACATTCACATTTATGAACCTTTTTTTTTAGTAAAATTTTTTTTCACAATTTTTAAGTGAATGAATCATTGTTATTGACGCTCCATTGCTCCAGGCTGCCATGGCTTCCTGGTGCATTGGAGTGCTGATCGGACAGCGAGGAGGCTTCTGAGCTCGCTTTATAGTGCTGCCGCACGGCTGCACCTATATGTATGGCTGCAAAGAGAGAAGAGACAGGGGGCTCAAGCAAAATGAGATAAAATATCAGAGAAGAGGAGTGATATCTGGCATAGAGATGCACATACGAAAAACACTCAGACTGAATTGCCACAAAGGATGCACACCCAAGTCATATAATATACAAAAAATGAGATATTTATTGATACAAATCACAAATAGCAAAAAAGACATTGATCCTCAACACACAATGGGCTTGAAGGAATATATACATAAGCCCAATATATGTAGTCAGATAAATAATGCCAGAGAAACAAATGACTAAGTGGGAGTGAAAATGCACCCTGGGACAGAGAAATACAAAGGTTAATCAAAATTATAATGGAGTAGTATACAGTTACCACATGATATGCAAGTCACAGACGGAGAAAAAGGAGGAACCATATCCCAGTCAGCCCATGTCCACAAGAGAGGACCCCACGCATTCCGTCACCTGATGTAACTTCCTCAGAGGTATCACATCAGATGACGGAACACGTGGGGTCCTCTCTTGTAGACATGAGCTGACTGGGATATGGTTCCTCCTTTTCCTCCGTCTGTGACTTGCATATCATGAGGTGACTGTATACTACTCCATTGTTATTTTGATTGACCATTGTATTTCTCTGTCCCCTGGTGCATTTTCACTCCCACTTAGTCATTTGTTTCTCTGGCATTATTTATTTGACTACATATATTGGGTTTGTGTATATTAATTCTAGCCCATTGTGCGTTGAGGATCAGGAGGTTCACCCATATTGTTCACCCATGTCCAGTGGTGATCATTGTTTGGTCCCACTGTTATAGTGTTGCTCTATTGAGCTATTTTATGTGTTTTTAAGTGTCTTTTTTGCTATTTGAGATTTGTATCAATACAAATCTCTTTATTTGTACATTATATGACTTGGGTGTGCATCCTTTGTGGCAATTCAGTCTGAGTCTTTTAATATATACCGTATTTATCGGCGTATAACACGCACTTTTTAGGCTAAAATTTTTTAGCCTAAAGTCTATGTGCGTGTTATATGCCGATACACCCCCAGGAAAGGCAGGGGGAGAGAGGCCGTCGCTGCCCGCTTCTCTCCCCCTGCCTTCCCTGGGGTCTAGAGCCCTGCTGCCGGCCCTTCTCTCCCCCTAGCTATCGGCGCCGCTGCCCATTCAGTCCCCCTGACTATCGGTGCCGGCGCCCCACTGCCGGCGCCGATAGCCAGGGGGAGAGAAGCGGCACCGACAGCCAGGGGGAGAGAAGGGTCAGCGGCACCCATTGCCGGCGCCGCTGCCCTGTTGCCTCCCCTCATCCCCGGTGGCATAATTACCTGGGTTGGGTCCGCGCTGCTGCAGGCCTCCGGCGTGCAACCCCTGCGTCTTTGCTATGCACGGCGCGGCGCACTGACGTCATGCGCCTCGCCGTGCAGCGCATAGCAACGAAGCAGGGGACGCGCGCCGGAGGACTGCAGCAGCGCGGACCCGACCCAGGTAATTATGCCACCGGGGATGGGGGGAGGCAACGGGGCAGGGGCGCCGGCAATGGGTGCCGCTGCCCCTTCTCTCCCCCTGGCTGTCGGCGCCGCTTCTCTCCCCCTGGCTATCGGCGCTGGCAATGGGGCACCGGCACCGATAGTCAGGGGGACAGAACGGGCAGTGGCGCCGATAGCTAGGGGGAGAGAAGGGCCGGCAGCAGCGCTCTAGACCCCAGGAAAGGCAGGGGAGAGAAGCGGGCAGCGACGGCCTCTCTCCCCCTGCCTTTCCTGGGGGTATATCGGGGTATACACGCGCACACACGCACCCTCATTTTACCATGGATATTTGGGTAAAAAACTTTTTTTACCCAAATATCCTTGGTAAAATGAGGGTGCGTGTTATAGGCCGGTGCGTGGTATACCCCGATAAATACGGTATATCACGATAAAAACAAGCAATCTCCAGGTAGCAGAGCGGGATCAATGGAAGCGCTGAGACCAGATAAGAAGTTAAAAGGATTTATTTCCCATAATGCAACGCGTTTCACGGTCACCCGCTGCCTGAGGAAGCGGGTGACCGTGAAACGCGTTGCATTATGGGAAATAAATCCTTTTAACTTCTTATCTGGTCTCAGTGCTTCCATTGATCCCGATCTGCTACCTGGAGATTGCTTGTTTTTATCGTGATTTTATTTCAGCAGGACGAAGCTGCAGAGACCCTTTGATGATACGCCCTGTTCCATTGTTGTACTTGGTTGGAGTACAACTTCATGTGGTAAGCGCAATTCACATTTAGCGTTACCAACTCACCTTTGGTGTTACACTACGGAGCGCATCCGTTTGTGCTTTTTTATTTCAGTTTTTTATATGTATGGCTGCAGTCGTTAGGGGTTAAAAAAGTCTGCATGAGAAATCTGGCAGAAAGCTGGCATAGAAGTCATAATACATTATGCTCATGTGTAAAACTATGCCTAGATAACTCCTTTTCACATGCCAAATACATATAATTATGTATAGCTCTCTCTGACATACTAGTTATATCTCTGACTATAATAGTCAAAGAAAAAATCTATGCTAAGAATGGCTTTTCCCATCCATGCATTTAGTTAATCTATGTATTTTAATCTACACTCAGTAACACTTTCCTCACTCAATTGGTACGTTTTGACAGAGCCAAAAACCCATATTAGTCGAGCCACAATGTCCTATGCAAACTGTTCTCTTAAAGGCTGGAGATGTTCAGTAAAAGTGTGGAAAATGTTTTCTATACCTTTTCATATCAATTGAGAATGAATATCTCTTGATTTTTTATTTGTACTTATTAAATATTTATTTGTGAGATCATTGTTGTTTTACTAACTGTGCTCATTTGTTAAATAAGGTATAGTAGTTTTTAAGACTAACTATGACTCAAACAGCAACTAAATCAAAAATACATTTTTAACCCATTCACAATATTTGATGTGTAATACTATAGGCAGTGAACTGTACAAGTAATCAAATAATTAAATGATACAAAGGATAGGGGATAAGATGCCTGATCGCAGGGGTCCCGCCACTGGGGACCCCCGTGATCTTTCACTCAGCACCCCGTTATCATCAGACCCGGAGCGAACATGCCGATCATGGGGCCGGAGTATTGTGATGTCACGGCTCCACCCCTGTGTGACATCATGCTCCGCCCCCTCAATACAAGTCTATGGGAGGGAGCGTGGCACCGTGTCTTCGCGCAAGAGTACCCCTTTAACCATGATGTTTCATTGATTGGTATGTATTCAGAGGTGTAGCTTGTAGCTTCTGGGCCCTGATGCAAAATCAGCAACAGGACCCCATGTACCATTTATAATACTGGTCTCTTATGGGGAAGATGTGTTCCTTGGCACCCCCTTAGACGCTATGGCCCTGGTGAAACTAATACCTTTGTATCACCCAGAGTTACGCCGCTGTGTGTATATAAAATAACATTCTGTAATAAGCTTAACAAAGATGCACATTCTACATATGGGTCAAAATGTTTCTGTTTTCATATACATGCTATTCAAATACATTTGAAAATGCACTGAAAAGAATACTGCATTGCTCTTCTCTATCTACTATGTCTCTCTGACATGTGAAAAAGTTTTTGAAAATGACTGGAATACTTTAACCCCTTAAGGACTGAGGGTTTTTCGGTTTTTGCACTTTCTTTTTTTCCTCCTCACCTTTTAAAAATCATAACCCTTTCAATTTTGCACCTAAAAATCCATATGATGGCTTATTTTTTGCGCCACCAATTCTACTTTGCAGTGACATCAGTCATTTTACCCAAAAATCTACAGCAAAATGGAAAAAAAATCAATGTGCGACAAAATTGAAAAAAAAACGCCATTTTGTAAATTTTGGGGGCTTCCGTTTCTATGCAGTACATTTTTCTGTAAAAATGACACCTGATCTTTATTCTTTGCAGTGATCAGTGTTATCGGCGGTCGATTGCTCAAGCCTGCATCTCAGGCTTGAAGCAATCAATCGCCAAAGGGACACGCCGGAGGCAGGTAAGAGGACCTCCGCTCGTGTCCCAGTTGATCGGGACACTGCATTTTCACTGCGGTGGTCCCGATCAGCCCCACTGAGCAGCCGGGCAGCTTTCACTTTCGCTTTAGACGCGGTGTTCAACTTTGAACGCCGCATCTAAAGGGTTAATAGCGCGCGGCACCGCCTCCCGGCTTCAGATACATGACAGGACCAACCGGATATGACGTGGGGTCACCGCATGACCCCACGATATACCGCGGGAGTTGGTCGGGTAAATATACCTCCTTGGTCGTTAAGAGGTTAAATGTATTTTTTTTTTTATCAAAGAATATCACAATTTTTTAAATCTTAATTTCTATCACACAACTAGATTAAATGAGATAATAAAAAATAGACAATGCCAAGGATACCATAAAAGACACTGTGCAATGCGTTTATGCTTTAGACCTGCTCTTCTCTTGAACAATGCTGGTATTTAGTTGTTGTAAAAACTAAACACAAAACTTAATGGAGATGTTCGGTACGGACTATTCCTATTCCATCCTGCCTGGGCTGGTAAAAAAGAGAAAACAACTTCCACTTACCTTCCTACGTTCCCCCAGAGCTCTGCAACAGCTGATCGGTTGGCCAGGCTGCCTACTTCCTACTTCCTTTAGCCTGGGATGTCACACAACACTTCAGCCTCTCACCGTGCGCAGCTATGCCAAGCCTCAGCCGGTAATAGGCTGAAGCACTGTGTGACGTCCCGGGCTAAAGGAAGTAGGAAGCAGGCAGCCCAGCCGACCAATCAACTGTAGCGGAGCTCTGGGGGAACATAGGAAGGTAAGTGAGAGTTAGTTTTCTCTTTTTTTGCAGCCCGGGCAGGATGGAATAGGAATAGTCTGTAGGCATCTCCTTTAAAATGCTGAGTGTATTGTTAGTGTAGATGTTATTACAGCTGTATCCATCTGTGAGACATTTATTTTCCATTTCTTTATGTAAGTAGGCTTGTAAAAAAGACATACCTCTAAAATCTAAGTTTCTTTTTACCATATATAAAGTTTCTAGAAATGAGAATTGTATGTATACACATAGAGGAAATAAAGAAAAAACATAATAAAACATATTGGCTCCGGAGGGCGTGGCTTGGCGCGCTGGAGGACAGCAGGGATCCCTGAGTGCTCCTGCCTGGGCTGACGACTTTTGGGCTAATTATCAGTGTTATGGGTGGCAGACACCGTAATAAAAAGAAGAACGGACCTGCTAAAGCATCAGGGGACCCCCTGCGACTGATCTCCTCCTTCTTCCCCGCACAGAAACAGAGTGACAGGATCTCCGCTGCTCCGAGATCCACCGGAGAACTAATGGCCGTGACCGGAAGTGCGCAGCAGAGAGAAAGCAGTGCGGCCCTCCTGCCGGAGAACGCCGCGCACATACCGCAAGCTCCGGTCCTCCTGACATCCCCGCCGGAGGGAGCGACTGCAGGAAAGATTGGACGGGGAGAGACTGCTGACCACCAGGGACCACAGGTACCGGGAGGGACTGAAATCCCCAGCAAGCCCCCTAACAGTATGGCGGTTGTAATGGCGCCGAGGCCACATGGCCCGCCTGCTCTCACTGAACAAGCACCTGCGTCACAGTCTTGCCAGCTGGGGACCCCCGGACAGCCTGCTGTTCCCCAGACAGCTGTGGGGCCCAGCGGTCGAAACTCTTCCCACCTTGCCTCCTCTTCTCTTTCAAGCCCCAGAAGCTCCATTATAAATACTGCAGACCCCCACCCGAATCCTGCTGAATCAGGGGCCATCAGCACCACTGTACACCCCAATACCATCCCTGGGAAAAGAGACTATGCATAGGCAGCTCCATTGCAGAGTATTAATTCACCACCTGGGAACCAGGGAGACATTATCCAGCTAGCCATGCGCCCCCAGCAGGGGAACTCTCCTAGCTCGCATACCCACCTTCATAATACCTCACCTGTGCCGGGCCCACCGGCTAGAAATGTGCTAGATTGGGCATCAGAAATGGACTGTACTGACGCCAGATCAGACAGGGGCTCATGTGATTCTTCAGATGACACGGACACTCCGGATTACTGGGGTACAAGCCCACCTGCAAAAAAAAAATTGTTCAAAACCCCACGAAAATTGCCCACTCATCGATCCAGTAGATCCTCTTCAGACGACTCCCAAACCAATGTACAATGTAATCCTAAAGTTAAGGCCTCCTACTGATCAGATCCTGCAGATGGCTCACGCCTCTCCTTTGCACAGGTCCATATGGCGCAGTCGTTGCCTACCCCAGAGATGGCAGTTAACACTTTGAGAGACCACCCGGAATTACAGGCCCTGCCTGCATTGTTGCCGACTAAAGCCAATATGCATTCATTAGCCTCTGATTTGAGAACCGCGTGGCGGAAGGACTTACAACCTGTCAAAGCTGACATTTCTCTACTTCAAAACCAGGTCCATAAACTGGAGGACTTTCAGGCTAATATCTCCACGACAATTAAAGCACTGCAATACTCTACTAAGCAGCTATCCTTACAACAGGCCGTTACAATTGACCATCTGGATGATATTGACAATCGAAACAACATAAGAATTAAGGGATTATCGGAATCTGTTTCACCGCAAGACCTCTCAGGTACTCTTCAAAGATTATTTAATGAGGTGCTTCAAAAGCCGCCTGATAACCCCATCGAACTGGACAGGGCGCATCGCGCTCTTAAGGCTAAAAACCGTGACCCCAGCAGACCTCGAGACGTCATCTGTCGGGTCCATCACTACGTGCAGAAAGACGAAATAATGAGGAGAGCCTGTACCATTAAAAATCTCACTTACAACGGATCGAATGTTCAGCTGTATCCAGATCTCTCCATCCATACATTACGCCTCCGGGCGGCTCTGAAACCCCTGCTTAAAATACTGCAAAATGCGAAGATCCTATACCGCTGGGGATACCCATTTGCTTTAATCGCCAGACATGGCTCTACCACCGCGACCCTACGAGTGCCGGATGACCTACGCAACTTTCTACATACCTTCAAGCTACATACCTCCCGGACTGGGATGCCCTCTTTCACCCTCCTGCTCCATTGGCCCCCTCACGTGGGTCTCCTACCCAGCGGGAGACAACGACCCCGACTTCACTGATGCCGCAGAGACAGAAACGGCAGACTTGACCCAGAATCATGTCTAATGTGGACCTTACCTTCTTTAGGTCCTGGGGGGTGGTCCGGTCAGTGTGCCTTGTGCAGCCGGGCCTTCCCCTAGACTTTCCTGATCTACACAATGCTAATGTAATTCTGATAATGTTTTTGTTTGCTTGAATTGTTGTTTCTATACACACTGAGAGACCACATTAGTGGCTTGTGGACACGTTTCTTACAAGATTCCTGTTTATTCACTGTTTCTGCTCCTTCCCTACACACTCACATACTTCTGCCCTCCATGTACAACTACTTTTAGGGTCTCGCACCCGCCACGCAATTAATAGCCCACCCAATCACAGCACTCGCTCTGATCCTTAGAGGGAGTATTTTCCTTAGATCTCAACAAGCCCTGGCCATGTGCTAACTCAGAGTTGCTTTCTCTTTTATCCTATTTAGGTCTGCAGCCTCTCTGACCACGCGCCTTGGCGGAACGGACTTCTGGAGGAACCGTGAGCCTCTGAGTGAGTTTATCATTCCCCCCACCTTCCATAATGGCATCTGATCTTAAAATAGCTTCACTGAATATACAGGGATTCAATACCCCTGAAAAAAGGGCACAAACTCTATATTCCTTCCACAAACAGAGGGTGAAGATCCTAGCCCTGCAGGAGACCCATTTTAAGGAGGGGCACGTCCCTGCCCTAAATACGCGTTACTTCTCACAATGGTTCCACAGCGTTAATTCTGAGTCTAGAACCAAGGGGGTGTCGATTGCATTCCACAGGTCTCTCCCTGCCACTGTTACCTCTACGCTTATAGACCCTAATGCTAGATGCCTCTTTGTAAACTGCACAATAGCTGACCAAACTCTCACCATAGCATCAATCTATGCACCCAATCACTCACAAATTCCCTTCCTGATAAACACACTTACTAAATTGTCTAAATTTGCGACGGGACACATGCTCCTTTGCGGTGACCTGAACGTCCCACTTTTCCCCTCTAATGACACCTCCACAGGCCGTTCGGCTATCTCCCACAGTAAACTGAGAGCACTTCGCCAGAAACTGCATGCCTTTCAGTTGAGCGACGTGTGGAGATCTCTCCATCCTCAGGACCGGGACTTCACGTTCTACTCCCACCCGCGCCAGTTTTATAGTAGAATTGACTACATATTTTATCCCCATCACCTTCTGCCTACAGTCTCCTACGCATCCATAGGGATAGTAACCACGTCAGATCATGCCCCGGTTTTTTGTACCCTCTCACTCCCCTCACTACGCAAGCCTAATGCTTCATGGAAACTAAACGAATCGTTATTATTAGACGGACTATGTATGCAAGACCTCCGTGACTCAATTGCTCATTTTGAGCGGGATCACGAGTCGGACACCACGGCTCCCACCATGAAATGGGACGCATTAAAATGTATTCTACGAGGGGTTTTAGTAAGGCATGGGTCTCGTCTAAAAAAAGAGGCGGCAGCCAAATTTCATTCGCTTACACAATCTCTCCACAGATTAGAGACACAACACAAACGATCACAAGAAGAGCGGATATACAGGGAACTCATAAAAGTTAGACACGAGCTGTTGGGAGTGATGAATGTGCAGTACCGGTACTATAGACAGTTGACCGGAAAGGTTTTCTATGAGTGGAGCAACAAATCTGGACACCTACTTGCAAATGCTTTCAAAGCCAAGCGCTCCTCTACGTATATACAAGCCATTCGCACAGAAGCAGCCTCCACTTCCTTCCTCACTCCTGACATCTTGGCCACATTCCACAGATATTACTCTGACCTTTATAACCTACCCAAGCCCTCGGCACTTGCGGCGGCACCCCTCGGTTCCATGCACCCCCTTGAGACATACATAGAATCCACTGCACTGCCCAGACTGTCACAAGACACCTGTTACGCCGAGCGCTCCGGGTCCCCGCTCCTCCCCGGAGCGCTCACGGCGTCTCTCTCCCTGCAGCGCCCCGGTCAGTCCCACTGACCGGGAGCGCTGCTCTGACATGGCCGTCGGGGATGCGATTCGCACAGCGGGACGCGCCCGCTCGCGAATCGCATCCCAAGTCACTTACCCGTCCCGGTCCCCTGCTGTCATGTGCTGGCGCGCGCGGCTCCGCTCTCTAGGGCGCGCGCGCGCGCCAGCTCTCTGAGACTTAAAGGGCCAGTGCACCAATGATTGGTGCCTGGCCCAATTAGCTTAATTGGCTTCCACCTGCTCCCTGGCTATATCTGATCACTGCCCCTGCACTCCCCTGCCGGATCTTGTTGCCTTAGTGCCTAGAGAAAGCGTTTACTGTGTTTGTCCATACTGTGTACTTGACCTCCTGCTATTGCCATATTGACTACGATCCTTGCTGCCTGCCCCGACCTTCTGCTACGTCCGACCTTGCTCCTGTCTACTCCCTTGTACCGCGCCTATCTTCAGCAGTCAGAGAGGTTGAGCCGTTGCTAGTGGATACGACCTGGTTGCTACCGCCGCTGCAAGACCATCCCGCTTTGCGGCGGGCTCTGGTGAAAACCAGTAGCAGCTTAGAACCGGTCCACTAGCACGGTCCACGCCAATCCCTCTCTGGCACAGAGGATCCACCTCCTGCCAGTCGAATCGTGACAGTAGATCCGGCCATGGATCCCGCTGAGGTTCCCCTGCCAGCTGTCTCTGACCTCACCACGGTGGTCGCCCAGCAATCCCGACAGATCGCCCATCTAAGTCACCAGCTGTCGGAAGTGTCCACCATGGTGCAGCAACTTCAGTCGCAGCTACAGCATCTGCAACAGCAGCTACCATCTCCTCCACCAGCTCCTGCACCTCCTCCGCAGCGAGTGGCCGCTCCTAGCCTCCGCTTGTCCCTGCCGGACAAATTTGATGGGGACTCTAGACTCTGCCGTGGATTTTTGTCTCAATGTTCACTGCATATGGAGATGTTGTCGGACTTGTTTCCTACAGAACGGTCTAAGGTGGCGTTCGTAGTGAGCCTTCTTTCAGGAAAGGCCTTGTCTTGGGCCACACCGCTCTGGGACCGCAATGATCCTGCCACAGCCACAGTCCAGTCCTTCTTCGCTGAGGTCCGTAGTGTCTTCGAGGAGCCTGCCCGAGCTTCTTCTGCCGAGACTGCCCTGCTGAACCTGGCCCAGGGTAATTCTTCAGTGGGCGAGTACGCCATCCAATTTCGTACTCTTGCTTCCGAATTATCATGGAATAACGAGGCTCTCTGCGCGACCTTTAAAAAAGGCCTATCCAGTCGCATCAAGGATGTGCTGGCCGCACGAGAGATTCCTGCCAACCTGCAAGAACTTATCCATTTGGCCACCCGCATTGACATGCGTTTTTCTGAGAGACATCAAGAGCTCCGCCAGGAAAAAGACTTAGATCTCTGGGCACCTCTCCCACAGTCTCCGTTGCAATCTACGCCTGGGCCTCCCGCCGAGGAGGCCATGCAAGTGGATCGGTCTCGCCTGACCCAGGAAGAGAGGAATCGCCGTAGGGAAGAAAATCTTTGTCTGTACTGTGCCAGTACCGAACATTTCTTGGTGGATTGCCCTATTCGTCCTCCACGTCTGGGAAACGCACGCACGCACCCAGCTCTCGTGGGTGTGGCGTCTCTTGATTCAAAGTCTGCTTCTCCACGTCTCACGGTGCCCGTGCGGATTTCTCCTTCAGCCAACTCCTCCCTCTCAGCCGTGGCCTGCTTGGACTCTGGTGCCTCTGGGAATTTTATTCTGGATTCTTTGGTGAATAAATTCCGCATCCCGGTGACCCGTCTCGTCAAGCCGCTCTACATTTCCGCGGTCAACGGAGTCAGGTTGGATTGCACCGTGCGTTACCGCACAGAACCCCTCCTGATGTGTATTGGACCCCATCATGAAGTCATTGAGTTCTTCGTCCTTCCCAACTGTACCTCTGAGGTCCTCCTCGGTCTGCCATGGCTCCGGCTTCATTCTCCCACCCTTGACTGGACCACCGGGGAGATCAAGAATTGGGGCCCTGCTTGCCACAAGAAATGCCTCTCCCTCCCTCCCAGTCCCGTCAGGCAAGCCTCAGTGCCTCCTCATGGCCCCCGTCCTGGTGTCATCCTGCCCCGTGCCAAGCTTCACCCTCTGCCCTCCCTCCCCATTCCCACTCCTGTTGTACGGCCTGCCTTTGAGGAAACCCTTCAATCATTCCCGGTGTCCTCAGCCCATGGGAAGCAGTTACCGCACAAAGAAAGGGGGAGACCTAAGGGGGGGGGTACTGTTACGCCGAGCGCTCCGGGTCCCCGCTCCTCCCCGTCGGGGATGCGATTCGCACAGCGGGACGCGCCCGCTCGCGAATCGCATCCCAAGTCACTTACCCGTCCCGGTCCCCTGCTGTCATGTGCTGGCGCGCGCGGCTCCGCTCTCTAGGGCGCGCGCGCGCCAGCTCTCTGAGACTTAAAGGGCCAGTGCACCAATGATTGGTGCCTGGCCCAATTAGCTTAATTGGCTTCCACCTGCTCCCTGGCTATATCTGATCACTGCCCCTGCACTCCCCTGCCGGATCTTGTTGCCTTAGTGCCTAGAGAAAGCGTTTACTGTGTTTGTCCATACTGTGTACTTGACCTCCTGCTATTGCCATATTGACTACGATCCTTGCTGCCTGCCCCGACCTTCTGCTACGTCCGACCTTGCTCCTGTCTACTCCCTTGTACCGCGCCTATCTTCAGCAGTCAGAGAGGTTGAGCCGTTGCTAGTGGATACGACCTGGTTGCTACCGCCGCTGCAAGACCATCCCGCTTTGCGGCGGGCTCTGGTGAAAACCAGTAGCAGCTTAGAACCGGTCCACTAGCACGGTCCACGCCAATCCCTCTCTGGCACAGAGGATCCACCTCCTGCCAGCCGAATCGTGACAACACCATCCAGTCGCTGGAAGCCCCATTTACGTCAGGAGAATTAGAAGCGGCGATTTCCGCGTTGCCGTCTGGAAAGAGCCCTGGCCCAGATGGCTACACGGGGAAATTTCATAAAATACTAAAGAAAGAGCTATTGTCCCCTCTCTTGCTGGCCTTTAACGCAATAGCCCCGGGTACTCCCTTGCCACCCTCTTTTATGAGAGCCTACGTGACGGTAATACCCAAGGAGGGAAAAGACCCCCTCCTCTGCCCCAACTATAGACCAATCTCCCTGATAAATGTGGATGCTAAATTATTTGCCAAATTGATAGCTAATAGACTGGCCTTACATATGGATTCCCTTTTTCACCCCGATCAGGTTGGTTTCATCCGCGGACGGGAAGCACGTGACAATACGCTCAGGGCTTACTCAACCGTACATTATGCATGTAGCCACAATATCCCGATGCTCTTACTCTCACTGGACGCTGAAAAAGCGTTTGATCGGGTGGACTGGGAATTCTTATTGGCCACTCTGTCCCAGATTGGCGTGGGCGGGGTGATGCTGGAACGTATTCTGGCACTATACACTAATCCGACGGCCCAGCTTCACATAAACGGCCAACTCTCAGCCCCCTTTGGAATTTGTAATGGCACAAGGCAGGGATGCCCACTCTCCCCACTGCTATATGTACTGTGCATGGAGCACCTCCTTAACGATATCCGGTCAAATCCAGACATACGGGGCCTGCTGACTCCACTGTGCCATTACAAATGCTCGGCCTTCGCCGATGACTTACTGTTGTTCATTTACGCCCCTCATATGTCACTCCCCTCGCTCATGTCCACACTGTGTAAGTTTTCCTCCTATAGTAACTATAAGCTCTGTGAGGCTCTGAACATCAACATCCCTCACCAAGTGATAGAAGCGCTGAAATCGGCCTATCCCTTTAAGTGGCAGTCGCACTCCATTACCTACCTGGGGGTTCGGGTCCCCGCGAACTTAGTAGATGCAGGTGCTGCGCGCGGACTTGGCCAGGTGGAAGCGTAGGGACTTCTCGTGGCTTGGCAGGATAAGTGTGTTCAAAATGAACGTGCTCCCACGCTTGTTATATCTATTTTCAGGCATACCCATTTTCCTGCCGCGCTCCTTCTTCAGGGAGGTCGCTGGGCTCCAGACTGGCTTTGTCTGGGCGGGACTTCATCCTCGCTTGGCCAGACACGTTGTCACGATGCCGGCTGGCAGGTAGTGGATCCTCTGTGCCAGAGAGGGATTGGCGTGGACCGTGCTAGTGGACCGGTTCTAAGCCACTACTGGTTTTCACCAGAGCCCGCCGCAAAGCGGGATGGTCTTGCTGCGGCGGTAGTGACCAGGTCGTATCCACTAGCAACGGCTCACCTCTCTGGCTGCTGAAGATAGGCGCGGTACAAGGGAGTAGGCAGAAGCAAGGTCGGACGTAGCAGAAGGTCGGGGCAGGCAGCAAGGATCGTAGTCAGGGGCAACGGCAGAAGGTCTGGAAACACAGGCTAGGAACACACAAGGAACGCTTTCACTGGCACAATGGCAACAAGATCCGGCAAGGGAGTGCAGGGGAAGTGAGGTGATATAGGGAAGTGCACAGGTGAACACACTAATTGGAACCACTGCGCCAATCAGCGGCGCAGTGGCCCTTTAAATCGCAGAGACCCGGCGCGCGCGCGCCCTAGGGAGCGGGGCCGCGCGCGCCGGGACAGGACAGACGGAGAGCGAGTCAGGTACGGGAGCCGGGGTGCGCATCGCGAGCGGGCGCTACCCGCATCGCGAATCGCATCCCGGCAGGCAGCGGAATCGCAGCGCCCCGGCTCAGAGGATGAGACCGGAGCGCTGCAGCGGGGAGAGTGAAGCGAGCGCTCCGGGGAGGAGCGGGGACCCGGAGCGCTCGGCGTAACAGTACCCCCCCCCTTGGGTCTCCCCCTCTTCTTAGAGCCTGAGAACCTGAGGAGCAGACTTTTGTCTAGGATGTTGTCCTCAGGTTCCCAGGATCTCTCTTCAGGGCCACAACCCTCCCAGTCCACTAAAAAAAAAGATTTCCCTCTGACCTTCTTGGAAGCTAAGATTTCTTTGACAGAGAAGATGTCCGAGGAGCCGGAAACAGGAGTGGGAGGAACAGATTTGGGAGAAAAACGGTTGAGGATGAGTGGTTTGAGAAGAGAGACGTGAAAGGCATTAGGGATACGAAGAGAAGGAGGAAGAAGAAGTTTATAAGAGACAGGATTAATTTGACACAAAATTTTGAAAGGACCAAGATAGCGTGGTCCCAACTTGTAGCTAGGGACACGGAAGCGGACATATTTAGCGGAGAGCCATACCTTGTCTCCAGGGGAAAAAACGGGAGGAGCTCTTCTTTTCTTATCCGCGAACTTCTTCATGCGTGATGAAGCCTGTAAGAGAGAATTTTGGGTCTCTCTCCATATGATGGAAAGGTCACGAGAAATTTCATCCACAGCGGGCAGACCAGAGGGCAAGGGAGTAGGGAGGGGGGGAAGAGGGTGACGGCCGTACACCACAAAAAATGGGGATTTGGAGGAAGATTCAGAGACCCTGAAGTTATACGAGAATTCGGCCCATGGGAGGAGATCTGCCCAGTCATCCTGGCGGGAGGAAACAAAATGTCGCAAATAATCACCCAAGATCTGGTTAATTCTTTCTACTTGTCCATTGGACTGGGGATGATATGCAGAAGAAAAATTTAATTTAATCTTGAGTTGTTTACAGAGAGCCCTCCAGAATTTAGACACGAATTGGACGCCTCTATCCGAGACAATCTGCGTAGGCAACCCGTGAAGACGAAAAATGTGTACAAAAAATTGTTTAGCCAACTGAGGCGCAGAAGGAAGACCAGGAAGAGGGATGAAATGTGCCATTTTGGAGAATCGATCAACGACCACCCAAATAACAGTGTTGCCACGGGAAGGGGGTAAATCAGTAATAAAATCCATACCAATCAGAGACCAAGGCTGTTCGGGGACAGGCAGAGGATGAAGAAAACCAGCGGGCTTCTGACGAGGAGTCTTATCCCGGGCACAGATAGTGCAGGCTCGCACAAAGTCCACAACATCCGTCTCCAGTGTCGGCCACCAATAGAAGCGGGAGATGAGTTGCACAGATTTCTTGATGCCCGCATGACCTGCGAGATGGGAGGAGTGACCCCATTTGAGGATTCCGAGGCGTTGGCGAGGAGAAACAAAAGTCTTTCCTGGAGGAGTCTGCCTGATGGAGGCAGGAGAAGTGGAGATCAGGCAGTCAGGTGGAATGATGTGTTGCGGAGAGAGTTCAACTTCTGAGGCATCCGAGGAACGAGAGAGAGCATCGGCCCTAATGTTCTTATCGGCAGGACGAAAGTGAATCTCAAAATTAAATCGGGCAAAGAACAGAGACCACCGGGCCTGGCGAGGATTCAGCCGTTGGGCAGACTGGAGGTAGGAGAGGTTCTTGTGGTCGGTGTAGATAATAACAGGAGAACTTGATCCCTCCAGCAGATGCCTCCATTCCTCAAGTGCTAATTTAATGGCTAGAAGCTCTCGATCCCCGATGGAGTAGTTCCTCTCCGCTGGAGAGAAGGTCCTAGAGAAAAAACCACAAGTGACAGCATGCCCGGAAGAATTTTTTTGTAGAAGAACAGCTCCAGCTCCCACGGAGGAGGCATCAACCTCCAAAAGGAAGGGTTTGGAAGGGTCAGGTCTGGAGAGGACGGGAGCCGAAGAAAAGGCAGACTTGAGTCGTTTAAAGGCGTCTTCTGCTTGAGGAGGCCAGGACTTGGGATCAGCATTTTTTTTGGTTAAAGCCACGATAGGAGCCACAATGGTAGAAAAATGTGGAATAAATTGCCTGTAATAATTGGCGAACCCCAAAAAGCGTTGGATAGCACGGAGTCCGGAGGGGCGTGGCCAATCTAAGACGGCAGAGAGTTTGTCTGGATCCATCTGTAGTCCCTGGCCAGAGACCAAATATCCTAGAAAAGGAAGAGATTGGCATTCAAACAGACATTTCTCAATTTTGGCATAGAGTTGATTGTCACGAAGTCTCTGAAGAACCATACGGACATGCTGGCGGTGTTCTTCTAGATTGGCAGAAAAAATTAGGATATCGTCTAGATATACAACAACACAGGAGTATAACAGATCACGAAAAATTTCATTGACAAAGTCTTGGAAGACGGCAGGGGCGTTGCACAGGCCAAAGGGCATGACCAGATACTCAAAGTGTCCATCCCTGGTGTTAAATGCCGTTTTCCACTCATCCCCCTCTCTGATGCGGATGAGGTTATAGGCGCCTCTTAAGTCCAATTTAGTAAAGATGTGGGCACCTTGGAGGCGATCAAAGAGTTCAGAGATGAGGGGTAAGGGGTAGCGGTTCTTAACCGTGATTTTATTAAGACCGCGGTAGTCAATGCAAGGACGTAGGGAGCCATCTTTTTTGGACACAAAGAAAAATCCGGCTCCGGCAGGAGAGGAGGATTTACGGATAAAGCCCTTTTTTAGATTCTCCTGGACGTATTCAGACATGGCAAGAGTCTCTGGGGCAGAGAGAGGATAAATTCTGCCCCGGGGTGGAGTAGTACCCGGGAGGAGGTCGATAGGACAATCATAAGGCCTGTGAGGAGGTAGAGTCTCAGCTTGTTTTTTGCAGAAAACATCCGCGAAGTCCATATAGGCCTTAGGGAGACCGGTTACTGGAGGAACCACAGAGTTACGGCAAGGGTTACTGGGAACCGGTTTTAGACAGTTCTTGGAACAAGAGGACCCCCAACTCTTGATCTCCCCAGTGGACCAATCCAGGGTTGGGGAATGAAGTTGAAGCCAGGGAAGTCCAAGGAGAATTTCCGAGGTGCAATTGGGGAGGACCAAAAGTTCAATCCTCTCGTGATGAGATCCGATGCTCATAAGAAGGGGCTCCGTGCGGAAACGTATGGTACAGTCCAATCTTTCATTATTTACACAATTGATGTAGAGGGGTCTGGCGAGACTGGTCACCGGAATGTTGAACCTGTTGACGAGAGAGGCCAAAATAAAATTTCCTGCAGATCCAGAGTCCAAGAAGGCCACAGTAGAGAAGGAGAAGGCCGAGGCAGACATCCGCACAGGCACAGTAAGACGTGGAGAGGCAGAGTAGACATCAAGGACTGTCTCACCTTTGTGCGGAGTCAGCGTACGTCTTTCCAGGCGGGGAGGACGGATAGGACAATCCCTCAGGAAGTGTTCGGTACTAGCACAGTACAGGCAGAGGTTCTCCATACGGCGTCGTGTCCTCTCTTGAGGTGTCAGGCGAGACCGGTCGACCTGCATAGCCTCCACGGCGGGAGGCACAGGAACAGATTGCAGGGGACCAGAGGAGAGAGGAGCCGAGGAGAAGAAACGCCTTGTGCGAACAGAGTCCATATCTTGGCGGAGTTCCTGACGCCTTTCGGAAAAACGCATGTCAATGCGAGTGGCGAGGTGAATAAGTTCATGTAGATTAGCAGGAATTTCTCGTGCGGCCAGAACATCTTTAATGTTGCTGGATAGGCCTTTTTTGAAGGTCGCGCAGAGGGCCTCATTATTCCAGGACAATTCTGAAGCAAGAGTACGGAATTGTACGGCATACTCGCCAACGGAAGAATTACCCTGGACCAGGTTCAACAGGGCAGTCTCAGCAGAAGAGGCTCGGGCAGGTTCCTCAAAGACACTTCGGATTTCCGAGAAGAAGGAGTGTACAGAGGCAGTGACGGGGTCATTGCGGTCCCAGAGCGGTGTGGCCCAAGACAGGGCTTTTCCGGACAGAAGGCTGACTACGAAAGCCACCTTAGACCTTTCAGTGGGAAACAGGTCCGACATCATCTCCAGATGCAGGGAACATTGGGAAAGAAAGCCACGGCAAAACTTAGAGTCCCCATCAAATTTATCCGGCAAGGATAGGCGTAGCCCAGGAGCGGCCACTCGCTGCGGAGGAGGTGCAGGAGCTGGCGGAGGAGATGACTGCTGTAGCTGTGGTAGTAACTGTTGTAGCATAACGGTCAGTTGAGACAGCTGTTGGCCTTGTTGCGCTATCTGTTGTGACTGCTGGGCGACCACCGTGGTGAGGTCAGCGACAACTGGCAGAGGAACTTCAGCGGGATCCATGGCCGGATCTACTGTCACGATGCCGGCTGGCAGGTAGTGGATCCTCTGTGCCAGAGAGGGATTGGCGTGGACCGTGCTAGTGGACCGGTTCTAAGCCACTACTGGTTTTCACCAGAGCCCGCCGCAAAGCGGGATGGTCTTGCTGCGGCGGTAGTGACCAGGTCGTATCCACTAGCAACGGCTCACCTCTCTGGCTGCTGAAGATAGGCGCGGTACAAGGGAGTAGGCAGAAGCAAGGTCGGACGTAGCAGAAGGTCGGGGCAGGCAGCAAGGATCGTAGTCAGGGGCAACGGCAGAAGGTCTGGAAACACAGGCTAGGAACACACAAGGAACGCTTTCACTGGCACAATGGCAACAAGATCCGGCAAGGGAGTGCAGGGGAAGTGAGGTGATATAGGGAAGTGCACAGGTGAACACACTAATTGGAACCACTGCGCCAATCAGCGGCGCAGTGGCCCTTTAAATCGCAGAGACCCGGCGCGCGCGCGCCCTAGGGAGCGGGGCCGCGCGCGCCGGGACAGGACAGACGGAGAGCGAGTCAGGTACGGGAGCCGGGGTGCGCATCGCGAGCGGGCGCTACCCGCATCGCGAATCGCATCCCGGCAGGCAGCGGAATCGCAGCGCCCCGGCTCAGAGGATGAGACCGGAGCGCTGCAGCGGGGAGAGTGAAGCGAGCGCTCCGGGGAGGAGCGGGGACCCGGAGCGCTCGGCGTAACACACGTGCTGCATAGGCTTAAAAAAGAGGGGGGCCTTGCTCTTCCAGATTTCTTGTCGTACTACTTAGCCACCGTGCTGTCGAGGGTCCTCGATGGCATACACCATAGATCAAGGAAACAATGGGTCGCCCTTGAACAACTGTCCTCAGACTGGGACGTTAGGACATGTGTGTGGTTACCTAGACGGCTAATTCCTAGAAAGGTACCTGCTAATACGCCCCCAATTACAGCGTCGGTGATTAGAACACTCAAGGCATACTTATCTCATTCTACGCTTGCAGCCCCCTCAGGTCCCCTGACCCCACTCTTTAACAACCCGGCCTTCCCCCCTGCAGTTAAATCATCCACTTTCCTATCTTTTCATAAAGATTAAGCGCCCAGGTTCCGAGACCTCTTAGACACATCAGGCCTAAAACCCCTTCCGGACCTGCTGAGAGGCGATACTTTGTCGTTCATACACAGCTTCCACTACGCACAACTTAGACACTTCTACAAGACATACCATGACCAGCTTCATCTGCATAGGAACCTGTCGCACTTTGAACGAGTATGCACTTCCTCCTCACCAGTTGGAAGACCTGTGAGCACCCTATATGCTCTCCTCTTAGATGCCTCCACAGCGGACACGCGGGCCTTTTGCTCAGCCTGGGAACGTGAACTCCAATGTACTATTTCAGAAGGGGAGTGGGGGAGGGCTTTCTCATGGTGCCTTCCACATCGTGCAAAGCACATGAAATAAAATACAAAATACTGACACGATGGTATCGGGTGCCCTCTCTGATTGCTCAAATGTATCCCAACGTGTCAGGTGTGTGCTGGCGGTGTGGAGAACCTGGTGGCACCATGTCTCATATCTGGCTAACCTGCCCGACCATCTGTCCTTTTTGGACACAGATCTTAGACATAATATCCAAACTGACCTCCACCACACTTTGCCTCTCCCCTAAAATGGCCCTTTTGTCTATATTACCGGACTCTGTCCCGAAAACCTCAGCCCGACTGTTGCATTACCTGCTATTAGCAGCTAGGACAGTGATCCCGAGACTGTGGAGGTCAGCGACACCCCCTTCGGTATCATCCTGGCTACGTGAAGTGTCGCATATACACAGAATGGAGGAGCTAACAGCGGACTCTAGGAATCAATCTGATAAATTTCTATCAGTATGGGGACCCTGGATAGACTTTATGTCCTCTAATGCCTTTGAAACCCTTTACCTAAATGTATAGTCAGCACTTTCTGCTTTTCTCGTCCGGCCCCCCCAGACCTTATCCTTGCTACCCTTTATTTCCCTCTCCTATTCTCTCTGCTTCCCCTCTTTCCGTCCTGTTAACCAGTGTTGCTCGCGAATATTCGCAATGCGAATTTTATTCGCGAATATCGCATATTCGCGAATATTCGCGAATATAGCACTATATATTCGTAATTACGAATATTGTTTTTTTTATTTTTTTTATTTTTTTTATTATTATTTTTTCACAGTACACATCACAGTGATCATCCCTTTCTGCTTCCAGCTTGTGTGGTGTAAAGAAGGCTCTAATACTACTGTGTGAGACAGGTGTGCGAATTTTCGCGTATGCGGAAATTAGCATATGCTAATTTTTGCAAATGCGAATGTAAGATTATGTTAATTTCTGTATATGCTAATTTTCGCATATGTAAATTTCGCATACGCAAATTTTCGCACATGCAAAAATAAATCGAGAATATTACGAATATGCGAATATTCGCAAATATATGACGAATATTCGTCCATATATTCACGAATATTCGCGAATTCGAATATGGCCTATGCCGCTCAACACTACTGTTAACCTACATACTTATCAGTTTATTCATATGGGTCAGTTAGTTAGGATTTGCCGCTGTTACCCTGGCGGATGTATGCAGATGCCACTCTCATTGGCTCTCTTATTTTCCCTACCTGCTAACGCCAGGAACCACGGTATTAAGATATTTCACTGCATTAACCCCAGACACTTGCCTTCAGCCATTTCTGTGTCGGTAATGAGATGTCACTTATGGGTGTCATTTGGAGACTCACACAGGTAAGATCGGCCTGTCTTGCACAGCGGACATATACTCTGTTTAACATAGTGTTATGGTTCTCTACACCCTGTTTGTATTGTACCACGTTATCCTATTGAGTATTGTTATGTATTTCTTTACTTGAAAACTCCAATAAACATATACTTTGGAAAAAAAAAAACCATATTGGCTCCTTTATTAGGTAGACCAGATTGGACCCCCTTTTGCGTTTAGAACTGGCTTTATTCTTCATGGCATAATTTCTACATTGTGTTGCAAGATTTTAGTCCATATGGACATGATGGCATTAGGTAGTTGCTGCAGATTTGTCAGCTGCACAACATCCCAAAGGTACTCTATTAGATTGAGATCCGGTGACTGTGGAGGCAATTGAAGTACAGTAAACTTTTTGGCATGGTCCAGCATTATCTTGCTGGAAGGGATGGATGTGGTCAGCAAAAATACTTATGTAGGCTGTTTTGTTTAAATCATGTTTAATGGGTAAGAAGGGGCCAAAAGTGTGCCAAAAAAACCTTTACACCACCAGCAGCCTACACCGTTGGAACAAGCCAGGATGGATCCATGCTTTCAAGTTGTTTACACCAAATTATGAGCCTGTCATCAGACCAGGCCACATGCTTCCAATCTTCCATTATCCAATTTTGGTGTGTCCATTCTTAGCTGAGTGGCAACTGGTATAGTCTTTTACTGCTGTAGCCTATCCGCTTTAAGGTTGGACATGTTGTGCATTTAGAAATGGTATTTTGTAGCCTTGGTTGTAATGAAAGGGTAAGTTACAATTGCTTTCCTTGAAAAAGGGAATTCCTGGATTTTTTGACTATGCTACAAGGGCTGTAGAGTTAGTGTTCATAATATAGTGTCTGTACCTGTGTGTGTGATGGTGGTCTTGCAATTATTCTGTGATTTTTGCCCCAAAATTCATTTTTAACAGCATACAAAATTATTTAGGTTTCAGATTTTCCCAGGTTGCAATGCATCCGAGACATGACATCCCTAGTCAGGTGATGACAGAGAGCCTGTCCTGCTTCAATAGGTGGTGTGACCACTGGGTGGGAGAGAGATCATTCTGCAGCTAGTTGTATTTTTGCTGTAGGCACTCTTCCAGTACTTATCAGCTGCTGTATGCTCTAGAGAAAGTTATGTCGTTTTTTTTCTGTCTGACCACAGTGCTCTCTGCTGACACTTTTGTCCATGTCAGGAACTGTCTGGAGGAGGAGAGGTTTGCTATAGGCATTTGCAATTACTCTGGACAGTTCCTGGCACAGACAGAGGTGTCAGCAGAGAGCACTGTGGTCAGAGAACTATTCAATTTCCTCTGTAGCATACAGCAGCTGATAAGTACTGGAAGTATTAAGAATTTTATATAAAAGTAATTTACAAATCTGTTTAACTTTCTGGCACCAGTTGATTAGATTAAAAAAATTCCACCGGAGTACCCCTTTAACATTACTGGTTCTGACTGTCTTTGGCTGATCTCAACAGAACTAAAAAGCTAAGCCAGGAATCTGTCAATAACAAATAAAAAACAACCTAGACCCAATCATGGTAGCAACATGCCAAATTGTCAACAATGCAGTCATAAAGGGGGATCTAGTACGTATAAAATTATATAATAATATAAGTTAATTCACTTACATCAGTACACCATAACATGGTAATTTAACCACATGCATGTTATATGCCTTAACTAGGTCAACCATTCTAGCAACCATCTAGCCCTTGAACATTGATGTGTGAATGACAACTACTGTATCATAATGGCAGCCAAGAGTTAAAGAGCAGAATAAAATGTGTGCCCTCATCTCTAGCCATCATTTTTTGGCAGCAGTCCTTTCTTTTATAGATCCCTACGAGCATTTCTGAGCAGGCCAGTTATCCCTTCCTCCTACTAAAGTGCCTGTATGTACCTGCTAATAAGACACACTTCATATACAAGACACGGCTTCAGCCATTTTTTTCAGTGCACCACTTAAGGAGCAACATATGGTGACTTCTTGAATTAAACACCAAATGAATAACATTACTGCTGAAATGCACAAAATCTGGATCGGAGCAGGACATAACCATTAGTTTACAAAATGAAGTCTGCCAGCTTATGATATGCCTGGATTATCCCTGCTGTTGTGTAACAACATAAAACCTTACACAGAGTTCCTTACTTCTAAATGGAGATCATCTACGTAAACTAGTTCTTTCTTTGACTTCGGTAATTTTACAGAAATATATCAGATGCAATATGTTCATGGATTTGTAAAACACATTTAAATGTCCTTGATTTAGAAAATGTAATTATAAAGGGCCCCATAGAATTATACAGCTCACACTATAATAATCATAAAATAAAGATATAACATATGGATATAGAGAACACTATTCTATTCCATAATAAAAAGTGATTTTAAATAAGTCTTCATCTGAGATGTTGCTACATATATTACATCTTTTTATGAAACAATCTATTGAGCAGCTATTTTCTCCACTTATGTTCACTTTTATGATGACATTATTTGCTCAATGCTCTCCAAGGGCAACTTCCATTGGCCTATACTTACGATGGTACAATTTAAGTTGTGACAAGGCAATAGAGAAATAGTTTTGCTTATTTATGGTGCAATTGTTCTCCTGAATTGTTCAACTAACATAATAGCCCTTAATAAGGGCCTATTTGCATTAATATGCAATTGCCAAGTCAATAGCCATAAAATGGAATTAAACCTGATTGTAAATAGGTTTTATTTAATTATGCAATCAATGCAGTCAACTCTTTAATGTAATCCATTGCCTTTAAACCTCATATCGAGAGTGAGGCCTTCTGAGAAGACCACCTCTTTGAGAATACCTCCGTTTCTACTTTTATACGACTGATTTTAATACCATTATAGTGTTTATTGCTCTTTTATGCTATAGTATAAGCTGCCCTTCTATAAGCAGACCACTACTTGTTCGATCACAGACCACTTTCTTGAACATTTTTTTTTCGAGTGAAAACCTCTTTGAATATATCACACATTGGATATAATTGCCCTCCTTATTGTCTGCACTGTATCACAAGACTAAAGCAAGAATGAGGAGAAGACTTGAAAGAGGCATCAAGGGAGAGATGGAGCATATGGGAGCTGATAAAGAAGGATAAGGAATATTTACAGAAACAGGGAGTACTATTGGAAATAAAGAAGGAGGAGGGAGGTTATCAAAGATGGGAGATCCCACTTAATTTTTTAATGGGCAGGGACCCATACTAGGGATTGTAAATGAAAGAGAGCCATGCTAAGGAATAGGAATAAGTTGGGGACCAAGAAAGAGAGAACAAGAATGATGCCATGCTTGGGACTAGGAATAACAAGGAAATAATATTGCAGACCATGAATGAGATCAAGATCCACATTAACAACTAATAAGTGCTGGAAACCAGGCTGGTGACCAGGAATGAGATTGGGAGCAATGCTAGGCACCAGGATTGAGATTTGGGAGCCATGCTGGGGACTAAGAATGAAAACGGGAGCCATGCTAAGCAAAAGGAATTAAATGGGAACCATGTTGAGGAAGTGTAATATGATTGAAAGACATTGTTAGAACTAGAAAAGAGATGGGAAGACATGCTGGGGACCAATAATAAGATTGGAAGTCGTGTTGAAGACTAGTACATGATGATGGTACAGCACAGAACCAGATGCAAGAATTCCTTCCAGTTAAAATATAGAAATATCCTATGGAAGTGCTGTTAACTTAACCTTTATTGGTTCCTTCTAAAGTATACCATTTAGTGAAGTTCATTTAAATAATGTAACAAAACATATTCTAAAGGACTTCTGGGCAAACAAAAGACTTAAATGGGTACTCCGCTGCTCAGCATTTGGAGCAAACTGTTTAGCTGGGATGGGCTTTATCCAGGATAAAGCCCATCCTGGTGAAATGCGTCGAAGGTCTGGTGTGGAACTGGGGTGAGTCCTGTCAGCTGTATGCATCTGTAGCTACACTTTATATTTTAATGGTCTATTCACATGTACAGTATTCTGTGCAGATTTGATGCACAGGATTTCCTGCTGCAGATTTCAATGTAAACAGAATGACTGAACACAGCTTGAAATCCTGCGCATCAAATCTGCACAGGATACTGTACGTGTGAATAGACCCTAATACTGCTTGTAGGCCGTGGCTGCTATTTAGCAAGCTCTATCAGGTCGCACTTGCACTTTACTTTCATTGGCTTGTTCTGTTATTTACTTTTAAGGGTTATTTCTATTCTTGCTCTGTCCAAGAGTTGTCGTCCCTTTAATCTGTGCCTCTATAATTACTTTATTTTATTGTGTAGCATAATCCTCATATACAGTACAGCTGTGTACTTTCACAGGATTTCTCATCCCAGTATCCATGTATTTTTTCTATTCAGGTGTGATTCCAATTGTATATTTTTAAATGTTGTCTTTTTCATTTATTAATAAAGAATTGTCATTACTATTACATTTACTATGCTGTTGGGGGTATTTTTTGTGAGCGTTATGCGCCTGTAGGTGTCAAAACATGTACAGTAGAGCAGTTCCATGGCAACCAATCAGATTGTTTCGTTCATTTTTAAAAAGTGCTCTGAAAAATAAAGCTTGGATATGATTAGTTACATCAGACAACTGTTCCACTGTTCCTCTGCACAAGTTTTGATGCAGTTCCACCATTCTGTTTTTGTTCTGTTTTGATCTTTGTGTGCTATACATGCTTGTTGACTCAATTGAACACCTTAACCTACATTTGGTTGGCTCAAAGAGGTTTCATTGTATTACATTTTCAAGAAATATAGAAGAAAGGACTACTGTTTGTTGGTGGATACCTAGGTCCTATAGGCACTGTACTGTACCTATACATCACCACTTACATATAGCTGTCTGTCTTGGTGAGAGGTGAGGACTGTTGCACACTGTCATGTTGAGGTATCATAATCACCCACTCTTGTGATGTCTACATCTGCGTAACCCATGACCCAGTTACAATAATATTGATGCTTTGGAATACCTACTTATCTATATCCCTACAATGTATTTTTCCCAATGAATCAAACAGAAAACATTGTATTATATAACCACCATACTTTTCTGCATACAGGCTGCAATAAACATTCTCTTGTTGAAAAATGACCTTCTCCAATGAAAATCTGCTCTGTCCCTGCATTTGCATTCGGTATGTGATGCCCGTGCTGCTTGCAGATATCATGACAAGTATCAGAGTCAAGGCAACTGAGAATAATAAAATTCATGCATTCACACGGATAGATAACATCTGTATGTATGAAGTTCTGTGAGTTTCCAAATTCATGTAGTGTAAACCTGTCATAGAGGTCGCAGCTCATGACTTGTATGGTCCAATGGTTCAAGTTAAAGGGGTTATCCAAGAATAGGAAAACATAGAGCAAATTTCTTTCAAAGACAGCTCCATGTCTGTCTCCAGGTTGGGTGTGGTATTACAACTTGGTCCCAATGGTAGAGTGAAGCTGATGGCCAATGGCCATGCTATATCCCTAACCAGACTGTTTTTATAATAAAGTAAGTTTTGAGTTACGGAAGAGTGCCATCAGCTTCATTCTACCATTGGAACTATTCAATGCTATTGCACGCATCATAGAGCACCACTTCAGGTATTTCCTGGACTACAAGTGTGTACTATTTGATCGTCCTTGGGGTGGAGGATGTTAAAGTAGCAGTGCCTACTGTACACTTTTCTTGTATGTGGGTATTACAACTTGGTTCCATTTACTTCAATGGAACTAAGCTGCAGAACCACACCCAACCTGGAGGCAGACGGGGAGCGTCTTTTTAGAAGAAAGCAGCTCGATTTTTCTTTTCCTGGATAACCCCTTTAATATTACTCATTAAAAAAATTGGATCAGTGGCATCAATATATCCAGAATTTCAAATTTGTTATAGTGCATTGCCTAATTTCTACTGAATGGCAATTGCCAATATTTTACAAGGGAACAAAGGGGATTGGGATCATTGTGTTAGGTGAAAGAGAAAAGTTAAGAATGTTTCTTTTCTTCAACAGCCAATGTGTTTCCCCAGCTTGAGTCTGGAACTTGTTCTTTTTTTCTAGGCCACTAGCACAAAATATACAGCCATAAAATGCAGACCAGACACATCACAAGAACAAATAATCCTTTCACAGTTCTCTGCAGGAGAGTCAGGCTTTAGCTGCCATTACAATTTAACAGGAGGGAGAAAAGTAGCAAATTGCAAAGTGTGAAGAGGAAAGAATACAAATTATACTCATATTCTTATTGCACATTGTCAACCAGGAATTGAAAAGCACAGTATTGGCTTGTTCGTCCCAGAGTTCTTAGAGGTTAAATGACCCAATTTTCTTTGGCCAAAGCATAATAACACCTTTAGTCGCACTTTTGATCGGAATCATACAATTCTAAAAGTGTATGCATATTAGTGAACTCAAATTTCATTTGAAAAGTATATCATTGTGTTCCATAATAGCAAATACATCGGATTTAATACAGTTCCTATTGAGATAAGTTTGTGTCCTTAGAAATCTTGCTTAGTATTCTGCTTAGTCTGACATCTGGCAAACTCTTTTACTGTAAGAGGATATATATATATATATATATATATATATATATAGTTAGAAGGTGACAGGAATGGTGGTAAGGGATTGGTATATTTCCCCACGGTACCTGTCATATGTAGCTACCAGGAAAACCTGGGTGAGATAAGTAAAGTCCTGGATAGTTAAAATACCTAGCAGACTTTATCTGCTAAGGGACTTTTTGTAAAAAGTGTTTTTGGGCTTTGATTTATATAAAATGACAGGCAGGCCAGGATGTATCCTAAAAAAAAAGAGAGCATACTCACTAGTTACCGGTACAAAGGCAGCTTAAAAACATATTCCCACCATGATGTAGACCAGCCACAATGCTAGATGAAGAAAGTTGGACAAGTGCTAAATACATGATGAACAGCTAGTCACATGTCAACTATTCATGGGAGGGAACAAAGCTAGGAAAACTGGAGTCACGTATACAAGGTTAAAACATTATTATAATTACATTATTATTAAATCATGAATGTAAATACATTTCATGTATTTTAATTCATATTAAAAAACATGAAAAGGAAATAAAAATCTCCCTCTGGGAAAAAAAAAGAGAGTCGCATAGTATCATAGTAACATAGTTCATAAGGCTGAAAAAAGACCAGAGTCCATCAAGTTCAACCTATAACGCTAAGGAGTCTCTATGGAGTTGACAGACCATTCATTAATGTTACAAAAATGTAATAGTGTAGATAATATAAATGGCATCCTTAACCCCAAGACTTAGTTAAACCAGTAGGGAAGAGACAACTCATGCCAAAAATATAAAATGCAATAGCAAAGAAGAGGTGCAGTACCCACCATGCCGCCCCAATGCACGTTTCATAGAGTCCTTCATCCTTGACAAAGGACTCGCGGAAAAGTACGTCACTCCCATATTCCTTTTCATGTATTGTAATATGATTTAATAAAGAATAATAATGTTTTAACATTGTATAATTGACTAGGTTTTTCTTGCTTTGTTGTATTGTGTGTGTAAAAGTGTAGTCAACCCCCCTTCCAAAATTCCCCCCAAAAATATAAATAAAAAAATGGAGTGCTTATTTAAAGATTTAGTAACTATTTCTGTTCATTAAGCTTTTCATATGATCTTTCCCTTTGAAAAATGTTTTAGTAAAATATATCAAATGAGGTTCAGAATTGTGTTTAAGCCATATTCTTTATTTTTTCCCCATAAAATGTAATGTTTATAGTATGCTTTTAATCTTTGCACAAATCACAAATCCTGATAGTGATACATAAGTTATATAGTCATTCTAAAAAAACTAGTGTATATTGAGCTTATGAAGTGTGATGTCATCATAAGTAACTCTGTATCAAATAATAAATGTAACAGAAAACAAAAACTGTCTACATAAAATATATAGTAAACAGTATGCATATAGTTGATTCCTGAAATTTATAATAAAATATATAGTAAACAGCATGTACATAGTCCCCGTGTATCTATAAAGTAGCCTCTTTAATAGGTTGACCCTAAGTGGCCGTGCGTACATTCTTGCTACCTAGAGATACAGCAGGTGGTTTGGTTTATTAGCAGTTAGTAGCAGTGGATACTCAAAATTGCAGTTTCTCAAGGTTTGATGTGTAGCAGATCCCATTATGATACTGTCCTGAAGATGAAGAAATAGCTGTTGGCAGTGAAGTGGGGGGAAGTAGTGCCTGATAAAGCTGCAGAGAAATTTCAGATAAACAACAAACAATTGATTTTATTTTACACAGTTGTTATCAGTCTTGTCATTCAATATCAGGTTCACCAAGAGGATGTTTGGAGGATGTAGAAGAAACTCAATACAATCCCTTGGTTGTTTCGCAACAGTATCTGCTTCTGTGTTACTAAAAATATTTGTGAATACAGAAGCTGAGAAAAAAGCATCAACCATCAGTACAGTCATAATAATTGAATGTGAAGAATACCAAAAAATCCTAGTCTAAACCTGAAAGCCCCAAATGTAACCCCTTTAAGATGCAGCAAGTTTGGTCTTTTAGGACAAAGGCCGATTTTTCAAATCTGACCTGGCATATTTTATGGTAATAACTTTGTAATGGTTTAATTTATCCAAGTGATTTTGAGACTGTTGTCTTGAGACACATTGCTATTTCTAGACATATTTGAAGAAGGGAAATAAAATGTAGCACTCACCATCTGGTCTTCTTATGTTTGTAAACTTCTCGTACGACACAGAAAATGAACTTGGCTTTCCGTAAGGGGGGATGAGGGTGCAGAAGTGTCACAAAGGCAACAGCCTGTTTCACGTAACTATGACATTTCTTCTGGCTGGAAGTATCAACTGCTACTTCATTGCCATTTATCATACAATATAAATAGAATTTTAACCCTATTCTTTGGAGACAGGGGAGATAGTGACCATAGTGACCGATCAGATTTCTTTTTTCATTTTTAAAAAGGTGTGTAAAAATTGAAAGAAGTAATCTGATTGGTTGCCATGGGCAACTTCCCCATTCTTCCTCTACAAAGATTTTGATAAATCTCCCCCATGATGTATGTATCTTTTAAAAACATTTTAATATTGCATTATAAAAACATTATTCATAGAAAATAACTTTTTCACTCACTACATCCAAAAAACAATTTATTTTTCCAACTTCACAAGAGCAAATTTGCAGGTAGCATTCTGGGTTATGCATAACTCATTAATTAACTTTTATTTTCATATTTTTTGTTTTAGAGATTTATAGAAAAAATTATTGATGTTGACTTCTCTGTACCTAGGCCAAATAAGGGCCCTGAATGGTGTCACATATTAGTGCTCAGACCACTATTGATTGGTCTCACATTTAGATCCCATTGCAACCATTGCACAAATGGCTTAAAGGGGTACTCCGCCCCTAGACATTTTAATCCCTATCCAAAGCATAGGGAATAAGATGTCTTATAGTAGGGGTCCCGCTGCTGGGGACCCCCGGGATCTCCCTATGCCCCCTCCTTTAGACTTGCATTGAGGGGTCATGGCCGTGACGTCACGAGCTGGGCATGACCGTGCCATCATGAGCCTCCGCACTGCATTGCCAGAAATCCGGCAAGGAGCGAAGTACACTCTGTGCACCCAATGTCTGGGGTGCAGCAGCCGAGATTGCGGGATGTCACAAGCAGGGCGTGACCATGACATCACGAGCCTATGACCTGCATCGCACAGCACAGCAAAAATTGCACAGCAAAAAGAAAAAGCTGTGCAATTTAGGGGAGTGGCACCTTCTGTAGCCGTAGAGTGGCACCCTCTGTGGCACCCCTCCCTGTTTCACAGGAGGTTTTTTAAATTGAAAGTGGATCCAGCATGTCACCCAGTCAGAGGCTATATGCCCAACAGAGGTGATTGAAATGAGTGTTAGGGTCTCATACGAAATGAGGCCACCTCCGCATGGTGGATGGGGGACACGTTTTGATCAAAAAGTGCGCTAAGAGCCTCCATTTTTTTTTACCAAGATGGCTGCTGCAACCTTCTTTTTTGTATAATTAGCATACTATTCATAAATTAGTAAATAGTAATACATTAGAGCAAGGTAAATAAAATGTGGTTAGGCACAAAAGATCTATGTATAAACAGGAATAATGAACCTGTATTTATTGTTTTTAGGTTACAACCATATTACCAATAGAAACTCTGGAAACGTTAAACCTCTTATTTCAGCTTAAATATGTTAACAGATGTTGAGCATTAGATTAAGCCTCAACTCTGTTGAATGTTCACTATTAAAGTAAAAAATTATTTTCGGCCCACAGCTGTGCCCGGGAATAGTGTTTGTGCTACGATTAGGACATATATTGGTAATGACATGCATGATAATTGTTCCCTCAGGTAATTGTACAGGTCTCTATCCAATTAATATGCCGCGGCCTGAGTTATGTTCTCCTTCAGGTAATGACGGCTTCTCATTAGCAAAAAACCTACTTGTACTCAGTGCTGGTAACCATGTACTTTAATAAATAGAGCTTAAAGGGTAAATTAACCTTAAAAAAACATTAGTCAGAGAATTCCATCAATATGGAATCTGTGAGCCTGGATCCCCATTGGTACTTTAATCAAATGCATTGTGGAACTCTAAAACATACTACCCATAGTCTTATGCTACCCATCTCCTTTCCAACAATTCTCACATGTCCTTGAGCTGTATTGTATAGGCATTTATTGAAAATTATTATTTTAAGAGTTATGTCATCAGAGAGATGCCCGCCTGGTATACAGCTGATTTTACAAAAAAAGGAAAACCTTTAACCAGCCAGATATTTTCCTTGCAGAGAGTGTTTTTAGAAGACCTGTAGTGTTTATTTTAGGGCAGGGTCACATAGGGTGCATCCGCAGCATATTTCATACTGTGGATGCGCCGACGGCTGTCACAGACTGCCGTCCGCACATCCGTGGCACGAAATACTTTGCGGATGCACCCCATGTGACCCTGCCCTTTAAAGTATAACATTACAGACAATATTGGGGCGAGTAATTGTAAATAAACAACAATGATGATACTAAAATATTCTGATTTCAAGAATACAGTAATGTGTGGACCGTGTTAGAGATTTTCAATATTGTGAATCTCAGTGTTACTGAGTATTTATTAGGTGTTTGAGTTATAGTTATTTTATGATTTTATTTTATGAAGATGATGGGTCTATGTAGTATACTTGTTATATAGGCAAAGCAACAATCATAATAATAATAATAATAACAATAATAATAATCTGGTTTCAACTGTGGCATAGCATGTTTGCTGTGTTAGGGGGCTTTCAATAACATGAATATTTGGCTTTTGTCAAAGAAGAGTGGGTGTTTAATTCAGTATTACAGAGCATTTACTGTATTTTCTAAGTGTTTACAAAGTGTTTATTTTATAACGGATAACACTACAGAAGACAATGGGTCTAAATACTCATAATACAAAAATAGTAATAACTGATTATAACTAGTGATGTATTTGCCATATTCTAATTCACAATATTTTGTGAATATTTAGATAAATATTCGTCCTATATTCACGAATTTCGTGTATTTGTTATATTCGCATATTCGAGGAAGAAAACAGTAAGGGGGTGGTCAACTTTACTATTGGTTGCTAGGGATGTTGTTGATAACCTATGACAAGTGTATTTGCATCATTCTAATTGGCCCACAAGTTAAAAGAAGGAATATGCGAATATGCGCATATGCACATATGGGCATTTACGGAAGAAAATCAAATATTAGTAATTTCGAATATATAGCGAATATATTTGCAATATTTGCAATACAAATTTGAAATGTGAATATTTGGGCCCAGCACTAATTATAACTTTAAATTTTCTGAATACAGTGATGCAATAGTATCAGATGTTTTCCATAACATTTTTGACAGGTTGAAATGATGGGTGTGGCCGCTGCTATTTAAAGGTGTACTCTGTTGGTAAACAATTTTTTTAAATCAAATGGTGCCAGAAAGTAAAACAGATTTGTAAATTGCTTCTATTAAAAAATATTAATCCTTCCAGTACTTATCAGCTGCTGTATACTACTTTTCTGCTGACACCTCTGTCCAGAGCAGAAACAAATCCCCATAGCATATCCTGCTCTGCACAATTTCCTGACATGGACAGAGGGTGTTAGCAGAGAGCACTGTGGTAAGACAGAAAGGAAATTCAAAAAGAAAAGAACTTCCTCTGTAGTATACAGCACCTGATAAGTACTGGAAGGATTAAGAAGTTTTTAAAAGAAGTAATTTACAAATCTGTTTAACTTTCTGGCATTCCACCAGGGTACCCCTTTAAGTCTTGGTGGGGATTTAAATTCTAACCACACCAATGGCTATACTAATATTACCTATTGTTAGATTGTAAACCCTTGGGGGCAGGACTCTCCCTATATTTATGTCTGTTATTTACTGTTGATATTCATTGTACTTGCGTTTGTGTTACATATTGTAACCGTTATCATATGATCAGTGCCCTGGAACGAAAGGCACTATAAAAATAAATACTATTAATGATAACTTTTTTTTAATGGCAATTTACCCTTTAACAGACAATTGTAATGCTAAGCTTAAAGGGGTACTCCACCCCTAGACATCTTATCCCCTATCCAAAGGATAGAGTATAAGATGTCAGATCGCCAGGGTCCCGCTGCTGGGGACCCCGGGGATCGCTGCTGCAGCACCCCGCTATCATAACTGCACAGAGCGAGATCGCTCTGCACGTAATGACGGGCAATACAGGGGCCGGAGCATCGTTACGCCACGGCTCCGCCACTCGTGACGTCACAGCCCGCCCCTGTCAATACAAGTCTATGGGAGGGGGTGTGGCGGTCGTCACGCCCCCTGCCATAGACTTGCATTAAGGGGATGGGCCGTGATGTCATGAGGGGCGGAGCCCTTTATCGCTCTGTGCAGTAATGATGGCGGGGTGCCGCAGCGGCGATCCCCGGGGTCCCCAGCAGTGGGACCGTGGCGATCTAACATCTTATCCCCTATCCTTTGGATAGGGGATAAGATGCCAGGGGCGGAGTACCCCTTTAAAGGGAATCTGTCAGCTAAAATTCCTGTTTTAAACTGTTGACACTGTTAGATGCTGTTAGAACAAGGAGACACATGCTACCTTTCATATAGTATATCTATTTCATGACAGAGAAAAATACTTTTAAAACATCATTCTCAAGCCCCTAAAGTGCTGAGGGGTGAATGTCTCCTCTCTTCCACTCTCATCCGTGTCCCTGCTTGATTTACAGTCAGCTGAAAGCCGAGTCCTGTTTTCACATCTCATTCTTATGCTGTGTATTCAAATTATTTGCATATGTAAGTTTTGGAAACAGGACTCAGTGCTGGAAGCGGAGCCCTGTCTGTAAATCAAACAGGGACAGGGATGGGAGGGGGGAGGTTGACAGGGAGGTGTTTAATCACATCACACACATTTTCATCACATTAAACACAGTTTTAGTCAGGGTTGGCATAAGTATATGGAAATTGACTGTTTCATTATGAATTCTATGGTTTTGAATAATTTTTTCATATTTTTGGTTATTATTAGTTCCCGAGTACTGTATGAGGATGGAGGATTAATGACTCTGATATGTTGGATGGTGGGATTATGAAGGCATGATGGAGGATTGGTACTAAAACATGATGGAGGATTTGCCCTTAAACATTTTATGAAGTGCCGAGTATCCATGCTTTTGTAAAGATTGAAGCTACATATGTGGAGGATTTATACAGGAATAGTCCATTTCGTACTCTTGAGAATCCACATTGGGAACATGGACTTTGTTATTTATCGATAAGTGGAGGATCCCATATATATTTTGAAGTACACAAACAGACATCATGGACCGAGCAATGCATGAATGTGGCTGCATATGCCAAACATGTATGGTTGGGGTCATCCCATGGACATTTGGAATAGAGTATCATGCATCATCTATGTAATGAGTCTCAATAGATTTAGGGGTCATGTGTATGTATTATTTTGGACACATGGGGGGAGGGTATATTGTGGTATTATAATAGATAGGGGTATGAATATGTCATTGTGACAATTTCTGAAGATGCATCTTCAATAGGTAGAACCACCCAGTTTAGAAGCAAATCCCCATAGCAAACCCCTTCTACTCTGTGCAGTTCCCGAGACAAGCAGAGATGTCAGCAGAGAACACTGTTGCAAAATAGGGTAGACAGATTAAGAGAGCACAGTCAGACTGCTAAATATATCCAGCATAAACATATGCTAATCACCAAATGAACAGAACAGCAAGCTGGTAACTGGAATGATAGCTACTGTGGGGTGCTAAGCTCAAAAACTGAAGCAGAGATACAAAACGTCGTAGAAGAATGAAAGCTTGCACACACCGCTCCTGTAGACTCTATCTTGCGGACAGTCTGTTCCGGCAGGGAGACTTCATTGATGCCGGGTGCTCAGAGCCTAACAGATGTTTTCGCACAGTAGATGTATGCTTCTTCCGGCCTCTGAGAGAGCACTGTTGCCAAACAGAAAAGGACAACTCAACTTCAGCAGCTGATAATTATTGAAAGGATTAAGATTTTTTAATAGAAGTAATTTACAAATCTGTTTAACTTTTTTTTTCTGGAAAACCCCTTTAAGCAAAAACAAATATATGAAAGGTACCATATGTTACCTTACACCAACAGCTATGTTACAGCCCAGGACAGGCAAGTATTTAAAAGGCTGGATACTCCATGAAATACAATATTAAATATTGTTTAACCCCTTGCCGCTAATGGATGTTCATTAATGCCCATCTGCGGTTCCCGAGGTATGACGCGCGCTAAGCAGGTGAGCGCACATTATACCCGGTGGGTCCCTGTTGCTATAGGCAACCAGGACCCACGGCTAATACCGGACATCGCCGATCAGGCTGATGTCTGGCATTAACACATTAGACTTCATTAGAATCAAAATTGATTACCACGTCTAAAATGTAAGTAAACATTGCCGGTTAGCCCAGTGGTGCTATTCGGGTAAAATTGCAGTGTCCCAAATATCTTGTAGGACGCAATGGGGATCCCTACCTGCCTCCTCGATGTCCGATCACCGAATGACTGCTCTGTGCCTGAGATCCAGGCAGAAGCAATCGAGCGACGATAACACTGATCAATGCCATGCTATTGCATGGCAGTGATCTGTGTAGGAAATCAGTGTGTGCAATGTTATAGCTATAACATTGCAAAACAAAGTGAAAGTAAAGTGTTAATAAATGTGATTAAACCCCTTCCCTAATAAAAGTTTTAATCCCCCCCCCCCCCCCCCAAAAAAAAAAAAAAAAGCATATTTTGGTCACTTTTTATACCATTAAAAAAATTAATAAAAAGTGATCAAAAAGTCTTATCAAAACAAAAATGGTACTGATAGAAACCTCAGATCACGGCACAAAAAATGAGCACTCATATGTGGAAAAATAAAAAAGTATAAGGGTCAGAAGAGGAGATTTTTCAAGTATTAATTTTGGTGCATGTAGTTATAATTTTTTTTAGTAGTAAAATAAAATCAAACCTATATAAATTGGGTATCCTTGAGAATGTATGGACTGACAAAATAAATATAATGTGCAATTTTTACCGAAAACTGCACTGCGTAAAAATTACAGCCTCTAAAAATTACAAAATAGCTTCTTTTTTTTCAATTTTGCCCCACAAATACTTTTTTCTGGTTTCACCGTAGATTTTGTGGTGAAATTATTAATGGTATTACAAAGCCCTTATATGGAATTTTAGGTGGAAAATTGAAAGGGTTATGATTTTTAGAAGGTGAGGAGGGAAAAACAAAAGTGCAAAAATGAAAAATTGCCAAAGAAGGAAGGGGTTTAAAGCCTGTATGGCAAATATACAATGATAGGGATTAAGTGCAAGGGGTCAAATACTTTTCAAAGACTGTAACCCAATTGCTCACCTTCTTTGTTTCACAATGTGGCATCTATTCTTTCTTATGTATACTGTAACTGATTTGACTTGCTTGCTATAGTATGTCCTGTATAAAAAAAAAAAAAAAAAACTTTCTTCTAATGTTGGTATCTCCTATATGCTGTGTGCTTTTTTCATTCTATGAAGTGATCTTTTATTTATAATATTATGTATTTAATATTATACAGTCAGCAGAAAACATTGCACTCATAAATGAAAAATGGCAAGGAATGTAATGAAAACTTGACAAATACTGCGGTAAACAACGGAGTTAATGGACATTGGATCCTACTCATTAAAGCTTACAGTCTAAAGTGAATGAGGAAAATGAATCACACGGAGGAGATGTGTGTCTTTTACAGTGGACCTGCCACATGTGAGATTAAAGCTGATTTTTCTAAGTTCCTCTGCATGACCAAGTCATCCAATATGAACATGTAAGAGCAAACAGAAGAAGCGCAGTGAACTGCAAATACAGAGGAAAAGACAAAGGGCTGAGGTAATGTGGTTATAAGTTGTGAACTGAAATAAGAGGTGAATAATTAGTTTTTTTTTTTTTTTTTTATTAACCGTGGTGTATGCACCCAATGTACTCCATTAAGGACATGCGGGGCATAAAGGGCATATTGGGGCATATAGTTAAGCAAGGTACTATAACCCATGATATTGCATAATGCAGCCCCAGTTCAAGCCTTTTTCAAATTTTTCATGTACTTTTTGACACATTGGGACTTATCAACACCAAAAAATAGGCCACACGATAGCAATGGATATCCCAAATATTTAATCACCTTTATTAAACATATATAAAAATTACATACACTATTAAAAACATATAGTAGGCAAAGCAGAAATCAGAACAATTAAAATAAGGGGTATACTCAAAATAATGACCGCATATGGTCAGGGAACACAGATGTATAAGATAGGTAAAGTTGTGCATATCACAGGAAAAACACAGGTGTAAAAACAGGCAGGCTATAAAAAGAAAACACAACTAACCAATAAAGGTATAAGGATGATAATAATATCAAAACTGTGCACCCTGTAGTGAGATATGAGGTTTGATATTATCATCATATTTCCTGCTGCTCTTATATTGTCTACCTATAAGTCTTTTGAAATAATGATCCCTAAATCCATTTCCTCGGATACTGAGGTTAGGACTGTATCATATAGTCTATACTCTGTCCAAGGGTTTTTACGCCCCAGGTGGATTATCCTGTTGCCAAAGTTCTGACCATTCCTCTAGTTTGCCTAGATCCTTTTCCATTTGGCACATCCCTCCAGGAACATGAAGTCATGTAAATGTACATGTATATCCCAATATGTGAATGTTACTTTCTATGCACAATAGCAAAAAAGCTACTTATTGTATACTATTGACTAGCTTTATGATTGTATATTTAAGCTTGTTTTAAGTCTGGGATTAATCTGCATATTATTATTACAAAACATTTTTATGATTTTTTTGTTTCAAACTACTTATTTTAAATAATTAGCAATTTTATTTTATTGTGGTTATTGATATGTTAGCCGCAAGGGGCCTGCGGTATAGAATTACTTGATAACTTATCGTTTAAATTGATTTTGTGTAAGAGTGTGTCACTTCAAAATTTTCTGTTTGTGTTCTAAGTTGGGTTTCTGTGGTTATACTTTGACCTATTCTTTCTGTTCTGTCTCTTTTGCCAATCAGATATCCTGTGTGACCACACCTGCTCAACTGACTATATAGGAAGTGGCATTGGGGGGATCAAGAGGGGAAATTAAGTGGCATATGGGGGGGCAAATGAAATGGCACAGAGGGTGATCAAGGGGGAATGAAATTACACAGGGCTGTAGCAACCTTATTTGTAATGCTGATACTAGATACTGAGGCACAATGTGATACATGTAATCACTTTAAGCCCTTTTTCACCTTAAGGACTAAGCCCTTTTTCGCAATTCTGACCGCTGTCACTTTACGAATTAATAACGCAAAAACGCTTTTACCGAATATTCTGATTCTGAGACTGTTTTTTCGTGACATATTCTACTTTATTTTGGTGGTAAATTTTCGGCGTTATTTGCATCCTTTTTTGGTGAAAAATCCCAAAATTTCATGAAAATTTTGAAAAATTTAACATTTTTCTAACTTTGAAGCTCTCTACTTGTAAGGAAAATGGATATTCACAATAAATTTTATTTTTCTTCACAAATACAATATGTCCACTTTATGTTGGCATCATAAAATAGACATATTTTTGCTGTTTGAAAAAATTAGAGGGCTTCAAAGTAGAGCAGCAATTTTCAAAAATGTCATGAAAATTGCTAAATCTGAAGGGACAGATGTTACAGAACTACAACTCCCAGCATGCCTGGGCAGTCGAGGCATGCTGAGAGTTGTAGTTTGGCAACATCTGGAGGGCTAACGTTTGGGCACCACTGTAACAGTGGTCTCCAAACTGTGACCCTCCAGATGTTGCAAAACTACAACTCCCAGCATGCCCAGACAGCCTTTGGCTGTATGGATACGCCCTGTGTCCTTAAGGACTCGGAATGCAGGGTGTATCCATACGCCCTGTGTCCTGAAGAGGTTAAATTATCAGAAGTGGCTGCGAATCTGTCACTAACCCAACATGTGGCGTGCACCCAGCAGGAGGATGTGCAGCCCAGCCAGGGAGTCTTTGGGAGTGCAGCAAAGCAGGAGGATGTGTGGGCCGTCAAGTTGATTGAACTTATGTGAGCATTATGACTGACCCCAGACCAGAGGAGTAGTAGTCAGACCAGGGGGCAGTATACAACTTACTTCCTGCAACCATATACTGTATATGGAAGTTTTCCAATTTTTCACAGTATTTTGAGTATTTCACAAAAAAAGCTGCATGTATCAACAACAATTTACCACCAACACAGTACAATATTTCACGAAAAAACTATCACAAAATCTCTTTGCTCAGTAAAAGCATTTCAAAATTATTATCACTTAGAGAGACACATGCCTGATTCGAAAAATGGAGACGGTCATGAAAGTAAAAACAGGCGCCGTCCCTAAGGGGTTAATGGATTTTTGTGGCAGTTTAATTTAATTTATATTTCTCTTTCCTTTTGATTCCACTTCTGACTTTCACTTCATATGAAAAACTGCTAAAAACTGATATGTTTGGAAAAACTTTTCCAATTCAAAAAAAATGATCCCTTATCACAATGTAATCTAAACAAAAAAAAAAAGGAGAGGAAAGATAGTTCAAGTTAGGGGGAGCCAACCAAACCATATTTGTCTGACTTGGTGAAGTCATGCCATGGCCTCCATGAGGAGCTGGTGTCGAAGAGAGCTGGAGGGAAAACATGTACATTTTTAAGCTTCATAATATATTATAAGATAAAAAGAGTGCTATTCAAAAATACAAATTGTCCCCCAAAACTAAGCCCTTATACAGGTTAGTCAAGATAAAAGTAAAACATTTTTTTTTTTAAATGTTCAGGTTGAAAGGTGAGGAGGAAATAAAATTAACCCCCCCCCCCCTCAAAAAAAAAAAGTAATAATATATATATATATATATATATATATATATATATATATTACTGTGCTGTGAAAGGGTTAAAAGTCTTTGAGCCAGTGGATGTCCAATAGGAGGAGAATGGCACTTCATCAGTCCCCTTTTGCTGTCATCATGTCCAGTTAACATGTTAAATAGCTCAAGAACGTATTAGTAATCACGTGATACAAACACCCAAAAGAACATTAGCACCTTGAGTGCCATAACAAAATACTAGTAAACTAAAAGCAACATCATTGAACAATTCCTATACATGCAATGGCATGATCAAGGAATCCATGTAAAAGGAATCCCAGTGGATTTTGAGATTGAATGCAACCGGACCGCTTGGTCTGAATGATAAAAGCGAAATGGGTGCTTTATTGTAAGATATCCTGTACATTACTTACGTTGATCTTGCCGTTGCATGTACAGGAATTGTTCAGTGATATTGTTTCTAGTTCACTAGCATTTTGTTATGGCACTCAAGGTGTTAATGTTTTTTTGGGTGTTTGTATCATATGATCACTAATATGTTCTTGAGATATTTAGCATGTTAACCAAAACGTGATGACTAGAGATGAGCGAACTTTTGAAAAATTCGATTCGGCCGATTTGCAGAATTTTCTGATAAAGTTTGTTTTGTTCCGAATTTTTTTGCGGCGAATCTATATTAAGGGAAACAAAACTAAAAAAGTAGCCAACCCCTCTAGGCTAGCATCAGTTGCCTGATACAGTGATGTAATGGTAAAAATGGCTGGATCGTGCTTCAATTATAATATGAAAGTGCAAATTTATTACACAATATAAAATACATATAAAATATAAACAATAACTCCTCGAAACACAAGGGCCCTTGTGCCGAGGAAAATTACAATATAAAACTTATAAAACTTATACACACACCAATAGCTAGCATTGAGACTTTTTTGAGAATTTTTTAACAATGAAATAGTACTTTAAATCCGGCCTCCGATATTTCAAATGGGTTGAATGTCCCTTAAAAGGTATGGATTCCAATTATACGTAAGGTAAAGTCCCATATAGGATATAGATTCCAAATTTTAAACGTAGAATAGGTAAATTATAGTTACCAGTTTGCAATACATCCCGATAGAAAGTCACCTTGAGTTGAAAATGTGGAGTCCGCACGGTTAGGTGGTACCAGACGCTGGCATGCGTCCTCGCGGTGGTCTGCCTGCCACAGACCAGCTGTAATAATAACCACTTGCTGATGTTTCGCTGCAGATGGTAATCACACAATGAAGCAGGTGCAGACTTCTAGGTAACTCGATGGTGGGTGACGTCACAGGCGCTTGGGCAATGCTGCCTGGAAGATGATTCCGGGAATGGTGTACTGCTTAGCAGAACTGGATCGGAGTTCGCCTTTGAAAAGTCAGGTAGCGGTGATGTATAATATTCTTCTACCTAGACGCGTTTCTGAGCTCACATGTACTTTATACACGGCCCTTTCCTCAGTAGGCTTGCTCATGCAAGCCTACTGAGGAAAGGGCCGTGTATAAAGCACATGTGAGCCCAAAAAAACGCGTCTAGGTATAGGAATATAATACATCACCGCTACCTGACTATTCAAAGGAGAACTCCGATCCAGTTCTGCTAAGCAGTACACCATTCCCGGAATCATCTTCCAGGCAGCATTGCCCAAGCGCCTGTGACGTCACCCACCATCGAGTTAACTAGAAGTCCGCACCTGCTTCATCGTGTTGTTACCATCTGCAGCGAAACATCAGCAAGCGGTTATTATTACAGCTGGTCTGTGGCAGGCAGACCGCCGCGAGGACGCATGCCAGCGTCTGGTACCACCTAACCGTGCGGACTCAACATTTTCAACTCAAGGTGACTTTCTATCGGGATGTATTGCAGACTGGTAACTATAATTTACCTATTCTACGTTTAAAATTTGGAATCTATATCCTATATGGGACTTTACCTTACGTATAATTGGAATCCATACCTTTTAAGGGACATTTAACCCATTTGAAATATCGGAGGCCGGATTTAAAGTACTATTGCATTGTTAAAAAAATTCTCAAAAAATTCTCAATGCTAGCTATTGGTGTGTGTATAAGTTTTATAAGTTTTATATTGTAATTTTCCTCGGCACAAGGGCCCTTGTGTTTCGAGGAGTTATTGTTTATATTTTATATGTATTTTATATTGTGTAATAAATTTGCACTTTCATATTATAATTGAAGCACGATCCAGTCATTTTTACCATTACATCACTGTATCAGGCAACTGATGCTAGCCTAGAGGGGTTGGCTACTTTTTTAGTTTTGTTTCCCTTATCACAACACTAGGTGTAGGTGTACAGCCCTCTTACCTCGGCTAGTTAATTGTGAGCTGCACATCCCCAGTTTTGAATCTATATTAACCCCTTAAGGACCCAGCCATTTTACACCCTAGGACCCGGCCATTTTTTGCACATCTGACCATTGTCACTTTAAACATTAATAACTCTGGAATGCTTTTAGTTATCATTCTGATTCTGAGAAAGTTTTTTCGTGACATATTCTACTTTAACATAGTGGTAAAATTTTGTGGTAACTTGCATCCTTTCTTGGTGAAAAATCCCCAAATTTAATGAAACATTTGAAAATTTTGCATTTTTCTAACTTTGAAGCTCTCTGCTTGTAAGGAAAATGGATACTTCAAATAATTTTTTTTAAATTCCTATATACAATATGTTTACTTTATGTTTGCATCATAAAATTGACAAGTTTTTACTTTTGGAAGACATCAGAGGGCTTCAAAGTCAGCAGCAATTTTCCAATTTTTCACAAAATTTCCAAACTCACAATTTTTCGGGGACCAGTTCAGGTTTGAAGTGGATTTGAAGGGTCTTCATCTTGGAAATACCCCACAAATGACCCCATTATAACAACTGCACCCCACCAAAGTATTCAAAATGACATTCAGTCAGCGTTTTAACCCTTTAGGTGTTTCACAGGAATAGCAGCAAAGTGAAGGAGAAAATTCACAATCTTAATTTATTACACTTGCATGTTCTTGTAGACCCAATTTTTGAATTTTTACAAGGGGTAAAAAGGAGAAAATGTATACTTATATTTGTAGCCCAATTTCTCTCGAGTAAGCACATACCTCATATGTCTATGTAAAGTGTTCGGCGGGCGCAGTAGAGGGCTCGGAAGGGAAGGAGCGACAAGGGGATTTTGGAGACTACGTTTTTCTGAAATGGTTTTTGGTGGGCATGTTGCATTTAGGAAGCCCCTATGGTGCCAGAACAGCAAAAAAAAAAAAAAAAAAAAAAAAAAAACACATGGCATACCATTTTGGAAACTAGACCCCTTGAGGAACATAACAAGGAATAAAGTGAGGCTTAATACCCCACAGGTGTTTCACTACTTTTGCATATGTAAAAAAATGTAAAAAAAATTGACTAAAATGTGTGTTTCCCCCCCCAAATTTCACATTTTTGCAAGGGTTAATAGAAGAAAATACCCCCAAAAAACTGTAACCCCATCTCTTCTGAGTATGAAGGTACCCCATAAGTTGACCTGAAGTGCACTACGGCCGAACTACAATGCTCAGAAGAGAAGGAGTCATATTTGGCTTTTTGAGAGCAAATTTTGCTCGAGGGCATGTTGCATTTAGAAAGTCCCTATGGTGCCAGGACAGCAAAAAATACCCACATGGCATACCATTTTGGAAACTAGACCCCTTGAGAAACGTAACAAGAAATAAAGTGAGCCTTAATACCCCATAGGGGTTTCACAACTTTTGCATATGTAAAAAAAAACAAACACTAAAATGTGTGTTTCCCCCCCAAATTTCACATTTTTGCAAGGGTTAATAGCAGAAAATACCCCCCAAAATTTGTAACCCCATCTCTTTTGAGTATGGAGGTACCCCATAAGTTGACCTGAAGTGCACTATGGGCGAACTACAATGCTCAGAAGAGGAGTCATGTTTGGCTTTTTGAGATCAAATTTTGCTCGGGTGGCATGTTGCATTTGGGAAGCCCCTATGGTGCCAGGACAGCAAAATAACCCCCACATAGACCCCTTTAGGAATGTAACAAGGGGTACAGTGAGCATTTGCCCCCCACTGGTGTCTGTCAGATCTTTGGAACAGTGGGCTGTACAAAATTTTTAATTTGCACAGCCCACTGTTCCAAAGATCTGTAAGACACCAGAGGGGGGTAAATTCTCACTGCACCCCTTATTACATTCCGTGAAGGGTGTAGTTTCCGAAATGGGGTCACATGCGTTTTTTTTTTTTTTGCGTTTGTCAAAACCGCTGTAATAATCAGCCACCCCTGTGCAAATCACCTCAAATGTACATGGTGCACTCTCCATTCTGTGCCTTGTTGTGCACCCCCCAGAGCACTTTGCACCCACATATGAGGTATCTCCGCAGTCGGGAGAAATTGCATTACAAATTTGGGGGGATTTTTTCCCTTTTACCTCTTGTCAAAATGAAAAGTATAGGGCAACACCAGCATGTTAGTGTAAAAAAAATATTTTTTTACACTAACATGCTGGTGTAGACCCCAACTTCCCCTTTTCATAAGGGGTGAAAGAAGAAAAAGCCCCCCAAAATTTGTTAGGCAATATCTCCCGAGTACGGCGATACCCAATATGTGGACCTAAACTATTGACCTGAAATACGACAGGGCTCCGAAGTGAGAGAGCGCCATGCGCATTTGAGGCCTGAATTAGGGATTTGCATAGGAGTGAACATAGGGGTATTCTACGCCAGTGATTCCCAAACAGAGTGCCTCCAGCTGTTGCAAAACTCCCAGCATGCTTGGACAGTAAACAGCTGTCCGGCAATACTGGGAGTTGTTGTTTTGCAACAGCTGGAGGCTCCATTTTGGAAACAGTGCCATACCAGACGTTTTTCATTTTTATTGGGGAGGGGGGCTGTGTAAGGGTATGTGTATATGTAGTGTTTTTTACTTTTTATTTTATTTTGTGTTAGTGTAGTGTAGTGTTTTTAGGGTACAGTCACACGGGCGGGGGATTACAGTGAGTTTCCCGCTGCGAGTTTGAGCTGCAAAATTTGCTGCATCGCAAACTTGCAGCCTGATACTCACTGTAAGCCCCCTGCCCATGTGAATGTACCCTGTGCATTCAAAGGGGGGGGGGGACCTCCAGCTGTTGCAAAACTACAACTCCCAGCATGCACAGTCTATCAGTGCATGCTGGTAGTTATAGTTTAGCAACGGCTGGAGGCACACGGGTTGGGAAACACTGAGTTAGGAAACAGACAATGTTTCCCAACCAGTGTGCCTCCAGTTGTTGCAAAACCACAACTCCCAAACATTCTCAGGCATGCTGGAAGTAGTAGTTCGGCAACATCTTTAGAGCCAGATGTTGCCGAACTACAACTCCCAGCATGCTTGGAGTTGTAGTTTTGCAACATCTGGAGGACTACAGTTTGCAGACCACTAATACAGTGGTTCCCAATCTGTGCCCTTCCAGATGTTGCAAAACTACAATTCCCAGTACGCCAAAACTGTCCAGGCATGCTGGGAGTTGTAGCTCTGCAAAATCTGAAGGGCCAGATGTTACAGAACTACAACTTCCAGCATGCCTGGACAGTGAGGGCATGCTGAGGATGTATAGGTTTTGCAACATCTGGAAGGGCATAGTGGTCTCCAAACTGTGGACCTCCAGATGTTGCAAAACTGCAGCTCCCAGCATGCCCAGACACCAAGGGCTGTCTGGGCATGCTGGGAGTTGTAGTGTAAGGGGACCAGATGGACCAGTCCAGATCGCTGTACGGCGGTCTGGACTGCTACAAAGGTCCCGTGATGCCGCCGAAGATCAACTCACCTGTCGCCACCGCCGCCGTCTCCGCCGCCGGGATCCGGGTCTTCAGGGACGGGGTAAGTACCGGGGCCGGGCCCCGACACTCCCCCGTCCCCGGCCGCGTCCTCCGGTCTTCCTCCCGTTCTCTCCGGACTTCCAGGGGCCGGGCAGGGCGGGAGGAAGTAACCGCCCCCCCCCCCCCCTGCGATTGGTCGGTTAGCTAACCGAGGAATCACAGGGGATAGGAGGAGGAGGCAGGCTTGCCACCTCGCTCCTATACTTCAGCATGGTCCTTGCTGTCTGTAACAACCGGGATCATGCAAAATTACCGGGCGGTCGGGTCCCAGAGACCCCATCAGCCCGGTAGCGCCGCAGATCGCAAGGGCGATTTCCCTCACGATTTGCGACGATCGCCGACATGGGGGGCAGACATGGCCCCCCTCGACGTTTGCCCTGGATGCCTGCTGAAGCATTTCAGCAGGCATCCGCTTCCGATCTCTGCCCGGCACGCTGCAGGGACCGGAAAACGTCAGGACGTAAGGGGACGTCCTGGGTCCTTAAAGCCCAGGGTGCGGGGACATCCCCGTATGTCCTGGGTCCTTAAGAGTTTAAAAAAGGCTATTTCTAGCCTACATACAGCCTCTATAGGGGTATATAACACTTTGCTGTGTTCTTAAACACATCTGGAGTGTGCTGGGTTAGTGAAATAATACTGTTATTCAGAATAACATGCAGATTACTGGCATCGCTTTTAGAATCACTGCCGCACAGCAGCACAATTACAGAGCCTGGTGGTGGCATCAGTGTCAGGAGACCATATAGTGACTGAATGACACAGCGTGGAGGTGTTAGCAGCATGAAGAGACCATACAGTATCTGAATGGCACAGCGTGGAGGTGTTGGCAGCATGAGGACACCATATAGTGGCTGAATGACACAGCATGGAGGTGTCGGCAGCCTGAGCACACCATATAGTGGCTGAATGACACAGCATCGAGGTGTTGGCAGCATGAGGAGACCATATAGTGGCTGAATGACACAGCATGGAGGTGTTGGCAGCATGAGGAGACCATATAGTGAATGAATGGCACAGCCCGGAGTTGCCAGGAGCATGAGTAGGCACTAGGCCTTCACAATCCCTAAGATTAAAAGATGAATTAAGAAATTTAAGCCGAAGATTTTGGATAGCGGGTGCTACCTATGAGAAAATTTGAAATTCCCAGACCCAGGCCCCACAGCGGCATCAGTAACCCATATATTGGCTGAATGACACAGCCTGGAGTTGGCTGATCCACGAGTACACACCAGGGCTTCACAATCCCCCCCAAAAAACACCACAATTTTAGAAATTTTTGAAAAAGATTTTGGATAGCGGGTGCTACCTATGAGAAAATTTGAAATTACTAGACCAAAGACCCACAGCGGCATCAGTAACCCATATATTGCCTGAATGACACAGCCTGGAGTTGGCTGATGCACGAGTTCCCACCAGGGCTTCACAATCCCCCCCAAAAACACCACAATTTTAAAATTTTTCGAAAAAGATTTTGGATAGCGGGTGCTACCCATGAGAAAATGTTTAATTCCCAGACCTAGGCCCAGCAGCGCCATCATCTTTTGATTTGAAATTTAAAACAACCTTTGCAAGTCCCGGACCCTAGCGTGTGGGTACGAAGGACCAAATCCAACAAGCCCCCACAGGGCTCATGTGGCCATGAGATTTAGGCGCAACATCTCCATTGCCCTGACCGGCTATTGTTTCCAAGACTTCTCGCCAAGGCAAACCATGTGAAGAACAACGTGACACTGCCGTGACCTGCACACATGGTTTGCTGAAGGGCCACTGAGACTTGTCCGGGCAGTGGAGGCTTAAGACACAGTGGAGGATGTGGAGTGGAGTAGCACACTGTGGCAGGACCAACGGGCTGGCAGAGTGTAGCAGGAAGCAGCATTGAGTACACACAAGGGCTTCAGAATCCCAAAGAAAAAACAAACATTTTTAAAATAATTTTAAGAATATTTAGGACAGCAGGTGCTACCTATATATTGCCTGAATGACACAGCCTGGAGTTGGCTGATGCATGAGTACACACTAGGGCTTCACAATCCTTCCAAAAAAATACAACAATTGTAGAAATTTATGAAGAAGACTTATGGATAGCGGGTGTTACCTATGAGAAAATTTGAAATTCCCAGACCCAGGCCCAGCAGCACCATCAGTAAACCATATATTGCCTGAATGACACAGGCTGGAGTTGGCTGATGCGTGAGTACGCACCAAAGCTTCACAATCCCTAATAAAAAAGACAAAAATTTTTGACAAAAATGTAAACGAAAATTTAGGACAACGAGTGCTCTCTATATATTACCAGAATGACGCAGCCTGGAGTTGGCTGTAGCATGAGGAGACCATTGAAATGTGTAATTTTTTCATTTGAAATTTAAATCAAAATTTGTGTCCTGGACCCCGCCGTGTGGGTACAAAGGACGTAATCTCACAAGCACCCACAGGGCTCATGTGGCCGTAAGATGTAGGCGCAACGTCTCCATAGCCCTGACCGGCCATTTTTGGTTTTTGTACCTTTGTTTAACCCCTTAAGGACTGGGGTTTTTTCCGTTTTTGCATTTTCGTTTTTTGCTCCTTGCCTTTAAAAAATCATAACTCTTTCAATTTTGCACCTAAAAATCCATATGATTGCTTATTTTTTGCGCCACCAATTCTACTTTGTAATGACATCAGTCATTTTTCCCAAAAATCTACGGTGAAACAGAAAAAAAAATCATTGTGCGACAAAATTGAAAAAAAAAAACGCTGTTTTGTAACTTTTGGGGGCTTCCGTTTCTACGTAGTACATTTTTCTGTAAAAATGACACCTTATGTTTATTCTGTAGGTCCATACGATTAAAATGATACCCTACTTATATAGGTTTGATTTTGTCGTACTTCTGGAAAAAAATCATAGCTACATGCAGGAAAATTAATACGTTTAAAATTGTCATCTTTTGACCCCTATAACTTTTTTATTTTTCCGTGTATGGGGCGGTATGAGGGTTCATTTTTTGTGCCGTGATCTGAAGTTTTTAATGGTACCATTTTTGCATTGATAGGACTTATTTATCGCTTTTTATTCATTTTTAAATTATATAAAAAGTGACCAAAAATGCACTATTTTGGACTTTGGAATTTTTTTGCGCGTGCGCCATTGACCGAGCGGTTTAATTAACTATATATTTTTTATAATTCTGACATTTCCGCATGCGGTGATACCATATATGTTTATTTTTATTTACACTGTGTTTTTTTTATGGGAAAAGGGGGGTGATTCAAACTTTTAATAGGGGAGGGGTTAAATGATATTCATTCACTTTTTTTTTCACTTTCTTTTTGCAGTGTTATAGCTCCCATAGGGACCTATAACACTGCACACACTCATCTTTATCATTGATCACTGGTTTCTCATAGGAAACCAGTGATCGATGATTCTGCCGCTTGACTGCTCATGCCTGGATCTCAGGCACTGAGCAGTCATTCGGCGATCAGAAAGTGAGGAGGCAGGTAGGGGCTATCCCGAACAGCCCACTGAGTTAACCGGCAGCTTTTACTTTCACTTTTAGCCGCGGCTCAGCTCTGAGAGCGCGGCTAAAGGGTTAATAGCGCGCGGCGCCGCGATCGGCGCTGCACGCTATTAGCGGCGGGTCCCGGCTTCACTATGACGCAGGGCCCGCCGTGATATGATGCGGGGTTACCGTGTAACCCTGCGTTATATCACGGGAGCAGGACCAAGGACGTACCTGTATGTCCTTGGTCCTTAAGGGGTTAAGAACAAGGGCATATCCAAGAGTCCAGAAGACTCTATAATGCAGGACGGTGGACCACCAAAAGACATTCTTCTATAAAATAGTTTTTATGAAATAAAGAAGCAGAGTTCATCCCTCTGCATATTTTTTTTTTTTAATTTTACTTAAAAAATCACACGCAACAATCGTTCAATGGTGTAATGGTTATTATTGTGAAACATTCAAGTTTATTACTGTGATAATTATAAGAAAATTTGAAAAAAACACTACCCAAGAGTGTTTAATAACCCCATACATTGCACCATAAATGTTGAAAGTTAAATTAAGCATGTATGTATCTATTTCTAAAATTTCCTAAAATTAAAGGCCCAAGCCCAGAAGCATCATGAAGTCAAGTAGTTTCTGAAAGACACAGGAGCAGTCAGGAGTAGGCATCAGCAGTACCCAAGAGGCTTTAATAACCCCTTACATTGCACGATCACTCGCAAGATCGAGCAATAACAGATGTGTTATGCCCTCAGATGTCTGGGGCTGCACGCGCACTACGCTGAACGGACCAGCGTGTGTCTATTTTTCACCGACAGGTGCGGGTAACCGCTGAACCCCATTCGTGATAGGGATCAGGGATTGCAATAATTTGCCAGGAAAGAAGAATCACAACTAAGTGCTGGTCATAAGCTCAGGTTCATTAAGTCCCTGCCCTTTGTACACACCGCATGTCTCTACTACCGATTGGATGGTTTAGTGAGGTCCTTGGATCGGCCCCGGCGGGGTAGGAGAAGGCCCTTGCAGAGCGCCGAGAATTTAAAGATCATAGTTGAAATTTGCATTAAGCATGTATTAGCTACTGCTAAACTTCCAAAAATTGAAGGCCTAAGGCCTGAGGCATTAGGGAGACAATTATTTCCTGAAAGACACAGAATGAGTCAGGAGCAGTCAGGAGCAATACCCAAGAGGGTTTCATAACCAACCTCTTACATTTAAAGATCAATGTTGACATTTGAATTAAGCATGTATTTAGCTACTGCAAAACATCCAAAAATTGAAGGCCCAAGGCCTGAGGCATCAGGGAGGCAATTATTTCCTGAAAGACACAGAATGAGTCAGGAGCAGTCAAGAGCAGTACCCAAGAGGGTTTCATAACCATCCCCTTACATTTAAAGATCAATGTTGAAATTTGCATTAAGCATGTATTTAGCTACTGCTAAACATCCAAGAATTGAAGGCCCAAGGCCTGAGGGCAGGGAGGCAAGTAGTTCCTGAAAGACACAGAATGAGTATGGAGCAGGCATTTGCAGTACCCAAGAGGGTTTTATAACCCCTTACATTTAAAGATCAATGTTGACATTTGCATTAAGCATATATTTAGCTACTGCTAAACATCCTAAAATTAAAGGCACAAGGCCAGAAGCATCAGTGAGGCAAGTAGTTCCTGAAAGACACAGGATGAGCCAGGAGCAGGCAATCGCAGTACCCAAGAGGGTTTCATAACATACCCCTTACATTTAAAGATGAATGTTGAAATTTGCATTACGCATGTATTTAGCTACTGCTAAACATCCAAAAATTGATGGCCCAAGGCCTGAGGGCAGGGAGGCAAGTAGTTCCTGAAAGACACAGAATGAGTATGGAGCAGGCATTCGCAGTACCCAAGAGGGTTTCATAACCCCTTACATTTAAAGATCAATGTTGACATTTGCATTAAGCATATATTTAGCTACTGCTAAACATCCAAAAATTAAAGGCCCAAGGCCAGAAGCATCAGTGAGGCAAGTAGTTCCTGAACAACACAGGATGAGTCAGGAGCAGGCAATCGCAGTACCAAAGAGAGTTTCATAACCCTAATTGATAACCCAAGAGGGTTTCATAACCAACCATAATTGGGAAATGTTGGTGTAGCAGCATGGTCAATCTACTCTGAGGCATCTGGCATTGGCGGCTGGAAATCCTGGCTGATCCATCCCTGATTTATCTTGACAAACATCAGTCTCTCCACATTTTTAGTGGACAGACGAGTTCGCCTTGGGGTGACTATGGCCCTGGCCGCACTAAACACCCGCTCTGATGGCACACTACTGGCCGGGCAGGACAACTTTTCCAGGGCAAACTCTGCTAGTTGTGGCCATAAATCAAGTTTGGCTGCCCAGAAGTCCAGCGGATCTTCAATGGTTGTTGGCATGGCCATGTCAAGGTTTGCCACCACCTGCTGGTTCAGGTCCTGCTCCATGTATACCTGCTGCTGATGAGTTGCTTCACTATGCGGGTGAAAGCTACTCATCAGTGACTGTAGACTCAGGTTGCTGCTGATTGAGCTGGTACTGCTCCTGCCACCCCTCCCCTCCCCAGCAGCCATGGCAGTGGAAGGTGAGCGCAGAGGGCCCCCCGAGTCAGACCTGCGAGTGGATGGACCATGTGGCCGATAGGCATCAGCCAACTGTACAGAATCTCTCTGTAGTAGATCAGTTTGTCCTCCCTCTCAGTGGGTGTGAAAAATGCCCCCATTTTGGGACGGTAGCGAGGGTCTAATAGGGTGGAGATCCAGAAGTCATCCCGCTGACGAATTTTGACATGCAACTGAGCATGCATCGTGCCATTTGCACCAGTGACTCGGAGGGACTACCTGCCTCCATCTCCACTGCATACTGCCAAGGTGTGTCTGGGTCCTCTGTCTGAACTTCCTCATAACCCTCCAGCTCCTCTGGCTGCTCCTGCTCCTCCTCTCCTGTCCGAAGACTGGAAACACCGGCCATCTCATCCAACCTAAACTGTGCTCCGCTCTGCCCCTCATCTTCCTCATCCTCCAGTTCAGCCCCCACAGGGCTCATGTAGCCTTGAGATGCAGGCGCAATGTCTCCATTGCCGTGACCAGCCATGGTTTCAATCATTTGTTGTAGGAAATGTAGGAGTGGAATTACGTCGTTCATGGCGTAATCCAGGTGACTCACAAATAATGTGGCTTCCTCAAAGGGCCTCTGCAAACGGCAGGTGTCACGTATGAGCTGCCTCTGGTTCACATTAAAGTTACACAGGGGAGTACTCCTATCTGCTTGGATCATCAAGAAATCGGTGATGGCTTTTCTTTGTTCATAAAGTCTGTCCAACATATGGAGGGTGGAATTCCAACGTGTGGCAACGTCACAAATAAGACTATGTTGTGGGATACCGTTCTGACGCTGCAACTCAAGGAAGGTGTGCTTGGCGGTGTATGAGTGGCTGAAGTGCATGCACAGTTTCCTTGCCATTTTCAGGATTTTTTGCAAATGGGGTGAAGACTTGAGGAAGTGCTTGACAACCAGATTCAACACGTGTGCCATGCAGGACGCATGTTTCACACTTCCTTGTCGCAGCGCGGACACAATGTTCTTCCCGTTGTAGGTCACCATGGTTCCCATTTCCAGATTTCATGGAGTAAGCCATACTCGCATTTCTTTACGAATGAACTTTAGCAGTTCCTCCCCTGTGTGACTCCGTTCGCCAAGGCAAACCATGTGAAGAACAGCTTGACACCGCCGTGCCCTACACACATGGTACGATGAAGGGAAACCGAGATTTGGACGTGTAGTGGAGACCGAGGACACGGTGGAGGATGATGAGGCGGCGTCGCACGCTGTAACAGGACCAACTGCCTGGGAGCGAGAGCGTGGAGGAGGAAGCGGTGTGACCTGTCCAAGTTGCTTTTGTGGCTGTGCAGGAACCACATTTACCCAGTGGGCCGTAAAAGACAAGCATTGTCCCTGCCCGTAGTTACAGCTCCACACGTCGGCACTGCCGTGCACTTTTGAACACACCGACCAGGACTGGCCCACCTTCTCTTGTACAAACTTATGCAGGGCTGGTACTGCCTTCTTCGCAAAGAAATGACGGCTTGGGACTCTCCACCTCGGCTCGGCACAAGCCATCAATTCTCTGAAAGGTGCAGAGTCCACCACTTGAAAAGGGAGGGACTGCAACACCAGCAACTTGGACAGGAGCACATTCAACTTCTGCGCCGTTGGATAAGTGGGCGCATACTGTTGTCTCTTGGACATGGCTTCGCCAATGGATTGTTGGCGGAATGGCTGACTAAAAGCGGGAGAAGCAGGAGCGACAGAAGGAGGGTTTGACACACAGCTCCCTTCACCTGAAGTGGGGGAGCCTTGGCTGGATGAAGGATGGATGGCCAATGGATGATGCAGCAGGTTGGACCACTATATCGGAGCCACGGTTCTCCCAGGCAGCTTTATGGTGGCGAAGAATGTGTTGACGCAGGGCCGTGGTGCCGGCATTGGGACCCTGGCCACGCTTCACCTTCTGCTGACAGATCTTGCATGTGGCTACGTGAACCTCCTCCGGATGCCTTATGAAAAACTTCCACATCGCCGAGTAGCTGATTTTCCAACCCGCAGTCTGCACTAATTGACTGCTACTGGTGCCGTCTCCAGGAACCCCTGTTCCACTACCTCCCGGAAAGGTAGGCTGCCGAGAAGCAGGTGGTCTCCCCCGGGCATGTTTGGCTCCTGAATTTCCACTACTGCCACCACACTGACTGCCAACCATGCTACCGCCTTGCTGCCTCAAGGGCAACCTGCAACTCTCTTCTCCTGATGATGATGAAGCCCCTTCTGCACCCGGCTCCCAATTGTGATCGGCTTCATCATCATCAACAGTTGTGTGCACATCACTGATGTCCTCCTCAGGTTCCCCAACAGTGTCTGCTTCAGGACCCTGAACACTTGCAACACCGCCTCCCATGTCACTCTCCTCATCACTACTTGCCCGCCTAGTGGAGCAAGCGGCGCATATCTCCTCCCCTTCTTGGCTATCCAGTAGCTGCTGACTGTCCTCTATTAGATCGTCCTCAGGAAATAGTGTAGCTGAACCCACAGCATAAGATACTTCTCTAGGAGAGGGAACAGCATAGGGCAAAGGCAATGGGAGGACAGGGACTGCTCCCGGGCCATGCCAACTGAGAGTTGTGTCTGAGGAACCCACCGACTGTTGACTGGGGGTGTCAGATGTCACTTGTGATGATGTGGATGAGCGTGTTAACCAATCGACGACGGCAGATGGGTTGCTGGTGGAGACACGACAACTGGCTGATAACGGGAGCTCAGGCCTCTCGCTGCGACTCCTGCTGCCACTCGCCCCAAGTCTGCTGCCAACTCTGCCTGAAGTATTTAGGCCTCATCCACTCCTCTGTGCACAACCTAGCACTTCTCTGCCTGACATTATTAGTGCGTTTATGAGGGTATTACAATACGCTAAACTACTCTTTAAACAGTACAGTTGTCCCTCAACATACGAAGGTAATTCGTTCCAAACGAGCCATCGTTTGTCGAATCCATCGTATGTTGAGGGATTCGTGCAATGTAAAGTATAGGAAGCTGTACTCACCTGTCCCCGCCGCTCGAGATGGTATCCCCAGGCCTCCGCTGGGCTCTCCGCTGGGCTCTCCGCTGTCTTCTCCGGTCCTCCGCTGTCTTCTCCGGTCCTCTGCTGTCTTCTCCGGCCCCCTGCTTTCTTCCGCAAGGCCTTACTGGGCCTGCGTAATGACATCATGACGCCGCTGCGTACGCCATTCCTATTGGATGACGTGCGCAGCAGCGTATTGACGTCATCGGAGAGGGCCGAGAAGACACCGGAAGACCAGCGCTGGACCCGGAGGGCACCCCGGAGCATCGTGGAGGGGTAAGTAATACTTACCGCACCACATGGGGAACATTAAGCTGCTATCCGGCAGCAGCTTAAGCATTTGGCGCTGCCGGATAGCACTTAATGCGATGGCCCCGAAATAAAAAAGCATTGTATGTCGATGCTGACATCGACATGCGATGGCCTCTGAGAGGCCATCGTATGTCGATTTCATCATATGTCGGGGTCATCGTAGGTCGGGGGGTCACTGTATTTGTCTAGAACAGCAGCAGGTAATTACTTACGGCTGTCCTTTGACAGTATGTAGGCCCTTGACAGATTAACAGGTACTAAATGGAACACACCAGCCGGTGAATGCTATTGTTTGGACTTTGACGGTATGGAGCACCTTGACAGCTTAACAGGTACTAAATGGAACAATACTTGGATGTACCTATGCGGTATGCACTGATGAGGGCAGTAATATGCCTAACTATTAGCAGAAAAAAATCTGTATTTTTGTAAAACACCAGCCGGTGGATACTATTGTTTGGACTTTGATGGTTTGGAGCACATTGACAGATTATCAGGTACTAAATGGTACAATACTTGGATGTACGTATGCGGTATGCACTGATGAGGGCAGTAATATGCCTAACTATTAGCAGAAAAAAATCAGTATTTTTGTAAAACACCAGCGGGTGGATACTGTTGTTTGGACTTTGATGGTATGGAGCACCTTGACAGCTTAACAGGTAGTAAATGGTACAATACTTGGATGTACCTATGCGGTATGCACTGATGAGGGCAGTAATATGCCTAACTATACGCAGAAAAAAATCTGTATTTTTGTAAAACACCAGCCGGTGGATACTATTGTTTGGACTTTGATGGTATGGAGCACCTTGACAGATTAACAGGTAGTAAATGGTACAATACTTGGATGTACCTATGCGGTATGCACTGATGAGGGCAGTAATATGCCTAACTATACGCAGAAAAAATCTGTATTTTTGTAAAACACCAGCCGGTGGATACTATTGTTTGGACTTTGACGGTTTGGAGCACCTTGACAGATTAACAGGTACTAAATGGTACAATACTTTGATGTACCTATGCGGTATGCACTGATGAGGACAGTTATATATGCATAAGTATACGCAGAAAAAACTTTTTTTTTTTTTTAAACAGCCAGTGAATACTATTGTTTGGACTTGCACAGTATGTAGCCCCTTGACAGATTAACAGGTACAAAATGATACAAATGCACTACAGTCCACTGAAAAATCACGTATTTCTGAACAGCAGCAGGACCCAACAGTGCGCACCATAAAAAAAAAAAAAATCCAGGGATTAAACCCTAAATTGCACTAGATTTGTGGAGCAAACAAAATAAACTCAATTGGGCTGAGAAATTAGGAGATAAGATGCCTCAGAAAGTTCAGGCAGCTTGGAGATCTGTATGAGGCAGCTGACAGCTATCTGCCCCTCTCTGCTGCAATGCTCAATAACGTGAATAGGAGGTTTAGCTATCAATGATCCTTCTCAGAGTAACAGCACAGCACTCTGCACTCCTGCCTTTCTCTAATGCTGATGTGACTAGCAGGTGCAGTGTAACGCTGTGGTATGAGCTATTCACACACACAGTCCCGTCCTCTCCATCTGAGTGCATAGATGAAATGAAGAGAGGCAAGATGGCCGCCGATTATATAGGGGCTGTGACATCACAGGGGTCAGTGAACACTGATAGGCTGCATCTCACATGTGGTCCTGGGTCAGCCCGCCTACCTTCATTCCCGCCGCTGTTTCCCGCCCTCCCATAATCCCCTGCCCCATGTACTCACATGTGGATCCGCTATCTTAGGTCTCCAATAGCCTGGAACGCTGTAAAATGAAATAGATTTTTTTATGAAATTCGTAATGAATTCGGGTTCTTCAACTTCGATTCGCTCATCTCTAGTGATGACAGCAAAAGGGGCCTGATGAAGCGCTAGGAGGCGCGATATGGACAGTGACCTGGCTGTTTGTACTCCTCCACCACTTTCCATCTCCTGCCTCCCTGCTATGTGTTTGATACTTCCATGAATAAAGAACTTTGCATTGTACCTGTTTAAGACCTGGTGAGTCCTCCGTTTACACCTATTTGCTGTGTTGTCTATTCTTATAAATGATTCTTGCTACTTATTGTAAGCACAGTTGTTCCAGTAGAGAACACATTTAAGCATTGTGTAGTTTAATACCATAACTATGTCTTTTCGTATTGTTTTCTTTCCAAAGTATATTGCACTGTTTAATCTTATATTCATACAGCAGATGGAATATGAATAGAAGACAACTCAAAATTTGTGTAAACAATTAGGAACACAAAGCGTGGTAGATCATGAATCTATAATAGTGTAAAATGGTATCTGCATGCATTCTTATACAGCCAACACTTATTTGCTTTTCGCTTCCAACAGCGCCGGCCATTATGGTCAATATATCATTGCATTAGGAATGCATTTTTGCTTCCTCTCATCTATATGCTAATATTTCGATGTCTTAATGTACTTTTCTGTTCTTTGCAGTACTTCCAGGTTTAGTAATTGAAACTTTCCTTAATCCTTAATTTAGACACAATGAAAAGAATCAATGTTTGCATCCAATATCGATACATCTTGTAATTTCAAAATGTATTATTGGAAATGTTATTAACATGTGCTCATTGGGGTAACAGTAAATATGATTGCAGATGTATTTCTGACAAGTTATTCATTATTATATTATTATACCAATGATACAGGTGTTTGAAAGAAGAAAAAACAATCTCTAGTCATGTTAATTGTATTGAATGAGCTTGTAAACTGTGAAAACAGAGATAAATAGATACATCCATATGTTTCCATACTGTTGCGTATTTGTCACATTTAATAGTCTATTGTCATTGTCTATTCATGGGGCATCTGTAATGTACATCTGCTGAATGCATCAGAAATTACTCTTATGCTGGGTTCACACTAACAAATCTCTGGCCAGAATTGTGGCTGGAGATCCTGAGGGCAGCCAGTGCCGACAGCAGTCTGTGCCAGAACAACACACACTGCATTGCCATCCTGATAGACAGCAATACATTTCTGAGCAGATCCGCCTAACAAATAAATATTCTTTTGCAGATCCGCTCAGATATACATTGCCACAATTCCAGCGATAAACATTTGGAGACCAGGTTCTCGTGGGATCACTAAAACTAAGATAAACTACTGGTGCCTGAGGCATTTAATGGAGATTTAACAGATTTAACGGATTCCTGTTTAAAACACTGTTTTAAATTGGAAAATTGTCATTACCATCCAACGGAGTACCCCTTTAACTGTAAGAAAGGAGCAAAAAAGTTAAGTATGTTGTTCATATACTTGCATTACCTCTATTTGGTGGCTGGTCCTGTTTTTGCATATCTTTGTTTTCCCTGGAAGCTCACTAATTGCAACTATCTGTACAGCCCGAGACAATGCGTCAGAAGTCAGATGGTCAAAGAGAGCTTGGTTGCTTTGTCTCTTGTGTGACAAGCCAGCCTCTTAGATAGGGCATGCAACATTCATGTGGTAGCATTACAGCGATGATCATGATTTCAGGTTTTATTAGCATTGAGGTCAGCGCCTAGTGACAGTCTGTGCCAACATTACGTGACGCCGATGAATTAGATCAGTGCTGGCACGTACATGATGTTGCATATGTCATTAGGGGCTGTGTTGCGCTGCAATGCGTGTGGCGAACGCATGGTAGGAGCAATCAAATATACCTCCCACTTTGAACAAACGAATGCCCAGTATTGCAGTCTGAAGTGCATGCACAATGGAAATAGCGCTTTCTACAAAACGGGAAAGTGGCATTATGGAGGACACAGGACAGGGTCATTTACCACTAAAGCAAGCAGGAATCCTTGGTAAACATTTTCTTGACTATATGTGACTTATTTATTAGAGTAATATGTTGGAGTGTAGTAGAGGTACATAGGGAAGTTGGATTCCCTTTTCTCTCTGTGTTGGTTTATTTGAGACATCACAGAGGATAGGCTCTCCCAGCCCCCATCCATCCCCCCATAGCTCAGGGACAACTTAAATTTAGCCTCTTAAGGACTGAGCGATTTCACGTTTTTGCATTTTCGTTTTTTCCTCCTTGCCTTTAAAAAATCATAACCCTTTCAATTTTGCACCTAAAAATCTGTATTATGTTTTATATTTTCCGCCACCAATTCTACTTTACAGTGCCATTAGTCATTTTACCGAAAAATCCACGGCGAAACTGAAAAGAAATTCATTGTGCGACAAACTTGAAGAAAAAATGCCATTTTGTAAATTTTGGGGGCTTCCGTTTCTACGCAGTACATTTTTTGGTAAAAAATGACACCTTATCTTTATTCTGTTGGTCCATACGGTTAAAATGATACCCTTCTTGTATAGGTTTGATTTTATATTACTTCAGAAAAAAATCATAAATACATGCAGGAAAATTTAAACGTTTAAAATTGTCATTTTCTGAGCCCTATAACTTTTTATTTTTCTATGTTCAGGGCGCTATGAGGGCTCCTTTCTTTGCGCCGTGATCTGAAGTTTTAAGCGGTACCATTTTTGTTCTGATCAGACTTTTTGATCCCTTTTTAATTCGGACATTTCCGCACGCTGTGATACCACATATGTTTATTTTTATTCACACTGTTTTATTTTGTTACTAGGAAATGCCAGGTGATTTAAACTTTTAAATCAGAAGGGAATACCTGAAACGGTTAACTTTTTTTTACACTTTTTTTTTGCGAGATCATAGCTCCTATAGGGACCTATGAGCTTGCAATGGCTGATTGCAAACACAGAATTTTGCCTTGCCGTTGCATGGCAACAAGCTGTGTAATCGGCGGTTGATTGCTCCAGCCTGTAACTCAGGCATGGAGCAATCAATCAGAGCCGGGACGCCGAAGGAAGAAGGTAGGGACCTTCTTCTCTCCGGGTAGCTGATCGGGGCATCGCAATTTTATCGCGATGACCCCGATCAGCCCGACTGAGCAGCAGGGAAGCATTTACTTTCACTTTCGATGCGGCGCTCAGCTTTGAGCGCCGCATCGGAAGGGTTAATAGTGGGTGGCTGAGCGATCGCGGCCGCGCGCTATTAGCCGTGGGTCCCGGCTGTGAATAGGCGCCGGGACTATCCAGCTATGACGCGGGGTCCCGCCGGGACCCCGTGTTATAGACAGGGACTGGACTTAGGGCGTAGGGCGTAAGGGGTTAGAGATTAAGCCATTATATGCCATTTAAAGTAACATAAATAGTGTTTTTTCCTCATATACACACCTGCTATGCTTTAAAATAAAATTCTGTCTGCTTGTATTTGTAATACATTGCCTTATTTAGGCACCCTTACCAAAGCCAGACATTATTATGGTTACAAAAAGTTATCAGTCCCACACTGACTCCTACGAGCTGTATATTCAGACTGTACTTTTCATTTAACTAAGACAATCTTGTTGTATTTGTTTGGACTGAGTTATAGACTCCAGATAGTAGTTGTCCATGGTGCTGAAATGCATCTCATTTGCTCTTCAAGGTTAATGTTACACACATGCAAATTAAACCCAATATATTTTCCCCTAGGGAAGTCAATTGTTTTGAACTATTTTATATTCAAATGTACATTTACTAAACTATTGTTTATGAAAAAATAGAGAGCACAATTTAATGTTGTGCCCCACTGCCTCTAAAACAAATATAATATTGAAAACAAAATACTAACTTCTTCACGTCTGAAGGGTTTATAGTCCTTTATGTCCAAAGCAAAACTTGATCTTGGAAGATAGACATAATAAAGGTGATTTGACTTTGCTCTAAATATGAGCAATTTAGTTTTTAAATGTTTGTTACATAATGCGCTTGGTTAAACCAAAGAACTTTTCTACAAAAAACTTTTCTCTGAGCATTAAAGTCCCCATTTGAAATGTTTGTTGGAAAGGTTAAAGTGTAACTGCCATTAGCAACAACATATGATATAATGTAGATAATACCATTACATGTATGTTTGTAATATACATTGGTTAAAAATGTGTTCACTTTTGCCTGAAAAAAGCTGTCTTGTCCCTGCAAGGAAAATACAAAATACAGGAAGTGTGGGTGGACAAGCAGGGCTCTGTGCACTGAGAGCAAGCAGCGCTCTGTGCACTGAATATGAGCAGGGATCTTTACACTGGGGACAAGCAGGGCTCTGTATACTTAGGACAAGCAGGGCTCTGTGCGATGAGGACAAGCAGGGCTCTGTACACTGAGGACAAGCAGGGCTCTGTACACTGAGGACAAGCAGGGCTCTGTACACTGAGGACAAGCAGGGCTCTGTGCACTGAGGAGAAGCAGGGCTCTGTATACTGAGGACAAGCAGGGCTCTGTGCACTGAGGACAAGCAGGGCTCTGTACACTGAGGACAAGCAGGGCTCTGTACACTGAGGACAAGCAGGGCTCTGTACACTTAGGACAAGCAGGGCTCTGTGCACTGAGGAGAAGCAGGGCTCTGTACACTGAGGACAAGCAGGGCTCTGTACACTGGGGATAAGCTGGGCTCTGTACACTAAGGGCAAGCAGGGCTCTGTGTATTGAGGACAAGCAGGGCTCTGTACACTGAGGACAAGCAGGGCTCTGTGCACTGGGGACAAGCAGGGCTCTGTACACTAAGGACAAGCAGGGCTCTGTGCAGAGAGGTTCTGTGACACACTCCCGGCAGGATGATTGACAAGGCAGGAGCCTGCACAGAGCCACTAATACTTCATATATTTCATATATACTTAATACTCTCTGTTAAAAAAAAAAACCTATTTGGGTGGGAAGCAGTTCTTCAGCTTGGGTTAAAAAATAGTGTGAGGCTTCTATTCCTTGCTCATGATTTATGCAAGTGTAAAGTGAGCTGACATCTAAGGTTCCAATAATTCAATGTTCTTGCCATTCCAGTTCTTCCAAAATTTTAATGGTGTCTGTGGTATCCCGCACCATTAAAATTTTGGAAGAACTGGAATGGCAAGAACACTGGATTATTGGAACCTTAGATGTCAGCTCACTTTACACTTGCATAAATCATGAGCAAGGAATAGAAGCCTCACACAATTTTTTAACCCAAGCTGAAGAACTGTTTCCCACCCAAATAGGTTTTTTAACAGAGAGTATTAAGTATATTTTAACACACAACTATTTATTTTTTAATAAACAATTTTATCGTCAAAAAGTTGGCACGGCCATGGGACCAGATTTGTGCCAAGTTATGCAAACCTCTTCATGGGATTTTGGGAACATCATGCCATTAGTCCGAAGCTTGGTGCAGATCTGGTCCTATGGCGCTGCTATATAGATGACATTTTACTAATCTGGAGAGGCTCAAGACCCCAGCTGGACGAATTTTTAGATTCTCTCAACATCAACAATTTTAATCTTCTTTTTACCCCACAAATTAGTACAGAACATGTTGAATTTTTAGATCTTTTTATCACTAGTAACAATGGTCATTTAAAATGTCAAACATACACAAAACCGACCGCCGGAAATTCATACATCCTCTTCAACAGCTGTCACCCACCTCGATGGCTCCAGGGTGCACCTCAGGGACAGTTCAGGCGCCTAAAGAGAAACTGCACCAAAGAAGAAGACTTTGAAAAGGAAGCAAAATTATTAACAGAAGAATTTATGAAAAAAGAACACCCCAAAAAAAACTATTGACAGATGCATTAGACAAAATCAGGAAACAAGAAAGAAAGGACTATTTTATACAAAAAAACAAGTCTACAACTATGGAACAGAACCTAAAAATTATCCTACCTTTCAACAACCAGCATAAACAGATTGAAAATATTATAAAAAGACATTGGGAATTGCTACAACAAGACAAAGCCTTAAATCCATTTTTAACAGACAAACCTAAAATTATCTACACAAAAGCACCAAACTTGGGATTACAAATAGCTCCAACCACAAAACAACCAGAGGTGGATGAAACCCAAAAAACAAAAGAAACATGGCTGAAACTCAAAGGTTTTTTCCGCTGTGGAAAATGTACAAATTGTAGGCTCACTGATTTTCCCAAAAAAACTGAGAAAATAGTGTCTAAATCAAATGGTTCAGAACACAGAATAACCGAGTTCCTTACCTGTGACAGTGTCTGTAATTTACACAATTACATGCCCATGTGGATTACAATATGTGGGACGCACAAAATGAAGCCTCAAGAAGAGAATACAAGAACATGTCCACAATATTAAAATAGGCTTCGACAAACATTTATTATCAGCACACTTTCGAGACAAACACAATAGGAATCCATCAGGACTCACCTTCGCGGCCATAAAAAAAAGTGAAACATGATTGGAGAGGAGGCGACCACATAAAAAAAATGTCCAGACAAGAAAGTAAACTGATTTATGATCTACAAACACTGACACCTTTTGGTCTAAATGCAGACCTAGAAATTTTTGGATTTCTACATAAGTGCAATATCCATGTGTTCCACACCAATTCACCAATAATATTTATCATTACACATTTTAACATATTTTAAATCAATATTATTATTTTTATATTCTCATGTACATATATTACATCTTAAATAGGTTTATATATATTTATTTATTTTATATTTATATTTTTATATTCTATATATTTTTTATATTCATGTTTCCATGCACATATGTGAATATACATATATGTACCGTATTTTTCGCCGCATAAGAAGTTGGTGCGTTTTATATGGCGAATATACGCCCGAGGCTGCTGCAGGCGAGAGCGGAAAGTCAGCGGTAAGTACAGAGGCTGCGGCGGTGCGGTACAGCGCTGACAACCCGCTCCCCGCCCACAGCAGCCTCATGACCGCCGGTGAATTTTTCACCTCACACCGGCTATGTTTATTGCCCTACACCTGGAACATACAGTTCCGGGCGCCGGGCAGGTGAATTACTAATTACTGTATACTAAAAACAATGTTACCTCCAGCTGTTGTGAAACTACAACTCCCAGCATGTCCGGACCGGTAAAGGCTGTCCGGGCATGCTGGTAGTTGTAGTTTCACAACAGCTGGAGGCACCCTGGTTTTTAGTATACATGAATTAGTTTTTACCTGCTCTGGCCGGCCCCCGCCTGCAGCCGCACACAGGAGCCGGCCCGGGCAGATAATCATAGGTTTTCCTATGCCGGACATCCCTGTTTCCCGAAAAATCTTTTCGGAACATAAGGATGTCCGCGGGTCACTAACCATTCCCCGGCCGATGCGCGTCCTCCTCCGGTCCTCCTGCGGTCTTCCTGCGATCCTTCGCCTCTCTATGGTTGTACGCACAGGACCTCAGTGATGTCCCGTGCGCACAACCATAGAGGCGCAGGAAGACCGAAGGAAGACACGCACCTGGTGCGGGACCGGCGGCGCGCAATCTTCAGTGTTCCAGTCACCGCTCCTCCGGTCCCGGCACCTACTGCTATGGTCCATAGGCCATAGCAGTAGATTGTGACACCGGGCCAGAGGAGCGGTGACCGGAACACTGTGGGGGCAGCACACAGACATACAGCCTCCAGCCGTACACTGTATATGGCTGGAAGCTGTATGTCTGTGGGGGGGAGCTGCCTACCATTGTGGGGGAACTATACTGCCATCTATTGTGGGGGGGAGCTGCCTACCATTGTGGGGGAACTATACTGCCAACTATTGTGGGGGAACTATACTGCCAACCATTGTGAGGGGGGCGGAGCTGCCTACCATTGTGGGGGAACTTTACTGCCAACTATTGTGGGGGAACTATACTGCCAACCATTGTAGGGGGGGAGCTGCCTATCATTGTGGGGGAATTATACTGCCAACTATTGTGGGGGAACTATACTGCCAACCATTGTGGGGGGGGGAGCTGCCTACCATTGTGGGGGAACTATACTGCCAACTATTGTGGGGGAACTATACTGCCAACTATTGTGGGGGAACTATACTGCCAACCGTTGTGGGGGGGGGGGGAGCTGCCTACCATTGTGGGGGAACTATACTGCCAACTATTGTGGGGGAACTATACTGCCAACTATTGTGGGGGAACTATACTGATATAAAATATTTTACTACAGTATTTGGTTCAGAATCTTTTTTTCTAGATTTTCCTCCTTTAAAATTGGGTGCGTCTTATATGCCGGAGTGTCTTATATGGCAAAAAATATGGTATATATGTATATGCATATATATATATATATATATATATATATATATATATATATCCATTTTTACTCTATATATCTCTACACTACAACTATACTCCTCCACACATAACTCATCTGTTTTCATACTTATCGTCTACACATCCCCCACAGAGAATATAATATCCTACTATACTGGAATTATCAAACAAAAGTTACACCCACACAAGACTATCAAAAATACCCATCTACATATTTATTTATGCTTCTAAATTTATTACATTTATTATATTTATTTTCATTATGTCTGCTCAGATCATAATACACGATTGAATACAATTCATTATATATTAGCAATATTCCCAAAAACCAACAGAACATCCACATATACACTTTTACTATACCTCCTCATGTAACAGACATTATTCTTATCTCCCTTTTTTTTGTGTATCTTTATTTCCTATTCTCTTTGCCTACTATTCCCACCATTTCTCTATTCTGAGCCTGGATCCATGCCGGTTTTTCCAAAATTGGATCCGTTTCCCTGTTTTTTCTGTTTCCCTGTTTCCCAAAATTGTACTTGGACTGTATTTAAGGCCCATCATGGCAGCAGATCATTAGACTACTGAGGATGGACCTAGCAGGTCCGAAACGCGTCTAGTCCTAGCATACCAAGTCAAGCACTACGACTCTCAAGCACTGCAACAACTAATTTAACCCTGAGGCTAAGCACAGACCAAGGAAATCACCCTAGCGCAACCGGGACCACACACGCACCCATCACCACCAGCTCCGGTCACCGCTGGCTGGTACAGCATAATTTCTTCACCTCCAGAGAGGACGGACAGCACAGAAGCTACAGGAAGCACCGGGTCAGTGGTACATAGTACCTGACATCTTCTCCCCCTTATCTACTTACCTATATTTGCAACTGCTGGAGCCTCCTCTGTCTGTCCCACCATGGGACCGCAGTACATCCTGCGGATTTCCCTCTCTGCTGTATCCAGCAAGGTCGCAGCACCGCCAACAGCTATACCACTACAGGCTTGTATCTTTCTTATATCATCGCCACAACATTGCTATATTGGATACATTGTTTCTACGGGACGAGATTGTCCCCACTGTCGCAGTACCGCTATCTCCATAACTTTGTTTCACTTTACAATTGATTGTTTCTTTCACCTTTGCATTGGAGACACTGCATAAGTACGGTCGCAGTACCGTGGATAACTTACTAACTTCTTTTTGGTCGCAGCACCGATATTGTGCATTGGCCAATTGGGTACATGGTCCAGTGGGACATACTGGACAATATATGTGAATATTAACATCAGTTACTTGAGAAGCAGAGCTTCTGTCCAGTGCTTTCAACTATTGACTTTATGGCTATTGAATACTGACTCTATGGTAGTGTTGAGCGGCATAGGCCATATTCGAATTCGCGAATATTTGCGAATATATGGACGAATATTCGTCATATATTCGCTAAATTCGCATATTCGTAATATTCGCGTAGTATTTTCGCATATGCGAAAATGAACATATGCGAAAATTTACATATACCAAAATTAACATAAGCGAAAATTCGCATATGCGAAAATTAGCATATGCAAATTTTCACATGTGCGAAAATTCGCACGACAGTTTCACACAGTAGTATTAGAGCCTTCTTTACACCACACAAGCTGGAAGCAGAGAGGGATAATCACTGTGATGTGTACTGTGATAAAAAAATAAATAAATATTCGTAATTACGAATATATAGTGCTATATTCGCGAATATTCGCATATTCGCGAATATGCGATATTCGCGAATAAAATTCGCATTGCGAATATTCGCGAGCAACACTACTCTATGGTACAATTATTTGACTTGGTATTATCAGTGTAGTACTATATATATTTGTTTTTTTTATTGATTATTATTATTTGCTATTGTGTATTGGAAAACATAAGTGCTAGGGCCCAGCACTTTTTTCCATATATTGTATGTCATTTTATAACAACTAAATTGTTTAAGCATCCAAGTACAAACCATTCCACTTTTCCTTCTTTCTCTCTCCTTTTTTCTCTTTGTCCTCTTCACATCCCCCATCACACCTAACCTCTATCACAGCTACATTAACATACACGCCTCAGCCATACACACATCATACACACACACTCACACACACTGTCACACATCTTCAACGCATCTCATAAACCGCCATACACTCTAGTACATTCATTACCATACATATCACATTCACAATATATAACACTCTACCATAACCATCATCCCATATATACAGACACACTGACAACACCCTACCACTCCACCACCCAATCTCACCAGAGATTTATACATGGGTTTTAACCCCTGAAGGACAGTGGGCATATCCATACGCCCCTGTTTTAAAGTCCTTAAGGACTGAGGGCGTATGGGTACACCCGTTGGAATTTCGGTCCCCGCCGCTAGTTGGTCGGGGACCGGACCAGGATGCATGCTGAAATCATTCAGCAGGCATCCCGCCACATTGCCCACAGGGGTCCTGAGACCCCACCATGTCGGCCACCAAATTGACCTGAATCATCTGAATTGACCGGAGATCTGCGGTGATTACGGGTCATACGGGTCTCTGGTGACCCAGAAAATGAGGGGTTTCGGGAATGTCCAATACACCCCGGTCCCCCTGAAGGGGTTAAAGTTCGGTTCCCCGATTCACCCACAGTAGTCCGGGCAGAATGGGGGAACCGACGATGATCGGCGTTGGAGTTCCACTTACCATCGGTGGCGGTGATCGACAGCGGGCGGCAATGATGTGCGGCTGGCTCCCTGGTGTGGCATGCTGCAGACTACGGAAGTCGGGGAGTTGCCTAGCAACATCTGGAGGGCTACAGTTTTGAGACCACTATATTGTGGTCTCTAAACTGTAGACCTCCAGATGTTGCCAAACTACAACTCCCAGCATGCCCAGACAGTTGTTTGCTGTTTGAGCATGTTGGGATTTGTAGTTTTGAAACAGCTGGAGGGCTACAGTTTGGAGATCCCTGTGCAGTAGTCTCTAAACTGTTGCCCTCTAGATCTTGCAAAACTACAACTCCCAGCATGCCCACACAGCAGTTTGCTGTCTGGAAATGCTGGAATGTATAGTTTTGCAATATCTGGAGGGCTACAGTTTGGAGATCACTGTGCGGTGGTCTCTAAACTGTCGCCCTTCAGATCTTGCAAAACTGCAACTCCCAACATGCCCAAACAGCAAACAACTGTCCAGCCATGCTGGGAGTTGTAGTTGCGTACCTCCAGCTGTTGTATAACTCCATCCCCCTACATGCCCTTCGGCGATCAGCACATGCTGAGAGTTGTAGTTTTGCAACAGCTGGAGGCACACTGGTTGGAAAATACTAAATTAGGTAATAGAACCTCACTGAAGGTCTTCCAACCAGTGTGCCTCCATCTGTTGCAAAAGTAAAACTCCCAGCATGCACGGTCTGTCAGTGCATGCTGGGATTTGTAGTTTTGAAACATCTGGAGGGCAACAATTTGGAGATCACGGTGCGGTGGTTTCTTAACCTTGGCCCTCTTAATCTTGCAAAACTACCACTCCCAGCATGCACGAACAGCAAACGGCTGTCTTGCCATGCTGGGAGTTGTATTTGCATACCTCCAGCTGTTGTATAACTACAAAACTGCAAAAGTACAACTCCCAGCTTGCATTGTCTGTCAGTACATGCTGGGAGTTGTAGTTTTGCAACAGCTGGAGGTTTGCCCCCCCTCCCCCCATGTAAATGTACAGGGTACACTCACACGGGCGGGTTTACAGTGAGTTTCCTGCTTCAAGTTTGAGCTGCCATAAATTTTCCGCCTCGGCTCAAACTCCTAGCGGGAAACTCATCGTAAACCCCCGCCCGTGCGAACGTACCCTAAAAACCCTACACTAACACATAATAAAGGGTAAAACACTACATATACACCCCCTTACATGGTCCCACCCAATAAATATGAAAAACGTATCATACCGCAGTGTTTCCAAAATGGAGCCTCCAGCTGTTGCAAAACAATAACTCCCAGCATTTCTGGACAGCCACTGACTGTCCAGGGATGCTTGGAGTTTAGCAACAGCTGGGGGCACCCTGTTTGGGAATCATTGGCATAGAATACCCTTATGTCCACCCCTATGCAACCCCTAATTTAGTCCTCAAACGCGCATGGCGCTCTCTCACTTCGGAGCCCTGTCGTATTTCAAGGAAAGAGTTTAGGGCTACATATGGGGTATTTCCGTACTCGGGAACAATTGAGTTACAAATTTTGGGTGGCTTTTTCTCTTTTTACCCATTTTGAAAAGGAAAAGTTGGGGTTTACACCAGCCTGTTAGTGTAAAAAAAATAAAAAATGTTGCACAAACATGCTGGTGTTGCCCCATACTTTTTATTTTCACCAGAGGTAAAAGGAAAAAAAGACCCCCAAAATTTGTAACACAATTTCTCATGAGTATGGAAATACTCCATATGTAGACATAAAATGCTCTGTGGACGCACAACAAGGCATTTGAGGCCTAAATTGGTGATTTGCACAGGGGTGGCTGATTTTACAGCGGTTTAGACATAAACACAAAAAATAAATACACACGTGTGACCCCATTTTGGAAACGACACCCCTCACGGAACATAACAAGGGGTATAGTGAGCCTTAACACCCCTCAGGTGTTTGACGAATTTTCGTTAAAGTTGGATGGGAAAATGAAAAAGAAATTAACTAAAATGCTAGTGTTACCCAAATTTTTTCATTTTCACAAGGGAAAAAAAGGAAAAAAAATCCCCCCAAAATTTGTAACCCCATTTCTTCTGAGTAAGAACATACCCCATATGTGGATGCAAAGTGCTCTGCGGGCAAACTACAATTCTCAGAAGAGAAAGAACGCCATTGGGCATTTAAAGAGAAAATTTGTCCGGAATTGAAGGCCATGTGTGATTACATAGCCCCCATGGTACCTGAACAATGGACCCCCTCCCCACATGTGACCCCATTTTGGAAACTACACCCCTCACAGAATGTAATAAGGGGTACAGTGAGCATTTACACCCCATAGGTGTCTGACAGATTTTTGAACAGTGGTCTGTATCAGTGGGGTGTAAATGCTCACTGCACCCCTTATTAAATTCTGTGTGGGGTGTAGTTTCCAAAAAACAGCATTTTAGTGAAATGTTTTATTTCTTTTTATTTACACATCCGACTTTAACGATAAGTCATCAAACACCTGTGCGGTGTTAAAGCTCACTGTACCCCTTGTTACGTTACTTGAGGGGTGTAGTTTCCAAAATAGTGTGCTACTTGTTTTTTTTTCTATTCTGGCAACATAGGGGTTCCTAAATGTGACACGCCCCCCAGAAACCATTTCAGCAAAATTTGCTTTCCAAAAGCCAAATGTAAATTATAAGCATTGTAGTGCGCCAGCAGAGCACTTGACGTCCACAAGTGGGGCACTTCCATACTCAGAAGAAATGGGGTTACACATTTTGGGGGCATTATCTCCTATTACCCCTTGTAAAATTGTGAAATTTAGGGAAAAAAATGCATTTTAGTGAAAAAAATTATAATTTCATTTATACATCTGATTTTAACGAAAAGTTGTCAAACACCTGTGGGGTGTTAAGGCTCACTGTACCTCTTGTTACGTTTCCAAAATAGTTTGCCATGTGTTTTTTTTTGCTGTTCTGGCACTATAGGGGCTTCTTAAATGTGACTTGCCCCCCAAAAACCATTTCAGCTAAATTTGCTTTCAAAAAGCTAAATGTGACTCCTTCTCTTCTGAGCATTGTAGTGTGCCAGCAGAGCACTTGATGTCCACACATGGGGAGAAAATATTTGTACATTTTTTTTTCATTTACACATGAGACTTTAACGAAAAGTCGTCAAACACATGTGGGGTGTTAAGGCTCACTGTATCCCTTGTTACGTTCCTTGAGGGGTGTAGTTTCCAAAATAGTATGCCCTGCTTTTTTTTTTGTTCTGTCACCATAGGGGCTTCATAAATACGACATGCCCCCCAAAAACCATTTCAGAAAAACTCACTCTCTAAAATCCCATTGTCGCTCCTTCCCTTCTGAGCCCTCTAGTGCACCCACGGAGAACATTACATCCACGTATGAGGTATTTCCTTACTACAGAGAAATGGGGTTACAAATTTTGGGGTATTTCTCTCCTTTTACCCCTTGTAAAAATTGACAAAAATGGCTCTGCAAGAACATGCGAGTGTAAAAAATGAAGATTTTGAATTTTCTCCTTCACTTTGCTGCTATTCCTGTGAAACACCTAAAGGGTTAACAGACTTTCTGATTGTCATTTTAAATATTTTGAGGTTTTTTTTTTATAATGGGGTAATTTATGGGGTATTTCTAACATGAAAGCACCTCAAATCCACTTCAAAACTGAACTGGTCCCTCTGATGTCTTCCAAAAGTAAAAACATGTAAACTTTATGATGCCAACATAAAGTAGACATATTGTATATGTGAATCAATATATAACTTATTTGGAATATCCATTTTCTTTACAAGCAGAAAATTTAAAAGTTAGAAAAATGCAAAATTTTCATGAAATTATGGGATTTTTCACCAAGAAATTATGCAAGTAATTACGAAAATGTACCACTGTGTTAAAGTAGAATTTGTCACACTAAAAAATCTTAGAATCAGAATAATCGGTAAAATCATCCCAGAGTTATTAATGCATACAGTGACAGTGGTCAGAATTGCTTAACCCCTTAAATGTACGTCCTGGTGCGGTGGTACTTAACGCACCAGGACGTACATTTACGTCCTAAGCATAACCGCGGGCATCGGAGCGATGCCTGTGTCATGCGTGGCTAATCCCGGCTGCTGATCGCAGCCAGGGACCCGCCGGCAATGGCCGACGCCCGCGATCTCGCGGGCGTCTGCCATTAACCCCTCAGGTGCCGGGATCAATACAGATCCCGGCATCTGCGGCAGTGCGCGATTTGAATGAATGATCGGATCGCCCGCAGCGCTGCTGCGGGGATCCGATCATTCATAACGCCGCACGGAGGTCCCCTCTCCTGCCTCCGTCCGGCTCCCGGCGTCTCCTGCTCTGGTTTGTGATCAAGCAGACCAGAGCAGAAGATGACCGAAAACACTGATCTGTTCTATGTCCTATACATAGAACAGATCAGTATTAGCAATCATGGTATTGCTATGAATAGTCATATTATAATAGTCACATAAAAAAATGTAAAAGTAAAAGTAAAAAAAAAAGTGAAAAATGCCCTCCCCTAATAAAAAAGTAAAACGTCCGTTTTTTCCTATTTTACCCCCAAAAAGCGTAAATTTTTTTTATAGACATATTTGGTATTGCCGCGTGCGTAAATGTCCGAACTATTAAAATAAAATGTTAATGATCCCGTACGGTGAACGGCGTGAACGAAAAAAAAAAAAAAAAAGTCCAAAATTCCTACTTTTTTAATACATTTTGTTAAAAAAAAAATTATAAAAAATGTATTAAAAGTTTTTTATATGCAAATGTGGTATCAAAAAAAAGTACAGATCATGGTGCAAAAAATGAGCCCCCATACCGCCACTTATACGGAAAAATTAAAAAGTTATAGGTCATCAAAATAAAGGAATTATAAACGTACTAATTTGGTTAAAAAGTTTGTGGGTTTTTTAAGCGCAACAATAATAGAAAAGTATGTAATAATGGGTATAATTTCAATCGTATTGACCCTCAGAATAAAGAACACACGTCATTTTTACCATAAATTGTACGGCGTGAAAACGAAACCTTCCAAAATTAGCAAAATTGCGTTTTTCGTTTTCATTTCCCCACAAAAATAGTGTTTTTTGGTTGCGCCATACATTTTATGATATACTGAGTTATGTCATTACAAAGGACAACTGGTCGCGCAAAAAAACAAGCCCTCATACTAGTCTGTGGATGAAAATATAAAAGAGTTATGATTTTTAGAAGGCGCGGAGGAAAAAATGAAAACGTAAAAATTAAATTGTCTGAGTCCTTAAGGCCAAAATGGGCTGAGTCCTTAAGGGGTTAAAAGGGCCCAGTCCTTAAGGGGAAATTGTGGAGTTTTTCTCTCATAGAAGTCTACGGGAGTAAAATAGTGCCAAGAAAAACACCATGTGTGTTTAAATTTTGGCGTTTTTTCAGGTGGTTTTTATTCTCTTTTGGACTTTAGCGATCCAAAAAGGTGATGGAGATATAAAGTTTTCTTTGCTCAACATGGGAATATATGGTGCATTTGGAATATTTTAATTATTTCTATGTGGAAGCCTAATTAGGCTGAGTTTGTGGGAGGGGCGAGAGGGTATTTAACGCCCCTGGCCCTGACGTCAGGGCGTATGGTGCGTTTGGCGAAACCCACCCAACCCTCCCTTTCTTTCTGTTACTTATCTTTAAGGGTTGGCCCTCTATAGGCTTGCCCTCGTCCGCGGTTTCCGGCACACTTCTAACCGCCATATAGTTATATATTATATAGTTATATATTATATATATTATTATATAAGTTACACAGGTGGAGCTCAGTTGATGGACAATCACTGGGAGTAATGGTAAGTAGGGTAGGTATAAGGAGGGGAACTGTTGTGTATCAAACTTTATCACGCTTGCAGCCACGACCAGAAGCTTTAAAAGTAGAACTAATCTTTCATGACACGCTACACCATGTGTTGGTATTTTTGTAACACATGTATAAAACCTGTTTTTAAATAACACCCCTGGACCTGCTGCTTAGCCAAGTCTTACTTCTCCATCTACCATTCGAAAATGGAATGAAACTAGAAAAAAAAATTAAAAATGATAATCCACGTGTTCTCTGCAGGATTTCTAAATAAATGTAATTTCAGAAACATGGAAAAAATCTTGCAGATTTACAAATGGTAGGGAATATTGACTTGCAGGTTTAATGCTGCGCTCAAGTACAGTTCTTCTGGATTGTCTAGTGCTTCCTGCTGGCCTTGTTCTATGTATGGTAACTCATAGACATTGTATTACACTTTTTCTGCAGTGAATTTGCTATGTTTAATCAATATATTAATCTAAATAAAATGAAAAACCTTCATAGAGGGAAATTACAGAAGTGCCAATGTTTTCTATCTATATTATTTATTAAATGGTATATAAGAGCATCTGCACATGAGGATACATACATTATGTCTATTGTTGTTGCTCAAGGCCAAGTGATTTTGCTGCAGTGGTTGAAGTAAATGACCCCTGCAATTCCGAAGATTAACATTTTTAAGATAAATGGACACTTGTTGACATATAAACTATTGATACTATAGATCTGCAGCTGATGACTATTAATGTTGACATAGCTTGAATGTTATTTTCAAAGGCAAAATGGCTTCTCCTCCTTTGATATATGGTCTATCCTAATTTTTTTTATCAGTATTATTATTCCACCATTATTTATATTTTGGTTTTATTATCTGCATTACATTTAATATACCTTAACTTTTGTCTTAAGTTAGGTAAGTGGAAAAATTAAGAGAGTGCATTCCTAGTGCATGCGAGCCCTAACAAAGGAGCACCATCACTAACCCAAGTAGGCTCAGAAAACAGAAGTAAGGGCAAAAGGAAGGTCAAGGAAGTAATGATCTACCCATTTATCTATATTGATAACCAGATAGCTAAGTTCTACATTGGTTAGGTAGGCACCAAGTTTATGCACTGATTTATGATGTGTGACTTTTTCAAACAACTATTTTCACCTGTAAATAGCAAAAAACAGCCACCAAAAGTAATATTAAATTCCATTTTTTAGCTGTTATCAGCTGAAAAAAACATACATAAAATATGGCCATATTCCAAGTGTAATCTGTCATTACCTATTGTTTAAACCAAGTTTTATGTTAAACTTATGTTTCTGTTTACATTTCGATGTCCAGGGCCTAACAGGCCATAGGGCACACTGGGCATTTCTCCAGTTGGCCGGGCTGTCCACAGGGCTGGTCGATCCAGGATGCATTTAACTATAAGTACGTCTTACGAAGTGTCTAAATTTAAATGTGGTGCTCAACTGTTTGACAAAGCAAAAAGCCATTGGCTCCTTGCTCTGCCAATTACTCTTGTGGCCGCCTACATTATGTAGGTAGCCACAAGAGGCAGAACATCCTGCCTCTGTGATGTCATTATCATGTGCCGGAGCACAGACCAGAGAAGGGCAGAAAGAAGAGGCCACGCTGTGGACTGTGCGGAAGCCAGGTGAGTATTTATTTATTTTAATCTTGGCAAGAGGGGCTGCAACTTCCTAAAGAACCCGCTACTACTAGTATCTAAGGGGGGCTACTGCTACTAGGGATAAGCGAATCGAATCTGACAAATTTGTTACTAATTTCAGGAAAAATTAGATTTGCAATATCGCCACGATTTGATTGCGCAAATCGCTTCATTAAACTCCTTTTAGAGCGGTCCAGGCTCCAGGGCATCTAAGATGGTGGATCCACATGTAAGGACATGGGGCAAGAAATCCTGGGAAGGCGGGAACAAGGGATGACCCTGAATCACATGCAGGATGCAGCCTATCAGCAGCCAATCACCCCTGTGATGTCACAGCTAAATATACTCGGCAGACATCTTGCGGCCAGTCACTTCATTGCAGAGAGAGAGAGAGAGAGAGAGAGGGAGAGAGGGACACACAGCGCTGTGTTGCACAGAAAAGCATTTTTCCAGCAGCGATTCACCTACCAGTCACATCAGTGTTCTGTTGCACAGAGAGAGGCACAGAGAGCAGTGTGTGTTGCACAGAAAAGCATTTTACAGCAGCAATTCACCTCCCAGTCACTAAAGCATTCTATTACAGAGAGGGACAGAGAGCAGTGTGTAGCACAGAACAGCAGAGATTCACCTCAAGCCCAATTCCTGCCTAGAAGCACTGATAAGGAAGGGAGCGAGATTGAGAGAGAAAGTGCAATTTTGGGTGTAGTACACAGTGACTGTGTGCTGCAGCACTGGTATGTACTGCTGGTGTTGTACACAAATACTGTTTTAAGCTTACTGGAGCGCATTTTCCTCCCCTTATAAGTGCATACCACATACGTACATCTAAGTGGTGTACTATTTTGTTCCTGTTAAAGTCTTAAAGGTCTAGATACTGTGAAAGGCCAGACAAAAGTACACACCGGCTGGTGTTGTACACAAATAATGTTTTAAGCGTATATGAGCGCATTGTCCTCCCCTCATAAGTGTAAACCACATTCGTACATCTCAATGGTGTACTATTTTGTTCCTGTTTAAGTCTTAAGGGCCTAGATACTGTGAAAGTCCAGCCAAAAGTACACACCAGCTGGTGTTGTACACAAATGCTGTTTTAAGCGTACTGGAGCACATTGTCCTCCCCTTATAAGTGCATACCACATACGTACATCTCAGTGGTATACTATTTTGTTCCTGTTAAAGTCTTAAAGGGGTATTCCAGGATTTTTTTTTTATTTGGCTACACTACAGGGGCTGTAAAGTTAGTGTAGTTCATAATATAGTGTCTTTACCTCTGTGTGATGGTTTTCTCACAATTCTTCTGTGATTTTAACTCCAATATTTATTTTTAACAGCATACAAAATGACTGCTGTCTCGGAATTTTCCCAGCTTGCAATACGGTCGAGACCTGACTCACTAGTCAGCTGATGACAGAGAGCCTATCTGCTTCAATGGGTGGAGAGAGCAATCTGCAACTAATGCAACAGCTGTAGGCACCATGATTGAAGACCACAGATCTGCAGCTCATTTATGCTTCAATGGGTGGGGTAGCTGATGTGTGGGAAGGAGGAAAATGGAATCATGGGATTTGTAGGCAAACAAGAAAACTGAAAACAGGAAACACAAGTTCACAGAAAGCTAGCCACAGTATTATGGTAATCTCACAACATAGCCATTTAGCCCAAGACAAGCGCAGTTCCTTCCTAAGCATGCCCATTACTGTCTGCCAGGTACGTACTAAAATCACCTTATGCTGGATAACCCCTTTAAGGGCCTAGATACTGTGAAAGGCCAGGCAAAAGTACACACCGGCTGGTGTTGTACACAAATACTGTTTTAAGCCTAGTGGAGCGTATTGTCCTCCCCTTATATACGCACTAAGTTTGTCAGGCAGAAAAGTGCCAGGATGTGCACAGAGGAGTGGCAGAGTCCTAAATTAATCAGGCAGAGGTCACAGCAGACTATGGGCAGCAGGAGTCACAGCGAGAGGTCTGAGCTCCTGGTATCAGAAGCCCATCTACCGTCATCGATTGGTCAACACGGCCATCCATTTCATCCCAAGTGACATTTGGCACCCCCAGTCAACAGTCGGTGGGTTCCTCAGACACAATATTCAGTTGGCATGGCTCGGGAGCAGTCCCTGTCCTCCCATTGCCTCTGTCCTTTGCTGTTCCCTCCCCCAAAGAAGTATCTTATGTTGTGGGTTCAGCTCCATTATTTAGATCTAGAGGACAGTATGCAGCTACTGCCCAGGCAAGAAGTGGAGGAGACATCTGCCGCTTCCTCCGCTAGGTGGACAAGTAGTGATGTGGAGAGTGGCATCTGAGGTGGTGTTGAGAGCATTCAGACTCCTGAAACAGACGGGTTGCAGGTTGCAGCAGCTGAGCCAGCAAGGTGGTAGCATGGTTAGCAGTCAGCATGCTGACAGAGGTGGAAAGTCTGGAGCCAAACGTGTCCGGGGTAGACCACCTGCTTTGTAGCAGCCTACTTTCCCAGGAGGTAGTGAAACAGGGGTTCTTGGAGTCGGCAGAAGTAGCAATCAGTGCGGACTGTTGGTGGGAAAATCAGCTACTTGCCGGTGTAGCAGTTTTTTTTATCAAGCATCTGGAGGAGGTTAACATGGCCACATGCAAGATGTGTCGGCAGAAGGTGAAGTGTGGCCAGGCTCCCAATGTTGGCACCACGGCCCTGCATCAACATATGGAGCATTACCATAAAGCTGCCTGGAAGAACCGTGGTTACGATGTGGTGGTCAAGCCTGCTGCATCACCCAGTGGCACTCCGCTCCCTGTTTCAGCCAGCCAAGGTTCCACCACCTCAGCCAAAGGGAGTTGTGTGTCATACCTATCTTCTGTCACTCCAGATGCTCCTCCTACTTCGAGTCAGTCATTCCGCCAGCAATCCATCGGCGAAGCCAAGTCCAAGAGACAACTGTATGCGCCCACTCATCCAATGGTGTAGAAGCTGAATGTGCTGTGTGGGCTGAACTGGAAAAGGAGGAGGAGGGAGTCAGTTGGCTAATTCCTCCATCCTCTCGCAGGTCTGACTCGGGGAGCCCCCTGCGCTCATCTTCCACGTCAATGGCTGCTGGGGAGGAGTGGGGTGGCAGAAGCAGTACCAGCTCCATCAGCAGCAGCCTGAGTCTACAGTCGCAATTAATAGCTTTCTTCACACGCATAGTGAAGCATTTCATCAGCAGCAGGTACACCTGGAGTTGGACCTGAACCAGCAGGTGGTGGCATACTTTAACATGACCCTGCCAACACACCTTGAAGACTTCTGGGCAGCCGGACTTGATTTGTGGCCGCAACTAGCAGAGTTTGCCCTAGAAAACCTGTCCTGACTGGCCAGTAGTGTGCCATCAGAGTGTGTGTTTAGTGCTGCGGGGGCCATAGTAACCCCAAAGAAAACTCGTCTGTCCACAAAAAATGTGGAGTGACTGACCTTTGTGAGGATGAATCAGGCATGGATCAGCCAGGATTTCCACCCACCAATGCCTGATGTATCACAGTAGATTGACCATGGTGCCACACCAACACTTCACAAATATGGATAGTGCTAAATATATTTAAGACGCTGCTCCCCAGTTACAGACTTTCCTCCTCATCAGACCACAAGTAAATATTGAGTATATGCATTACGTAAAAATTTACTTTTAATAATATTCTTAGGAATATATAAAATATATGTACCCAATTTTCTTTTTTTAAATCAAACAAAAGTAAAACACACCATGTGCCACCTACACCACCAAGTATTGATGTAAGACCTGAAAGGGTTAAAGGGAACAAGGTATGGTCCATTGTAACCACTGGTGATAAAAACTTCCCCTGTAAGGCCCTATTATCACATTACTCGCCCTAAAAAGGGTAGCCCCACACATGAACCTCTCCCTATTTCTCCCTACAAACACTGCCATTTCCCAGGTTTTTTAGGTGGAAATAGAGAGTTACCTGTGTGGGGATGACCTTTTTAGGTTGAGTAACAATTGCCAAGCAGGGAATTAATAGGGCGAGAGTACGGCCTTACAGGGGAAGTTTCTACCCCCACCTGCTACAATGGACGATACGTTGTTCCCTTCCACCTTTTTGAGGAAAGTGTTATTCGTCTTAAAAAGGGAACCTCTCCCTATTTCCACCTAAAAACCCTGGGAAATGGCAGTGTTTGTAGGTGTAAATAGGGAGAGGTTCCTGTGTGGGGCCACCCTTTTAAGGGAGAGTAACACTTTCCAAGCAGGGAATTAATAATACGAGAGTAGGGCCTTACAGGGGAAGTGTTACCCCCACCGGTTACAATGGACCATATGTTTTTCCCTTCTACCTTTTAGAGGTCTTTGCATTTCTTCAATACTTGGTGGTGTTGGTGGCACATTGGGTTTTTTGCATACCTTTCCTTTTGCTTGATTTAAAAAAATAAATTTGGGACCATATATTTTATCCTAAGCATGTTATTAAAAGTTAAGTTTTATGTAATGCATATCCTCAACACTTACTTGTGTACACTAACACTTTGACAAAAAGAGACCGAACGCTGCTGCCACCTCCACTCTGTGTCACGACAGTGATTCTAATAGTGATGCCTCTGATCTGCATGTCATACTGAAAAATTATTTCACTAACCCAGCATACATCCTATGCGTGTTACAACAAGACAAAGTGTTCTACACCCCTTTAAAGGCTCTCTGTAGGTCAGGAATAACCATTTTAATAGCGATTCGCTGCAAATAAATTCTGACCGAAACAAATTCTTTGGGAAAATTCGGCAGATCGGTTCGCTCATCTCTATCTGCTACTACTACCTAAAAGGGTCTGCTTCTGCTATTACCTAAAGGGGATGCTGCTACTGCTACCTAAAGGGGACTGCTGCAACTACTAACTTAAGGGAGTGGCTACTACTACCTAAAGGGGGCTGCTACTTCTATCTAAAGGGGACTGCTCAGGATGACTGTCGGGTCTAGAAAGCGACCTGGCTGAATGTGTCATCCTTGTGGACAGCAATTCGCTGAGTACTTTCTGAGCCCAACACGTCACGCTGCAACTCAGGAAGACAATTGCATCGGAGGACTGGAGCCTCTTTAGTGGATACTACTGCTTGTACTGATCACCATACATTGTGTAGTAGTGGTATGATGAGGTACTGTAGCATTGCTCTATTCACACCTTATGCAATGTTATGTTTTGAGCATGTTTTAATTACTTTATACAAGTGAGATTTTTACTTTATACATAAATATATTTTTTATATATTTCTTTTATTTTACATATTCAGTCTAAAATTACCATCACAATAGGTATTTCTTTTTTTTAAAATAAAAAGTTACACAATCTTCTTGGTAAATCAGAGAGGTGATACATTTCTCTTCATTTGTGATAACCGTAAAATGAGGAATTCTTTTCATATGTTACATAAACTGACTATGTTTTGTACTTAATGCATCAAATGGCCATAATTAACCTCAAAGCGGAACATTATTCATCCTCCATATTCATAGTCACTGTCTATAATTAACATTTCAACAAAACTCTTTTAATTCCGCTGCAAGTTAACACCCACATAATATATTCTCTTCTTTTTTTTTTTTACGTGAGTACTCTTAAAAAAATATCAAAACTCCTTTTTCCCTTTCTCTAAAGGCTCCCTGCATAATTCCAGCTTGAACCTCTTTTTTCTTCTCAGTTGACATTTAAAAGTTTTTTTCACTATACGCAGCTATTCCTTGCTGTGTTATTTTCACCCGGGGACAATATATGTAAGAGTAATAAAACAAGATCTGAACAATGGGAGAGAAATCCATGCTAAGCTTGTCATTCATCTCTACATCGTTTTGGAAATGATTAGTAACCAAGAAAAAATAAAATGTGAAATTTGCATTTATCAAATTGCTGCTCTGACAAAGTCTGGGGTACATTTCCCTCCTTCTCGAGGTTTTGATGTAGATGGATGTTTAATTTCAAGGATAGCATGGTGACAATTGTCTCTTCAGGGAAGCTCCATTGTCTGTATAATGCTTCCTACTACACCATATTTGACCTGTGACCCTGTATTTCGTCTCCATTTTTAAGCGAGTGTTAGCTATTTCTCTAACATACTATCAAGTAACACTCACAATGAAGGATAGATACATAATTTAAGTTGAACAAAGTTTAATATTGTAAAATATCCCATTAAAAGGTTACATTTGTTGGCATCAGAATGACACATTGCTTAACGGTGTAGCACCAAAACTTTTGGGGCATTCGGTTTGATTCAGATGTTTTTAATATCTGTATGTTGGGTTTTTAATCACAAAATGTGTTTTTTAACCCCTTAAGGACCAGGCCATTTTACACCTTAGGACCAGAGCGTTTTTTGAAAATCTGACCACTGTCACTTTAAACATTAATAACTCTGGAATGCTTTTAGTTATCATTCTGATTCCGAGATTGTTTTTTCGTGACATATTCTACTTTAACTTAGTGGTAAAATTTTATGGTAACTTGCATCCTTTCTTGGTGAAAAATCCCCAAATTTGATGAAAAAAATGAAAATTTTTCTAACTTTGAAGCTCTCTGCTTGTAAGGAAATTGGATATTCAAAATAAAAAATGTTTGGGTTCACATATACAATATGTCTACTTTATGTTTGCATCATAAAAGGTATGAGTTTTTACTTTTGAAAGACAGCAGAGGGCTTCAAAGTTCAGCAGCAATTTTGAAATTTTTCACAAAATTTTAAACTCACTATTTTTCAGGGACCAGTTTAGTTTTGAAGTGGATTTGAAGGATCCTCATATTAGAAATACCCCATAAAAGACCCCATTATAAAAACTACACCCTCCAAAATATTCAAAATGACATTCAGTAAGTGTATTAACCCTTTAGGTGTTTCACAGGAATAGAGACAAAGTGAAGGAGAAAATTCAAAATCTTCATTTTTTACACTCTCATGTTCTTGTAGACCCAATTTTTGAATTTTTGCAAGGGGTAAAAAGGAGAAAATGTTTACTTGTATTTGAAACCCAATTTCTCTCAAGTAAGCACATCCCTCATATGTCTATGTTAATTACTCAGCGGGCGCAGTAGAGGGCTCAGAAGGGAAGGAGCAACAAATGGTTTTTGGGGGGCATGTCACCTTTAGGAAGCCCCTATGGTGCCAGGACAGCAAAAAAAAAAAACACATGGCATACCATTTTGGAAACTAGACCCCTCGGGGAATGGAACGCCAAGAAAGTGTACCAGACAGTGCACACAAAAACATAAGGTCATTATAAATCCATATACTTTATTAAACTCACAAAGTTAAAATCATACATAGAAAAGTGCAGAATGTGTAAAAAAGGGCACTGGATCACTATAGAAAGGCAGGTATAAGTCTGTGTAAGATATAATATACCAGAATAATCACATGAATAGATGGCAATAAGGGTTATGAATACAGGTAAACCACAGTATAAGACTGTGACAAACATGTGTCAAATGAAAGAAAACATAGCCCAATGCCCAAGCAGATAATCAAGAATGCCAGACCATACCTACCAACCCCAACGATCGTTTCGCTTCTAAAATGCTTCCTCAAGGGGTGTGGCTATCCTACAAAACTGCCTACCTTATATCTGGCCAACCATCCAATCACATACATCCATCTTGAACTGACACGCTAACCAACCAATGAAAATACCAAAAAGTAATAGTCAGGTATCGCCCCCCAGATGATCATGGCACCAATCTAAAGATGTACTGCCCGGCAGACCGAATACCCAACTTCCGGGACGCTGTGTGTTTCCGGGCGGCTGGATATCACATGATCACTTACGATCACATGATTCTGTCGGGACATAGCCAGCGCATGCGCGCTGCCGATCAGAGTATGTTAAGGTGTGGGTCACGTGTGGGCCTATCACGTGACCCAGACCGGTGTCGGCAGAGCGCAGGCGCGGCACTGGTCTTAGCGCGTACTCCACAGGTGTTTCACGACTTTTGTATATGTAAAAAAAATATATTTTTTTTTACCTAAAATGCTTGTTTTCCCAAAAATTTTACATTTTTAAAAAGGGTAATAGCAGAAAATACCCCCCAAAATTTGTAACACAATTTCTCCCGAGTACGGCGATACCCCATATGTGTCCCTAAACTGTTGCCTTGAAATACGACAGGGCACCAAAGTGAGAGCGCCATGCACATTTGAGGCCTAAATTAGGGACTTGCATAGGGGTGGACATAGGGGTATTCTATGCCAGTGATTCCCAAACAGGGTGCCTCCAGCTGTTGTAAAACTCCCATCATGCCTGGACAGTCAGTGGCTGTCTGGTAATACTGGGAGTAGTTATTTTGCAACAGTTGGAGGCTCCATTTTGGAAACAGTAGCGTACCAGACGTTTTTCATTTTTATTGGGGAGGGGAGGAGGGCTGTGTATATGTAGTGTTTTTTACTTTTTCTTTTTGTTAGTGTAGTGTAGTGTTTTTAGGGTACAGTAACACGGGCGGGGGTTCACAGTAGTTTCTCGCTGGCAGTTTGAGCTGCGGCAGAAAATTTGCCGCAGCTCAAACTTGCAGCCGGATACTTACTGTAAACCTCCGCCCATGTGAGTGTACCCTGTACGTTCACATTGGGGGGGGGGGGGAGAAACATCCAGCTGTTGCAAAATTACAACTCCCAGCATGTACTGTCTATCAGTGCATGCTGGGAGTTGTAGTTTTGCCACTGCTGGAGGCTCCGTTTTGAAACAGTGACATACCAGACATTTTTCATTTTTATTGGGGAGGGGGGCTGTGTAGGGGTATGTGTATATGTAGTGTTTTTTACTTTTTATTTTATTTTTTGTTAGTGTAGTGTAGTGTTTTTAGGGTACAGTCACACGGACGGGGGTTCACAGTAGTTTCTCGCTGACAGTTTGAGCTGCGGCAGAAAATTTGCCGCAGCTCAAACTTGCAGCCGGATACTTACTGTAAACCTCCGCCCATGTGAGTGTACCCTGTACGTTCACATTGGGGGGGGGGAGAAACATCCAGCTGTTGAAAAACTACAACTCCCAGCATGTACGCTCTATCAGTGCATGCTGGGAGTTGTAGTTTTGCAACAGCTGGAGGCACACTGGTTGTGAAACACCGAGTTTGGTAACAAACTCAGTGTTTTGCAACCAGTGTGCCCTCAGCTGTTGCAAAAGCTACAACCCCCAGCATGTACGGACAGCGGAAGGGCATGCTGGGTCTTGTAGTTATGCAACAGCCGGACGCATACTACTTTGGCTTGGGGATGCTGGGGATTGTAGTTATGCAACAGCTGGAGACACACTGGTTTGCTACTTAACTCCGTGTGCCTTCAGCTGTTGCAAAACTACAACTCTCAGCAGTCACTGACAGCCAACAGGCATGCTGGGATTTGTAGTTATGCAACCACCAGATGCAACACTACAACTCCCAGCATGCACTTTAGCTGTTTGTGCAAGCTGGGAGTTGCAGTTATACAACAGCTGAAGGTACACTTTTCCATAGAAAAAATGTGCCTCCAGCTGTTGCAAAACTATAAGTCCCAGCATGCCCATAAGAGAATGCTGGGAGTTGTGGTGGTCTGCCTCCTGCTGTTGCATAACTACAGCTCCCAGCATGCCCTTTTTGCATGCTGGGAGCTGTTGCTAAGCAACAGCAGGAGGCTGTCACTCACCTCCTACTGCTGCTCCATGCCGCCGCGCAGGTCAGTCCCTCGCTGCCGCCGTCGCTCCTGGGGCCCCGTTCCCAACAGGGACGCCAGCACCCGGGGTCTTCTTCCCACACCCGCTCACGTCCTCCGGATGAGGGGCGGAGCGGGTTGCGGGAGTGACACCCGCAGCAGGCACCCTGATTGGTCGGCCGGGAAACCGACCGACGAATCAGGGCAATCGTGAGGTGGCACCAGTGCCACCTCACCTCTGCTGGCTATGTCTGTTCGGGGCCGTGTCTGTACGGCCCCGATCAGCCAGTAATTCCGGGTCACCGGGTCACTGGAGACCCGATTGAACCGGAATCCGCCGCAGATCGCTGGACTGAAATGTCCAGCGATCTGCGGCAATCGCCGACATGGGGGGACATAATGACCCCCCTGAGCGATATGCCGGGATGCCTGCTGAACGATTTCAGCAGGCATCCGGCTCCGCTCCAGCTAGCGGCTAGGGCAGGAAATGCGCAGGGCGTATCCATATGACCTGTGTCCTTAAAGACTTGGAAACGGGGGCGTATGGATATGCCCTGTGTCCTTAAGGGATTAAATATGAAATACAATAAGTAATAATTACACCATTAAAATTGCTACTCATACAGCACAAATGTCTTCTAGTCTTTTGTCAATCTCTGTATCCGTTATTAGTAATATTAGTAATATTTCAATCGGTCAACACAGTGGTCAAACATCCTACCTAAAGCAGCCTCAGCTTTGATAAAGCTGATCATTGATTGTTATATTGTTTTTGTTATAGTTGCCTGTGTGTAAAGAGGAATGAAGATTTCTTTCTTTGATTTGAATAGTATGATAAGAAATAGAGAACTACTGCGTATAACCAGTTTAAAAAAAAAATCCTTGAGTATGTCGCTTACTGATTGTCTATTCTATCTATATGTAACTGTAATGTATTTGCTGGCCACAGCTGTGTAGGGTTGAAAATATTGATGTCACTACTGCGGCCATAGGCATGATCTTGTCTTGCCATGTCTTGTAGATTACATGATGTTGAACTAAGGATGAAAAGCTGTGGTGGAGAAACATAAACTGTAATACACACAAAAAAACGGTGTCCTGCACTCACCGTGTAAATTCTGAACCTTCAGCTCCTATCTTGGGCTGCTAATCTGGCACAGGAGACAAGGTGGCGTGGGGCGCTCTGAGCGCCCCACGCCACCTTGTCTCCTGTGCCGGATTAGCAGCCCGAGATGGGAGTTGAAGGTTCAGAATTTACACGGTGAGTGCAGGACACTGTTTTATTTCTTGTGTATTACATTGTATTGACTACATTTTTCATTGTTCTAGCACCACCGTTTTCTGATTATATCTGGCTTGTTGCCCGCGCACTTGCATTGTCCATCTCGTGGAGCTGCACAGCAAGGTACTGGTGCCACTAATTTTTTTCTTTGCTTGTTGAGAAACATTAACTGTTTACAGGCTGTTTGGGACTATGTTTTGGGATTGGTGAATCCCTTTTAAAGTTAATCATTAAAAGGGCCAGGATGTACAATAATCCTATGGTAAAAAAGAATACGTTAGATTTTCTATTTAAGGAGGCAAGATGTGAAGATGTCCAGTTTACTGGTGAAAGGGTGGAAACACAGAAAGGCATAACTCCAGCTTTCAATGGTCAGTGTATGGAGCTAGACGCAGCACTTTTTAAATCACAATATGATAATTTAATTGGAAATGACCATATATTTCCCTAAGGAACCAACGAGTCATAAATCATTCTCCTCATTGTAACTCAGATCAATTCAGCACTTGGTGAACGCAGCAGGTCTTACTATGGACCAAGATGTGTATGTATATTATGTCCATCTCATGCTTGCTCTGTACTGTTACAATTGTCAAGCTTTTTTCCTGTTTCATATGGTTAAAACGGATCTATGAAAGTTATACTATTCCCACTCCACCTAGCAAAGCTACAAAAATTGCCCTAAACACAACAATGGATTCTTTGTATACCATTCACATAACCATTGTAACAGCTCACTAAAGGTGTCACTGTTATTGATGAAGCCAGCCAAAAAGCCAAAGCTACGAAGTGCTGAGAAAAAAAAAAAGGCATCTTTCTTCCATGCCTGCATGTTCCTGGGTTACAAATGATTTGAATAGTATTGGAAGATACTGGAAACTCAGATTTCTGCAACTTCTAATGAATGAAATGAAAGGAGAAATGAACATGTCTATCAACAGAGTGATAGCATTCCCCAGCCAAATGCTGAACTTCATCAGATATAAATTAACACTGTCTCCCTCGTTCTCCTCCTTTTCTCTTCCTATTGAGCTTTGTTGAATGCTTCTTGAGCTTGACTCTCCATTGAAGATACTGTTTTCTGTTTATGAATGCAACTTCTATCAGTCTGGTCCAAACAGTAACCTGATTGAATTGGTAGTGTCAGGTGATTTACTGCTATGCTTGGAGATCTCGATCAGAATAGAAGAAACTAAATGGGGTATGGTGGACATGTGCAGCATTGGAAGTAGTATTCTGGAATCACAACTAAAATATACAGCAGCATTACTGAACAGTTTATGGCAAAGGATTTAGGCTGGGTTCAGATATAGCTAGTGGGATATGTGGTTAAATCACAGGCACTCACTGATACACTATTGCAGCGTGGTTTTTGGCAGTGTTTATACTCAGCAGACTTTTTTATTTTATGCTTCACCTGTGGAAACCAAGTAGGCAATAACTGCATAGCAATTAACAGTAGAAAACTTGCATTTTTATTGTTTTTTCTATGACTGTGTCCTGGTAGTTAAGTGTACCACCTGGGTTGAGTTCAAACCTTTTTAGTGTCCAGTGTCCTTCTTATATTAAAACCTCTTAAAAGCAATTCACGGTCCTGTACTAGTTGCAAGTTTTCTTGTCTGATACAGATTTGGGCCGGCATGGACTTTGGAGGGTTTTGAGCAAACGATTACCTCCAATCCACACTATAAAGTCATTGTGCTCAATTTTCCAGCTCATGATGTAGCATTGTTTAGTCAAAGGAGGAGAAAGCTGGACAAGCATCTATTTGCTTACACTAATCTCTACATTGACCAATGAAGTTAGTGCTATGAAGTTCTTCAGCATACGCTTTGCACATAGGGTATTGTGCCTTAAGCCTTGTAAGTAAAAGTACAAGTATTTACATCATAGTAATAATAATAACACCTTGTATTTATATACAGTGAGACTTTTTAGCACAGACTTTCATAATTGTTCATCGTCTGATAATGCCACTTTTTGAGTACCATGCTTGGGTATTTTCAACAGCCTTATAGTGAGTGAATGGAGCAAAGATTGAACCTGTGTGATGCATTCACTCAGGCATCATTTAGGTTATCACAAATAATTGGAGTCCCAGTGGTGGGACCCAATTAATAAGATACTTATCAACTATTTTGTAAATAGTTAATAAAAAATAATCCTGGGATCACCTCTTCAAGGTTTACCTCTGGCCCCATGTGGAGCCTCTCAGGGCAAAGCTGAGCTTCATTTAAACCAGCAGACCTGCATTGAAAACTGGAAGCAGAGCAGAGGAGGTAGCATCTGGTTGCTTATCCATTGAATGAAGTCATTGTTGGAATGTGGCATTGGGGTAGAGTAGCACATAGATTGATGCAATGCAGCACTCACCCTCGCGGATGCTTCAGTGAAGAGACTTTATTCCAACATCAAACGGTGCAAGGATGCACTAATAAACCTCCTCTATTAATTTAACAAAATCCATCACTCTGTGCATACTACCTTTTTCCAATGTTTCCAAGACTAGGAACCATCTTCCGTAACTGCCTTTGGCATCATGTGTGAAGCCTTCCTGTCATGTTCTCCGCCAGGTTCCTAGATTACACCCCATGATCACTGATGCAGTCATAAGGACAAAAAACAGAAGGGGGCATCATAGAGAAAGTGACTACAATTGTGTTATATGGGACAATGTATCTATTACCTAAGTCTTGTGTTACGTTGTGGCTCATAAGCTGCTTTTGACTATTGCAAAAACCAGCTTCATTATATACAATCCAATAACTGGGCTATCACCGTGCAAAAAACTTCAGGTTACTTGTGTTGATACAGTACTTCTAGCAGACTGCAGTAAATCTAAATTGACTGTATATTCTCCATTGCAATATTGAATGGCCCAGATCTCACGTTTTGTATTGTTCTAAATAGCTGATAGTTCAGCAACCTATTTCATAAAGCATTCTTTTCAGACCTTGACTGAATGGCAGAAACATAGTTTTCTTCTTAGCTATTCTTATCGTAACTGGAATGAAAAGAAAGAAATGGCAGCAGCATAGTACAATTCTTACAATACAGAACTAAATGACTGTAAGAAATAAGAAAGGTTTATGTGCTGGTTGACATTATACTTCCTTGCAACAGCAAAAACACATTCAATCTGTTAATTACTAAATTATATTTATTGGTATTAATATCATACAGGTCCATATACAGATGTAGCAGTGTTGATATTTCATATAGTGAGTAGCTTGTCACTTCTTATTTATATTGTTTATAAAGCACATACTGTGGTAGATGTATACAATGACATTGGCTATCCCTCAACACTGATGTTAAAATTGAGACATTCGCCAGTATATTCTTAGATGAAGGATATACCAGAGCCCGCACACCAACGCCAAGGTTTCTCAAGTGGCACGGGACCTAACACTAACCTACCTGTGCATGATAAGCAAAAACCAGGGGCCAGTGGGCAATTACAGCAGCATTAGGTCGACTTGCAGCCTGTTCCCAGGTTACCTCCAGTGTGGCTGAGCACACATACAATGGGAGGAGGGAGAGACAGGCTACAAGCCCCACCTAAGTTTGGTGATATGTGTGCCGGCCTCACAGGTGAACCTTAATGCTGTCTTAATAGTGATCAAGGCGCATTTAATGTGGAGTTTATACAACAACAAACACGTGGTCACAAATGGTGGAGGTGCTCAACCCTAAATGCAGTTGTGCACATATATACTGGGGGAGCAGATCCTGCCCTTGTGGTCTGTTGCTAAGGGCGATCCCCAGCATAAAAATGCATACAATTGAGGAAGCCTGCAACAGACCACAGTAGTGCACCTAAATTCCTGTTTTGTATTATTCTAATTGTTACACAACCACCCCGTTTATCTGGTGTAGGATGCCATTGTGACACTTGTAGTCTGTTGCAGGCATCCTCAATTGTATGTATTTTTATGCTGGGGATCGCCCTTAGCAACAGACTACAAGGGCAGGATCTGCCCCCCCAGTATATATGCACAACTGCATTTGGGGTAGAGCACCTCCGCCATTTCAGACCAACTCTTTGTTGTTGTTTAAATCTTATACTTGGAGGTGTATAAACTCCACATTTTCTGCGTCTTGATCGCTATTAAGGCAGCATTAAGGGTCACCTGTGAGGCCGGCACACATATCAGCAAACTTAGGTGGGGCTTGTAGTCTGCCTCCCTCCTCCCATTGTATGTGTGCTCAGCCACAATGGAGGTAACTGGGAGCTTTTATGTGAATCGTGAAGTTAACAAACAAAACCACCGCTATTGGTCTGATACTAACCCACATTGGATAGATCCCTCAAAGACTGTTGGAACACAAAAATTGATGGTACAGTGTGGCATGTGGGGTACAAAGATAGTAGGACCATTCTTCATCAATGGAAACCTCAAGGCCACTGGATATGCGAAATTGTTACATGATGATGTGTTTCCCTCTTTATGCACTGAAGCTGGCACTTTCCCTGAGTTTTTCCAGCAAGATGGTGCACCACCACATTATGGGTGTCAGGTCCGAGCATTCCTAGATGAACAGTTTTCTTGAAAGTGGATTGGTAGTCTTGGGCCAGTTGAATGGCCCCCAAGGTTTTGGAATGTAGAAGAAACTCAGAATATCCATAGAAAACCAATGAACTTCTTGCAGATGTTTTCCTTGGTAAGATTAAAACCCAAACGCTCGTATGTTCTTTGCATTCAAAAAACATGAATGCAGGGTTGGCACAAGACATTGCGCTGCCTGGATCCAAAGTAAAATGCTGCCCACCCCCCCCCCAAAAAAAAAAAAAAAAAAGTTCACAATACGGTAAATATACGGTAAATCTTACATGGTATCTTTAACCCCTTAACGACGCAGGACGTATATTTACGTCCTGCGCCAGCTCCCGCGATATGAAGCATCACATCATGTCGGTCCCGGCGTTCATCAACGGCTGTGACCCGCGGCTAATACCACACATCGCCGATCACTGCAATGTGCGGTATTAACCCTTTAGAAGCGGCGGTCAGCTTTGACCGCCACTTCTAAAGGGTTAATAACGCACATTGCCGTGATCGGCCATGTGTGGTATTAGCCGCGGGTCCCGGCCGTTGATGAACGCCGGGACTGACGCGATGTGATGGGGGGTCGCAGCGCGACCTAGCTTCATATCGTGGGAGCCGGCGCAGGACGTAAAGTGAAAGTATCCCAGCTAGTCAGTCGGGCTGTTCGAGACCGCCGTGGGGAAATCGCGGCGTCCCGAACAGCTTACAAGACACCGGGAGGGCCCTTACCTGCCTCCACGGTGTCCGATCGACGAATGACTGCTCCGTGCCTGAGATCCAGGCAGGAGCAGTCAAGCGCCGATAACACTGATCACAGGTGTGTTAATACACGCCAATGATCTGTGTAAGAGATCAGTGTGTGCAATGTTATAGGTCCCTATGGGACCTATAACACTGCAAAAAAAAGTAAAAAAAAGTGTTAATAAAGGTCATTTAACCCCTTCCCTAATAAAAGTTTGAATCACCCCCCTTTTCCAATAAAAAATAAAACAGTGTAAATAAAAATATATGGTATCGCCACGTGCGTAAATGTCCGAAATATAAAAATATATTGTTAATTAAACCGCACGTTCAATGGCGTACACGTAAAAAAATTACAAAGTCCCAAAAAGCGCATTTTGGTCACTTTTTATACCATTAAAAAATGAATAAAAAGTGATCAAAAAGTCCAATCAAAACAAAAATCATACCGATAAAAACTTCAGATCACGGCGCAAAAAATGACTCCTCATACCGCCCTGTCAGCGGAAAAATTTAAAAGTTATAGGGGTCGGAAGATGACATTTTTAAACGTATAAATTTTCCTGCATGTAGTTATGATTTTTTCCAGAAGTACGACAAAATCAAACCTATATAAGTAGGGTATAATTTTAACCGCATGGACCTACAGAATAATGATAAGGTGTCATTTTTACCTAAATATGCACTGCGTAGAAACGGAAGCCCCCAAAAGTTACAAAATGGCGTTTTTTCTTCAATTTTGTCGCACAATTATTTTTTTTTCCGTTTCGTCGTGAATGTTTGGGTAAAATGACTAATGTCACTGCAAAGTAGAATTGGTGACACAAAAAATAAGCCAAAATATGGATTTTTAGGTGGAAAATTGAAAGGGTTATGATTTTTAAAAGGTAAGGAGTAAAAACGAAATGTTACGCCGAGCGCTCCGGGTCCCCGCTCCTCCCCGGAGCGCTCGCAACATCTTCGCTACGGCAGCGCCCCGGTCAGATCCACTGACCGGGTGCGCTGCGATACCGCCTCCAGCCGGGATGCGATTCGCGATGCGGGTGGCGCCCGCTCGCGATGCGCACCCCGGCTTCCGTACCTGACTCGCTCTCCCTCGTTCCTGTCCCGGCGCGCGCGGCCCCACTCCCTAGGGCGCGCGCGCGCCGGGTCTCTGCGATTTAAAGGGCCACTGCGCCACTGATTGGCGCAGTGGTTCCAATTAGTGTTTTCACCTGTGCACTCCCTATGTATACCTCACTTCCCCTGCACTCCCTCGCCGGATCTTGTTGCCCTTGTGCCTAGTGAAAGCGTTTCCTTGTGTGTTCCTAGCCTGTGTTCCAGACCTCCTGCCGTTGCCCCTGACTACGATCCTTGCTGCCTGCCCCGACCTTCTGCTACGTCCGACCTTGCTTCTGTCTACTCCCTTGTACCGCGCCTATCTTCAGCAGTCAGAGAGGTTGAGCCGTTGCTAGTGGATACGACCTGGTCACTACCGCTGCAGCAAGACCATCCCGCTTTGCGGCGGGCTCTGGTGAATACCAGTAGTGACTTAGAACCGGTCAACTAGCACGGTCCACGCCAATCCCTCTCTGGCACAGAGGATCCACCTCCTGCCAGCCGGCATCGTGACAGTAGATCCGGCCATGGATCCCGCTGAAGTACCTCTGCCAGTTGTCGCTGACCTCACCACGGTGGTCGCCCAGCAGTCACAACAGATAGCGCAACAAGGCCATCAGCTGTCTCAACTGACCGTGATGCTACAGCAGCTACTACCACAGCTTCAGCAATCATCTCCTCCGCCAGCTCCTGCACCTCCTCCGCAGCGAGTGGCCGCTTCAGGCCTACGACTATCCTTGCCGGATAAATTTGATGGGGACTCTAAGTTTTGCCGTGGCTTTCTTTCACAATGTTCCCTGCACTTGGAGATGATGTCGGACCAGTTTCCTACTGAAAGGTCTAAGGTGGCTTTCGTAGTCAGCCTTCTGTCTGGAAAAGCTCTGTCATGGGCCACACCGCTCTGGGACCACAATGACCCCGTCACTGCCTCTGTACACTCCTTCTTCTCGGAAATTCGTAGTGTCTTTGAGGAACCTGCCCGAGCCTCTTCTGCTGAGACTGCCCTGCTGAACCTGGTCCAGGGTAATTCTTCCGTTGGCGAGTACGCCATACAATTCCGTACTCTTGCTTCTGAACTATCCTGGAATAATGAGGCCCTCTGCGTGACCTTTAAAAAAGGCCTATCCAGCAACATTAAAGATATTCTGGCCGCACGAGAAATTCCTGCTAATCTACATGAACTCATTCATCTTGCCACTCGCATTGACATGCGTTTTTCCGAAAGGCGTCAGGAGCTCCGCCAGGATATGGACTTTGTTCGCACGAGGCGTTTTTTCTCCCCGGCTCCTCTCTCCTCTGGTCCTCTGCAATCCGTTCCTGTGCCTCCCGCCGTGGAGGCTATGCAAGTTGACCGTTCTCGCCTGACACCTCAAGAGAGGACACGACGCCGCATGGAGAATCTCTGCCTGTACTGTGCCGGTACCGAACACTTCCTGAAGGATTGTCCTATCCGTCCTCCCCGCCTGGAAAGACGCACGCAGACTCCGCACAAAAGTGAGACAGTCCTTGATGTCAACTCTGCTTCTCCACGTCTTACTGTGCCTGTGCGGATATCTGCATCTACCTTCTCCTTCTCTACTATGGCCTTCTTGGATTCCGGATCTGCAGGAAACTTTATTTTGGCCTCTCTCATCAACAGGTTCAACATCCCGGTAACCAGTCTCGCCAGACCCCTCTACATCAATTGTGTTAACAATGAAAGATTGGACTGTACCATACATTACCGCACGGAGCCCCTTCTAATGTGCATCGGACCTCATCAAGAAAAAATTGAGTTCTTGGTCCTCCCCAATTGCACTTCCGAAATTCTCCTTGGACTACCGTGGCTCCAACGCCATTCCCCAACCCTGGATTGGTCCACAGGGGAGATCAAGAGCTGGGGTATCTCTTGTTTCAAGGACTGCCTTAAACCGGTTCCCAGTACTCCCTGCCGTGACCCTGTGGTTCCCCCTGTAACCGGTCTCCCTAAGGCCTATATGGACTTTGCTGATGTGTTTTGCAAAAAACAAGCTGAGACTCTACCTCCTCACAGGCCTTATGACTGTCCTATTGACCTCCTCCCGGGCACTACTCCACCCCGGGGCAGAATTTATCCTCTGTCCGCCCCAGAGACTCTTGCTATGTCTGAGTACATCCAGGAAAATTTAAAAAAGGGGTTTATCCGCAAATCCTCCTCTCCTGCCGGAGCTGGATTTTTCTTTGTGTCCAAAAAAGATGGCTCCCTACGTCCTTGCATTGACTACCGCGGTCTTAATAAAATCACGGTAAAGAACCGCTACCCTCTACCTCTTATCTCTGAACTCTTTGATCGCCTCCAAGGTGCCCACATCTTTACTAAACTGGACTTAAGAGGTGCTTATAATGTCATCCGCATCAGGGAGGGGGATGAATGGAAAACGGCATTTAACACTAGAGATGGACACTTTGAGTATCTGGTCATGCCCTTTGGCCTGTGCAACGCCCCTGCCATCTTCCAAGACTTTGTTAATGAAATTTTTCGTGATCTCTTATATTCCTGTGTTGTTGTGTATCTGGACGATATTCTGATTTTTTCTGCCAACCTAGAAGAACACCGCCAGCATGTCCGCATGGTTCTTCAGAGACTTCGTGACAATCAACTTTATGCCAAAATGGAGAAATGTCTGTTTGAATGTCAATCTCTTCCTTTCCTAGGATACTTGGTCTCTGGCCAGGGACTACAAATGGATCCAGACAAACTCTCTGCCGTCTTAGATTGGCCACGCCCCTCCGGACTCCGTGCTATCCAACGTTTTTTGGGGTTCGCCAATTATTACAGACAATTTATTCCACATTTTTCCACCATTGTGGCTCCTATCGTGGCTTTAACCAAAAAGAATGCCAATCCTAAGTCTTGGCCTCCTCAAGCGGAAGACGCCTTTAAACGGCTCAAGTCTGCCTTTTCTTCTGCTCCCGTGCTCTCCAGACCTGACCCATCTAAACCCTTCCTATTGGAGGTTGATGCCTCCTCAGTAGGAGCTGGAGCGGTTCTTCTACAAAAAAATTCTTCCGGGCATGCTGTTACCTGTGGTTTTTTTTCTAGGACCTTCTCTCCGGCGGAGAGGAACTACTCCATCGGGGATCGAGAGCTACTGGCCATTAAATTAGCACTTGAGGAATGGAGGCATCTGCTGGAGGGATCAAAATTTCCAGTTATTATTTACACCGATCACAAGAATCTCTCCTATTTCCAGTCTGCCCAACGGCTGAATCCTCGCCAGGCCAGGTGGTCTCTGTTCTTTGCCCGGTTTAATTTTGAAATTCACTTTCGCCCTGCCGATAAGAACATTAGGGCCGATGCTCTCTCTCGTTCCTCGGATGCCTCGGAAGTAGAGCTCTCTCCGCAACACATCATTCCTCCTGACTGCCTGATCTCCACTTCTCCAGCCTCCATCAGGCAAACTCCTCCAGGGAAGACCTTCGTCTCTCCACGCCAACGCCTCGGAATCCTCAAATGGGGTCACTCCTCCCATCTCGCAGGCCATGCGGGCATCAAGAAATCCGTGCAACTCATCTCTCGTTTCTATTGGTGGCCGACTCTGGAGACGGATGTTGTTGATTTTGTGCGGGCCTGCACTGTCTGTGCCCGGGATAAGACTCCTCGCCAGAAGCCCGCTGGTCTTCTTCATCCTTTGCCTGTCCCCGAACAGCCTTGGTCTCTGATTGGTATGGACTTTATTACAGACTTACCCCCATCCCGTGGCAACACTGTTGTTTGGGTGGTCGTTGATCGATTTTCCAAGATGGCACATTTTATTCCTCTTCCTGGTCTTCCTTCAGCGCCTCAGTTGGCAAAACAATTTTTTGTACAAATTTTTCGTCTTCACGGGTTGCCCACGCAGATCGTCTCGGATAGAGGCGTCCAATTCGTGTCAAAATTCTGGAGGGCTCTCTGTAAACAACTCAAGATTAAATTAAACTTTTCTTCTGCTTATCATCCTCAATCCAATGGGCAAGTAGAAAGAATTAACCAGGTCCTGGGTGATTATTTACGGCATTTTGTTTCCTCCCGCCAGGATGACTGGGCAGATCTTCTACCATGGGCCGAATTCTCGTATAACTTCAGAGTCTCTGAATCTTCTTCCAAATCCCCATTTTTCGTGGTGTACGGCCGTCACCCTCTTCCCCCCCTCCCTACTCCCTTGCCCTCTGGTTTGCCCGCTGTGGATGAAATAACTCGTGATCTTTCCACCATATGGAAAGAGACCCAAAATTCTCTCTTACAGGCTTCATCACGCATGAAGAAGTTTGCTGATAAGAAAAGAAGAGCTCCCCCCATTTTTTCTCCCGGAGACAAGGTATGGCTCTCCGCTAAATATGTCCGCTTCCGTGTTCCCAGCTACAAATTGGGACCACGCTATCTTGGTCCTTTCAAAATTTTGTGCCAGATTAATCCTGTCTCTTACAAACTTCTTCTTCCTCCTTCTCTTCGTATTCCTAATGCCTTTCATGTCTCTCTTCTTAAACCACTCATCATCAACCGCTTCTCTCCCAAACTCATTTCTCCTACTCCTGTCTCCGGTTCTTCTGATATCTTCACCGTTAAGGAGATACTGGCCTCCAAAAAGGTCAGAGGTAAAACCTTTTTTTTAGTGGACTGGGAGGGCTGTGGTCCTGAAGAGAGATCCTGGGAACCTGAGGACAATATCCTAGATAAAAGTCTGGTCCTCAGGTTCTCAGGCTCTAAGAAGAGGGGGAGACCCAAGGGGGGGGGTACTGTTACGCCGAGCGCTCCGGGTCCCCGCTCCTCCCCGGAGCGCTCGCAACATCTTCGCTACGGCAGCGCCCCGGTCAGATCCACTGACCGGGTGCGCTGCGATACCGCCTCCAGCCGGGATGCGATTCGCGATGCGGGTGGCGCCCGCTCGCGATGCGCACCCCGGCTTCCGTACCTGACTCGCTCTCCCTCGTTCCTGTCCCGGCGCGCGCGGCCCCGCTCCCTAGGGCGCGCGCGCGCCGGGTCTCTGCGATTTAAAGGGCCACTGCGCCACTGATTGGCGCAGTGGTTCCAATTAGTGTTTTCACCTGTGCACTCCCTATGTATACCTCACTTCCCCTGCACTCCCTCGCCGGATCTTGTTGCCCTTGTGCCTAGTCAAAGCGTTTCCTTGTGTGTTCCTAGCCTGTGTTCCAGACCTCCTGCCGTTGCCCCTGACTACGATCCTTGCTGCCTGCCCCGACCTTCTGCTACGTCCGACCTTGCTTCTGTCTACTCCCTTGTACCGCGCCTATCTTCAGCAGTCAGAGAGGTTGAGCCGTTGCTAGTGGATACGACCTGGTCACTACCGCCGCAGCAAGACCATCCCGCTTTGCGGCGGGCTCTGGTGAATACCAGTAGTGACTTAGAACCGGTCCACTAGCACGGTCCACGCCAATCCCTCTCTGGCACAGAGGATCCACCTCCTGCCAGCCGGCATCGTGACACGAAAGTGCAAAAACTGAAAAACCCTGAGCCCTTAAGGGGTTAATCTATGTGTCAGTATGATGCTAATGATAAGCACCGAAAAGTAAATTGCACAGATTGCAAAATAGTATGCAATCATTCTTTATTGTACAAACAATAAAAACATCAGCATCCCTCTCCCACCCACTAACAAATCATAACACTCACAAGAGGGAGGAATAAATACATAAGCTTGGTGGACATTGTCCACACCTAATGGATTACAAAGGCAGGGCAACACATATACATGAAATGGATGTTTGAAAAAAGTGCAAATGCAAGAGAAATACATAAAAGTAACACCATAAGGGACCCAATACCTGGCAAAGATACCAAAGGCAATGTCTGTTATGTAGGAAAGCCACTCCTGGAGCCTGTGAGACCCTAACGATAGTTTCACTCAATAGAGCTTCGTCAGGGGATGCCAAAAGCTTTAATTAACCAGCAAAATTGTGGGTTTTGCTGTGGATGTGGTCTAAAGGAAAACTGTCACCTTGATCACCCACACTAAACCCAATACACTGGGTTATAGTGTGGGTGACCAGGCATCCAAAGAGGAGTCACTTACTATAATAGACGCTGTGGTTCCAAAAATATTGGCTGGCGAAGTTCCTCTTCTGAATTCAGGGAGTCGTGTGCAGGAGGCAGGGCCCCTCCGGCTGGCCGCCCCTGTTCTTTCCGTCTTCTCAATCAGCCGTCCCCTTAGTTAGATAGCATATTCATATTCTGCAACTCCACATCCTAGTGACATGAGTTGCATGTCACGTGAGCGCTGCGCTCTGTCCCTAGAGCGCATGCGCTAACAGTTTACATACGGCTCTCATGTCCTGAGCTCTGACTGCTGAAAACAGTCATGTGAGATCTGTATGTAAACTGCCTGTGCATGCGCATGTTCCTATATAGCCGTGCATATTCACATGAAAAAAGACAATGACTTATTCACAAGTTAGTGCTGAAATCTTTCTTCATTGCCATTGTCATTTCAAACAAATTCACTATAATTGATAGCTGATGTGCTTCCTAATACATTTAAAAATCATTTAATTTACTGACTCCTAACCTCAAACAAACTGTTCTAAAATCTTGGCCATTCTGTTGTCCAGTGCCCATTGTTAGGGAAAAATTGTCTCTAGTAACAGCTAGATGAGAACAACCCATAGGAAGTGGGGACAGTACTTAGCATATGCTATGTGCAGGAGAACGGGAGATCAAGTCTGATAGAGACTTGGCTGTAAACCCCGGAAGCTATGCATGCCTGCCAGCTGAAGATAAAAATAATTAATGGCTTTCCTTTTATCTATGACCACCTATGAAGCTTACAGTAGCTGTCATGACATTGCAGAGAGGATTGTGTGCTGGATTGTGTGCTCTATCATCGGCCAGAGAAGTAAGAGCAATAACATCACCTTGTCATCAGATTTAATGTAGCAAACCTACGTTTTTTTATTTTTTATTATTATTTATGTACCCTCAAAGGCTATGCTCATTTCTAATATTTGTGGTAACATTAAGGTTTGCTCCATGACTTTCCAAAATCATTGTAAAATTATGTGATTTCATAACCTGTTGCAAAAAAAAAATGCTTACATTAATATGTAAAAATGTATTGTGTGATCACAACATTAGATTTCAGTCAACCGAGATTTGTCAAGAAGTAAGAAAACATATTAAACACTAAAACAGAAAACAGCATACATACTCTGCCCATAAAGCAGGGATCTATGAGCAATAGACGCCATCCTATAGAAGCAATCACCTTTAATTTGAGGAATTATACATACCGTATATACTCGAGTATAAGCCGAGTTTTTCAGCACGATTTTTCGTGCTGAAAACACCCCCCTCGGCTTATACTCGAGTGAACTCCCCCACCCGCAGTGGTCTTCAACCTGCGGACCTCCAGAGGTTTCAAAACTACAACTCCCAGCAAGCCCGGGCAGCCATCGGCTGTCCGGGCTTGCTGGGAGTTGTAGTTTTGAAACCTCCGGAGGTCCGCAGGTTGAAGACCACTGCGGCCTTCAACATCATCCAGCCCCCTCTCACCCTCTTTAGTTCTGAGTACTCACCTCCGCTCGGCGCTGGTCCGGTCCTGCAGGACTGTCCGGTGAGGAGGTGGTCCGGTGGGATAGTGGTTCCGGGCTGCTATCTTCACCGGGGAGGCCTCTTCTAAGCGCTTCGGGCCCGGCCTCAGAATAGTCACGTTGCCGTGACAACGACGCAGAGGTGCGTTCATTGCCAACGTACTTCTGCGTCATTGTCAAGGCAACGCCTCTATTCCGGGCCGGAAGCGCGGAGAAGAGGCGCCCCCGGTGAAGATAGCAGCCCGGACCACCTCCTCACCGGACCACCTCCTCACCGGACAGCCCTGCAGGACCGGACCAGCGCCGAGCGGAGGTGAGTACTCAGAACTAAAGGGGGTGAGAGGGGGCTGGATGATGTTGAAGGCCGCAGTGGTCTTCAACCTGCGGACCTCAGGAGGTTTCAAAACTACAACTCCCAGCAAGCCCGGACAGCCGATGGCTGCCCGGGCTTGCTGGGAGTTGTAGTTTTGAAACCTCTGGAGGTCCGCAGGTTGAAGACCACTGAGGGCGAATGATGAGAAGAGGATGATGAAGGGGGGGGTGTGGGGATGATGAAGGGGGGGTGGGGATGATGAAGGGGGGGTGTGGGATGATTACAAGGGGATGATGAAGGGGGGATGTGTGGGATGATAAGGGGATGATGAAGGGGGGATGTGTGGGATGATAAGGGGATGATGAAGGGGGGATGTGTGGGATGATAAGGGGATGATGAAGGGGGGATGTGTGGGATGATAAGGGGATGATGAAGGGGGGATGTGTGGGATGATAAGGGGATGATGAAGGGGGGATGTGTGGGATGATAAGGGGATGATGAAGGGGGGATGTGTGGGATGATAAGGGGATGATGAAGGGGGGATGTGTGGGATGATAAGGGGATGATGAAGGGGGGATGTGTGTGATGATGACAAGGGGATGATGATGAGGATGTTAATGACGGGTCTGGATGATTACATGGGGGGATGAGGTATTTCCCACCCTAGGCTTATACTCGAGTTAATAACTTTTCCTGGGATTTTGGGTTGAAATTAGGGGTCTCGGCTTATACTCGGGTCGGCTTATACTCGAGTATATACGGTAATTTATTTATCAATCTTTATTTAAAATAGTTGAAAATATCTCTTCTTGGAAAAATTATTGACCCAGGTGAAGCAGTCAAGGTACTTTACACTCCAATTCTAGGAATTGAGCCTGTACTCAGGTATAGTGTTGCTCGCGAATATTCGCAATGCAAATTTTATTTGCGAATATCGTATATTTGTGAATTTGCGAATATTCGCGAATATAGCACTATATATTCACAATTACGAATATTCTTTTCAGTACACATCACAGTTATCATCCCTCTCTGCTTCCAGCTTGTGTGGTGTAAAGAAGGCTCTAATACTACTGTGTGAGACTGGCGTGCTAATTTTTGTGTATGCGGAATTTTGCATATGCTAATTTTTGCATATGCAATTTTTCACATATGCAAATATTGTTATATGCTTATTTGCACATATGCAAATTTTCGCATATTCAAATATTACCAATATTTACTCAGGTAGTGAAAGTAATGTTATGAGTTATGAGATTCTGACTGTGACTGTTCAGTTGTATGTTTATTATGGGCAATTGTTGCCTACAGGACCCCTTAGAAATTTCTATAATGAGCAGTCCTCTTCTATGATGTTTATAAATTAAATTTAATCATATTTTTGTCACAATTGCATTGTTATCATATTTTATGATAAGGGCTCAGGCATATTGCCTATGCATAGATTTACATTGCATCACATTGAATCTCAGGCAGCAGGCAATGCCTGAAATATCAACAAATCTGTGCAAAAATGTGTGACTTTTTGAGCATGAATGCTGCCCGCACCAAGGGTGCATGAAGAAAGCAAAAAATGCCACAAACTAGAGGAAAAAAACACCATTGCTACAGCATGCTGCATTTTGGAAAAAAAACTGCCAGTGACCCAAAACAAAACACACATGGAAGAAAAAAGGGAGAAAGCATTGTAGACACAGCGTTTATGTCCCTTTTGACTCCGTGTTAACCGTTGTACACATTATTATTATTATTATTTTTTTTGTAAAATGACATGTGTCTTCTATAATGTTTTCTGGTCCTTTTTTTCTGTAGTCCGTTATGAATCAGCGTCTTATTAGTGCACAGACTATTTTTCTGAGCTTTTGTTAGGAGAAACCATTCTGCATTTGCATCCTCAAGGCCACTGAAGAGTTATTATGTTACACAGTACGTATGCCCATAATGACTTGATAACTTGATCCTGTTCCTTCTTATTTCTTAATACCTAGCTCTAAGGATTTACGCAAATCTCATTTTAGGATCACGCCGACCAATTAGGCTTTTTATTGTAAATCAGATGCCAAAAATAGTGAACTGCGAAAATGACTGCGGAAAGGAACTGTCTGAAACAACCTATATTTTTCCCTTTTGTTTAGCATCATGATAATCCAGTTATCAATCACAATGACCTATGAAAAACTCTGCTCCATGTATACTTGATATATATACAGTATTAGGAAGGATAGTGTACCCAGTCTCTTTATACTTCTCATTTACTTCCTGATGTTACGCTGAGCGCTCCGGGCCCCCTGCTGGCCTCGGAGCGCTGACAGCGTGTGTCCCCAGGCAGCGCTCCGGCGTCACAGCGCGTGCATCCCCGCTCTCTAGGGCGCACGTGCACCGGGACTCTTAGATCTGAAGGACCAGTGCACAGGTGATTGGTGCCTGGTCCAATGTGGTTCATTGAGGGTTTAGCTTTGTGAGAGGGAGTGCTGTTTGGACTTAATTAGGCCTCACCTGTGCACTGTCTATAAGTACCGTCTCCTCCCACAGCCTCCTGCCGGATCTTTGTTGCCTTGTGCCTGAAAGAAAGCATTCCTTGTTCCTGTGTTACCCTGCCTGTTGCCGTTCCCGTTGCTACTGACTTCCCCCTGTGATCCTGAGCCCCCTGCCCTGACCATTTGCTACATCTGACTACGCCTTTGCCTGATCCTCTTGTACCTTGCCTTATCTCAGCAGCCAGAGAGGTTGAGTCGCTACTGGGTGGAACGACCTGGGGGTTACTTGCTTTGCGGCGGGCTCTGGTGAAAACCAGTAACTCCTTAGACTCCGTTCCCCTGGTACGGCCCACGTCATCACCTCTCTGGCACAGCGGATCCACCACCAGCCTCCGCTACCAGCTACCAGCCCGGATCCTGACACCTGATTCCCTTTTGCTTTCTCAGTTGCAATGCTGTTTTTATCCTTGAACAACATTAATATCACAGAAAGACCCGAAGGTGCATTCTGCAATGTTAGATCATGGAGCAAACCAAAGATCTTTACTAAGCTGAATATATTTAGTGAATTTACCAATTTGACTCAACTTTGATATAGAATTAAAGAGAAATTGACAGTAAGCGCTGCTCTAAACAATCAATGTTAACACAATGCTCCTCCAGAAAGTAGCATAATCTATTCAGGATAAAATATGCAATATTCTGGTCAGATCTGATAAAGTGCATCAGTCATTTTGAAGGAATTCCCCCAGAACGCTGTATCTGGTTCCCAGCAATATGATATTACTCATAGAGTGGGACCTCATTCATGAAGAATAAGGCTATGTTCACATAGCAGAATTTTCACAATTCCGCAAAAATTCCTTCCAAAGCTTGCTGAATGGAATTGCAGAATTCTGCCAGAATTCAGCCAAAATTTCTATGGAAATTTCTGTGGAAATTCAAGCCCCACTGATTTCAATGGGATGCTGGTAAGACTAGTTTTATATTTTGACAGAATACGGAAAGCAGGATTTCCATGGCAGGCCACCCACTGTGGAAACCTTGCTGTTTGGCAGGGTGATCTTTCTAACTTGATGGTTCCCCTGCGTGCTGATGGTTCCCCTGTAATGGTGAAGGGGGGGGGGGAGTGTCTTGCATAGATTAAGCAGACTTTGACACTGATATTAAAGCAACAATGAGGCCATAGGTACCCTGGTACCCTGGGAACTTGCAGGGTTGAACTTTGCTTAAAGTCAATACACAGAATCCAGATATTAAAGTTACTTTTGCACAGGGTTGCAAAGTCCGAGTACTATTAAGTGAACATGTGGAAAATTGGCAGCAATAACACTGGCTTAGAGTCAATAAGGTGATTCTGACGGTTTTAGTAAGGTCGCTATTGTGGTTCACTGTGGTCCAACTACTTTAAGACTTTACTCACAGTTTTGAAGCACAATGCCCTATGCATAGAGTGTACACTGAAGAACTTGTTGTGATGTGGAAGCCCACAAAAGTTGTGCTTGCAGAAGGGTCCTTGTTCAGCTGGTTCTCTATTTATGACTAGAAGATTTTCTTTCTCCCAGTAGGAAAGAGCATTGTTGAAGAAGCTTGCCTTCATAGCATGACTTGAATTAGTTCTCTGGTGTAGACAAGACCTCATCAGAGCTGGAAGACGTCCTCCCCTCTGACTCAGCCCTCTGGGGTAGGGGGGTTGCCCTAAGAAACCCCTCTCTCACTTCAAAAGAAATAAACTGTGAAGAGTGATGTGACCAATGACCCACTCATCATGTACAAATAAAAATGCCAAAGTTAACCCTTACACATCCACAATACCTTAGTGTTTGCTGATCTAGCAGTATGACATACAAAATGACAGTTATACATTACACTTATGTGAATTCAAATAGAGAAAACAGACATGGTTGCACATCAACAACATGCACAATGATCAGCAACCTTTATTAAACTAACAGGTCGTTATTGTACTTCATGATCATGAAGTGCAAGCCCGCTAGCCATGTCATGGCCACCTGTAAGTAGCAGGTCCCTTACGTCCCTAGCATAAAATGGCGCAGCACTGAGCGGCAACCACCACCACCGCAACAACAGTGCCCACAGGTGGAACGATCCACTGGCAGAGTGGCAGTCCCAGGGCTGCGCCTTCCCACAGACATGGCGCTATGGCAGCAATGGATGCCGCGCAGCACCACGCCAGTGTGAACAAGGTGTAAAAGCTCACTTACCATATGCTCCCAGTCAGAGACTGGGAGGCTGCCAGAAATAAAGGGGTCCTGTGCAGCTTCCTGCTAAATTAGATATGTCTGGGCTGAGGGGGAGGAGCAGAGTGCAGAGCATGTAAAAAAAAATAGAGGGGGGTAGAAAACACAATGTGAATTCAAACAGAGAAAACAGACATGGTCGCACATCCACAACACGCACAATGATCTAATGCTTCTCAACAACATTTATTAAACTAACAGGTCATAAGTGTACTTTATGATCATGAAGTGCAAGCCCGCTAGTCACGTCACGGCCACCTGTAAGTAGCGGGTCCATAGCATAAAAAGGCGTAGCACTGAGCGGTGACCACAACCGCCGCAACACTAGTGCCCACTGGGGGAACGACCCACTGGCAGAGCAGCCCCATTGCCACTAAAACCAGTCCGAGGGCTGTGGCTCCCCACAGACACGGCACCGCGGCAGCAATGGACACCGCACAGCACCACACCAGTGTGAACAAGGTGTAAAAGCTCACTTACCATATGCTCCCAGAGATTGGAAGGCTGCCAGAAATTAAGGGGTCCTGTGCAGCTTCCTGCTAATTTAGATATGCCTGGGCTGAGGGGGAGGGGCAGAGTGCAGACCAAGTAAAAAAAAAAGAAGAGGGGGATAGAAAACACAATGTGAATTCAAATAGAGAAAACAGACATGGTCGCACATCCACAACATGCACAATGATCTAATGCTTTTACATATATTAACCCCTTAACCCCTTAAGGACCAAGGACGTACCGGTACGTCCTTGGTCCTGCTCTTCTGATATAACGCAGGGTTACACAGTAACCTCACATCATATCACGGCGGGCCCGGCGTCATAGTGAAGCCGGGACCCGCCTCTAATAGCGTGCAGCGCCGATCGCGGTGCCGCGCGCTATTAACCCTTTAGCCGCGCGCTCAGAGCTGAGCCGCGCGGCTAAAAGTGAAAGTGAAAGCTCAGTCGGGCTGTTCGGGATAGCCGCGGCTAATCGCGGCATCCCAAACAGCTGACAGGACAGCGGGAGGGCCCCTTCCTGCCTCCTCACTGTCCGATCGCCGAATGACTGCTCAGTGCCTGAGATAAAGGCATAAGCAGTCATGCGGCAGAATCGTTGATCACTGGTTTCTTATGAGAAACCAGTGATCAACATAGAAGATCAGTGTGTGCAGTGTTATAGGTCCCTATGGGACCTATAACACTGCAAAAAAAAAGTGAAAAAAAAAGTGAATAAAGATCATTTAACTCCTCCCCTATTAAAAGTTTGAATCACCCCCCTTTTCCAATAAAAAAAAAACACAGTGTAAATAAAAATAAACATTTATGGTATCACCGCGTGCGGAAATGTCCGAATTATAAAAATATATCATTAATTAAACCGCTCAGTCAATGGCGTGCGCGCAAAAAAATTCCAAAGTCCAAAATAGTGCATTTTTGGTCACTCTTTTATATCATTTAAAAATGAATAAAAAGCGATCAATAAGTCCTATCAATGCAAAAATGGTACCGTTAAAAACTTCAGATCACGGCGCAAAAAATTAGCCCTCATACCGCCCCATACACGGAAAAATAAAAAAGTTATAGGGGTCAGAAGATGACAATTTTAAACATATTAATTTTCCTGCATGTAGTTATGATTTTTTCCAGAAGTCCGACAAAATCAAACCTATATAAGTAGGGTATCATTTTAATTGTATGGACCTACAGAATAAATATCAGGTGTCATTTTTACCGAAAAATGTACCACGTAGAAACGGAAGCCCCCAAAAGTTACAAAACAGCGTTTTTTTTTCAATTTTGTCGCACAATGATTTTTTTTCCCCGCTTCACCGTAGATTTTTGGGCAAAATGACTGACATCATTACAAAGTAGAATTGGTGGCGCAAAAAATAAGCCATCATATGGATTTTTAGGTGCTAATTTGAAAGAGTTATGATTTTTTAAAGGCAAGGAGCAAAAAACGAAAATGCAAAAACGGAAAAACCCCCGGTCCTTAAGGGGTTAAGGACCAGGCCCATTTTGGCCTTAAGGACCAGACCAATTTATTTTTGCATTTTCGTTTTTTCCTCCTCGCCTTCTAAAAATCATAACTCTCTTATATTTCCATCCACAGACCCATATGAGTGCTTGTTTTTTGCGTCACCAATTTTACTTTGTAAATACATCACTTATTTTACCATAAAATGTACGGCGCAACCAAACAAATATTATTTATGTGGGAAAATTGAAAAGAAAACCGAAATTTTGCAAATTTTGGAAGGTTTTGTTTTCACGCTGTACACTTTCCGGTAAAAATGACATGTTTTTTTTATTCTGTGGGTCAATATGATTAAAATGATACCCATCATTATATGCTTTTCTATAATTGTACCGCTTAAAAAAAATCTCAAACCATTTTAACAAAATTAGTATGGTTGAAATTGCCCTATTTTGACCATCTATAACTTTCAAATTTTTCCGTATATGGGGTGATATGAGGGCTCATTTTTTGCACCATGATCTGTAGTTTTTATCAGTACCACTTTTGGTTAGGTTTTACTTTTTATAAATTTTTTATTAATTTTTTGGGAATAAAATGTGACAAAAAAGCAGCAATTTTTGACATTTTTTATTTTCTTTACGTTTACGCCGTTCACTGTACGGGATGATTAACAATATATTTTAATATTTCAGACTTTTAGGCACGCGGCGATACCAAATATGTGTATTCATTATTTTTTTACGCTTTTTGGGGGGTAAAATGGAAAAATGGACGTTTTACTTTTTTATTGGGGGAGGGGATTTTTCACAGTTTTTTACTTTTTTAGTTTAAATTTTTTTACTTTTTTTTTTTGTACACTTTTTATGTCAGTTGATTGCTAATACTGTGCAGTGCTATGTATAGGACACAGCACTGCTTAGTATTATCGGTCATCTTCTGCTCTGGTCTGCTCGATCGCAGACCAGAGCAGAAGACCCCGGGAGACAGCCAGAGCCAGGTGAGGGGACCTCTAGCCGCCATGCTCGATGATCGGATCCCTGTGGCAGCACTGCGGGCGATCCGATCCTCCATGCAAAGTACCGCACAGCTGCAGATGCCATGATCTGTATTGATCACGGCATTAGAGGGGTTAATGGCGGACATTCGCGCGATCGCAGATGCCTGCCATTACCGGCGGGTCCCTGGCTGCTGATAGCAGCCGGGACCTGCCGGACATGACGCGAGCGCCGCTCCGGTGCTCGCGATCATGTCGGCGCGTAAATGTACGTCATGGTGCGCTAAGTACCACGTCACCATGACATACATTTACGTCCATTGTCATTAAGGGGTTAAAGCACCACGCCAGTGTGAACAAGGTGTAAAAGCTCACTTACCATAATTACACTTATGATACTTAAAGGGGTACTCCGGTGGAAATTATAATTTTTTTTCATATCAACTGGTTCCAAAAAGTTTAACAGATTTATAAATGACTTCCTTAAAAAAAAAATCCTAATCCTTTCAGTACTTATCACCTACTGTATGCTCTAGAGAAAGTTGAGTTTTTTTTTCCAGTTTGACCACAGTGCTCTCTGGTGACACCTCTGTCCATGCCCAGAGCAGGAGAGATTTGCTATGGGGATTTGCTCCTGCTCTGGGCAGTTCCTTACATGACAGAGGTGTCAGAAGAGAGCACTGTGGTCAGAAAGACAGAAAAGAAACTTCCTCTGGAGTATGCAGCAGCTGATAAGTACTGGAAGGATTACAATCTTTGTAGAGGGAATTTGCAAATCTGTTTAACTTTCTGGCAAGAGTTGAAAAAAAAAATAATGTTTTCCACCGGAGTACCCATTTAAAGACAGATACAGACATTTAACAAAAGGAATTTCTTAACCACTCTACAAATAAAACAGGTGAACCTCTAAACAGCAAATTAAATTCCGTTTGTCTTTTTTTTCTTCTTTTTTTACATCTAAAATTATTGAATATCATCAATTTATGTCAGCACTTGCACAGACAGTGACAACTTGCACCTGTTGCTATGCAATGGTCTAAATACAATTGGGATTTCCCTGACAGAAGTGCAATGATAAAAACAGATCTGAAAGACCTGTAATGAATAGTTACAATGGAGAACGAATTTCTTTTTTTCCATCATTATTTTTACCAATTTATTTTTAGAACTTTTCATCTTGGTGACTTTTCATTTTCATCTTGGTGACTCCACACTTGATGGAATGGTTACAGATTTTACCTGCTGATTTGTGAAGTTGAGGTCCACAGTAAATTACAATACTAAGCAATTGGATCCGTATACTGCAGACTGTTTCAATGTATACAAAGGAGCATAGAATATGCAGCATGTTCATTTTTTATAGATTTGTTTTACTTTTTACAGAGGATTTCATGACTTTCAAAGTGACAGGGTTGAAATCAGTGGTAAATCCACAACTAAATCCAACATATGTCCTTTGCGCAATTTGTTTCATTGTAGAGAATAGGATATTCTGACTACAGACACAGAGATTTGGGCACAACTCTTTCCTAACTATAAATGAGGATCATAGGACAGAGACCTACACCAATGATATTTCAGTGTCTTATTGACAAATTAAAAGATGACTGAAAGTAACCATCCCCTTTAAGTAAAGAACAATTATAGGCTATCATAACTGTAGTACACACATAAAAACATACATACAGTACAACGCCCAGACCTAACCCTTTCCCTTGGCATGCCTTCTGGGCTTTAATGCTCAAGTATTTTTTTGTTTATTTTCATCATTACTTTTTAAATGCTGCAACTTTTTTATTTTTAGTAATTTTAAATTTCACCATTTTGGCTTTCTTATATTTCTTTGGTTATTTTTTTTTTTTAACTCTATAGTTTACAGAGGAAAATGAAAAAATTAGATTTTTTCATTTATTTTTTGCTGTTTACATTTACGCTGTTCACCAAATGGTAAAAATAATATTGTGTGGGCCGGTATGCTAATAGCTGTACCAAACTGTTATGTATTTTTTTGTTTACATTATACTACTTTGGCCCAATAGAAACATTAAAGGAAAACTGTCACCCTGATCACCCACACTAAACCCAATACACAGGGTTATAGTGAGGGTGACCAGGAGTGCAAAGAGAGGTCACTTACCAAATTCCATCCAGTGGCTCCTGTGATATTGCTGACGAAAATCCCATTCTTAATTCCGTTAGGCGGGGCCCCGATTGCTGTCTCCCTGCTTCTATCTGCCTCCTGAAACAATCTGCCTCTATTATTATAATCAAATTCTGCGCTGCGCTCTGAGGCAGGAGTGCAAGCGCAGTTAGATTACAAACAGCTCTCACATCCTAGTGACATGAATCGCATGTCACGTGAATGCTGCGCTCCGAGGCTGGTCTGGCAAGAAGAGCTCTCACGTCACTAGGACGTGAGAACTGTTTGTAAACTAAGTGCACTTGCGCTCTTCCCTCAGAGCCCAGCACAGAATTTGAATATGCTAATAGAGGCAGATTGTTTCAGGAGGCAGAAAGAAGCAGAGGACGGAAACCCATCGGGGCTCCGCCTCCTGCGTGCAGGTAATCAAATTGAGAATGGAACTTTTGTCGGGCAATATCACAGGAAACACTGGATGGAATTTGATAAGTGACTCCTCTTTGCTCTCCTGGTCACCCACACTATAACCCTGTGTATTGGGTTTAGTGTGGGTGATCAAGGTGACAGTTTTCCTTTAAAGGAGAAGTCCCATGCTAAAAAAACGTGTCCCCTAGGGGATACGTTTTAGATCACTGGGGGTCCGACAGCTGGGACCCCCGTGATCTCCTGTACAGGTCCCCTGCTCTCCTCTGGAATGGCACATCACGACCCCCGCATTGGAACTGGAGCCGCCAGGTCCCCACCATATATCTCTATGGGAGAGACATTCAGCTATCTTCAGACTCTCCCATAGAGCTATATGGAGGGTGCGTGGCGGCCCCTGCTTCGGGGTGGGGGGGCCATGACGTTCTGCTCCCAGGAAGAGCCGGGCCCGTTCCCAGCTGTCGGCATAGGACTTCTCCTTTAAAAAATAAAATAGTGCTGTCAGGTTTTAACCTTTTCTTGTTTTTAAAGGTTTTTTTAGTATTATTTTGGTATACATATAACTTTGCGATCATTTTCTTTTTTGGGAGGTGGAGTAACAAAATACAGCAATCTTGGTGTTTTTTTTAAATAATACAGCATTCAAGGTGTGGGTTCAATAATAACAAAATGCTATTGTTTGAGTCATAATGGATGTGGAGATATATGTTTGTATATACATATATATTTTTAGGATGTTTGTAACTTATCATATGCAGAATTAATGATTTGATCACATCATGTAAAGGGTTAATCTACAGGATCAGAAGACCAGGATGAGCTACTATCTATTCACAGGAGACCTGCACTAGGGCTGGGCGGTATGACCAAATGTGTGTATCACGGTATTTTTGTGACTTTCGGCGGTTCCACGGTATATAACGGTATTTCCTCCTCCCCCCCCAAATTAATTATCAGCCCAGCGCTGTGCTGTTCTGCCCCCCCCCCCAATTAATTATCAGCCCAGTGCTGTCCCCATCGGGGTAAATACTCACATGTCACCCGCTAGCGCTGCCCTCCTCCTTTGTTGCCGGCGCTGACACAAGGTAAACAAAATTAACTAACGCGTGTTCCTACATCGGCCTTACGCTGGGGACGGGAACGTCGGACAGCCGTCAGCCTATCACTGGCCACAGCGATTTTCCGCCTCGGCCGCTGATAGGCTGAGCCCACTGTCATGTAAGGAGCTCTGGACGGCTTCATACATGACAGTGGGCTCAGCCTATCAGCGGCCAAGGCGGAACATCGCTGCGGACGGTGATAGACTGATGGCTGTCCGACGTTCCATTCCCTAGGAAGCAGATGAGGCCGGTACCTGACCAACGGGAGGTAAGATAAAGTTTATTTTGTTTATTTTTTGCAGCCCAGGCATAGGGATACCACACAGTATAGAGCAGTGGTCTTCAACCTGCCGACCTCCAGATGTTTCAAAACTACAACTCCCAGCATACATGCTGAGAGTTGTAGTTTTGCAACATCTGGAGGTCCGCAGGTTGAAGACCACTGGTTTAGAGTGTCAGCGTCGGCAGCCGCAACAAACAGGAGGATGGGGATGGGGACAGCGCTAGGCTGATAATTAATTGGGGGGGCAGAACAGCGCTCGCGGGCAACATATGATTAGTTCCCGGATGTGGGGATAGCGCTGGGCTAATTCATTCATTCCCAAGGGGGAGAAGCCAAACCGATATTGCAGTATGGGTTAAAATTCACATTGTGCAGCACAAAAATGTCAGTATTCGATATGAACCGGTATATCGCCCACCCCTAACCTGCACCACCTCATTCTAGACCCGCTAGGATAAGTACCCTTAATGATCACTGTAAAAAAAAGCATATGGATGGTCATTGAGAGGTTAATTGTATTACTATAGGTATTAAGGATGTAAAGATAGCACTCATACACGGGGCCTGAAGTGATCTAAAGGTCTCTTCACATAAGAAGACAGCAGAATTATAAACAGCTCATGGCAGCTTTGGGGTCTTGAAAAAATGACACAATAAAAATTATTTTATTTGCTAATTCCTGGCTCACTCCATTGACTATAAATCTACAGATTTCTTCTTTCAGTCTATAATTCTCTACATTCTTTCAGTTTATAAGGCTCTACATTAGTTTAGGAATATAGTCAAGTATCAAGATACTGCTAGGTTGCCAATATTGGTCTGAACTATAGTAAGACACAAACACTGATGCATTACTGCATCTTCGTGGTATAAGTTCAGTGAACGGTTATTGATTTGTCCACTTATAGATCACATTAAATGACAACAGTAAGGCAGAAATGACAATACATTTAACAATGATGTATAATAACAGCACAAAGCACCTTAACCATCATACTTTATAGATTCTTTCTTCTGCTCTTTTGTTTGTTGGAATGTGAATTAATAACTATTCCTCTAATCCCCCCACCATATACACTGACAGTGGTGCCAGAATCACAGGTGACTACTAAGCAAATGCTCTGGAAGGATATTAATATGTTACTGTACGTGTTTATGAACATCATAGTACTTTAGGTTGTAGATAGAGATGAGCGAATCGAAGCTGACAAACTCAAATTAGTTACAAATTTCAGGAAATATTTGATTTGCAACAAATGCAAATATCGCCGCGATTCTATTGTGCAAATTGCTTCATTAAACTCGATTTACTGCCATGCATGGGGCTGGGAAGGCGGGAAGGCAAGGTGGGAAGGGAAGTAGGATGACCCTGAATCACATGCAGGATGCAGCCTATCAGCAGCCAGTCACCCCTGTGATGTCACAGCCCTACATAATCGGCAGCCATAATTCCGGCTCCTCACTTTATTACAATACACTGCAAAAGGATCATAGGACGTAGAGCTTGTGTTTTTGTGTCTTACAGCAGAGAAAAGTGTAGTCCAGAAGTGTTTAACATCCTCCTAGTCACATCAGTGTTCTGGTGGACAGAGAGCATTGTTTTTTTTACTGAAAAGGATTTTTGCTGCAGCTGCAGGCATTAACCTCCCAGTCACTTTCTTCGGCATAGTATTACAGAGAGGGGCAGATAGCTGTGTGTTGCCTCATACATTTCAACAAGCTGCATCAACTTCATAAACCTTAGCAGAGGAGGCAGGAATAATTTTTCAGTGCAATTCAGTGTATTTGTTCCACAAAAAAAATCATCTGCTGGTTACTCTAGTCTGTTGACGGTATAATACCCAGCAGTCCATCCCTAATAGTCTTTGACAGAGTGCAATTTTGTGTTTAGTACACAGCTTTTTTGGCAGCAGCACTGTTGTGTACTGCTGGTGTTTTATATTTACCTGTTTTTTTAAGGGTACTGTAGCACATTTTTCTGCTTTCATAAGTACATACCGCATACGTACATCTGAGTAGTGTACTATTTTGTACCTTTTAATTTGTCAAGGGCCTACATACTGTGAAAGGACAGACAAAAGTAATCACCAGCTTATGTTTAACAAAGATACAGAGTTTTTAGGCATACTGTAGCGCATTTTTCTGCCCCCATAAGTGCATTCCGCATATGTAGATCTAAGTAGTGTACTATTTTGTACCTGTTAATCTGTCAAGGGCCTACATAGTGTGAAAGTCCAGACAAAAGTACTCACCGGCTGGTGTTGTATTCAGATACTTTTTTAAGTGTACTGTAGAACATTTTTCTGCCCATCATCAGTGCATAACACATACCTACATCTAAGTGGTGTACTATTTTGTACCTGTTATTCTTTCAAGGGCCTAGATACTGTGAAAGGCCAGCCAAAAGTGCACAACTGCCCCTGCTCGTCAATTAACATGGTCATCCACTTCATCACAAGTGACATCTGACACCCCCAGTCAACAGTCGGTGGGTTCCTCAGACACAACCCTCAGTTGGCATGGCCCAAGAGCAGTCTCTGTACTCACATTGCTTCTGTCCTATGCTGTTCCCTCCCCTAAAGAAGTATCTTATGCTGTGGGTTCGGCTCCACTATTCAGTGAGGACGATCTAATAGAGGACAATCAGCAACTACTGCCCAGCCAAGAAGTGGAGGAGACATCTAAGCGAGCAAGTAGTGATGAGGAGAGTCACGGGTGGGAGATGGTTTTGCCAGTGTTCAGGCTCCAGAAGCAGACACTGTTGAGGAACCTGAGGAGGACATCAGTGACATGCAGACTTGTTGATGATGATGAAGCCGATCGCAACTGGGAGCTGAGTGCAGAAGGAGCTTCATCATCATCAGGAGAAGAGAGTTGTAGGTTGCCGGTGAGGCAGCAGCTGAGCCAGCAAGGTTGTAGAATGGTTGGCAGCCAGCATGGTGGCAGAAGTGGAAATTCGGGAGCCAAATGTGCCCGGGGGAGACCACCTGCTTCGCGGCAGCCTACCTTCCTGGAAGGTAGTGAAACAGAGGTTCCTGGAGTCGGTAGCAGTAGCAGTCAATTAGTGCAGACTGTTGGTGGGAAAATCAGCTACTCGGCGGTGTGGCAGTTTTTCATCAAGCGTCTGGAGGAGGTTCACATAGCCACAAGCAAGATATGTCGGCAGAAGGTGAAGCGTGGCCAGGGTCCCAATGTTGGCACCACGGCTCTACGTCAACATATGCTTCACCACCATAAAGTGGCCTGGAAGAACCGTGGCTCCAATGTAGTGGTCCAGCCTGCTGCATCACCCAGTGGCACGCCGCTCCCTCCTTCATCCAGCCAAGGCTCCACCACCTCAGCCGAAAGGGAGCTGTGTGTCATACCCTCCTTCTGTCGCTCCAGATGCTCCTGCTCTTCCTACTTTTAGTCAGCCATTCCGCCAACAATCCATCGGCGAAGCCATGTCCAAGAGACAACAGTATGCGCCAAATCATCCAACGGCGCAGAAGCTGAATGTGCTCCTGTCTAAGTTGCTGGTGCTGCAGTCCCTCCCTTTTCAAGTGGTGGACTCCTTGCCAGTCCTTGAGCCTGTCAGTGTGTACCAAAGTGCACGGCAGCGCTGAAGTCTGGAGCTGTAACTATGGTCAGAGACAATACATGTACTTTACGACTCACTGGGTGAATGTGGTTCCTGCACAGCCATTCATAAAGAAATCAGAGCATGGCTTACTCCACGAACCATGGTGACTGACAACAGGAAGACAACAGGAAGAACATCTTGCTTGCGCTGCGACTGGGAAGGCTGAGCCACGTGCCCTGCATAGCACACGTGTTCAATCTGGCTGTGAAGCAGTTCCTGAAGTGTTCCCCCCATTTTCAAGACACCCTAACAATGGGAAGGGATCTTTGCATGCACTTCAGCCACTCGTACACCGCAAAGCACACCCTCCTTGAGCTGCAGCGTCAGAACAGTATCCCCCAACATAATCTGATTTGTGACATTGCCACACATTGGAATTCCTCCCTCCATATGTTGGACCGACTGTACGAACAGAGAAGAGCCATCACCAACTTTTAGATGATCCAAGCAGATAGGGGTATTCCCCTGTGTAACTTAAACGTGAACCAGTGGCAGCTCATATGTGACACCTGCCATTTGCACAGGCCCTTTGAGGAAGCCACATTATTTGTAAGTCACCAGAATTACGGGATGAACTACGTAATTCCACTGCTTCATTTCTTACAACACATTTTGGAAACGATGGCTGGTCAGGGCACTGGAGATGTGGTGCCTACATCTCACGGCCACATGAGCCCTGTGGGGGCTGAACTGGAGGAGGGGGAGGGGCACAGTGGAGCACAGTTTAGGTTTCACCAAATGGGTGGTTTTTCTAGTCATCTGACAGGAGAGGAGGAGCAGGAGCAGCTAGAGGAGCTAGAGGGTTATGAAGAAGGCAAGACAGAGGACCCAGACACACCGTGGCAGTATGCAGTGGAGATGGAGGCAGGGAGTCCCTCTGAGTCACTTGCACAAATGGAACGATGCATGCTCACTTGCTTGCATAGTGACGGCTGAATTGTCACCATTCAGCAGCGGGATGACTTCTAGATCTCCACCTTATTGGACCCTCGCTACCGCTAGGGGCCTTTTGTACACCCACTGAGAGGGAGGACAAAATGATCTACTACAGAGGCATCCTATGTAGTCAGTTGGCCCATGCCTATCGGTGCTATTGTCCATCCTCTCGCAGGTCTGAATCAGGGGGCCCAATGAGCTCAACTTCAACTGCCATGGCTGCTGGGGAGGGGTTAGGTGGCAGGAGCAGTACCAGCTCCATCAGCAGCAGCCTGAGTCTACAGTCACTGGTGAGTAGCTTTCTTCACCCGCATAGTGAAGCAACTCATCAGCAGCAGGTACACCTGGAACTGAACCAGCAGGTGGTGTCATACCTTGACATGCCCAGGCCACCACACCTTGAAGATCTGCTGGACTTCTGGGCAGCCAGAAAACTTGATTTATGGCTGCAACTAGCAGAGTTTTCCCTGAAAAAGCTGCCCTGCTCGGCCAATAGTGTGCTATCAGAGCGTAGAAGTAATTTACAAATCTGTTTAACTTTCCGGAGCCAGTTGATATATAAAAAAAAGTTTTTGCCTGGAATACCGTATATACTCGAGTATAAGCCGACCCGAGTATAAGCCGAGACCCCTAATTTCAACCCAAAATTGCAGGAAAAGTTATTGACTCGAGTATAAGCCGACCCGAGTATAAGCCGAGACCCCTAATTTCAACCCAAAATTGCAGGAAAAGTTATTGACTCGAGTATAAGCCTAGGGTGGGAAATACATCATCCCCCCCCTGTCATCATCCAGACCCCCGTCATTAACATCCTCATCATCATCACGGCCTGTCATCATCCAGACCCTCATCATCATCACCTGTCATCATCCCCTTGTCATCATCCCACACATCCCCCCTTCATCATCCCCTTGTCATCATCCCCACCCCCCTTCATCATCCCCTTGTCATCATCCCCACCCCCCTTCATCATCCCCTTGTAATCATCCCCACCCCCCTTCATCATCCCACCCCCCCCCTTCATCATCCTCTTGTCATCATCACACACCCCCCCTTCATCATCCTCTTCTCATCATCCGCCCTCAGTGGTCTTCAACCTGTGGACCTCCAGAGGTTTCAAAACTACAACTCCCAGCTTGCTGGGAGTTGTAGTTTTGAAACCTCTGGAGGTCCGCAGGTTGAAGACCACTGCGGCCTTCGACATCATCCAGCCCCCTTTCGCCCCCCTTTAGTTCTGTACAGTACTCACCTCCGCTCGGCGCTGGTCCGGTGCTGCAGGACTGTCCGGTGAGGAGGTCGTCCGGTGGGATAGTGGTTCCGGGCTGCTATCTTCACTGGGGGCGCCTCTTCTCCGCGCTGCGGGCCCGGAATAGAGGCGTTGCCTTGACAATGACGCAGAAGTACGTTGGCAATGAACGTACCTCTGCGTCGTTGTCAAGGCAATGTGACTATTCTGGGGCCGGGCCCGAAGCGCTTAGATGAGGCCTCCCCGGTGAAAATAGCAGCCCTGAACCACTATCCCACACAGGTGAGTACTGTACAGAACTAAAGGGGGGTGAGAGGGGGCTGGATGATGTCGAAGGCCGCAGTGGTCTTCAACCTGCGGACCTCCGGAGGTTTCAAAACTACAACTCCCAGCAAGCCCGGACAGCCGATGGCTGCCCGGGCTTGCTGGGAGTTGTAGTTTTGAAACCTCTGGAGGTCCGCAGGTTGAAGACCACTGCGGATGGGGGAGTTCACTCGAGTATAAGCCGAGGGGGGTGTTTTCAGCACGAAAAATCGTGCTGAAAAACTCGGCTTATACTCGAGTATATACGGTACCCCTTTAATGATGCTGCTGGGCCTGGGTCTGGGAATAAAATTTTGTTATTGTAGCACTAGCTATCCAAAATCTCCAGTTTAAATTTCAGAATTCAGTTTTTAATCTTAGGGATTATGAAGCCCTAGTGTCTACTCATGCTGCTGCCAACTCCAGGCTGTGCCATTCAGACACTATATGGTCTCCACATGCTTCAGCCAACTCCAGGCTTTGTCATTCAGGCAATATATGGTTTACTGATGCTGCTGGGCCTGGGTCTGGGAATAAAAATTTTGTTATGGTAGCACTAGCTACCCAAAATCTTCAGTTTAAATTTTAAAATTAGTCTTTTTATCTTAGGGATTGTGTAGCCCTAGTGTCTCCTAATGCTGCTGCCAACTCCAGGCTGTGCCATTCAGCCAATATATGGTTTACTGATGCTGCTGGGCCTGGGTCTGGGCCTAAAAAAAATTCATGGTAGCACTAGCTACCCTAAATCTTCAATTAAAATTTCAAAATCCATATTTTATTCTTAGGGATTGTGAAGCCCTGTTGTCTACTCATGCCACTGCCAACTCCTGGCTGTGCCATTCAGACACTATATGGTCTAGTCATGCTTCAGCCACCTCCAGGCTGCATCATTCAGCCAATATATGGTTTACTGATGCTGCTGGGCCTGGGCCTGGGCCAAAAATTTTTTATGGTAGCACTAGCTACCATAAATCTTACATTTAAATTTCAAAATTCATCTTTTAATCTTAGGGGTTGTGAAGCCCTCTTGTCTACTCATGCTTCCGCCAGCTCCACACTGTGTCATTCAGCCACTATATGGTCTCCACATGCTGCCAACACCTCAATGCTGTGTAATTCAGCCACTATATGGTCTCCTCGTGCTTCAGCCACCTCCAGGCTGTTTCATTCAGCCAATAAATGGTTTACTGATGCTGTTGGGCCTGGACCTAAACATTTTTTATGGTAGCACTAACTACCATAAATCTTCAATTTAAATTTGATGATTAATCTTTAATCTTAGGGATTGTAAAGCCCCAGTGTCTTATCATGCTTCTTCCAGCTCCAGGCTGTTTCATTCCGCAACTATATGGTCTCCTCATGCACCCAACCCCTTCATGCTGTGTCATTCAGCCACTATATGGTCTCCTCATGCTTCAGCCACATCCAAGCTGTGTCATTCAGCCACTATATGGTCTCCTCATGCTGCCAACACCTCCACGCTGTGTCATTTAGCCACTATATGGTCTCCTCATGCTGCCAACACCTCCATGCTGTGTCATTCAGACACTATATGGTCTCCTCATGCTGCCAACACCTCCACGCTGTGTCATTCAGCCACTATATGGTCTCCTCATGCTGCCAACACCTCCACGCTATGTCATTCAGCCACTATATGGTCTCTCATACTGATGCCACCTCCAGGCTCTGTCATTGTGCAGCTCTGCGGCAGTGATTCTAAAAGAGATGCCTGTAATCTGCATGTCATACTGAATAACAGTATTATACCACTACCCCTGCACACTCCATATGCGTGTTAGAACACAGCAAAGTGTTCTACACCCCTATGGAGGCTCTCTGTAGGCCAGAAATAGCTGTTTTCAAAAAATTCGGCAAATCGGCCGACTCAGATTTTATTAAAAGTTTGCTCATCTCTAGTTGTACAGTTAAGCGTTCTCACCAGGCATCTATGCTTGGGGGCGAAATACCTTTCTAAAAGACACGGGTACTGTAGAATGAACAGTACATGAAAGGTGCAAAACAATAAAGCAGTGATGTTGGTTACAAAAGGAGGCAATCATGGTAAACAAAGATTTCATTAAAGGAGTACTCTGGGGAATTAAAGGGGTATTCCAGGCCAAATTTTTTTTTTTTATATATCAACTGGCTCCGGAAAGTTAAACAGATTTGTAAATTACTTCTATTAAAAAATCTTAATCCTTCCAATAGTTATTAGCTTCTGAAGTTGAGTTGCTGTTTTCTGTCTAACTGCTTTCTGATGACTCACGTCCCAGGAGCTGTGCAGCTCCTATATAGAGCAATTTACCCTCTTAGGTTGTCAATTAAATGCATGAAATGAGGGAATTACATAAATGAGCCATCCACTCTGTTTCTGTCCATATCCTTCTTTGAAAGCAGCCCCCACCCTCCTGAGAGACACAGACCATGTGGTTTCTGCCCTCAACTGATGAGTCGTGTTCTCTTTAGTGCTGACAGCTAGGAGGTGTGTGCAGCCTCAGCCAATCAGACACTGAACCTCTCTCTGCTGCTCAGAGAAGGAGGGTGGGGGTGGCTGAGCAGAGCTGCAATGATTGTTGGGAGATGTAGGCAAGGGGAGAGATGCATGGCAAAGAATACCAAGCCGCCAGTGAAGACAACATAGGCCACTGGAGCCATGCATATCAGGGAGGATGGTTTACAGGGAACATATCCAGGAAGTGTGGTGGAGTACCCCTTTAAATCCTGATTCCGGAGACCGCAGAAAGAATAGACATGCCTATTCTTTCTGCGGAGTCCGCACGGAAATGTATTGCCATCAATGAGATGGCACACTTTGCGAGAGGTCCTAGCGCCGGCTTGTTCCACTTTTTCAGCATGTTCCGCTGTTGGTGGAATGTCTGCAAGGAGTTTTTCCATGTGGACATTCCACTGTGTGAACATAGCCTTATATGTATATAATCAGCTGCAGATTGATTGTGTTGCTACCTATTGACTTTAATAGGCCTGCAGCAAATCAGCAATAGTAGTGAAGGATTTGCAAATTTGCTCTGGACCTACTAAAGTCAATAGCCCTGATTTACTAATGTAAACCCGATGTTTTGTCAGGTTGTGCGCCAACTCTCCATTCTACTGAGAAAACCCGAAAAAGGGGTGTGGTCATCTGGAAAAGGGTGTGTGGCTACAGTAAAGGGGGCGTGTTCCCGACATTTTCACAAAAAAACAACATATTTACTAAGGTTTCCACATAAAATGTGATGGATTTGAGCTGAGGAAAACCAGAGAGATCAGAGGATGTGTAAAAAAAGCTAAATGTAGGGAATGTGGAAAATGTAGGGAAACCTTAGTAAATACCGTGGAAAATAAATTCTAGGGAATTAAAACCCACAAAGAAAACCACACTCCACTCTTAGTAAATCAGGGCCAAGGGGTAGCAATAAAATCAATCTGCTGAAGATTTTCTGCCTGGAAAATCTGCTGTGGATTATGTACATGTGAACATACCCCTTAACATGCTTTCTGACAAGAGTTTTGTATTATGAAGTTAAACAAATAATTTGAAAAAAAAAAAAATCATGTGTAACTGGAATTTACTTATTTGATGTTTCTTATACTGTACTACTGTATGTGCAAATGCTTGAATAACTGGATAAGGCTATTAACTGGAATACATATAGTGGGGGAGATTCAGGGTGAAAGTCCTGCAGGAACATGTGGGAACTAAGTCCCTGCACTTTATCCACAGCAGGAACACCATTCCCATTAGCAGGAGTTCTGTGGGGCCAACCCTTGGAAATCTTTGGCGAGTTCCCACACTTTTTTTCCAAGGACTTGACCCCTGGGGAGATTTAGCAAAACCTGTGTAGATGAAAAGTGGTGCAGTTGCCCATAGCAACCAATCAGATTGCTTCATTCATTTCTGAGAGTCCTTTTAAAAAAAAATGAAAGAAGCAATCTGATTGGTTGCTATTGGCAACTGCACCACTTTTTATCTGCACAGGTTTTTTATAAATCTCCCCCACTATATGTATTCCAGTTAATGGCCTTAACCAGTTACTAAAACATTTGCACATACAGTAGTACAGTATAAGAAACCTCAAATTAGTAAATTCCAGATACACATGTTTTTATTTTTATTTTTTTTCAAAAGGGTCCAGAGCAAATCTGCAAATGGGTTCAAAACACAGAAGAGGTGCAAATCTTTCCATCTTTCTTTTTGGCAAAAAAAATATAAAAAAACTAACCAAAATACTGTGTGTGGACATAGCCGAAACAGTAGGCTCTACAGGATGTACCCTCAGAAAGCCCACTCACCCCTCTGTTTTCAGCCCCTACCAAATGAATTAATTAGTTGCAAAACTACATTTCCCATCATGCCCGGTCAGCCTGTGGCCATGATGGGAGTTGTAGTTTTGCATCAGCCAGAGAGCTAAGGGTGAGGGAATATTGAATTTAGGTTTTAGAATTAACACTCTGGGGGGGGGGGGGGATATTCAAAGACTTGTGTTATTAGGGCTCTTTATGTTGCACCTCAAAGGGGGAGATTTATCAAAACGTGACAAGAGGAAAAGTTGCTGAGTTGCCCATAGCAACCAATCAGATCGCTTCTTTCATTTTTCAGAGACCTTTTCAAAAATGAGAGAAACAATCTGATTGGTTGCTATGGGCAACTTAGCAACTTTTCCTCTGGACAGGATTTAATAAATCTCCCCGTAGAGTTTTCAGAAGTGTTTTTCTCTTGAAAATGTGGGGGCAAATAGCACATTTAATACCAGGCATTCTTGGTATTAACTACGACACTTTGTGCACATGAAAGCGGTGCAAAACCTTTGAAAATAGGGTGCTAAAAGCACAAAAAGCCTAACCATCCCCCTTTTTAAAAAAGATTGGCTAACAGGGCAATAAATCGGGTGCAAAATATCTGAATATTATACAGGCTATGTTTCCACTTGGTTTTTTTCTGGCAGTTTTTGGATATCTGCCACTGCAGTTCTTGAGCCAAAGCCAGAAATGTATTCAAAAGGAATAGGACATATAAAGGAAGGACTTATACTTCTTCTCCCTTATGGATCCACTTCTGACTTTGGCTCAAAAATTGCAGTGGTAGTTTTCTAAAAACTGCCAGAAAAAAACCCAAGTGGAAACTTAGCCTAATAGTGTGTGCCACATTTTAAAGGGGTACTCCGACGCTTATACATCTTATTCATCTTATCCCCTATCCAAGTGTTTGCTCCGGGTCTGGTCTGATAACTGTCGATCACGGGGCTTGAGCATTTGTGATGTCCCGGCTCCGCCCCTGTGTGACATCACGCTCCGCCCCCTCACTGCAAGCCTATGGGAGGGGGCGTGACAGCTGTCACGCCCCCTCCCATAGACTTGCATTGAGGGGGCAGAGCGTGACATCACACGGGGGCAGAGTCGTGACGTCACGATCTTCCGTTCCCGTGGTCCGAAGCCAGTACCTCCAGCGCTGCCGGAAGCAGATACAGGTGGGTGCTGCATGCTATATTGCGGGGTTCCCCAGCGGCGGGACCGTGGCGATCAGACATCTTATTCCCTATCCTTTGGATAGGGGATAAGATGTCTAGGGGTGGAATACCCCTTTAAGCATAAATTCTCTGAATTCCCCCCTCCCCTCTTTATCTCCAATCACAATCTTTGCTAAAATACTGTACAATGCACAAAAATATCATTAGTGTGAACACAGTCTTATTACTATCTATTGTCAACTCATTTCTCTGGCACCTGTTCAATGCACATTTAGAATCTGCAGCCCCTCCATCCAGTCCATGTACTCCCCTGTCCCCTAACCCTCCATGCTCTCCTATACCAGCAGTATTTCTTGTTCCCTTACCGTGCAGCCTTCTTGTGCAGACGCATCCGTTCATTTGCCGGGTGACAGCAATCTAGAGCAGACGTTACCGCGAGCGCCGCTAGGTGGCAGCAGAGAGCCTTTCCAGGGGATTTAAATTTGCCTTCAGACAGATCTGAACAAGAAATAGCAGCAGAGAGGTGAGAATTACTGGGCATCACTAGCAAGGGGGACTGGGAGAGACACTGATCCTCTGTCACTCCCTGCACAAAGCATAGACCATAGCAGCAGCAGCTGAAGGAGGAGCACTACCCTATCTACATTGTGATTTAAGGAGCTCAGCTACCTACACCATCCCCAGCCTGCCTGCTGCCTCTGTGATCTTGCATGACCAGGTTTTACAGAAAAGGGATTCTGCCTCCACTTCTCTGGGAAGGATGTCAGCTCAGTGGGTGACAGCAGTGTTCTTCCTGGGTGTTGGCTGCAGTGTCCTCACCACAAAAGGTAAGAAGGCTCTGGGAGTTTGCTGTTGAGCAGTTCTCCTGTAGACAGTGCTTGTAGTATGGACCATGTCATGTCTATATGGTTATTTCAGTTTACTCTGCATTCTGTGATACTTTTGGAGCCTTGCATTGTGTTCTGCTGGGGACTCCAGCTTCTAGAATCCTCACTTTACCTGAATCATTTCTTGTGTCTCAAGGTTATTCCATGAAAGAGGAGAAAAGTCTGCTGTGGAGAGTCTTCTCTGCTTTTATTGGGATAAAGTAGCCACTGTTTGGAAACTAGGACTTCTCTCTGTTCTGTCATTGAGAAGAATGGGAGCTGTGTAGAAATGGGACTTTACCTGGACTCAGTAGCACACCTGTAATATTGGCATTCTCACTTCTGCCCCAACCCCTTACCCATCAACAGCCTTTTTTTTTGGGGTGGTGATGGGTGTATGGAATTGTAACAGTTAACTAAGTCAGTCCTCTCTCTAGAAGAAGTGCCAAGATCACATGGTACATTTTGGTTTTAAGGTATTGAAGTAAAGACTAGTAAAAGTGGGGTCTTTTTGGCAAGTTTGTTTGTTGTTTTCCTTCCATGTGTCAGTGTTTTCCAACTAGGATGCCTTCTGCTGTTGCAAAACTACAAATCCCAGCATGCCCGGACAGCCTTCGGCTGTCCGGGCATGCTGGGAGCTGTAGTTTTGCAACAGCTGCAGGCACTCTGGTTGGAAAACATTGCCATAAGGATTGGAAACATGGTAACATTAGCATTGCTTGTAACAGGATTTATACTAAGATCTATATATACTTTGGCTGTCTAAGCATGCTGGGAGTTGTAGTTTTGCAACAGCTGCAGGCACTCTGGTTGGAAAACATTGCCATAAGGATTGGAAACATGGTAATATTAACATTGCTTGCAACAGGATTTATACTAAGATCTATATATACTTTGGCTGTCTAAGCATGCTGGGAGTTGTAGTTTTGCAACAGCTGCAGGCACCCTGGTTGGAAAACATTGCCATAAGGATTGGAAACATGGTAATATTAACATTGCTTGCAACAGGATTTATACTAAGATCTATATATACTTTGGCTGTCTAAGCATGCTGGGAGTTGTAGTTTTGCAACAGTTGCAGGCACTCTGGTTGGAAAACATTGCCATAAGGATTGGAAACATGGTAACATTAACATTGCTTGCAACAGGATTTATACTATGATCTATTTATACATTTGGCTGTCCGAACATGCTGGGAGTTGTAATTTTGCAACAGCTGGAGGCACCTGGGTTTGGAAAGATTTTCATAAGAATTGGAAACATGGTGGTATTAGCATTGCTTGTAACAGCATTTATACTAAGATCTATTTATACTTTGGATTTCCAAGCATGCTGGGAGTTGTAATTTTGCAACAGCTGGAGGCACCTTGGTTTGGAAAGATTTCCATAAGAATTGGAGACATGATGGTATTAATTAGCATTGCTTGCAACTGAATTTATTCATTATTAAATTAAATTGAATTTATTAAAGTGCATTGCTCAATTATTAAATGGAGAAATATATTCAGCCCTCTACCATAAAGAAGTGCCAAGATCACATGGTGATACATTTAGGTTTTAAGGTATTGAAGTGAAGACAAGTAAAAGTTGGATCTTTTTGGCAAGTTTGCTTGTTGTTTTCCTTCCATGTGTCACCATAAGGCAGTGTTTTCCAACTTGGATGCCTCCAGCTGTTGCAAAACTACAACTCCCAGCATGCCCAGACAGCCGAAGGCTGTCCGGGCATGCTGGGAGCTGTAGTTTTGCAACAGCTGCGGACATCCTGGTTCAAAAACATTGCCATAAGGTTTGGAAACATGATAGTATTCGCATTGCTTGCAACAGGATTTATACTAAGATCTATTTATACATTGGCTGTCCAAGCATGCTGGGAGTTGTAATTTTGCAACAGCTGTAGGCACCCTGGTTGGAAAACATTGCCGTAAGGATTGAAAACATGGTGGTATTAGCATTGCTTGCAACTGGATTTATACTAAGATCTATTTATACATTTGGCTGTCCAACCATGCTGGGAGTTGTAGTTTTGCAACAGCTGGAGGCACCCTGGTTTGGAAAGATTTCCATAAGAATTGGAGACATGGTGGTATTAGCATTGCTTGTGACTGAATTTATTTATTAAGTTTAAAGTGCATTGCTCAGTTATTAAATGGAGAAATATATTCAGTCCTCTACCATAAAGAAGTGCCAAGATCACATGGTGATACATTTAGGTTTTAAGGTATTGAAGTGAAGACAAGTAAAAGTGTGATCTTTTTGGCAAGTTTGCTTGTTGTTTTCCTTCCATGTGTCACCATAAGTCAGTGTTTTCCAACTAGGATGTCTACTGCTGTTGCAAAACCACAACTCCCAGCATGCCCGGACAGCCGAAGGCTGAGAGCTGTAGTTTTGCAACAGCTGCAGGCACCCTGGTTGGAAAACATTGCCGTAAGGATTGGAAACATGGTGGTATTAGCATTGCTTGCAACAGGATTTATACTAAGATCTATTTATACATTGGCTGTCCAACCATGCTGGGAGTTGTAGTTTTGCAACAGCTGGAGGCACCCTGGTTTGGAAAGATTTCCATAAGAATTGGAGACATGGTGGTATTAGCATTGCTTGTGACTGAATTTATTTATTAAGTTTAAAGTGCATTGCCCAGTTATTAAATGGAGAAATGTATTCAGTCCTCGACCATAAAGACGTGCCAAGATCACATGGTGATACATTTAGGTTTTAAGGTATTGATGTGAAGACAAGTAAAAGTGTGATCTTTTTGGCAAGTTTGCTTGTTATTTTCCTTCCATATGTCACCATAAGGCTAGGACTAGGATGCCTCCAGCTGTTGCAATACTACAATTCCCATTTCCAAAACTACAGTTGTAGTTTTGCAACAGCTGCAGGTCCCCTGGTGGCAAAACATTGCCGTAAGGATTGGAAACATGGTGGTATTAGCATTGCTTGCAACAGTTTTTTTTTTTTTGCTAAAATCTATTTATACTTCGGCTGTCCAGGCATGCTGGGAGTTGTAGTTTTGCAACAGCTGGAGTCACCCTGGTTGGTAAACATTTCATAAGGATTGGGAACATGGTGGTATTAACATTGCTTGCAACTAGATTTATACTAAGGTAAATTTATACTTTAGCTTTCCAGGGAAACATTGCCGTAAGGATTGGAGGCATTTGGTATTAGCATTGCTTGTAACTACTTGCTTGTTTTACTAAGATCCAAGTGCATTACTCAATTATGAAATGGAAAAATGTAATATTTGGAAGAGTCCAATTTAGACAATATTCAGTGCTTCCTCTATTGTAAACAGCTGAGATATGTAGTTTCCTCCCATTAGATAAGTACTTGAATGACTATTTTGCTTGGACTATAAAGCGGATCCATCTAATGCCAATCCTATGCGCAAAAGATGCAAAAGATGATCTATAGATAGATAGATAGAATAAAGTCTAATTCTGCCATTATCACTTATAAAGCCAAGTCTCAACAGTTGATGTTTACCTTTGCAAATATATTGATAGTAACGTTGAGCACGAATATTCGTAATGCGAATCGGCTATTCGTGATTTTGCGAATATTTTGAATATAGTGCTATATATTCATAATGACAAATATTGTATTTTTTTTTACATGCACATTTTTATGCAAATTTTTCATGCAAATTTTTGCAGGAAAAAAAAAGAAAAGAACATAGTGAATATGCAAATTTCGCGAACATAGGACGAATAATCGTCAATATATTCGCAAAATATCGCAAATTCGAATATGGCCCCTGTTGCTCATCACTTAATTTGTTACACAATAATATTTACATTTCTTGTGATACTTATTATGATAATTGGCAATATGTATGGGCAGACTATAATGTATCAGATATGGTTACTTGGAATTTCATGACATGTAAAAAGACAATCATATTGGAGTCTATTTAGTTAAAAAATTCTGTATTCCTTGTTTGTCTCATCCATCTTTTCCAAGCCTGAAGTAGGAACTTATAGGGAACACTATTTTACAAACAAGTAAGTAGTTGAATGCGTGTTGATGACTTTTCATGGTTTTGCTGTTTTTCTTGGCTATACAGTGGACCCAATCCATTTCCATGTGATGGAAAAGATAATGGATAGATAGGTAAATAGAATAATAAATGGAAACTGGTATTGGTAATGGAAACTGGATTGCAAGATGAAAAACAACATGTGTTTACTTCAGGGAGATCATGTCAAACAAATCTTATTGATTTTTTTGATTGGGTGACTAAAATAATAGATGGTGGGGGGGGGGCAGTAGACATCACATATCTAGATTTTAGTAAGGCTTTTGACACTGTCCCACATAGAAGACTTATCAATAAACTACAGTCATTGAGCTTGGACTCACATATTGTTGAGTGGATTAGACAGTGGCTGAATGAAAGAAAACAGAGGGTTGTAGCCAATGTAGAATATTCAGAGCAAGGTCTTGTTACCGGTGGGGTTCCTCAGGGACTTGGACCAATTTTGTTTCATATATTCATTAGTGATATCCCAAAAGGTCTCAATGGTAAGGTATTGGTCTTTTTGCTGATGACACAAAGATATGTAACAGGGTTGATGTTCCTGGAGGGATACGCCAAATGGAAAAGGATTTAGAAAAACTAGAAGAATGGTCAGAACTCTGACAACTGGAAATTAATGTGGATAAGTGCAAGATAATGCACCTGGGGCGTAAAAACCCTCAGGCAGAATATAGAATATTTGACACAGTCCTGACCTCAGTATCTGAGGAGAGGGATTTAGGAGAAATTATTTCAGAAGACTTAAAGGTAGGAAGACAATGTAATAGAGCAGCAGGAAACACTGGCAGAATGCTTGGATGTATAGGGAGAGGTATAAGCAGTAGAAAGAGAGAAGTGCTCATGCCACTGTACAGAACACTGTTGAGACCTCACTTGGAGTATTGTGCGCAGTACTGGAGACCGTATCTCCAAAAGGATATAGATACTCTAGAGAGAGTTCAGCGAAGATACTAAACTAGTACATGGATTGCAGGATAAAACTTACCAGGAAAGGTTAAAGGACCTTAACATGTATAGAAGAAAGAAGAGACAGAGGGGATATGATAGAGACTTTTAAATACATAAAGGGAATCAACACAATAAAGGAGGAGAGCATATTTAAAAGAAGAAAAACTACCACAAGAGGACATAGTTTTACATTAGAGGGGCAAAGGTTTATGCAGTAATATCAGGAAGTATTACTTTACTGAGAGAGTAGTGGATACATGGAATAACCTTCCTGCAGAAGTGGTTGCAGCAAATACAGTGAAGGAGTTTAAGCATGCATGGGATAAGCATAAGGCTATCCTTCATATAAGATAGGGCCAGGGACTATTGATAGGATTCAGATTATTGGGCAGACTAGATGGGCCAAATGGTTCTTATCTGCCGACACATTCTATGTTTCTATGTCTATGTTTCTATGTATTCTATGTATTATCACTTATAAAACATAGTCTCAACATTTGATGAATACCTTTACAAATATATTGTTACTCATAATATGTTCTTTGATGTACTAGATATGGTTACTTAGAATTTCATGAGATGTAAAAGACAATTCTGCTAAAAAATGGCTTTAAATAACTATTGTTCTGTATTCCTTGTTGGTCTCATCCATTTCTTCCAAGCCTAAGCTAATAGTGGGAGCTTATAGGGGACACTATATTACATACAAATGCACAACAAGTGGAGATAAGTCAGGATTCAGTATCCCGGTTCCTTGTTTTCAGTCAGGTCCAGTGAATATCTAAAAAAAAACTTTGTGTCTTTTCACTAAAACATCTTTGGTTTGTATAGGCCTGGAAATGCCAGTACAGTGCATTATGTTATATAATAAACCCAGGAATAATGAAATTATTAGTAGCAAAGATAAATTCCATCCTTTACAACTTGTGTCTTGACCTTTAAGAATGGTGGTTTATGTCTCCGCACTTTGCCGGCCCGTTTTAATGCTCTTACATATACAGTGTGTTCATGAATCTCCTTTTATTGGCCAGTCGGTCCTGAATCCCATTGCTTACTGTAAGGAGGTTATGACAGCCCAACGTGAGCTTTAATAAGAGAGAGATTAGACATGTGACCGTTCTGCTCCATGTTAGGATGATTTCATTAAATATTATTAGAGAAAATTCTAAATACCACAAGTACTGGGAATATTATTGAGATGATTGATGGCGACACGCCGTGCCATTAAGTGCCTGTAGAGTTTGGTTTTTAAATAGTCGGTAGCCTACAATACTGAGTGATGGTAAATAATATAATGATTTAAGGTTATTAGTTATTACACACATGGGGTTCTGTATCTGATATGATTTATGAACAAACATTATTTTAACATAATACATCAGGGATTTTTGCCTCCAGCTGTTGCAAAACTACAACACTTTGGCTGTCTAGGCATGCTGGGTGTTGTAGTTTTGCAACAGCTGGAGGCATACTGGTTGGGAAACACCGGCTTATACCAATGTCATTTACCTCTATCCTGGCATTTACCTCTATTTTGCCATATAAGTATCAATTAGTATCACAAAACTAATAACTGCTGAGAGTTGTAGTTTTGCAACAGCTGGAGGCACACTGGCTGGAAAACACTGACGTATACCAATGCCATTTACCTCTATGCTGACAAAGGTATAAATTAGTATTACAAAAATAGCACCTGCTGGGAGTTGTAGTTTTGCAACAGCTGGACGCACACTGATTGGAAAATTTGGGCTTATACCAATGTTATTTACCTCTATTTAGGCATATAGATATAAAATAGTATCACAAAACTAATACCTGCTGGGAGTTGTAGTTTTGCAACAGCTGGAGGCACATTGGTTGGAAAACACTTGCTTATACCAAAGCTATTTACCTCTTTTTTAATAACATATTATTTTAGAATGAGCCACTCCAACCTTTTGTAACATTGACTAAAAAAGTGAACACATATTTATATATCCAATATATTCTTTAATTATTTTATTTTACTTTTTTGTAGCTCACATTTATACTGCAGGGCAGTGGTCTCCAACCTGCGGACCTCCAGATGTTGCAAAACTACAACTCCCAGCATGCCCCGACAGCCGTTGGCTGTCCGGGCATGCTGGGAGTTGTAGTTTTGCAACATCTGGAGGTCCGCAGGTTGAAGACCACTGCCGTAGATGCAAGGTTTTCAGTAGACTGTTGGGTCAAATTCACACACATACTGTAATTAAGCCACAGGCAGATCTGTCAGCAGCAGCTATACTTTTATAGTTATAGCCTGTATAGCATTTATTTGGTTAGCATTGTAGTTTTGAACCTGCGTCTGATTAGTAACATATGTTATTACAACGTAACACTGTATTGTGACTTGTAGCTTTCATTAAAGGGGTACTCCAGAAATAGAAAAATAGAGCTGATTTCTTTCAAAAACAGTGCCACACCATGTCATCAGGTTGTGTGCAGTATTGCAGATTAGTTCCAGTGACGTCAATATAGCCAAGTTGTAATATCATGCACAACCTGAGGACAGGTGTGGCGCTGTTTTTGGAAGAAATCAGCTCTGTTCGTCTAAGGCTGGGTCCACACTACGTTTTGTCCCATACGGGAGCGCATACGGCAGGAGGGAGCTAAAACCTCGCGCTCCCGTATGTGACCGTATGCGCTCCCGTATGCCATTCACTTCAATGAGCCGACCGGAGTGAAACGTGGTTGACCACGGTTTTAGGTCCGGTTGTAAAAGCGCATACGGCGCAAAAATGAGCCGACCGGACCGAACGTTTCACTCCGGTCGGCTCATTGAAGTGAATGACATACGGGAGCGCATACGGTCACATACGGGAGCGCGAGGTTTTAGCTCCCTCCTGCCGTATGCGCTCCCGTATGGGACAAAACGTAGTGTGGACCCAGCCTAATCCTGGGCAACCCTCTTTCCTAATTATAATAATACAGTGGTCTGTAAACCATCACTCTACAGTACAAAAGAAAAAGAACCTCTTTGTATGCTGTGACAGCGGCTGGGAGATGTAGTGACCCATGTAGTTCATTATCATATACTGCTATTTGCCAGACAGACATATTGGCAGAACCCTGTGGATCCCACCATTGGGCACCTCTGGGCTACAATAGTTCTAGCACGTACAACCCAGATGTGAATAGAGACTTAGTACTGCCTACACCAGTGTTTCCCAACCAGTGTGCCTCAAGCTGTTGCAAAACTACAACTCCCAGCATGCCCAGACAGCCTTCGGCATGCTGGAACTTGTAGTTTTGCAACAGCTGGAGGCACATTGGTTGGGAAACATTGGCTTATACCAATGCCGTTTAGTTCTATCCTAGCATACATTATGTTGTTATAAATATTATGTATTGTATTATATTATGTATAAATATAATGTATTTATTTGTTATAAGTATTAATTAGTATCACAAACCTGATACCGTCCTCAGTACAATATATAGCTATAAACATGTATTGAGAAAAGCTACAATGCTCGAATAAAGCACTATAAGCCTCCGATATTTCTTATGCGCTTATTTTATTTGTTTGTATCAATGACTGGAAGTAAACAGGATAATGTATCTTTGTTTGTAAATGTCTATGGAGACAGTTCAGTTTTTACATTGTAAAGAAAGAACACCACATGTGGCAGGCTGTTCTACCTACACCTGTGTATAAATAATATTTACGGAAAATCACCACTTAAAAAGAATGTTCACCTAAAGTGAGTCCTTTATAAAGTATCAGGCAATTGCTAGATTAGTTCAGAACTATCTGTATCATTGCCTTTATCCCCTTAACGACCAAGGACGACCAATCCCCTTAACGACTAAGTACCGACGCACCAGAACGTATATTTAGATCCTGTACATGATTGCGAGCATCAGAGCGATGCTTGGGTCATGTGCGGCTGGTCCCGGTTGCTGATTGCAGCCAGGGACCTGCCGGTTATGGCCGAGATCCGCGATCGCGCGGATGTCTGCCATTAACCCCTCAGATGCTGTGATCAATACACATCATGGCATCTGCGGCAGTGTCGTCAGAAATATGGATGACTGGATCGCCCGCAGCACTGCCGTGGCAATGCGATCATCCAGAACGGCGCACGGACGTCCCCGCACCTTCCTCCGCCGCCTTTCAGGGGTCTTCTGCTCTGGTCTGAGATCGAGCAGACCAGAGCAGAAGATCACCGATAACACTGATCAGTGCTATGCCCTATGCATAGCACTGAACAATATTAGCAATCAAAGGATTGCTATAAATAGTCCCCTTATGGGGACCAGTAAAGTATAAAAATAAAAGTAAAAAGTTTAAAAAAATCAGAAAAATCCCCTCCCACAATAAAAATGTAAAACATCTTTTTTTCCCATTTTACCCCTATTAAGTGTAAAAAAAAATATAATGTTATTGAACCTGTACGGTGAACGTTAAATAAAAACTGCAAAATTGCTGCTTATTTGTCACATTTTATTTAAAAAAATTATAAAAAAATTTATAAAAGTTTTATATACACAAATGTGGTATAAATAAAAAGTACAGATCATGGCTCAAAAAATGACCCCTCATACCGCCGCTTATTCGGAAAATTGAAAAATTATAGGTTGTCAAAATAGAAGGATTTTAAACATACTAATTTGGTTAAAAAGTTAGCAATTTTTATATGTGCAACAATAATAGAAAAGTATGTAATCATGGGTATCATATTAATCATATTGAACCACAAAATAAAGAACAAATGTCATTTTTACCGTAAATTGTACGGCGTGAAAACGAAACCTTCCAAAATTAGCAAAATTGTGGTTTTCTTTTTTGTTTCCCCACATAAATAGTATTTTTTTTTTTGTTGCACCATAGATTTTATGGTAAAATGATTGATGTCATTATGCAGGACAACTGGTCACACAAAAACAAGCCCTCATACTGGTCTGTGGATGAAAATATAAAAGAGTTATGATTTTTAGAAGACGAGGAGGAAAAAACGAAAATGTAAAAATAAAATTGGCCTAGTCCTTAAGGTCAAAATGGGCTTGGTCCTTAAGGAGTTCAACCCAGATACATACAGCCATCTATATACAAGAAGAAGAAAAAAATACTGCTACTGCAATGGCGCTACCACTATGGATCCAGAGTTAGATATCATTAAAGTTTCAATGTGAGTTATTGACACACAAAAACGTAAAAACAATAAAACATGACAGGTAAGAATAGCAAGACTAAGATTATCAAATGCAAGATAAAAAGGTATATCCATGAATATTTATACATTTATTCCCAAAACGCGTTTTGCTAATCTTACCTGTCATGTTTTATTTTTTGTAAGTGTTTGTGTCAATAAATCACATTGATACTTTAATGATATCTGACTCTGGATCCATAATGGTAGCGCCATTGCAGTACCAGTATTTTTTTTCTTCTTCTTGGATAATCGGATTACTAGTTGCTTATGTGAGGATACCAGTTGGACTTATGTCGGCTCCCCTCTTTCTTTTGTTCTGTTTCTTTTTCTTTATATTCTATATAAAAGAAAATAGACCTTTCTAGAAAAGTCTATAGCTTTATAATGGGTATTCATGTGCCCCACTTATTCCAATGCTAGTCGCTTTCTTACCTTCTAAAAACACATAGAAATTATAGATTGTTTCGTATAGAGCTGGGCTGAAAAACAATTGGATATACCAGCTTAAATCTTTACAACCTTCCGTAATCTTTTATTTTGACTTTGATAGGATTTTTGACTTTCCTATCGCACCAGGAGTTGCTACAAATGTCTATAAGTGCGTAGTATACTTTTAGTCACCTCTTCGGACAGAAGAGGAGACCATATTTATGGTTTTCTCTATTGGAGTTATGAGAAACAGCTTGCTTGGTTATTTTAGTTTTTTTTATCGGCTTACAGTGCTTCCAGACCATGATTTGTACCTCCCAGGCATGGATACGTTGGGAAAAGTTCAAAATTCGGTGGTGACATATCCATGCTCGGATAGGCACGGGTCCCATTCAGCTTAATGACACAAACAGTCAGCTAGTGATTACATTCAGGTAATTTTCCGAGGGTATAGGAGTTTTGGCTTGGACCTTAAAATGTGGATTGCACCACTTTTCAGACTAAGCCAAAACTCATAAACACTCAGGGGGACATGTATCATTATTTGTGTATGGTAGAAGCAGTTTACCCCTTTTCCCGAATTCTAAATTATGTGCAGAAGCGTTAAATTTATCAATCAAGCGCAATGAGCTTCATAAATTGCGGGTAAATATAGTAATCTCCTCAATCCACTCTTTGGAAAATAGAATTGATGATTTAGAGCATCTTGCTACGTTAAGTCCAAGATGGCTTATATTTGCGCAAAAAAAACAGCTCTTGCGGCAAAATTTTTGTTGTAAAGGAAAAGTACGCAGTTAATAAATCCATGCGTACTATAGATGTCACTCCAAGGTACCCTGATTCGGCCACATCTGGAGGACATGCTCTACCAAAACGTGCGCAAAAAAAATGCACAAAAAAAGGGCTTGCGCAAAATTTTGCGCAAAAATATACACACAAAACAGGGGTAAAATCTTTGATACATATCCCCCTCAGAGTATAATTTGGACATAGTCACTAGCTGACTACATTTGGGTCATTGAAATCACTGTGGCCCATGCCTATCTTAGCACAGATGTGTTTCTATCTCGTATTAAGGTTTTCTTGACTCATCCTTAGAGGCACAACTCATGGCATGAAAGCACTCTTAATAGGCACTGTCATTTAAACTAATTTTGCATACATCAATAGTACAAGTGAATATAAGAAATTTGTATATAAGAAGCTCACAATGTATTTTACGCTGTGGATCCACCGATGACAGACCCTACAGTGTGCCTCCAGCAGTGCCTGCTCGTAGTGTACTTGCACACATCATGGCTGCTCTCGCCCTAGCTCAGGGTGCAGGAGAAGCGGCCGCCATGTCTGTGAGAACACTGCGGTGAGAACAGGTGACTCGCAGATTGCTGTGTGTCTGCTTGTAGCAACGAATTGCCACTATAAGCAGGCAGACACAGCTGGAGGCACACTCTAGGGTCCGTCATCCGTCCGCTTCGGATCCGTTCTGTGTGACCCTACTCTAAATAAGTTGATTTCCTTTATTCATCCACTGCCATCTACTTTTGTTGGTTGGGGAACTCCTGAGAGTTGAAAGTCCTGATGATGGGACCCCAGCCTATCATGGCATATCCTATAGCATGTTTGTTTAAACTCTTCAAAGTGAATATGTCCCCTGACAAAATACAATCGGCACCCATCGTGTTACAGAGCAGGAGATGCTGAGCAGATTTATACATACTTTTATGAGAAAATATTCAGCAGAACTTGTCATTTATTCAGTTAAACTTCTGCTTCTTCTGGGCCTAGCAGTCCACTTGGTGGTCCTACTTAGTAATTGACAGTATGTCAGGCAGAGCTCAAGTACTGCCGGAACTCATGGGAACAGAGTTCCTGCACTTTTTCCACTGCAGGAACCCTGTTCCCATTATCAAGAGTCCTGCGTTGAAATCTTGGGTAAGTTTGCACACTTTTTCTTCCAGGACTTGACCCTTGATATCAGGTATGAATGTGCATACACAAATAGATGTCCGTCTCTGATTAGGACCACCCACTGGACTCAGCCCAGAATGAGCAGAAATTTTACTGAATAAATGACAAGTTCTGCTAAATTTGTTCTAGTAAAGGAAGATATTAAACCTCCAGCTCTGTCATATGACCCTCTAATTATTGATCAGACTGAATTTGTAACATGTGTAACATTATATCAGGTGATTGGATCAACTAGATATGCCCTCCCACTGTTATTATTTAATGTCCGCAAGCCAAGATCCCCCCCCCCCCCCCCCATTTACAGTAACCCATAAAAAGGCTGTTGATGAAAATATTGGGAGTCTTATGACTATAATGCAGCCAGATTGGTGTTACATGCATTGTCTTAATAAGGGGTAATGTATCGCACCATCTCATCTATGTAATTTCATCTCAATTGCATGAACTGTATATCAGCTTCTACTGGAGGTGATTACTTACCAGACATAATATTAAGTCAAAGTAAATGTATTGTAAGTATTTTGTAAGTATTTTTTTACGCAGTATTGCTGACCTGACCATCATCTTGGTGTCTGTCGTCAGACTAATAAATGTATTTGTTTTTAGGCTGCAATGGAAACTGATGATCCTATTTGGATATATTTATCTGTAAATTTGTGTTTTTTTAGGTGAGTTTTTGGCTTGTTCTTGTTCAATTTGGTGCCCAGCCAATATATTTTGGGAAAAGGACTTCATGTCCTAATTGTTCAAGCACTTTTTTATAGTGCTCTCTTTTGATGTCTAAATAAAATATAGGTATTTTAATGGAAATAGAATACAAGCACTAAATCAATGATGTCTTACGTAATGTACGGGGGGGGGGGGGAATTTCTTTTTTTAGTCCATGCAAAGGAGGAGGAGATCACAGAGCATCAATAGCTTGATGAGCTGGGACTTACACTAATTATCTATATCATTTATATCTATTAGGGATGAGCGAATCAAACCTGACCAATCCAAACTCATTACGAATTTCAGAAAAATTAGATTTGCAACGAATGTGAATATCGCCGCGATTCGATAGCTTGAATTGCTTCATTAAACTCCATTTAGTGCGGTCCAGGCTCCAGGGCATCTAAAATGGCAGATCCACATGTGAGGACATGGGGCAAGGAATCTTGGGAAGGCAGGGACAAGGATTGGCCGGATGACCCTAAATCACATGCAGCATTCAGTCTATCAGCAGCCAGTCACCCATGTAATATCACAGCCCTATATAATCAGCAGCCATATTGTGGCCAGTCACTTCAACCTTTTATTCCAGAGAGAGAGAGGGACAGACAGCAGTTAGTGTTGCACAGAAAATCATTTTAACAGCAGCGATTCACCTCCAGTCACATCAGCGTTCTATTGCAGAGAGAGAGAGAGAGAGAGTTGCAGAGAGGGACAGGGAGCAGTGTGCTGCACAGAAAAGTATTTTTTTTACAGCAGCGATTCACCTCAAGCCCAAATCCAGCCTAGAAGCACTGATAGGGAAGGGAGTGAGATTGAGAAAGTGCAATTTTGGGTGTAGTATTCAGTGACTGTGTGCTGCAGCACTGGTGTGTACAACAACTGACAAGCTAATAGTAGCCAGCCAGTTAGGGTGAGCAGAGCACTGAAAGCATATTGTGCTCTATTAAGTGTAACCTGTGTGTACAATTTTGTTCCTGTTAAAGTCTTAAGGCCCTAGATACTGTGAAAGGCCAGGCAAAAGTACACACCTGCTGGTGTATACAAATAATGCTTAAAGCGTATTGGAGTGAATTGTCCTCCCCTCATGAGTGCATACCACATAAGAACATCTAAGTGGTGTACCATTTTGTTCCTGTTAAAGTCTTAAGGGCCTAGATACTGAGAAAGGCCAGGCAAAAGTACACACCTGCTGGTGTTGTAGACAAATACTGTTTTAAGCCTAGTGGAGCGTATTATACTCCCCCTCATATACACACTAAGTATGTCAGGCAGAGAAGTGCCAGGACATGCACAGAGGAGTGGCAGAGTCCTAAATTAATCAGGCAGAGGTCGCAGCAGACTAGGGGCGAGTGGCAGCAGGAGTCCCAGTGAGAGGCCTGAGCTCCCAGTATCAGCTAGCGGTCATGTCTCGACCAGCAACCCATCTGCCATCATTGATTGGTTAATACAGTCATCCACTTCATCACAAGTGACATCTGACACCCCCAGTCAGATCCTATATGTTCCCCTCATGCTGCCACCTCCTCCACGCTGTGTCATTCAGCCAGTATATGGTCTCCTCATACTGATGCCACTTCCAGGCTCTGTCATTGTTCCACTCTGCGACAGTGATTCTAATAGTGACACCTCTAATCTGCATATCATACTGAATAACAGTATTATTTCACCAACCCAGCACACACCCTATGGGTGTTATAGCAAGACAAAGTGTTCTATACCCCTATTGAGGCTCTCTGTAGGCCAAAAATAGCCATTTTTAATAGCAATTTGCCGCAAATAAATTTGAACCGAAACTATTTTTGTGGGAAAATTCAGCGAACCCGCCAAATCGTATTTTTCAAAAATTTGCTCATCTCTAACTGCTACTACTACTACTACTACTACTACCTAAAAGGGTCTGCTTCTTCTATTACCCAAATGGGCTGCTGCTACTGCTACCTAAAGGGGACAGCTGTAACTACTAACTAACTAAAATTAAGAGTGATACTTATCTGCCCTGATTCCTTGCAGCTGCTGTCCCTGCTTGTAACTGCTTTCTCTTGGTTCCTGTGACATGTCGTCTTAGCAGAAACTACCTACTCAGCTAGTCAGTGTTTGAGGTGGGACGCTACCATAGCCAGTGATTGGCTGATTGGGCTATTCTTGTGGCAACAATGTGTCACAACAACTAGGAAGATACAGTGATAAGTGAGGACTGGTATCTGTTGAAACAGCAACAGCAAGGGATCGGGGCATGTGAGTAATACTTTTTTATTTTTATACCACACCCAGTCATATATATATATATATAAAAAATATAAAAAAGACAACTCCTTTAACAAGACATTCAGCTTCATAAATGGCAGGGTTTGTTCCAAATGTGTTTAGACTTCATTTGTAAATGAATAGTTTTAATATGTTTTTATTATTATTTACTGGCATTCATAGTAATGTATCATTTTTATTTGTGGCATACCTACTTTTTTGTCTTGTTATTACAGACAATATTTGTGAACATGTTTTTGGTTGTGTGCGTCAGTAATTCACACATGAGTCCTATATAGATGTTTGGTGTGTCAGCTTTTAGATATCCTCAGGCAATTGACTGAGGCTGGGTATATTTCCCAAGGCCTCCGAGGCTCAGTGTTCAGTATGTAAACCTCTCAGTACCCGAGAGAGAACCATAAAGCTTATAATAATTGTAGTTGTACTGTTTGTACTGAAATGCCCACAGGCTGTCACTAAATAAGTGCATACTCTTCCCAGTAAACCTCATTTCAAAGCCAGATCTTATGTCAAATATAGGGGGAAGGGTACTATGAAGCATTAGACGTCACCACTGTATAATATACATGCTCTATAGCTTCACTATAATTTCTCCTGGAAACAGAGAATACAACAATAGACTTTTGAGCTATATGGAGGTGGTGAATATTTCTATCTATATCCCCAGATATTAATCTGAATAGTGTCTGTGCTGTTTTGGATATTGTGTAAATCCTTTGCAGAACATTCTGCATATCAATATATTGATCTATTGTGAGCCATTAGACATTTGCCAGTCAAGACAGGTACGGTGGGATCTACATGCAGTACTCCATCAATACAGAGCAGAGGAGAAGGGATTTCATGCATGACACATTTCTTCACTCTTTCTAGTTTCAGAAGAAGAAATAGTAACTCATATCTAGGACAGATTATTAAAAGCCAGTGGGGTATGTCAGCATAAACTATTAGATAAAAAGTGACAGGCAAAGTTTCGATGTCTGGTTATAGTGAGAGCTCAGATGGTAATAAATATTTTACATACAGAAAATATCATAGTATTTTGTAAACTTAGAATTCAATATTTGCTGCAGTAAGGTTATTTTTTACCCTGCCTGTGCCCTTGCAGTGCCCTCTTGTTCTGAGCACTGTGAAGGCTCCTGGTATATACAATAAATATATCCATATTACCCCAAGTAGACAAAAAGAGTATGGTTTTGGCCTCTGGTCGTTTTTAATGAAGTCTGCTATAGGCAACAGTTCCAAAAAGCTATGTTATTTCATAGAGAATGAAGCTTATGTACGCGGAAGTGCCTAGACAGAATCTATGTTAATTCTCCTATGGGCTCTAATGTGACCTGCAGGCATTGACTATCCTTATTTTTAGCAACCTCATAACTTCCTGCATGGGTGACACCAACATTGGAGTATATGAAATTGCATGTATTCTAGTGTAGTAATCAAAAGATTGAACATTCTATCTGTTGTACAACAGACTGCCTCTCTATGATGCACAGGCTTGTTTTCGGTCCCTGTGGAATAAAATGTTAGTTCACAAAAGTAGCATGACAAGTGAAAAAAGCACAAGAAAATGGTAATATCTGTGTAGTGAGAATGAGACATGGTGCATGGTATATATTGTATAGAAAACAGCATTGCAGCTGAGAATGAACATTATACAATGAGGCCAAGTTTACACTGATGTAGGGTCCAATTCTTATGATATTGTATTATTGTTATTAGGGAGATGAATTGCATTAATATTTATATAAACTGTTCCATTATACACCTGGGCCCCTTTTACATCACGTTTCAGGCTCCATAAGTCTGCACATCGGCAAAATACCGATAGAGATACCGATGGACGGACGAACTGATTGATTAACTGTAACTATATTTGTACATTACTTGAGCATATACGCTGTCTATGTAGGACTCAAACATATGGTCAACCCCGCACAGATAATTTATACTTTCGGGAAATGGACTGAATGCAGTCACATTGAAACCGCCCCTTGAAGTCTATGGGTCTGGAGGCAACAGGTCGGGCTGTGTGTCACCATCTATGGGTCTGGAGGCAACAGGTCGGGCTGTGTGTCACCATCTATGGGTCTGGAGGCAACAGGTCGGGCTGTGTGTCACCATCTTTTTATTTTTTTACATTCTGCCAACATACAGCCTAAAATATAAAGTAAATGGGAACTTATTTAGAACTGGACAGTAGGAGGCCATTTTTACCAATAACCAAAACCTTCTACCCACTTGACTCATACAGTGGTAGGGTCCATGAGATAATATAACATTTTTTTAGGAGGGCAGATTGATTTACTTTAACTATAGTAGAAACAATAATCTATAATAGAAAACAGTTATTGAGCATTATGTTCATGCATGAATTTCTCTAGTTCTGATTTAAACATCATACAATGCCACCCAACCCTTAAAGGGGTACTCCACCCCTAGACATCTTATCCCCTATCCAAAGGATAGGGGATAGGATGTATGATCGCGGGGGTCCCGCCGCTGGGGACCCCCACAATATAGCACGCAGCACCCACCTGTTACTGCTCCGGAAGCGCTGGAGGTTTTGGCTCCCAACCACGGGGACGGAAGATCGTGATGTCACGACTCCGCCCCAGTGTGATGACACGTCCCGCCCCCTCAATGCAAGTCTATGGGAGGGGCCGTGACAGCCGTCACGCCCCCTCCCATAGACTTGCATTGGGAGGTGGGGCGTGACATCACACTGGGGCGGAGTTGTGATGTCACGATCTTCCGTCCCCGTGGTTGGGAGCCAGACCCTCCAGTGCTTCCGGAGCAGTAACAGGTGGGTGCTGCGTGCTATATTGCGGGGGTCCCCAGCGGCGGGACCCCCACGATCAGACATCTTATCCCCTATCCTTTGGATAGGGGATAAGATGTCTAGGGGTGGAGTACCCCTTTAATGAGACATTCAGCTCTGCTTCATCAATTTGATATTATTACTAAGATCTTTGTTTAAAAAAAATAGCTTTTACATCATCTCGGTGTAAGAAGATCACAGTGTGTACAATGCAGCTTGAAAAAGTGTTGTGTTCAGCCCAACTATATAATACTATGCCATTAGAATCAAAGCAGGATTGTTAGTCAACAAGGCACCTTTCACATGTTGTAATAACGCTCTTCTTCTCCTTTTGCTCCAGTTCTGCAATGAATAACATTATAGGGAACCTCTATTCCCTTTCCTCTGCTGTATTCCTCAGCCTATCAGAGGCACGCTTGTCATTGCCAGGAGGCAGCTCGTTAGTGACAGGGTCATGGCCCCCTATGCACAATACATGTTGGAAGGCTCTGGTGGGTTTCATTCTCCTTATACAAGTCAGTCTGGGATGTCATATTTACCTCTGAGTTTGTAGCACGTGTGATCGAGGATGCGGAATTACAGTTACTAATTCTGCAGACAAGAATTTTCCTACAAGATCTCTTAAGCCTGCAAATCATTTAAGAATATTTCAAAATATTTTGAGCATGGTAAATGTAACACACAATCAGATGTTAAAGAGCTGAATCTTTGCTCGATTTTTGTTACGTCATGGATGTTTTCTCTATCTAGTATAGATCACTGTTACAATGGAATAGCAACAATGAAATAGCAACTAAGCGAGGTATGAATAACCGATCCGCCACAATGTCCATCGGGAGGGGGATAGACCTTTATCTAATGGCTGATGTTGATGGAACATTGAGGCAAGTTGGATTTCATCTGTTTTGCCCCCCAAATAGGCAATAGCCTTCATAGAGTTAAGTTGTACATACAGTCTCTACTGTAAATGGAGGAATCTGCCATCAAAACTGTCAGATGGAGCTGTTCGGTGTTTTGTTGGATTGTAGGGGTACTCCGCTGAAAAAGATGATGTTAGTTATGACAGAAAAGTGTCAGTACACACAGAGCATTGCAGCTGTCTTAGCTGTAGACAGGTAAGAGTGTCCATGTTGACCGCTGTTTGCCATTTGAAAACACCTTCAATAAACATGTGAGCAGCAAAACTGAACCACAAAGCAATGGAAGATGAATCATGTGGATATGTGTCACTTACATTGGCATCGGGATCCACTATAATAAGATTGCAAGCTAGCGGAGGCAGTGGCCCTGATTTACTACTGTAAACCTGACAAGTGCGCCAGACTGGAGCTACTAGTGCTACTTGTGCGCCAGAATGTGCACCAGAATTGAAAAAAACCCAACCAACTCTCCATTTTACTAAGAAAACCTGAAAAGGAGGCGTGATCATCTGGGGAAAGGGGGCGTGACTACCACATGTTTACAAAACCCCCACATATTTACTAAGGTTTCCACAGAAAATGTGGTGGATTTGAGCTGAGAAAAACCCCACAGATCAGAGCATGTGTAAAAAAAAAAAAGCTAAATGTATGGAAAAGTGTATGTAGGGAAACCTTAGTAAATACTGTGGAAAAAAATTGTAGGGAATTAAAACCCACAAAGAAAACTACACTAAATCAGGGCCAGTGTCTGGCATTGAAGTGGGAATAATTTTGAAATGTACTGCCCACCTAAACGTTCTAAACCCCTACCCTAAAAATTCAAACAAAATTCCTCTGATCTCAATATGGTAAATGTCCAATAATAAATAACAAATCCAATCCATGAAGGAGCCACCTTGCAACTTACAAGAATGTGCTGCTTCTGTTGCACTTCATATAGTTCTGCCAACACCATCAGTACGCATTGTTGTCAAATGCCACAAGAAAAAAGGTCTTGTGAATTTTTTGCCTCATTGAGTAAGAGGAGTTGTTTTGGTGTCAGAATGGGGATATACACAATATTAGGCAGGTGATTTAACATTATGACTGATCAGCTTAGTTGGGCATCTGTGCATGGCTATGTTCACATGCTGCTTTTTGTTTATGGTTTGTTTTCCATGAGGCTCATCGCAGTGTGTGAACCTATCAGTGAAAATGCTCAGGTCATTATAGTGCAGAACTATTTCTACTTCATGGCCCAAATTTATAAAATTTTCTCACAGCGACCAATCACAGCTCAGCTTTCGCTTTACCTCAGCTGTATAGTTGAGCTCTGATTGGTCGCTGTGGGAAAATCACTCCATTTTTTTCTCTCACTCAGTTTCATAAATCTCCCATATCCTTGCCTCCTTTACTTACTCTTCCATACTAACTTTTGTTGAATCCAACATGTTTGTTTTTACGCATTAATTCATCACTAGAGATTAGAGAATTTCATCAGATCCATTTCAGGTCTGATTTAGTGAATCTGTCAGATTAGTTTCCGATTTAATTCGAGATTCAGATCCAACAAATCCAAAATGAATTGCATAGAGTTTTTTCTGTGAAATTTGTAACAAATCGAATTTGTGCCAAATCAATTTGCCCATCTCTAGTTATAACAAATAGAGACACAATGAGAAGAAATGCACACTACAGGCCATTAAACACATGGCACATAAATGGGAAAATACACTTACAAATTATTATACATATGACAGACAGTCATGGTCAGATCACCTAACCCACAGGAATCACCTGTTGGGGGATGATAATGATGATTATTAATACAGTGGTGCCTCAACATATGATGGTAATTCGTTCCAAATGAACCATCGCTTGAAACCACCGTATGTTGAGGGATCCGTGCAATGTAAAGTATAGGAAGTTATACTCACCTGTCCCTGCCGCTCCGGACCGTTACCGCTGCCCTGGATGTCGCCCTCCATCGCAGTCGCCGCATCCCTGGGGTGTCCCCGCCGCTCCGGACCATCTCTGCTTGCCGAGATTGTCGCTCTTCATCGCCGTCATCACGTCGCTGCGCACGCGCTCCTATTGGATGACGGGACGGCGTGCGCGAATGGATGACAATGAAGGAGAGCGACGGCAATGCAGCGGAGCCCGAAGAGGATGGTCCGGAACGTCGGGGACAGGTGAGTGACCATCACCGGACCACACGGGGCACCTTAAATGACTATCCGGCGGCAGCTGAAGCAGTCTGTGCTGCCAGATAGCCGTTTATATGATGGCCCCGACATACAAAAGCATCGTATGTTGATGCTGCCTTCAACATACGATGGCCTCTGAGAGGACATCGTATGTTGAAATTATTGTATGTCGGGGCCATTGCAGTGTTACTGTATTATTATCATTATTAGGATTATTATTATTATTGTTGTTGTAAATATTATTATTGTTATTATTATCATATTAACAATTGTGTAATGTTATTACTACTAGTATTAACTAAAAATTCTAATCTCAATAACACCATATAAAAGGGACAAAGTCTAGTTTTTAATGTCAAAAACATACAATATGTCAATCAGTTATAATCTAGTATATTTCTTTTTCTTTTTTCCCAGGGAATATCTCTGTTCTTGCTTTACTAATGCTCATGCAAACTGCAAACAAATTGTTAGCTCAGAGCTCTCGTTCCTCCTACACTGTTTAAGTGTGTGCAGTTATATAGCTGTAATGTGCTGTGCCTGATTTCTATGGATTATGTATAATGAAGGCTGTCTTTTTAGCACCTATGTCTATACCACAGAACACAATTAGCTGAATTTTCCAGTCATCTCCTTCCTGCAATGTGTTTACAATGTCACGTGTCATTTAACATTGTCCAAGGGTGACATTCATAACCCCCGATTTTACAACTTTGAAGACAACTATCCTTTCTAACATATGTTGATTTCATCTCTTTTGTAAGTAAACAAATTATTAGAGCAGCAAGGAAGGAGAAGACGTGACGACTGTGATAATAATTAGATCCCATGGGAAGCTCTGATGTATCAAGGCTCATATGCTAAATTGGTAGTGCCGTCCTCCTGTTTTCTTCTCTCTTAGGTTGGCATAGAGCTGTGTAGACATATTCTGCACTGCATAGTCACTAGCATAGTTACAGCGAGAGCTGTCCAAGGTTTCTAATCATGCAGACTGTGATGGGAAACACATTGTGAGAAAAACACAGGACAGATGATGGGTTGTCGAAAAAGGAACAGAAACATATCACACATGCAGGGAGAATGGTAACAGTCACATGTCATCTGGTATCACAAACACATCTATTAGATGGAAACGGCTTCAGCCTGCCTGGTGAGCTTGTGCACATAATGGTAGCTCCAGAAGAAAGGTTAAGTTTGAAAAAAAAATGAAATATATGTAAAGAAACAAACTGAGGGCACCAGGTACACACCTGTTGCAGGCACCGGAACGGCATTTAATAACAGACATAGTGGCCGTAGCTGTTCAAATTAAGACCCACGTTGGCGGTGCTCAGCTCTGTAAAGTAAGAAGTTTATAAAATGGCTCAGAGTGCCCCTGCTAATCCTGGACAGCCTCCCTGCGAGATGAAATCATGATTTAAAACGGCCACAGGAATGGTGAGTGCCGGTCTATTGTGCCGTTTTATATATATTCATTTTGCAGAGGCTTTTTCAAAAGTAAAAGAAGCAATCTGATTGGTTGCTATGGGCAACTCAGAAACTTTTCCAGGAAAGTAAAGTTTAACCACAACACTGTAACACTGTATCCCACCCCCAAACTCTAACCAGTGATGTTCTCCCATTCCACTGTGCTGCCGAGACAGTCCTGCTTATCCTATTGTTTTACATGCCATGAGATCCCCATAGACCACAATGGGCCTATTGGTTTCAATGGGCAAAAAATCACAGAGTTAATGTACTAGTCATAGTTCCCTATACCATTAAAGAAGGGAGGGCTCAATATTCGTGAATATACGCATACATTTTCACATATGTGCAAAAAAACCGAATATAACGAATATGTGAATTTCGTGAATATATGACGAATATTCGTCTATATATTCGCGAAATATTGCAAATTCGAACGTGACCTATGCCGCTCATCACTACGCATCAAATCTGCACAGGATCCTGTATATGTGAATGTACCAAAATTGTGCATTATTTTTGTACTATTATAACCATTGAAGTGACATCACAGTTTGCATGGCTCTTAAGCTGTGACTTTGCTGGTCAGATTATTGTTGCTCTGTGACATTACTGTGTGCATTTTTACTGTATCATGTCTGCACTGCAGGAATAATGCATGAGGTGATGTTACAGAACAGATGGGAATAAAAACCTGGATGTACCTGGTGGGAGGTATTCATGAAAAGTGGAGGCGGAGAACGTCTTTTTACTCCATTACACCTTACACATGGTGGAAACTGTGTACCTGCACCAAATGTATTTCATGGAGCAGGACATGTGATGAATCTGGTGTTGATCACATTTTTACTTCAGTACTCCACTTTGTATGGTGATTCTTCTACGACTTTTTGTGCAACAAATCTGCGACTTTTTAATAATACTGTCCACAGTCAGTTTCTAAGCCAACGAAGGACTGATGTAGAATTGCGCCTCAGTAACATTACGACAAACTAAAAAGCCACAAATAAAATTCCTGACCACTGCACAATTTCAACTAAAATCATGACTTCCAAAATCACTTTTAAAAAAAAGTTCTATTTGGTTTGGCGCAAAACATTGTCGCAAAAAACAACTGCGCCAAAAAGTTTTCAAATTAAAGCCAAAATAATGGAGTAAAAGGTTTTATAAATACCCCTTAATTTTACTATGGCATGACTGCACTGTTAGCCAATCCTCATTGTTGTCCGTATATATGCAGATCCACTTTGCCATTGGTCTTGCAGCACATTGTCATTGCACAATATTGGCATATTAGGAGAGATTTATCAAAACCTGTGCAGAGAAAATATTGACCAGTTACTCATAGCAACCAATCAGATTGCTTCTTTTACTTTTCAGAGACATCTTTGAAAATGAAAGAAGCAATCTGATTGGTTGCTATGGGCAACTGATCAATATTTTCTCTGCACAGGTTTTGATAAATCTCCCCCAATATGCCAATATTGTGCAATGACAATGTAAAAAGAAATCTCTGACTATAGGTATATGGGAGCATCCAAGGTAGATAGGAACAACGTTATATCTTGGCCTATCCCAAGTTACTGTAGTTTTATAAACAACAAATATAAGGCTTTCCCTTTGAAAGCATGTTTCCAGTCAAATAATATTGATCATATGCTATTTTATAACCTCTATTAAAAATAATAAAAAGTTATTTCATAATTCATTGTCAAAACTGTATTGTGTTGCTAAGAAACTATTGACAGTTTGTTGAATGTAGCCATTCTTATCTGATACATTTGATACTTTCATGCTGCCTGAACCATGAGTCATTGGGGGTGGAGTGGGGGGTCTATGGTAACTTTTCCCCATCCGACCAGTGATGGATCTCTCCATATTTGTGTACAGGGAGAGATGTATCTATCCAGGCTGGCAGGGCAGGCAAAGGCCACCGGGTACCATTGATGATGTTTGTTTTAGGCAGCATGAAAGTTATGACAGGTTCCCTTAAAGGGGTATTCAAGGAAAAAACTATTTTTTGTATATCAACTGGCTCCAGAAAATTAAACCGATGTGTAAATTACTTCTTTAAAAAAATCTTAATCCTTTCTGTACTTATGAGCTTCTGAAGTTAAGGTTGTTCTTTTCTGTCTAAGTGCTCTCTGATGACACGTGTCTCGGGAAACGCCCAGTTTAGAATATGTTTGCTATGGGGGTTTGCTTCTAAACTGGGCGGTTCCCGAGACACGTGTCATCAGAGAGCACTTAGACAGAAAAGAACAACCTTAACTTCAGAAGCTCATAAGTACTAAAGGATTAAGATTTTTTTTATAGAAGTAATTTACAAATCCGTTTAACTTTCTGGAGCCAGTTGATATATAAAAAAAAAAAGTTTTTTCCTGGATAACCCCTTTAAACATTGCTGAATCTACATTGTTTCTAGCAGTGGATGGGGTCCTTTGAGTTTCAGTGGCTCTAGCATAGTCATAGCTTCCGTTGTCTTGAATAGGAGCCATGCGGTGGCAGCTCCGACTATAAGCCTATGACAAGTACACTATCATTTTTTATACCTGACACGTTTGTTTTATAGTACATCACATAGAATTGTAGTATCTGATGCTATCGGCTTCCGCAGCGCTTGTTGAATTTAAGCCTCGAACTGTTAAGAATATGGATGATGGTTCATTATTTTGTGTAGCCATCCTCCGAATGTTATTCTTTGTTCAGCATGGAGATATATCTCAGGTGGAATCTAGCAATGTTTCTTTTTAACTGCTGGCAGTAAAGATTTGTCTATGTTCCAGCCCCGGAAAATGACACAGTAAACTTGTGTGGGGAATTCGCTTACTGTAAATATTAGGTGCATTGATGCCAAAGTGATACATTTAATGCACAGCTGAAGAAATAATTGAAGTCAAAAATTCTAAACTTCCAGTAAAAAAAAAAAAAAAAAAGAAAAAAAAGGCAGTTCGCATATGAGAAATGGCCTAAGAACAATGCCAGTTTATGTGTCGATAACTCCTACATCCACTACTATCGGAGAACTGCTGATCCAGCAAGTTCCTGACAGTCCTGTATTATTGCTGGAAAATCAAAAAGGAGCAATGCAATAAGAGACCGGGGAAGCTACAGAGATTTTAAGAATTCTGGAAGATGTATTTAGGTCTACACAGCAAAATGTGCAAATTGTGTTAAATATCCCACATAGCAGCAGCTTGCCTGCCATTTTTTTTAGCATGAACTACTGCCAATTGTCAGAAAATGATGTAAACTTATTCATGTAAATAGTTAGGGCTTGTTCATATCAGTGAAATAACATCATTAACAGCACAGCTATACTTAAAGGGGTTATCCAGGAAAAAACTTTTTTATATATATTTATATTAACTGGCTCCAGAAAGTTAAACAGATTTATAAATTACTTCTATTAAAAAATCTTAATCCTTTCAGTACTCATGAGCTTCTGAAGTTAAGGTTGTTCTTTTCTGTCTAAGTCCTCTCTGATGACACGTGTCTCGGGAACCACCCAGTTTTGAAGCAAATCCCCATAGCAAACTTCTTCTAAACTGGGCGGTTCCCGAGACAGGTGTCATCAGAGAGCACTTAGACAGAAAAGAACAACCTTAACTTCCGAAGCTCATAAGTACTGAAAGGAGTTAGATTTTTTTAATAGAAGTAATTTACAAATCTGTTTAACTTTCTGGAGCCAGTTGATATATAAAAAAAAGTTTTTTCCTGGATAACCCCTTTAAATAAAAATCATAAAAAATGATTAAAAAAAACTGCATTAAAAACTGCACAAAAAAGCCACATGGGATGCAAACTCGGAACCAAAATTTGCACAGAAGATTCATTTATTTTTTTAAATAAATATGTACATTCTAGGGTTATAAACAAACAAACAACTAAAATAAAAGAAAAAAAATTAATACTAACTACTAACCCGCCTGATCCCTCTTTCCCTTCAAGTGCCAATCCTGCTGCTCTGCACTTCCTGGTGTAGGGTGTCCGCACAGGGAAGTGGCCACTTAGCCAATCACTGGTGGGGGTGGATCACAGCTACGGTCAGTGATTGGCTGACATGGCATCTCCTGTATATGTAGATATGAAATATGAGTCACTGATTGATCAGTGGCAGAGATGAGCGAACTTACAGTAAATTTGATTTGTCACGAACTTCTCGGCTCGGCAGTTGATGACTTATCCTGCATAAATTAGTTCAGCTTTCAGGTGCTCCCGTGGGCTGGAAAAGGTGGATACAGTCCTAGGAGACTCTTTCCTAGGACTGTATCCACCTTTTCCAGCCCACCGGAGCACCTGAAGGCTGAACTAATTTATGCAGGATAAGTCATCAACTGCCGAGCCGAGATGTTTGTGACGAATCGAATTTACTGTAAGTTCGCTCATCTCTAATCAGTGGCACTGGTGGGTGATGAAGCTGGTGAGTATCCATTATTTTTAAGACAAGACCCCCTTAAAAAGTGCCATATACCCCCATTTCAATTACAGTAATCTTATTAGCAACCTTTCATTTGACAGAACTATTTTATTTATGACCCAATGGGAACCCCAGAGACCACCTGTCCATACACATATGGTCTGAGCTGTACAATGCAAGACAGTGTTTCCCAACCAGTATGCCTCCAGCTGTTGCAAAACTACAACTCTCAGCATGCCCGGACAGCCGAAGGCTGTCCGGGCATGCTGGGAGTTGTAGTTCTGCAACAGCTGGAGGCACCCTGGTTGGAAAAAACTGACCCCAGAGAGCCTCCTATCCTCCTTCCATACTCGACCCATCTTTTGTATAAGAACAAAGTGTTCTTTTATACCAGCAATATAGCGTGCCCACTTCTATACTTTTTCCTGAAAAAAAAAAAATATAAAAAATAAATAAATCTGGGTCACCTACACAAGAACATGTGCTACATCAAATAAGTTTGCATTCACACTGGATTGATGCTTTTAATGCTTTTATTGTTTTCTTTTGAGCAGGTATCGTTTCCATCTTGCTTCACCGACACCATAATATTTCGTTCTATATCCTAAATACATTGCATCCGAAGGTTCTGGGATCTGCTACATTCTCTCCTCATTGTCCACTAGAGGGCAGTTGAGAACAGTCGACTGCATGGAGGCCGTGTCTGTTTGTGTGTGTGTGTGTGTGTATGTGGATTTTTAAAAACTTCCTTTAATGTAGTTGTGAACAAATACAATTCCGGAGGGGGAAAAAAATACAATTTAAAGATTACAACTGTGCAGCTGGTTACTAGTATTTTTACTCCTTACATAAAATCAATGTGAACAGTAACAAGGGCTTAATGCTTTTTGACGTCAGACTTCACTCTAGGAAGCATTCAAATAGCTGTACAGAACATCTCCATAGTGATGGATGAGGATACGTGTACTGTATATGTCTGCCATTAAACATACGCACCAATTTGCATTTCAATGACTTATATTCGTGCTGTATACATTACAGAATTCAGACCGATAGTCGCCTATAGGGAGAAAATACCCACAGACGTAGCCGCAGTTTTTGGGTAAACCTATTGAATTGGTAGAAAGTAACATCCTTGAGACTTATTGATTGTATTATTCCCTGATGGACATGTGCATCTATGACATGTCTATGATTGTTTTTTTCTTTTTCTTTTTTACAGATACTGAAACGTTCTTTCTTTCTAATTAACTTCTATTTTCTGATTGTATTTAGTTTTATTTTATTGTTTGTACATTATTATGAGGGCAGCTATCTTGCTTGAGCTGTTTTTAACATTTGGTGTTATGCTTTGCAGCAGGACCAATGAACATAGGCAACAATGGACAAGAACCTTTACATGAATTGGAAACATTACTCAGCATTCCAGGGGTTATTTTTTTAGGGAGGGGGAGGCTGAGCTGCAATTGGCTCATATACTCATATACTATATCTATATACTGATGACACCTTTCACTCTAATGATGCACATATGATTTTCTAGCAGTCATCTTCTTATCATCACAGACAGAATAGGAAATCTCAGCTTAGTTTTAGGACTAGTGGCCGAAATAAAAACTGCACAATTTTAGAATTATTTTAAAAATATAGATACAGTAGAATCTCCCAATAGCGGACACTCACAGGGAATAAAAAAGTTACCATTATTGAGAGATGTCCCTTATTGGGAAAAAGGCTCAAAATTCTTCCTAAATGATGGAATACTGTTCTGTACTCACTCCAGAGTGTAGTTACCTATAAAACATGATAAAAAGGAATATTACATTCATTTATCACCCCCCCCCATCATTTCATCATCCCTTTTATACCCTGTGCCATCTTATTTCCCTGTGCATTGTACCAAATTATCCCCCCTTACCCCCTGTGCCACATCCTTTACTCTTGATCCCCCCTCCCCATGCCATTTCATTCCCCCTTTATTACCCTCTGTGTAAATTCATCATCCCCCCCCCCCACCTCGTTATGAAGTGGCGCAGGGGGATAAAGGAGGAATAAAATGGCCCAGGGGTGGTAAAGAGGGGGTGATGAATTTGCACAGAGGACAGTAAAGGGGGAATCAAGAGGACAGGGGGGGGGGTCAAGAGGAAATGATGTGGCACAGGGGGTGTAATAAAGGGAGGGATGATTTGGAACAGGGGAATAAAGTGGCATGGGGGGGGGGGGGTCAGGGAAGGAGTGGGGTGAATGATGTGGCCGGCGGACATACAGAAGCAGGAGACCACTGTTTAAACATTGGTCTTCTGCTTCTGTGCTGGGGCTTTTGCAGGGGGTGCAGCGGGGGTCTTGGTCCCTTACTAGGGTATTGGCTGTACCCCCTGATGGTGGCCCTGTGTACAAGGTAGGGCTGGCACATAAGCCTGGTTGTCCCCTATTGGGAGTGTTTTGTCCTCTAATGGGAGTGTTTTGTCCCCTATAGGGTGTGTCTGCGTCCACTATTGGGAATGTCCCCTATTCGGAGGGTGCAAATACAACTTTATTTATACATTTTCATTATTCCTCCTCGCCTTCTAAAAGTCATGACTCTTTTATATTTCCATCCACAGACCCATATGAGGGCTTGTTTTTTGCGTCACCAATTGTACTTGTAATGACATCACTTATTTTACCATAAAATGTCTGGCGCAACAAAAAAAAATATTATTTATGTTGGAAAACTGAAAAGAAAAATGCAATTTATAACATTTTAAAAGGTTTTGTTTTCAAGCTGTATATGCTTTCTTTATTCTGTGGGTCAATACGATTAAAATGATACCCATGTTATATGCTTTTTTATAATTGTAGCATTTTCAAAAAATCTTAAGCTATTTTAATAAAATTAGTATGTTTAAAATTGCCCTATTTTGAACACCTATAACCTTCTCATTTTTCATATAAGGGGCAGTATAAGGGATCATTTTTTGGGCCGTGATCTGTAGTTTTTATTGGTACCACTTTTGCTTATATTTAACTTTTATACATTTTCTATAAAAAAAAAAATTTCATAAAATGTGACAAAGAAGCATCAATTTTGGACAATTTTTTTTTTTTACATTTATGCCGTTCACTGTATGGGATAATGAACAATATATTTTGATTGTTTTGTTTACGCTTTTTTGGGGGGCAAAATGGGAAAAAAACGGATGATTTAAATTTTTATTGGGGGAGGGTATTTTTAAAATTACATTTTTTTTTTTTTTTTACTTTTTTTTTACACTTTAATAGTCCCCATAGGGGACTAGTGATAGCAATCTTTTGATTGCTAATACTGTTCAGTGCTATGCATAGGGCATAGCACTGATCAGTATTATCAGCGATCTTCTTCTTTGGTCTGCTCAATCTCAGACCAGAGCAGAAGTCCCCAGGAGACAGACGGAAGCAGGTGAGGGGAACTCCGTCTGCCATTATGGATGATCAGATCCCCGAGGCAGTGCTACCGGTTATCTGATCATCCATTTAAAGTACCACACTGCCGTGATCTGTATTTGATCACGGCATCTGAGGGGTTAATGGTGGACATCTACGTGATCGCAAACAATGGTCCGATGCTCGCAGTCATGGTGGAGCATAAATGTACGTCATGATGGTTAAGTATCACCGCCCCATGACGTCCATTTATGTAAATTGTCGTTAAGGGGTTAAATACATTAATAGTAACTGTGGATTTGCACACCCTCTGTTTTACTAAAATAAATGATTATTAGACACATAGCACATAGATTACCTGTATATTGTGTTGTAACAATGTAGATGAAGGGGCCTTTATGGGACTTTCTTTAGAATACTGTTTAAAAAATTTCTAAGAATCAATATATGTGAGCCCAAAGGAGTTTTGCCCCTAAATGTGAACACTGGTGTTAGTTCAAACTCATAAACACTACATACGTAACCTTGCACCCTGGCTCTATAACATATCACAAAGTAAGTTTTGGCTTGATTTCCCATGAAGGCTTCTTTGCCTTGGCGAATCCCAACTTATAAGAAGGGTCCCATGACACCATGTAGATCATTGCAGACCCCCCTGTGATCAGCTGTTATCTGTGGGGGGAACCTAGGAGGAAGCCTTTAGGTTCCCTGCTGTGCCACCACAGGAGAAATAGAGCATTTCACATTGTCTATTCAAGTCAGAGGTCTGTATATGTAATGCAGGACAGGATAGGGCTTCTGTAGCAAGAGTTGTCTTATCTAACTACTCTCCACTCTGATCAGTGAATGAGGATCCATATGAATTCTATAAAATTATATATTAAATGTTGTTTAATTTTTTTATTTTTTTTTTTCTAGGGGTTTTCCCATGAATGAAAAATATGGCTGTGATGTTGAGTGGTTACAACCATATACCTAAGGTTTCTCCAATTTTTTCTGCTTGGCTGTTTTGGTTACTTCACCTACCATTAAGAAAATCTAACCATGAAAACTGACAGAGAAAAGGTTCTAGAGATGTTCTGCCTGGCAACCCAATGGTTGTCAAAGCGAGTGACAGCGCATGTGTGACAGACCTATGTGTCAATCACTCAGCAGGCCAAGCATTGATGTAGAGGAGAGAAACGGGGCGGCCCCTGGGCATTGCGGACCCTGGACTGGTACTGACTGTGGGGAAGAAGTAATTTTTAGTTACATAAAGCAACCTATCCCAAGCAACCATACTGTCAGACATGTTTATCTGATCAGTCCTGGGTTGTCACGGTGTAAGATAGCAGAATGCGACAGAAAGGAACTTGGCAGCAGTCACTCTATACCAATTTTCATCTCAGTCTGTTATGACATGTTCACACAATAGATTTTCATGTATATTTTGGCACAGAATCTATGAATATTCTGAGCTGTAATCTACAGGAATTCCATCTCCAAAACATATCTTTTTTAATGGGACTACCATGCAGATTTCTAAATCCATGTGGGAAAAAGGGACATATCACTTAGTGATGTGGTTTCCATGTAAAAAACTGCAGTTGGTAGCCAGGGCACATATGGGACAAATCTGCATCCAAAACCGCTACATACAAAAGGGAAAATCTGCATCAGAAATCTGAGAGCAATTCTTAAATTGCGGCCATGGAGTTTTGCAATGTGTGAACGCACCCTTAGCCACCGAATCAGATGTTTATTTTGGTCCGGAGCTTACACATTGCATATTTAATATTTTTTTTATAATTTATAATTCATACTGTGCGCTATCCATTTAATTTCTTTTGAAAAAATATTTTAATATACAAACAACTATCCAGGTTTGGTTTGGTTTTTCCTCCTCACCTTCTAAAAATCATAACACTATAAGTTTTCCCCCTACAGACCCATACGAGGGCTTGTTTTTTAGCGATACCAATTTTTACTTTGTAATTACATCAATCATTTTACCACAAAATCTACGGCGAAACAAAAAAAAAATGTGGGATACATTTTTTTTTTTAAAAAGCCATGTCATTTTGGGCGGCTTCCGTTCCTACACACTGCACTTTCCAGTAAAAATGACACCTTATATTTATTCTTTAGGTCCATACGCTTACAATGATACCCAATATATGTAGGTTTTATTTTATCTTACTACTTAAAAAAAAAATTGGAAAACAAATTTGAACTACATGCACCAAAATGAGTATGCCTAAAAATGTCCTCTTCTGACCCCTATAACTTTTTTTTATTTGATTCCATCAAATCTCTTCCTATCAAGGTTATTTATATAAGATTCCAATGTTAGTGTTACGATAAAACCAGAAGTCCTCCAAACACCAGCAGAGTAATGGAAGCGCTGAGACCAGGATAAAAGTAAGGATTCTTTATTCCCACAATGCGACACATTTCGCGGAAGTTCCGCTTCATCAGGCATCAAATGTTAGTGTTTGCACACACATACATATCTAGGACTATCTATCTATTTATTTATATCTTTATCTATAATTTATTTATATTTTTATCTATTTATGCATATAGCAACAGGAGAATACAGCAGCACACAGCTAGCACAAAGATATAGATAAAACATGAGTATATAGATACAACATGAGAAGCTATTCAGCAATGGTGCAGTAAATGACAGTATAAAATTGTGAAGTAATGAAATAGTGAGATACTTAGCTTGCAATTTGGCGGCCAAATAGCTTGGACCGTCCCACCACGGTAAGGTGATCTCATTTGGACAGACCCTACACTATGAATATGCCTCTGTGTGAATAGAGCAGCAGGCATAGCAGTATCTGGAACATCCAAATCACCTTATATACACCTAATAGAGGTGGGTGGGGTGCAAGAACCAACATGGAGGTAGCCACTCCCCCATATGTGTAATACAAACAAAGAATAAGTTGGCCAGCACTATTGATCCCAAACTTTATGTTGGTTCTTGCACCCCACCCACCTCTGTCAGGTGTAAATAAGGTGATTTGGATGTTGTAATGCCTGCTGCTCTATTCACACAGAGGCATATTCATAGTGTAGGGTCTGTCCCAATGAGATCACCTTACCGTGGTGGGACGGTCCAAGCTGTTTGGCCGCCAAATTGCAAGCTAAGTATCTCACTATTTCATTACTTCACAATTTTATACTGTCATTTACTGCACCATAGCTGAATAGCTTCTCATGTTGTATCTATATACTCATGTTTTATCTATATATTTGTGCCAGCAGTGTGGTGCTGTATTCTCCTGTTGCTGTATATTTAGCCCAGCAGCCTGCACCTGTAAGCCAGGTCCGTATAATAGTTTGGAATCAATAGTGCTGGCAAACTTATTCTTTGTTAGTATTTATGTATATATATATATATATATATATATATATATATATATATATATATGTGTGTGTGCATAATAGATAGATAAAAATATAAACAGATAGATAAAAATATAAATAGATAGATAGACCGAGATGTGTATGTGTGTGCCAACACTAACATTGGAATATTGTATAAATAACCTTGATAGGAAGAGATTTGATGGAATGGTATGATTCTCCGGTGTGAGATAAAGTAGGAATTGATTTTTCATTCTTTCTGTATTTTTCCTACAGGATGAGGTCTTTCACCCAGGGACCTACCACTTAGCACAAATAACATAGCACCTTTAAGATGGCAATAGATCAGTGTGAAAGTAGACATACCTCTTGCCACATCAGCGGTGCAGGCTTCAGAAAGCTTTTCCTTGTTTTAGCTTAGCAGTTACGGTATATCCGCAGGCAGGGTTTGTGAATTAAATGGCTGGACCGGCTCTAACACAAGGGAACCAAGTGAAGTGGAAAATAATTAAAGTGACAAGTTGTGTTATTCTGATCAAAAGTGCTGAAGGCAAATAACCCTGACAGCTCCTCTGTTTATTCAAGGCCTTCTTAATGAAGGACAAGGGCATTGGGAAGAACCGCGTTTTCTGCATCATGGTTCTCTTTTTGGACTTCCAAGGGCCTTTTTGACCTAATGCTGCGAAAATATCAAATGTTAAAACTACAGATAGTGTAGTCAGAAAGGCAGAGGGATTGATTTAGTTGCTCTTGACTCCGTATAGTGCTTTATTTCGTTGACCTCTAAACTTTAATAAACAGGATGTTTACCATGAAATCTGCACAATGGAACATCATGAGCTTTTTGTACAAGACATCTACCAGGTATTCATAAGTTCTAAGCCTAACGTTATTATAAAGTTTATTATCATTTTTTCTGCGTTTTTAGTCCTAAAATGTTGTGATGGATTTTCTACCTAATAAAAATTAAAAGGGGGATTCCAACTGATGATATCCATCACCTATTTATAAAATAAGTCAGTGTTTCCCAACCAGTAAGTCTCCAGCTGTTGCAAAACGACAACTCCCAGCATGCCCGGACAGCCTTTGGCTGTCCTGGCATGCTGGGAGTGGTCGTTTTGCAAAAGCTGGAGGAACACTGGTTGAAAAACACTTAGATAGATGACACATTTTGAATCTGCAGGGGTTCCTCTGCTAGTACATCCATCAACAGCTCCTGTCCCCCATTCCTTCCTACCAGCACATCCACAGTGGGGAGTAGTTGTATGGAGTGGAAGTCAAGCATACATGTTGCCATGCCATACAACTCTATACAAAGTACGGGAACTGAAGAGTGTTAAATTGTGCCTGTCATTTGCAAGAATTTTTTATATAATGTACATTTGATAAAAATGGGTATATTTTTGGGTGAAAAAATGCTGTCCCGCAGCTATGTGTCTTTGTGCAGAGACAAAATACAGCAAGTGAGGGCAGGACAAGCAGGGCTCTGTACAAGCTCCTGGCTTGTCAATCATTTTGCTGTGTGAGCCAGGAGCATGTCACAAAGCCTTAGTGCACAGAGCCCTGCTTCTCCTTAGTGTACAGAGCTCTGCTTGTCATCAGTGTACAGAGCTCTGCTTGTCCTCAGTGTACATAGCCCTGCTTGTCCTCATTGTACAGAGCCCTTCTTATCCTCAGTGTACAGAGCCCTGCTGGTCCTCAGTGCACAGAGCCCTGCTTATCCTCAGTGTACAGAGCCCTGCTTATCCTCAGTGCACAGAGCCCTGCTTGTCCTCAGTGCACAGAGCCCTGCTTGTCCTCAGTGTACAGAGCCCTGCTTGTCCTCGGTGTACAGAGCCCTACTTGTCCTCAGTGTACAGAGCCCTTCTTGTCCTCAGTGTACAGAGCCCTGCTTCTCCACAGTGCACAGAGTCCTGCTTCTCCTCATGCTGTGATTTTGAAAAACTAGCCCTGGGCCTAAAAATAAAAATAATTTTTTTTTTTTTTTTTTTTTTTTTTTTGCTACCATTGAAGTATATAGGTGGAAAAACACACACACAAAAAAAGCACTCCAGGCGGCTGTGTTTGGACTTTGGTCCAAAGTCTGTGTATGAATTGAGGGGAAATGTGCTCTTGAGCTTTTTTAAGCACAAATAAAACATAGAAAACTTCATTTTTTTTAAACAAAGTATATTAGAAATATTTTTCATTTACCATAAGGAGTGCAATAGCAAAAATTAGTTTTAATGAGAGTGACCCTTTAAGGAAAAAAACTATTTACACATTGTTGGTTCCCTGCACCTAAAATCCACCTAGCATATGTAACCTTTCCATTGGTGATGTATGTGGATATTGTGCCCCCTTCACATACGCAGGAAGGACCCGCATACTCATCTACATGAATTCTGTGCTTCTTGCTCATTCACAGGGATTTGACACTGAAAATCTGAGGATTAGCTTCATTAAACTTGGATCTAATCTGCTGAAGCAGTCGCATACCAACCTGCTGTAGAATTCCTAATAAAATCGGTTAAGGATAATCCCTAAAATCAGCGGCAGATTTGCTTAGTGAAAATCCTGACTGTGTGAACATATTCTACAGATTTCTTTACACATGGTTCAAACACCATGAAAAACTGCTCCAAAATGTCAAGTGGTTTTTATTTCCTCTTTGGGTGGAAAGCATTTTATAAGCACAATGCATGATGCACTATTAAAAAAAACAAAAACAAATATGCATTGTATGTAGAGCACTTCAAATGCTGCTATTGACTTAGCTAAACGCAATGTTGTGTGAATGTCATATTCAGATTTTCCCATAGAGGACCATTGTGGCAATAAAATGTGACCAGAGTTGAAGGATGTTAGAAATAAAAAAAACAGTATCCTGTTTTGTGAGGCCAAAACTTTTGATAGTATATTCCATTAGTTCACATAGGTAAACATACGCTTTCCAATAATGTGCTAGAAATGAACTAGATGTCCCCATTGCTCTCATGTATAAAGTAATCCAAAACAGGAGAAGATTACCGTATATGGTAGTGCCACATATCAAGGTATTCTTTAAAGGGGTTATCCAGGAAAAAAAAAATATTTTTATATATATCAACTGGCTCTAGAAAGTTAAACAGATTTGTAAATGACTTCTATTAAAAAATCTTAATCCTTTCAGTACTTTATAGCTGCTGAAGTTGAGTGGTTCTTTTCTGTCTAAGTGCTCTCTGATGACACGTGTCTCGGGAACTGTCAAAAGTAGAAGCAAATCCCCATAGCAAACCTCTTTTACTCTGTGCAGTTCCCGAGACAAGCAGAGATGTCAGCAGAGAGCACTATGGCCAGACAGAAAAGAACAAGTCAACTTCAGTAGCTTATAATTATTGGAAGGATTAAGATTTTTAATAGAAGTAATTTACAAATCTGTTTAACTTTCTGCAGCCATTTGATATATATATATATATATATATATATATATATATATATATATATATATATAAATAAAGTTTTTTTTCCCTGGAATACCCCTTTAAGACCTCAGTAGTTTATTGCAGAAAATGGAAAATGCCTTTTGGGGGCCAGATCGGAGCCTTTATCAGGTCCAGGACTGGAGACGTGATGTCCCACCATGCCCCCTCCATTCATGTCTATGGGAGGGGGCGTGACAGTCATCACGCCCCCTCCCATAGACATGAATGGAGGGGGCGTGGTGTGACGTCACAAGGGGGCAAGGCGTTACGTCTCCAGTCCCATAAACAAAGAGCTTTCCAAGACTGGAGATGCGGCCCCACATAAAATGTGAGTGCTGCACAGAGCTTGCGGGGTGTCCCAGCGGTGGTCCCCCTGCATACAGATATCTTATCTCCTATCCTTTGTATAGGGGATAAGATGTCTCTGGCTAGATAACTCCTTTAAAACACCTCTCTAGCTAACCAGTACCCTGCTCTGTACAGAGGAGGATATGAAAAAAACCCTCAAAAATGGTTAACTTTTCCTTCTGGAGGGGATCCCACTTTAGCTAGTCTTCCTTCTCAAGGAGAATGATTTAGCATAAAAATTGGTGAAAACTAAAAGTAAAGCTCTTGCCCAAAGTAAGCAGTAAGTTTTTCGAGGACATTTTGAAAATGAGAGAAACAATTTGCTTAGTTATTTAGTATCAATTATGATAAACAAAGAGAAATATTTAAAAATACTAGACAACTCTTCAATTAGTAATGAAATGATTTAATAGTTAACAAATGTTTAATTGGCCATATAAATACGTGAACCCAGTCAAGTGTATGGTCATGCATGATTGATCCACAAGACAATCCCCAAATATTTACACTACCAATAAAATGTTTGAGTCGACTCTCATTATGACTCTGACCATAGCCAAAATGTACCATCTGCAAATAATATCAAATTAAATCTCAGAAAAACAATTGAATGGGATTTGCTGGAGAAGAGAGCAGAATTGTTGAAAGCACAAAAGGCTTTCTATGAATGTTCCTGACAAAATTGCTGTATTTACATGACAATAGCTTCATAAATGTTGCTCATAGCGAGAGGTGGTATGTTTCATAAAACTGCTAGCGATTGTTTGGACGGTGAAGGGTTAAGAGCTTAACTGTTTCTTTAACCAGAAAATTGAGCGGTTGAGGCTTTAGAAATTGTTAAAATGGAAATGTGTGGACTGTTTTTTTATTGTGATTTTGAATAATAACAAAAACATTGCATTGTTTTTATCTTTTCGTGAGATGAGATTCAAAGTCTCCTTGAACAGAAATGAATCAGTCTTTATTCTTAACGACTTTAACCTACATCAGTGTTTGCGTAACTTTGCTTTTATTCATTCTGAATTACATCATCGCTCCTCAATTCAGACCCAAAAGCTAGATTAAAATTCTGCTGGCTGTGTTAATAATTTGTCTAAGGTCACTTTCACTTGGCAGTATTTGGGTCAGTATTTTGCATCAGTTTTTATAAGGCAAAACTAGGAGTGCGTCTAGAACAAGAGAGATGCAAATATTTTTTATTATTGTTTTTTTCTCTATAGATTTTGTCTTAAAGGGGTATTCCGGGATCTATGCTTTTATCCGCTATCCAGAGGATAGGGGATAAAATGTTTGATCGTGGAACCCCCACGATCTACCTGGAGCTGCGTCTCCAGTGTCGGAAACCTCCGGGTTGTGACGTCACTCCACGCTCCCTCCATTCATGCCTATGGGAGGGGGCATAATGGCCGTTACGCCCCCTCCCACAGACATGAATGGAGGGGGCATGATGTCACGGTGGGGGCATGATGTTACGTCACGTCTCCAGTCTCAGAAACCTGTAAGTTTTGCAACACTGGAGACACAGCCCCGCATGCAATGCGGGTGCTGCAGGGAGATTGCTAAATAGGGGATAAAAGCTTAGGGGATAAAAGATTAGATCCCGGAATGCCCCTTTAAAACACTGATTCTATATATATATATATATATATATATATATATATATATATATATATATACATATATACTGACCAAAATACTGCAGTCCTAAAGCATAGAATACAGGTTTAACTAAAATAAGTACACAGAAGCAGAGATGTATTTGAGCCCCACAAAATGACAGGACACATTTTCATATGGTATGAGGAATTATATGTTGGCATACCGTTCAGCCAGTGTGCTAGCATATAGCCCAATGTATTCTACTAGGAAGTGTTAACCCAGCCTAAGAAGTGAATGGAGAAAGAAAACAGGTTATATGTTATGATCAGTTCAAGATTAAAAATGCAAATGATGCACAAACTAAAAAAGCTGGTTTGAGTTTCCCTGGACTAAACCCAATAAACAGGGTTATAGTGCGAGTGAACCAGATAAAATGATGTATAACTTACCTGGTTTAACATCACTGTTCCAGAGATAGAGGGTCTATAAGCTCGGCATACACAGCATCCCTGTCTCCATTCCCTCTGCTCCCAAATGCTCATTCTTATATTGTGGTCCCACCTCCATTGCACAAAGGACAACATTTACATATTAGCAACGGGGGCTTATACACCCATATCTCCGGAACAGAGGCGCCATTCCGAGTAAGTTGTATACTATATTAATCTGGGTGATATCATCTAATTAAGCATGCAAACAAAAGTCTGTTATCCACCTCACCCCTTCCGTTGATGTGCACGGAACCCGTATGGACAACACATAACTTGATAAAGTAATAGAGGAATGTCCGGCTCAGCAGCTCTTGGTACGAATACTTCTTTATTTACATTCAAAACGATACAGTATCACAGGGTAGGACAGCAGAGTGACGCGTTTTGACTGGATGACCAGTCTTAGTCATTACTATATCATCTAAATAGGGTGATGTCTAGCATGATATAGGTCAGCACCAGAGTAAGATGCTGTGGATTTTTGTTTCTCTATTGAATTTCAATCAAGTATTGTAGCTTGGGTATCATTTTAATCTTACCTACAGAACAAAGAGAACATGCCATTTTTACCATAAAGTAAAAGCAAACCTCAATTTCCCCCCACAAATAATATTTTTTGGTTGTACTATACATTTTATGGTAAAATAAAAAGTGTCATTACAAAGAACAATTGGTCGCGCAAAAAACAGAGAATTATGTCTTATAAAAGGCGAGGAGGAAAAAATGAAAGCACAAAAATGAAAATTGTGTCCCCAAGGACAAAATAAGGTTCACCCCTTAAGGACCACGGGTTTTTCCGTTTTTGCACTTTTGTTTTTTCCTCCCCACCTTTTAAAAATCATTACCCTTCCAATTTTGCACCTAAAAATCCATATGATGGCTTATTTTTTGCGACACCAATTCTACTTTGCAGTGACATCAGTCATTTTACCCAAAAATCTACGGCAAAACAGAAAAAAAAATCATTGTGCGATGAAATTGAAGAAAAATACGCCATTTTGTAATTTTTGGGGGCTTCCATTTCTATGCAGTACATTTTTCAGTTAAAATGAAACCTTATCTTTATTCTGTAGGTCCATACGATTAAAATGATACCCTACTTATATAGGTTTGATTTTGTCGTACTTCTTGAAAAAATCATAACTACATGCAGGAAAATTTATACTTTTAAAATTGTCTTCTTCTGACCCCTATAACTTTTTAATTTTACCGCATATGGGGCGGTATGAGGGCTAATTTTTTGTGCCATGATCTGAAGTTTTTAGCAGTATCATTTTTGTATTGATCAGACTTTTTTATCTTTTTTTATTCATTTTTTCCTGATATAAAAAGTGATCAAAAATATGTTATTTTGGACTTTGGAATTTTTTTTGTGTGTACGCCATTGACCGTGCTGTTTTAATGATATAGTTTTATAGTTCGGACATTTACGCACGTGGCGATATCACATATGTTTATATTTATTTTTATTTACATGTATTTTTATGGGAAAAGGGGGGTGATTTGGACTTTTATTAGGGAAAGGCTTAAATGGCATTTAACTTTTTTTTTACACTTTTTTTTTTTTTGCAGTGTTATAGCTCCTATAGGGCAACAAACCCAGAAATAATGTACAAATGGAAGCACACCGAAGATATTCAATTAATGCAAAATATAACAGTCTTTATTAGGAGCACATGATTGACATAGCAAAAAAAAACAACACAATAATGACAGACACAAAGGAAATGTATTTAAAACCACTTAAAAAGGCCCATATCGGGCCACACCACACAGATGAGACATGGTATATGTCTCATCCGGACCAGGGCTAAAGAAATATGACTCTCCTACCACAAATAGAGTGATTGCAGTACACTATACCCCCGTCAGACCTATATCACACAAGCACACAATAAAGTGACATATGCAAAATACGCAACATGAACCTATATACAGAGGTGTCACATCAGTGAACATCAGAGATGACAAGGAATCTCTAGAAATAAATTGCCAAGCATTCAATAAATGTAAACAAATGAACTAGAGATGCCAGCAAAGGATGCCTAAATAAGGTCAGATAGGAGCAAATATCACCCATACGCCCGGGTCCGAAGGCTCCTATAGGGAACTATAACACTGCAAACACTGATCTTATACACTGTTCACTGCAAAGCCATATCTTTGCATTGATCAGTGTTATCGGCGGTTCAACTTTGAACGCCGCGTCTAAAGGGTTAATAGCGCGCGACACCACGACGCTGCCGCGTGCTATTAGCCCTGGGTCCTGGCTTCAGATACATGCCTGGACCGACCCGATATGACACGGGGTCACCGTGTGACCCTGCGTTATATCGTGGGAGCCGCCAAGGACGTAAATATGCGCCCTTGGTCGTTAAGGGGTTAAATACAAATTTCAGATTTCAGAATGCCCCTTTAGTTTCTTCTTTAGACAATATAACATTCTTAGTGTTTATTTTAAAGCCTCTAAAATGGAAGCACAAATAGTCCCGCTCAGCTTCCAAAACAGAGCAAACAAGAAAAAAAAGATTGTCTCTAGATATTATGGTTGTGTTGGGCTATGTCCGTATATCCATATCTGAATAATATGCATAGTATTCACAGCAATAGGAACAAGGCATCCTTTTTCTATGTCATGGATTTAGCTGTAGTTTTGGAGGCTTATTGGGGGAGAGGAAAACTTGCCCAGTTGCCCATAGCAACCAATCAGATCGCTTCTTTCATTTTTCACAGGCCTTCATAAAAATGAAAGCAGCAAGCTGATTGGTTGCTATGGGCAACTGGGCAAGTTTTCCTCTGCACAGGTTTTTATAAATCTCCCCCATTATCCGTATGGGGTTAATCTGTTTCCAGTCTATCTGAATAACCTGCTTCCCACTTTATAGAAGTGATATGTCATGTTTCTGTTTTGCAACACAGGTGCCAAATAAACCATAGCATATTGCTCCCAGGCATGTGGGTACATTTTCAGGACTGAGAAGACTTTTTAACACTTATATATACCGGAGTCTATATACAGATCTTTCCTTCCTTTCCTCTTGTGAAATCCTCCAAAGAATAGAACAAAACAACCGGCATTGAATTAGAAAAAAATATGTTTGCATTACTTTTCTTAATAGTGTCCCTATTAGGCTGGGTTCACACCACGTTTTTCAAATACGGTAACCGTATACGGTTTTCCGCAAAAAAAGTATACGACCGTATCCGAAACCGTATGCATAGAGAATGCATTGTAAACAGTATTCCAAATGTTGTGTACGGTTGCATCCGTTTTGCCTCGGATACGGTTTTGCCGATTTTTCAACCGCAGGCAAAAACGCTGTCGACCACGTTTTTGCCTCCAGTTGGAAAACCGTATGCGAACCGTATGCGGTTCTTTTAACATTGTTGTCTATGAGAACCGTACACAGAATTTCAGAATACGGTTGCACACGGTTTTTCTAATCCGTTTTTGGAGTTCACACATGCGCAGATTGGAATTTCAATAGAACAACAGTAACTTTATTAAATTGCTGGAAAACTAATTCCAACAAAATAGCAAAACCGTTGGCAAAAACTGATGCAAACGGATAGAACCGTACGGGGAAAAACCGTATACGTTTTAATTTGGAGTCATACGGTTGGAAAAGGTTGCATACGGTTTTTGCCATATGTTTTTTTAGCGGAAAACCGTATACGGTAACCGTATTTGAAAAACGTGGTGTGAACCCAGCTTTAGGCTGGGTTCACATATATCAGGCATCCAGCGTAGTAAATACTAAGAGGAAAACTGATGCTAGAACTGATCCCATTCATTTGAATGGGACAGTTCACAATCATCCAGTGTCTCAATTATGAGGCCGGATGGTTGGACACGCCGGAGGGCACCGGACAGGGAAACGCAGCTTGCTGTGTTCCCTTGTCTGCCGTCTAGAAACAATGGACACCGGATGCCATACAACTGATTACAACTTGTTATCAGTTGTGACATCACTTGTGTCGAGATTTAGGCTGACTTCACCTATGCCGGATGCTGGACGTATGTTAATCCAGCCTTATTCTTCTTCATGGGCATAATTGGGCTGGTATATAAAAAGTATAAATAAGTATATTATAGATTTAAAAAAAAGTCATGTTTTCTTCATAATGCGGATAGTTACAAAAACAAAAAACAAAAAGCACAGTTACAATAACAGTTTGTTAAAGGATGTGCAAAAAAAAAAAACAAGAGCTGTTGCTATAAAAATACAGTGGTCCCTCAACATATGATGGTAATTCATTCAACGTTTGTTGAAACCATCGCATGTTGAGGGATCCGTGCAAGGTAAAGTATATGGACAGTGGTCTACAACCTGCGGACCTCCAGATGTTGCAAAACTACAACACCCAGCATGCCCGGACAGCCGTTGGCTGTCTGGGCATGTTGGGTGTGGTAGTTTTGCAACATTTGGAGGTCCGCAGGTTGTAGACCACTGTTAGAGGAAGTTGTACTCACCTGTCCCTGCCTGTCACCGCTGCCTGGGATGTCGCCCTCCATCGCTGTTTCTGCATCCCCGGGGTGTCCCCGACGCTCCGGCAAAGCCTCTGTTTCCCCGGCATCCGCGCTCTCCGTCGCCGCCATCTTGTCGCTACACACGCCGCTCCTATTGGATGACGGGACGGCGTGCACAGCGACGTGATGACGACGATGGAGAGCGCCGACGATGTAGGGGATCCTGAAGAGGACGTGCCGGAGCCCCGAGGACAGGTAAGTGATCGTCAGCGGACCACACGGGGCACGGTAAACGGCTATGTGGTGGCAGCTGAAGCAGTCTGCGCTGCCGGATAGCCGTTTATGTGATGGCCCCGACATACAAAAGCATCGTATGTTGTTGCTGCCTTCAACATGCAATAGCCTCTGAGAGGCCATCGTATATTGAAATGATCGTATGTCGGGGGGGGGGGGGGGGTCACTGTATAAATGTTTTACCTGCCAATTGGCAAAAACAAAAAACAATCTGGCTGTCTCAGCAAGTGCATCCCCCACAGTTTGCATCGATGTAAGCGCTGCGGAATCTGTAGGCGCTATATAAATAAATAAAATAAAATAAAAATAAAATACTGTAAAGTGTCAAGTGTAAGATTACAAGACTTTGTATCCTAGGAAAGACAACAGAGGCTGTTACCCTTCCTACAATATGTTCAAATGTCCTTTTTTTGTAAAAAAAAAAATACAGTAAAATATTTGTACATTTTTACTGCAGAAAATCATGTACGGTAATTGCAAAAATGGTATTGGTGACATTATTGTTGCGCTCCACACTGCATTGATTAAAGTTGTCAAGGCACAAGGCTATGCTCACACAGTGTATTTTCAGGCATAAGTGAAAAAAAAATGTTGTCCGTTAAACCGATGAAAATTTGTGCACACAGTAAATAATAAAAGAATGAAGAAATTAACATATTCATTACATGGTCGGGCATAGCGCGTCTTCCTGCCTACATTACGCAGAGAAGCACTATGGCAATAGAGAATTTAAGTAAGTGACTCCTCATTTTAATTTAATGCAGTTCACCTGCACTATAACCCAATATATTGGGGTCTATTTACTAATGTGATCCCGAGTCTTTTTTTTTTTTTCTCATGTTTTGCCCCCAAATTGTGTTGCTTGTTCCTTGCAACACTATTTGTGACCAAAATAACCATAATCCTCCATTTTAGGAGGGTTTCCCTTTACATTTGCCAAAGCAAAAGTAAATTTTCTGCCATTCTACGGATGCATTTATTTATTTATTTTATTTATTTATTTTTTTTTTTTTTGTGAACATAGCTCAAGGGATCCTACTGAGACTTTATTGCCCAGATTCCAGGCAAACGTGGAGCGGTCTGGTTGAAGCAGTATTAGATGCTCTTATAATAACTGATTAATCTGATCCTTTTAGTCACTGACACATGTAAGATAGAGGATAAATACCTTCAATTTGATTTCTGTTAGACAGTTCTTGTGAGACAGTGCTGTACCAGATGCAGCCATCTTTCTGGAGTGCAGGAAATTGACCTACTGTTAAGTACTCTTACACACATACAAGAGGCCTCAGCACAGATCATTATACTGTAATTTCTCCATGGAGAAGGGCTCTTCAGCAGCAGACAATCACGTCAAGGAACCTTGGGTGATTGTGTATTTGGCAGTGGATGGATAGACTTTTGTGCCGCCTAATATAGACAGATTCCCTTTAGATCTAACAGAGGATGTCATCTCATCAAGTTTTCTGCCTAAAACACATACAAATAGGAAATATATGACAAATGTTTTATTAATGTTTTATTTATTAATAGAAAATTGTGCCCATATGTATTATACTCTTTTTAGTATCTATATGCATATAGTGTTGTATACTTTTACAAACTGTACGCATTGCTTAGTGTATTCTGCATATTATCCTTCTTTCTGGGTGCGGGTAGATTAGGGGTTTATAGGTGTTGCTAGTAGCCTGGTGGCCTGGAGAGTATAATTCCAATGTCCTCACACTTCGTGAAATCTATAGCAATATTGCAGCCTGCTTTTTCACTTAAAGGGGTACTCCACCCCTAGACATCTTATCCCCTATCCAAAGGATAGGGGATAAGATGTCTGATGGCGGGGGTCCCACCGCTGGGGACCCCCGCAATATAGCATGCGGCACCCACCTGTTACTGCTCCGAAAGCGCTGGAGGGTCTGGATCCCTACCACGGGAACGGAAGATAGTGACGCTGTCACGCCCCCTCCCATAGACTTGCATTGAGGGGGCGGGGCGTGACATCACACAGGGCAGAGTCATGACTTCACGATCTTCCGTTCCCGTGGTCGGGACCCAGACCCTCCAGCGCTTCCGGAGCAGTAACAGGTGGGTGCCGCCCAGCGGTGGGACCCCGGCCATCAGACATCTTATCCCCTATCCTTTGGATAAGGGATAAGATGTCTAGGAATATAGAAAAGTATCCAGCACCAGGAAGGCAGGTAAAATTCCTCTTTTATTGTAGCATCAATAAAAATAGGATACACTGGAACGTAGTAGCCTATGCGTTTCGGGCTGTGGCGCCCTTAGTCTTGCCATGAATAAGGGCTCCACAGCCCGAAACCCGTAGGCTACTACGTTCCTGTGTATCCTATTTTTATTGATGCTACACTAAAAGAGGAATTTTACCTGCCTTCCTGGTGCTGGATACTTTTCTATATTGCAGTTCGTTCAGAAGGGCACGCCACCCTCCAGTCCAAGCACAGGAGCCAGGGGCGAGGATCTGAGCGGATGCTACACCATATCAATAAAATGTCTAGTGGTGGAGTGCCCCTTTAACACGCAACTGGTCTTCTGAATGTAACATAAGGGAACATGAATGAAGAAAACATGGACGTAGAGATTTACAGCCACAACATTCAGTTAGGTGCAATGCTGGAGCGTTACCATTTCTGATGACCTAGATTTCTTTAGCACATTTCTAAATATTGTTCTATCTTCCACCAGTTCAAGAAACACAAGAAAACTGTAGAACACGAGTAGAAAAGACGTAGAGCTGCTTTCCATAAAATAGTGCATTGGATTATGTGAGATAAAGCAGCTATCGGTAAAATATGAAGTCATGCAAGATAGAAAGAAAATTACAATAATGTTAGTCACTTAAGTCACTTAATAATATGTTGGTAACTGAAGTTAAGATGAGAAACAATTGAAATTGTTATTTTATAAAAAATAAAAAAAAATAAAAAGCTTCTATTGTTGGTGCTCGTTGTTGATGGATTTTTCTTTATATGTTACTGAATGACTTTAGATGAACAATAATAAAGAATTTCCCAGTTATGATAACATTGCTGATGACTTCTGCCCAGTCATATTTGTTTGTATGGTTTATGAAGATAACATTCTAACATTACCTGAATTAGGGCAAATTTTAAGTCAGTTCTACAAATCAGTATAAAGACCTTTAAAATTCAATGGTGAAAATGTTGGCACATTCATCATATTCGTATAACCTTTGAACATATTTCCTATCTTCACAATAAATACTAATCTATATATATAAAACTCAACGTGTGTATGTGTGTATGTATGTATGTATGTATGTATGTGTGTGTGTATGTTCCACAAAAACTTCCAAACGGCTAAAGATATTAACATGAAACTTGGCACACATGTTACTTATGTGTCAACAACAAACATAGGATAGGTGATTTAACCCTTACTCACCCCCATTTGCCACGGGCGGGGTTTATGTTTAAAGTCCCATACAAGTCTATGGAAAATATTTGTTACTGCATAACTTCCAAACAACTGGAAATATTTCGATAATACTTGGTCACATGTTACTTATATGTCCACTTAAAATAAAGGATAGTTTATTTAACCCTTAACTACCCCCATTTGTGAGGGTCAGGGTTTTTGTTTAAAGTCCCATGCAAATCAATGGGAAATGTATGTTCCCACATAACTTCTGTACGGCTGCAGATGTTTCAATACCTGGTACACATCTTAAAGGTCGGGATATGAGGTCGAGAAAGAAGGTCAAGATAGGAGGACGGGATGTTCGGGATAGGAGATCGCATTAGGAGGTCGGGATATGAGGACGGGATAAGAAGTGGAGATAGGAGGACGGGATAGGAGGTCGAGATAGGAGGTCGGGATAGGAGGTCTGGATAGGAGGTCGGGATAGGAGGTCAAGATAGTAGGAGGACGGGATAGGAGGTTGAGATAGGAGGTCGGAATAAGAGGTGGAGAAAGGAGGACGGGATAGGGGGTTGAGATAGGAGGATGGGATAGGATGTCAGGATAGGAGGAGGGCATAGGAGGTCGAGATAGGAGTTCGGGATAGGAGGACGGGATAGGAGGTAGAGATAGGAGGATGGGATAGAAGGACGTGATAGGAGGTCAGGATAGGAGGATGGGATAGGATGACAGGATAGGAGGTCGAGATAGGTCGAGATAGGAGGTCAAGATAGGAGGACGGGATAGGAGGACGGGATAGTAAGGACTGGATAGGAGGTCGGAGTATGAGGAGGGGATATGGGGTTGGGATATGACAACAATATATGGGGATGGGATTTGAAGTCAAAAGCTTCCTCCTTTGCTGATTTTCCTCCCCAACAAGGATGAGGAAGGAAAAACTGGGCAACGCCGGGTATTCAGCTAGTAAATAATAAAATTAAATGTCTTTGTGGTTGTCAAAATTGTGGTTAATAACAATATTACTACTAATAAAAAAAAACAATAATACCACTGCTAATAATAATAATAATAATATTAATAGCAATACTACTTCTAGTAATAATAGCAACGATTACAATACTACTTCTAGTACAAATACTACTGCTGCTACTACTACTACTACTAATAATAATAATAAAAATAACAATACTACTACTAATAATAATATTGATAACAATACTACTACTACAAATACTACTGCTGCTACTACTACTACTACTACTACTAATAATAATGATAATAATAATAATAATAATACTTCTACTAATAATGATAATAATAATGATGATAATACTACTTCTACTACAAATACTACTGCTACTACTGCTACTTCTACTACTACTAATAATAATAATGATAATATTACTTCTACTTATAATAATAATAATGCTAATAATAATAATGATAATACTTCTACTACAAATACTACTTATTATTCTACCACTACTACTACTACTGCTAATAATACTAATAATAATAATAATGATAAAAATACTACTACTACAAATAATACTATTACTACTGCTACTAATAATAATAACAACACTGCTACTACTAATAATAATAATAATTTCAATAATAACATGCAGATATGTTTGATATGTTTCTACTACAAAATATTACAAAAAAACTAGTGGCCATCTAATGACAAATACTTTTTGGCCAAAGGCTATGTTTTTCGACCCCTCAAAAATAATGCACCCATGGCTGCTCTGAGCGTCTTCATGTTTATTTCAATAGGGAGAAGGACGAAAAATGGTCTTGCAGAAGATCATGTGAGGAGATGTAAATCCAACCTGCCAAATATTTATTTTTCCCTTAATCTGCAGTTGTCATTGGAAAACCCCATATACATTACAACATTGGCCAATCCCATCAAAATTGGAAGGGTCATCCAACTTTGATTTCATGTGTGTAGCCACCTTTACAGTTGTGTTTAATTACAATGTCCTATCTCTCAATAATGATTGTTATTAGATGTGCACAGATTCTACATGTGGTATACTTATGTATCATTAATGTGGATATTGCATATATATCTATCTTCTGTGACTTTATGGCCACTTATAGAGTCAGCCTCATGGAGCTGTCACATTGGGGCAGGGAAGGAGTGCACACTATTCTCGCCCACTCCCCTGTCCCTGCCTACTTACGTACCTGCCCTAGATGACAGATCCGTAACCACGGTTACAGTTCCTTCCTAAATAAGTGAGGGACAGTCAAAAACTCAAACAATAAACTACAAAACTGACAAAAGGTCGGGAAAGGCTGGAGGTACACGACTAACAGAAAACAAACCTAAACACGCGCACACACACAAAAATACATAATAAGAGGACCGAGTCTAAACCTGGAGAGCATGAAGTACAGTAACAGAGTATCAAAGGGAAGTCAAAAGCCAAGCCAAAAGTCAAAACACTAGAATAAAGAGTATGAGCACAGAGATAGCTAGGTAAGTTACTAAGAACTATCACAAGCAGAGAATGACTGAAAAGGGCCTCCTTATATATGCCTGAACTGCAACTAGGAGGACTCTAATTGGCTCAGCAAGCTTAACCACACCCAGGAGCACAGAGACGTCACACCAGCAATCAAAACAAACAACAGGGTTAGAAATCATTAACCCTATGGGTTCTGGCACAGGAGCCTTACGTACTTTAGATACAATTGCAATTCAATAAAAAATTGCATTTCAAAAGCATCACATGATATATCACATGAAATGTTGGCTAAACAAGATAAACAAGACATGTGTGTAATTATAATTAAAAGAAAAAGAATGTATTATTAGTGCTCAGTGCTGATGAACTATGCTTATTATCTTTCTAAATCACCTTACAGAAGGAAGAACACAGAATTTTCCAGTCAAGACAAACATCGTAGGTAACTTCTGCTCACTTGGGAAGTCATCAGAGAATAGCATTAAAATCGTGTAGCTTTAGTTATAGTTGCCATGGAAGCAGCCTGGGCAACAAATCAGGGATGTTTTGCTCAGGTTCATTCTAAGTGTCTGGCAATTGAATCCCTTTGGCCTTCCTCCTACATCACTGACAATAATTGAATTACAAGGAGTAGAAATATATGGGAAGGAGTCAGGGCTGTTTTAACACACTGATGGGTCCAGTGTAAAGAGTTTATGCATACTATTAATATTTCAGTATCTACACATTCAAGTAAACTTCATGAGAATAATTCTATTTTAGAGGCAATAAGGGATACACTTTATAAATGGAAAAACTGTGGAATCATAAGTGATGCCTTCGATTAGACTTATCTTATAATTGCCAAGATCGGGTTTACGCTGCGGACTGCATCGCTGTCACCATTGCTTAGAAATGCATTGCTGTTTATGGGGATGGCAATGCAGTCTGTGTGGTCTTAGCGCTGCCCGAGAGACCTCTGGCAGAAATCCTGTACAGAGATTCTGCAGTGTGACTGTGGCTCAAAGGGGTACTCTTTTTTTTTTTTTTTTTTTTTTTTAAATCAACTGGTGCCAGAAAGTTAAACAGATTTGTAAATTACTTCTATTAAAAAAATCTTAATCCTTCCAGTACTTATTAGCTGCTAAATACTACAGAGGAAATTATTTTCTTTTTGGTACACAGTGCTCTCTGCTGACATCACAAGCCCAGTGCTCTCTGCTGACACCTCTGTCCATTTTAGGAACTGTCCAGAACAGCATATGTTTGCTATGGGGATTTTCTACTACTCTGGACAGTTCTTAAAATGGACAGAGATGTCAACAGAGAGCACTATGCTCGTGATGTCAACAGAGAGCTCTGTGTTCCAAAAAGAAAATAATTTCCTCTGTAGTATTCAGCAGCTTATCAGTACTGGAAGGATTAAGATTTTTTAATAGAAGTAATTTACAAATCTGTCAAACTTTTTGGCACCAGTTGATTTGAAAAAAAAAAGTATCCCAGAGTACCCTATTAATAGTGCTTGAAAAGAGGTGGAGCTAACTGCTGAGGAGTGGGTTTCTGAATTTTGGGGGACATTTTGGACTTTTGTCAGGAATTAAAGGTCCAAAGAAAATGTTGGCAAATATGGTATCTTCTATCTCTAGCTCAGACTGCCATAATGACTTTTTTTTAGCCACAATGTAGTAGCACTCCTGAAAAATAATAATTCAAGAAATTTAACACAAACAGTAATAGTTAGCACATAATTATATTATATATTATGAAATATTGTAGGTTTCATTTTTGCAGAAAAATATATTTAATAATTGTTTCACTTCTTTAACTGAATTGAATAAACACCACCTTGCAAGTACAGAGACAATGTAGTGCTTAAATCACAAAGCCCAGTGTACTGTAAATTATTTGATACTACATTTTAAATAACAAGGATTTATGGTAATTGACCAATGTATGGTACCACAGTCTCTCGCCATATGGCACACATGTCTCATAGCTTTCATTCTGCACTGTTACATTGAATCTATTTTTAAGAGCATTTCCACTTAGAATAAAAAATGTAACAACTTTAAGTATATGCAAGTTCTGATCAGCAGTTTATTAGTTGTGGCAAGGCTTTGTAATGGATTCCATGGTTATCATTGACAATTTGCTTGCACTTTTATCACTGCTTTGTTAGACTATCATTTTCTCTTTGGCCTCTAGTGTTCATTTAGTAATCTAGTGGGCATTGTATAAAACAGGAAAATGACAAAAGGAAAGTGACAAAAAGGAAAATGACAGTCTGGGCCTGGTCACAGACAAAAGGGGGTAGTCAGTAATTATTTTTACAACACACCACAGAGAAGCAGGGACTCCTGTCATTTCGACAGGAGTCCCTGTTCCTCTACAGCTATCAGAGATGTGATATGTATTACTGCTTACTGTATGTCCCATGAAGGTAATTGGTGAAGCTATGCATCCCCACTAAACTCTTCAACTCACATGCTCTGCTTCCATCCTAGGGAATGTAGGGCCAAGTCCCAGTCAAATCTTAAACAATTTTAAAGGGGTTCTCCACTGCTTTAACCTTCTATGGCCAGTTAGTTAGTACTGTGGCTTTTTTTCTTTCTCCCGCCGCCATCTTGCCATCGATACGTCACCCTGCAGGGTGTTGTGTGGGAGGCCAGCCTGCCCCTCACTCCGTTCAGGCCCGCCTCCCGCGCTAATGAATATTCTGCCGTCATAAGCGTGTGCCTCCTTATTTTCAGCTCCTTCTAAGCTGAATGCTGATTGGGCTGCTTGCGGCGAATCGGCTCCGGTGATTGGCGCATGCGCAGTTCGTCCTCGATTGTGAGGGTCATCTGCGCATGTACCATTGTGATGTCAGCCTCGGGCCTGACGCGCTGAGGGATTGTTAACACTAACCTTGCCAGAGGGGAGTCCCTGAGCGCTGGAGAGCTCCCAAAGGTTTGCTATGGGCTCTCTGGCAGATGTTCGCGCCACATGTGATCCTAATTTTTCATATCTGTTTTACTGCAGGTGTTTTAGGGATGTCCAGCGCTCAGGGACTCCCCTCGGGCAAGGTTAGTGTTAACAATCCCCCAGCGCGTTAGGCCCGAGGCTGACATCACAATGGCACATGCGCAGATGACCCTCACGATCGAGGACGAACTGCGAATGCGCCAATCACCAGAGCCGATTTGCCGCAAGCAGCCCAATCAGCATTCAGCTTAGAAGGAGCTGAAAATAAGGAGGCACACGCTTATGACGGCATAATATTCATTAGCGCGGGAGGCGGGCCTGAACGGAGTGAGGGGCAGGCTGGCCTCCCACACAACACCCTGCAGGGTGACGTATCGATGGCAAGATGGCGGGGGGAGAAAAAAAAAGTGGTCGAGGCAAGCCAGCAAACTAAGGAATTAACCAGCTTCCGGGTCTGTTAAAAAAGGTAATAAAAAAAACCACATATAGTAGCGTTAGCAACAGGAAAGAAACCGTTAATGACATATAGCCACAATACTAACTAACTTGCCAAAGAAGGTTAAAACAGTGGAGAACCCCTTTAATGGCTTGACTTGAACTAAACCTTCCCAAATTAGTCTAAGGAGGCTTATCTTTATTACAATGTATGCCTCTAACATGTCCAGTCTCTTTTTGTCATGCATTTTCTACATTTTGTCAGCAATAAAAAAAAAAACACTACATATACCCCAATATATGCATTAAAAATCAATGGTAGATTTATTCAACAATATAGGCAACACAAAAAGATGGCTTTGGCTGTATAGAAGTTTACAAGTTTACATGCAACAATGTACATTTGTTGTACATTATAAGAGTGAAAGCCATTCGGCAAAAATACATTTCAGAAATCTGCTATTATATTTATTTTACGCAGCATAACATAAAGATAAATAAGCCTTCTCTTTAAAAATAGCATTATCACTCTCTATATGTTCAGCAAACTTTTATAAGGGTGAAACCATGTGATCAGGTTGCTTTGCAGCCACTGCTTGAGAAATGCTGCTGTTAATCTGCTTTTTTTAAAAAAAAAACACTTGCCAGTTGCTGCTATTTAGCCATGAGGGTCTATTTAGATCCATTTATATTGAACTTGCTTATTACCGTATATACTCGAGTATAAGCCGACCCGAGTATAAGCCGAGACCCCTAATTTCAACCCAAAATCCCAGGAAAAGTTATTGACTCGAGTATAAGCCTAGGGTGGGAAATACATCATCCCCCCCTGTCATCATCCAGACCCGTCATTAACATCTTCATCATCATCACCGCCTGTCATCATCCAGACCCTCATCATCATCACCTGTCATCATCCCCTTGTCATCATCCCACACATCCCCCCTTCATCATCCCCTTGTCATCATCCCACACATCCCCCCTTCATCACCCCCTTGTCATCATCCCACACATCCCCCCTTCATCATCCCCTTGTCATCATCCCCACCCCCCTTCATCATCCCCTTGTCATCATCCCACACACCCCCCTTCATCATCCCACACACCCCCTTCATCATCCCACCCACCCCCCTTCATCATCCTCTTGTCATCATCCCACACCCCCCCCCCCCTTCATCATCCTCTTCTCATCATCCGCCCTCAGTGGTCTTCAACCTGCGGACCTCCAGAGGTTTCAAAACTACAACTCCCAGCAAGCCCGGGCAGCCATCGGCTGTCCGGGCTTGCTGGGAGTTGTAGTTTTGAAACCTCCAGAGGTCCGCAGGTTGAAGACCACTGCGGCCTTCAACATCATCCAGCCCCCTCTCACCCCCTTTAGTTCTGAGTACTCACCTCCGCTCGGCGCTGGTCCGGTCCTGCAGGGCTGTCTGGTGAGGAGGTGGTCCGGTGGGATAGTGGTTCCGGGCTGCTATCTTCACCGGGGGCGCCTCTTCTCCACGCTTCCGGCCCGGAATAGAGGCGTTGCCTTGACAACGACGCAGAAGTACGTTGGCAATGAACGCACCTCTGCGTCGTTGTCAAGGCAACGTGACTATTCTGAGGCCGGGCCCGAAGCGCTTAGAAGAGGCCTCCCCGGTGAAGATAGCAGCCCGGAACCACTATCCCACCGGACCACCTCCTCTCCGGACAGCCCTGCAGCACCGGACCAGCGCCGAGCGGAGGTGAGTACTGTACAGAACTAAAGGGGGGTGAGAGGGGGCTGGATGATGTCGAAGGCCGCAGTGGTCTTCAACCTGCGGACCTCCGGAGGTTTCAAAACTACAACTCCCAGCAAGCCCGGACAGCCGATGGCTGCCCGGGCTTGCTGGGAGTTGTAGTTTTTAAACCTCTGGAGGTCCGCAGGTTGAAGACCACTGCGGGTGGGGAGCTCACTCAAGTATAAGCCGAGGGGGGTGTTTTCAGCACGAAAAATTGTGCTGAAAAACGCGGCTTATACTCAAGTATATACGGTAGTTTAATTTGATGTTTTTGTGTCTGCTTGACTAGTACCCTGACCGCACACAGTTTAGCAGAAACAATTATGATGAAGTCAAGATAAATCTTTTCCATTCCAGTACGATAGAAAACTGGCGTGACACAGTTACAAACAGCAATGCAACTGAACCGCAACCCGATCATGTGGTTCCACCCTTTGGGTTTTTCAAAAACAATAATTGTTAAATAAATTGTCTTGGTTGTGGAACTTGTTTGCCTTTCTGCCAATTCATTGTTGGAAAAAACGGTTGTGTTACCCTTGGGCCGCTTGTCCTTGCTATGCACATGTCCATGTTGTCAATTGGATGTGTGATAAAACCAACCTGAAACTAGGGCCCCTCTCAATAGTACCCACAAAAGGGCATTAAAGTTATCCTCATTACCTGTACCCTGGCGTTCTTTATTATAATTGTGTACAACTTTCCATAGAATAATTCCCAAAGCTGTCATGTAAACTGCAACATTATGTAAAACCAGATAGGTCCTTTAATGTAGGAAGTACCTTGCCAGGAAGTAGATGTAGGTTCATTGAATGGCCCCTCAGGTTGGGTTTATGTATGTCCAGCGATCCCACATATTTTAGGACCATAATCCCAGCGATCAGCTGGTGAATGAATGATTGTGTGCTGGCTCTTTTACACAATAGTCAATAATTGGTCTTTTTGGCCAATAATTGCTCCATGTAAGTGGTCCTTAAAGGGGTACTCCGTTGGAATTTTTTTTTCATATCAACTGGCTTCAGAAAGTTAAACAGATTTATAAATTACTTCTATTAAAAAATCGTAATCCTTCCAGTACTTATCAGCTGCTGTATACTACAGAGGAAGTCTGACCACAGTGCTCTCTGCTGACAAATCTGTCCATGTCAGGAACTGTCCCAAGTAGAAGCAAATCCCCATAGTAAACCTTTCCGGCTCCAGACAGTTCCTGACACAGACAGAGGTGTCAACAGAGAGTACTATGGTCAGACAAAACATAACAACTCAACTTCCTCTGTAGTATACAGCAGCTGATAAGTACTCAAAGGATTAAGATATTTTAATAGAAGTCATTTACAAATCTGTTTATCTTTCTGGCACCAGTTGATTTGAAAAAAAAAATGGTTTTCCATCAGAAAATTCTTATCTTAAAAATCAAAAAATTCTTATCTTAAAAATCAAAAATAAATATTTAAAAAAAAAAACAATCAGGTTCAAGGACTTGTTGACTCCTTGAAAAAGAGCATTTAAATATGTCCTATGTACTTACATCATATGTTTGTCATTGATCTACCCATACAACTGTTACAAAGGCCAACGTAATGTTCTGTGTATTGTATAAGAAGAATATAACTTACAATAATTAGTGATAATAAAGCGACAAATATGTGTTCAGTGCATTGAGTAACAGAGGTCAAACAGGGACATGGCAGTCACAATGAGTCTGTTTAAATGATTTATCAAGACTGTTATGGGCATTCATCCTCTGTACTATAGCAAATGAAGGGCCTATTTCAAGTGTTATTGTGTACATACATTTTCCATTGAGGAAGACAAGTAACCACGCAGTTTAATTGACATTAAAAGGTTGTTGATGCAAATAGGGCTTAACTGCAACCAAGCAATTCTCTGGTGAAATAATGTTTACAACTAGAAGAGGAGATGTTCCTTTTTTTTTTTTTTTTTTTTTTTTTTTTGCAGGTAATAAACATATCATACAGGAGCTTTAGAATCAGTTATTTCTTTAACATAAAGGGGTACTCCAGGGCTCCAGCATTCTGAACATTTTGTTCAGAATGCTCAGAGCCGAAGGCAATGATTGTGATTACATGCCACACCCCCTCCGTTCATGTCTATAGGACGGAGCGTGTCAGCCGACGTGCCCCCTCCCATAGGCATGAATGGAGGAGGCATGGTGTGATGTCATGAGGGGGCGTGGTGTGATGTCACAACCACTAGTGCAGGAACCCAATATTTGTTTAGAATGCCGAGTGCTGTGGGAGACTGCGGGGGGGGGGGGGGGGGGGGGGGCAGAAGTGGGACCCCTGCGATCAGACATCTTATCCCCTATCCTTTGGATAGAGGATAAGATGTCTAGTAGTGGAGTACCCCTTTAAAGGCGTTATACAGAATAAGAAAAACATAAACCGACCACACTTGTCCTCAGTTTGTGTGTAGTATTACAGCTGGATAATTAATTTAATTTAATTTATTTGGAAAATAAAACAGGCTATAGATCATGGATGTGCTAACCAGGAGAATCTGGGATCTCAATAAAAGGTCCAGGCCATACACATCTCTCCAATCCCCACCCCCAACATGCACTCTTGTCTTGAATTAGCATTCTTGTGTTCTCAATAAGGAAAAAGGGAAAAAACACTGCCAGGCATCTTTGGCCGTGGTTTATCTCCTGAGAACAAAAACATTGGGCAGTTTAAAAGAGTACTCTGGTGCTCCGGCATTCAGAACATTTTGTTCAGAACACTCGGAGCCGGAGGCCGTGATCGTGATGTCATGGCCACAACCCCTCGTGATGTCATGCCCCCTCCATTTATGTCTATCGGAGGGGGCATGTCAGCCGACACGCCACCTCCCATAAAATGAATGGAGGGGGCTTAGTGTGACGTCAGGAGGGGGAGGTGGGTGCATTGTCACGATCACAGCCCCAGTAACCAATTGTTTGTTTAGAACGCCAGGTGCTGCGGGAGATCGTGGGTGGCCCCAGCAGCGGGACCCTCACTATCGGACATCTTATCCCCTATCCTTTAAATCCTTCTCTCCTTAAAATCTACTGAGGGAGTATACACATTAATGGCTTGTTTCAATAATATTAGCGGGCCATGTGTATGGCTAGTAGTTAACTTTTTACTAGCATGACAATAACTTTAATATTCCATTGTATCTATTTAGTGTTGGGCGTGAATATTCGCATTTCTAATTTTTATTACGAATATCGCAAATTCGCGAATATTATAAATATATTCAATATATATTCTAAATTACGAATATTTTTCCACATATGTGAATATTCACATATCCCTTCTTTTCACTTGTGGGCCAATTAGAATGATACAAGTATACTTGTCAGAGGTTATCAACAACATCCCTAGCAACCAATAGTAAAGTTTCCCACCCACTCACTGTTTTCTTCCTCGAATACTCGAATATGTGAATATAACAAATATGCGAATATAACGAATACGCAAAATTCGTGAATATAGTGTGATAGCCTGGGGGATGTAGGGCATGGGGAGTGTAGCTGTGAAGTAATTAAATGGTGCTTGTTAACCCTTGCTATTCATGACGCCAGGGCTCCTCAATAAAGCTTTTCCTACTGCCACCCTTCCCAAGAGCGATAGGGAGGTAGATAAGAAGAATAGATTGTCCACAAACAGCATTAACGTTTACTGAAGGTTTTCTGCAAGCTTTAATATTACAACAGTCTCTGGGTATAACAACAGCTTTTCCTTGATGATTGCCAAAGGTTGGGACTTTAGCATTAAGAGTCTTTTAGTAGTATGCGTTGTTCCATTGGATTTAGGGATTAGTTGCGGTCCAGGATTTAGATTTGAACTCAGGGTTTTGGTTCCGCTGAGGCCAGCAGGTGTTTGAGGCCTAGCGTGTCTTTTAAAGTTGCATAGCACCGTCCTGTTAGTCCGGCATCCACGAGAGCAGCAACCCAAGAGAGCGATAATTGGACGCAGCTCCCTTATATGGGCAGGGGCTGGACTAACGCTAATTGGTCCATACTGATGTCAATCACCATTACAGAGATTTGTGGGTAACACGTGACCCAAGGACCTTCTAAGGTCCTGCAACATACTATAGAGGTTACTAGCATGGTCACATGACCGAAGGTCCTGTGACGCTGAACAAGGTAAGTACTATACATTACTTATAGAACATACATATAATTATTGAATATATACATTTATTATTATTAAAGATACACTTTAGGAGAGGCGACTAGGGGCTGTCCCACCTGAGGAACCCTACCTCAAAGTAGTTACTCTGACTTTGGGGACCTCTACACTAGGTACTGTATGCAATACTGTATCGGGACACCACAATAGGATGAATATTCATCTATATATTTGTGAAATATTGCGAATTCGAATATGGCCAAAGCCGCTCATCATTATATCTATTATCAGGGGGAATTAGTATTTTTGTTGTTTATATCTATTAGTGATATAGTAATGCATTCCTCAATCTATCTATTTATTTATATTTTTAAAACCAAAATCTTATATTTTTTTACCACCATAGTTTATTTAAGTTGAGACAAGAATTTGTAGCAAAAGAGGTGCCTGTATGAAATAAAACAATAAAGCTGTCTTTCCAATGTTCATTGTAGTGTGCTGTGTTATCTTGTGGATCTGGTGTCCATCAAGCCAGTCCTACTGCTAGTGATGAGTCGAGAAGCTGTCAATAGTAACTTCAAGCCTCTTCAAGCTATTCAATCTTGCTATCTCTAAATCACAAATTTTATACACAAATTACCCAGCCTAGGAGCAAGTGACTTGAGACATTGATGCTAAGTGACACATTTGTGTACTACCGCCATCCGAACTGTTTCAGGGATGTGACATGGTTGATTTATTTTTCACCTGTGCCAGTGAAGCCTTTAAGCTTGTAATGTATACACAATGCTGTTTGTATTTTCTGCTTATGAACAGATAAGAACATTATAGGGGCTGACAAACTGTGATTGCACTTTTCATTGCACCGTATTACAAAATGTAGATATCATGGTGACACAACATAGTTTTTTTTTTTTCTCAAGTGCCTATTTTTCATTCATATTTATAAGGGATTTCAATGTCCTTTCGAAAGGGTATAACGCAGAACACAAAAGTGAGGACCAAGCTGTCAAGAGCAGCTTTCTCTGCAGTTGTCAAGTTTAGCTTGCCCACATAGCATCTGCTTGTCTTCAGGAAACCTGGTCCTGCCAAAGCTTTTGGAGATCAAGTGTAAAGGTTCTTAATGATAACATTCCCTAGAGTGCTGTCTCACCTATACTTCATATTAAGTATCATTTCATTCATGAGCTTTCCAAAGAACACAAAACACAGTTTGACAGTTTCTACATATGGGAAGACTTATCATAACCATTTTTCAGTATCTTGCCACCCACTTGCGTTGGCAGACCAACTATCTTGTAATATACTATGCCTATTATTGAAGGATTTGTCTCATAAAGGAGTTCTCTAGGCTCCATGGAATGTTGGATGATGACCCCTATGGCTACCATCAGTGGTTGCCAGTGCAAAAAAAAATTCTATTTGGAAGTTAAGTGTGACAGTTTTTCTTGTTTTACACTAATTGCATAAGATGCAGTTTTATGTCACTTTTGTGTACTTTCTAAGATGCAAATCCTGTTGCTATGCCTTAAAATAGGAATCATTTTTCACAGCTTGTAAAAAGCCACTGCTTCCTTACTTTCCAGCCACAAAACCTGTTGCTTCTCCCCAAAAAAGCTTCCTTTTTGACCACTTGGAAAAGGCAGAGTCCCTGCTAGTTGTTTTTTTGGAACCTGGAAAAGGATATTTGTGGCAAAGAAAAGTGTTGGGGTAAGGAATGAAGATGGTTACTACATGCCAAGAGGTTGTGATCCAGCAGAAAAAAAGAGCCAGTACTTTCTCAACAAATCAGAACTTTACACTACTGGGGCATGTATGCTTGGTGGTCACGGTTATGTACTGCACTGAAGCTCGGTACATCTTCAAAGAGGCACAGTTCTTATGTTACATGATTGCAAAAGTGATATCAATAACCAGTATTCTCTCTGTTTGTGCTCCCAGCATTAGCCATACTACACTATGGACCTGTACTCTGTACCGTACCATAAGCACTCATTCAGCTTTATGCAAGAAATACATTGCTCCCTTGCTCAAGTTTTGTGTCCCCCTTTGTTGTGGTGGACTGAACGCAGCATCAACCACCTCACACAGCAAACCACTCCTCTCCTGTGTGAGCAGCATAGTGAGGGAGGGTGGTAATTCCCCATTACCATGTTGCTTGCATGGAACTGCCACCTATACAACCTAGAATAAATTGTGAAAAAAATAATAATACACAAAGACAGCATGTTGCAATGGGCACATAATATGCAGTAACACACTATAAAAGGCACACATACATATTGCAATGCACACATAATATGCAGTAACACACTATAAAAGGCACACATACATATTGCAATGCACACATAATATGCAGTAACACACTATAAAAGGCACACAAACATGTTGCAATGTGCACAAAATATGCAGTAACACACTATAAAAGGCACACACATATGTTGCAATGCGCACAAAATATGCAGTAACACACTATAAAAGGCACACATACATGTTGCAAAATGCACATAATATGTAGTAACATGCTATAAAGGACACACATACATATTGCAATGCGCACATAATATGCAGTAACACACTATAAAAGGCACACATACATATTGCAATGCACACATAATATGCAGTAACACACTATAAAAGGCACACAAACATGTTGCAATGTTCACAAAATATGCAGTAACACACTATAAAAGGCACACATACATGTTGCAATGCGCACAAAATATGCAGTAACACACTATAAAAGGCACACATACATGTTGCAATGCACACATAATATGCAGTAACACACTATAAAAGGCACACATACATGTTGCAATGCACACATAATATGCAGTAACACACTATAAAAGGCACACATACATATTGCAATGCACACATAATATGCAGTAACACACTATAAAAGGCACACATACATATTGCAATGCACACATAATATGCAGTAACATGCTATAAAAGGCACACATACATGTTGCAATGTGCACATAATATGCAGTAACACACTATAAAAGGCACACATACATGTTGCAATGCGCACAAAATATGCAGTAACACACTATAAAATGCGCACATATTGAACCTACTGAAACATGAAACATTTAACAATTTAACTGAGTAATGGGCACAATTGTCATCACAGATCCGTCTTTTTCCTATGTTGAAAACAGTTTATTTTTTTAAATAGACAGCACACAATTATACTGCCCTCAGGCAAACTTTACACTTCCATGGTAACATTAATGGGCTAAGAAATGGAAACTACAGAGGTCACCCAAAAAGGATAGATGTGAACTTTTCTTTTTTTTATTAATGTTTGTCTAGATCCAGAATTCCCCATTTCTGCAGAGGCTGATTGTTTCTTTACAGAATGCTCCACCCTGCTCATCCAGTCGAGCTGAAGTAAGTGCATTATACAGGTTATTATTACAAATTCATTACAGGGAAGATTGGATATTGATCTTACAGATAATCACAGATGAACCTGTACATTCAGGTGCAGAGATATACTTTGCATTAGCTGCTTTTGACAATTATTATACCTGAAAACTTTCTCTATCAGGTTAATTTTAGGATCAGCAATGTATCCTGTCTTAGTGTATTTGTAGATTTTTGTACTCACATCCCTTTATAAACCATGTGTCTGCTATCACTGGAAGCATTGCTTATCAGTGTGAAATATGACAGCGCATATAATGCAGATGCAGTGAACAGATGCCATTTTTAGTGCTTATCCACTTCTCATCACATCCACGGAAGCCTATATTCTATAACAGCATGAATGTTGTCTGTCATGCAGCAGACTGGTAGGAGACCATGTACACCAACTAACAAACTGAAAAGAGAATGCAGACAGTTTCACCATTTATAGTTTAGGCAACAGTATGTTGGTTCACCTAACACTAAATAGAAAATGTTACTATGCGATAGAGGGGGTAGAGAAATACAAACAAATATAATTATAAGCGCTGAAGTAAGGGACTGTTCACACTGTGGACATTTCACCTTGACACTTATTCAGGGTAGAGTCACACGTAACGCATCTGCAGCATATATGAAGCTACTGACTGTCTCTAGAGTCTCTAGTATGAACCAAAACGGTTACCCGCACTCACCGCTAAACTTCAAACTTCCTGCTCCGACATGGAGTCATCTGCGGACCCAGTTCTAGACTTGCTGCAGGGCGCTTAGAGGCTCCATGTCAGAGCAGGAAGTCTGAAGTTTAACGGTGAGTGCAGGTAACCGTTTTGGTTCGTACTAGAGAGTGTTGTTGATTTGATGAAAAGAAGAGGTCTAGTGCTCAGGATGTGCATTAAAACTTAACTTTTACTACATAATTTAAAATATTAGTAAAGCAACATGCCCAAGTGCAATTAATAGGGATACAATTTCTGGTCCAACAATTATACCAATAATGTATCAAATCACAGCACACCCTCAGCTCTGCAGGGCCCAGTCAGCTCATGGGTGCCATACTGTTGGGGTAAAACATCTGTTTGTAGCACAGTGAGTCACAATCCCCCTCCAGTGTCTAAGTGTCTACCTCCAACGTGTTTCTACCACAGAGTCTTGATGTGGCGTCATCAGTAGTGTTGCTTGCGAATATTCGCAATGCAAATTTTATTTGCGAATATCGCATATTTGCGAATTCGCGAATATTCACGAATATAGCACTATATATTCGTAATTACGAATAATCTTTGTTTTGTCACAGTGATCACCCCTCTCTGCTTCCAGCTTGTGTGGTGTAAAGAAGGCTTTTAATACTACTGTGTGAGACTGGTGTGCGCATTTTCGCATATGCGAAAATTTTCATATACTAATTTTTGCATAAGCGAATTTTTGCATATGCTAATTTTTATATGTTAATTTTCACATATGCAAATTTTATATGCTAATTGTCGCATATGCGAATATTCGCATATGCGAAAATAAAACATGAATATTCTTCCATATATTCTTCCATATATTCGCAAAGTATCGCAAATTCGAATATGGCCTATGCCGCTCAACACTAGTCATCAGGAGGGTATACATACAGTAAACATAGAAATAGAGGACCATTATATAAATATCATCATAATCACATTAGTGATTCCTGTTAGTGGTGACCAATGGGACCTGCAAGAAAAATCTGACCCTATTCGTCCTAGATACAAAGAACCAATACAGAGTAGATAAGAGATGTTGCAGAGTGCCTGTGGGAAAAAGAGGACACTTTCCCTTATGGTCAAACCAGAAGCCACACACCCCACGAAGGCAGCAAAAGCACTTTCCACATTACTCTGGGCTAGTGGTGTGGCTCTGTATTGCCTCATATCTCTATGAAGCAATTCACATTGCCGTTGTACTCCTACCTGTTCAGAGTCCAAATTACTATTTTTTTTTTTTGCCGCTGAATGGACCCTGAATGGGTCAGAACATTACTGTCACTAACAAGTCCTAACGGATCCCATTGACTTGAATTTGTTTGTTGGGTGTCCGGTATTTTATAGGAGTTGAGTGAAGAAAAACAATAAAATATGTAGTATTTTTTTTTACAGCTCAAATCCCGTCCTTCTGAAGGCCTGACTGATGCAGCACCCTTGAGCAGAGCACACCAGCAGGGTGAACGCGAGCTAAGTGTTACAAGGGTGTAAAACTGTAGAACACACGATCATTCTACCCTTCTATGTAATTAGTGTAAAAGAGACAGGTGGTGTGCTGGAATGGTTTGCTGTCCAAGCCAAACCCTTAACAAAACCTCAATATTTAACTTTTTTTGTACAGTCTTTTTTGTTTTTAAAAAATTATTTCCCTCTCTGCTCTATTTAATAATAATATTTTCAACACAATTTTAGGTCCTGTTTAAAGGGGTTTATCCTGGCATATCCTTAGACCATGCCATCAACTGCTTGAAGAGAATGGAGATCTCATGTGAGCGCTCCATGCTCCTCGTCACTTACAGGCACAGTGCCAAACATTTGGTAGCACCTCTACCCTGTACCTGGCGTCATACCCCCACTGATGTGATATTGATCATCCATCCTAATGACAGACCATCAATAATAAAACCCTGTTAAATATGCAAATGTTAAACATATACATTAGAATAAGCTGCCAGAAACCTCTGTAAAGGTGTCAACAGACAGTTTATGTGATGCGTAGAACTGAATGGTGCGCTCCTGCTTAAATGTAATATTCACAAAACATGATTGGATATTTTGGAAATATTTTTGGCCTACAATGATTGTTATAGAATTGACTTGTGTTAATGGGGAATGCAGCATCAATACACGTTTATGGGCCCTTCTATGATTGTTTTCTACATGACCAACTTTACACAATATCGATCTTACTGAAACATAGCTGCAAGCAGAGAGCATTTTGTTCAATGATCAACTTATTGTTTGGTTTGTGGAAATGGCTGCAATGTGCTCTCTTGTGGAATGTTGTGCTATAGGGAATGTTTTCCTGTGTTGTTTCTAAGGAAAGAAGGGGGAAGAGGAAAAATGTTTTAAGTGAATATCTTGTATAGTTAACTTTAGTGCTATTATTTAGGTTTAACTATTGACGTGAATAATTTGTTTATTCTTTTCTAATGTTTTAGGTAAGTAGTTTCTTTTAAGTTACCATCCAGCCTTTTCAAGGCCTCCAGCTCTACAATAGAGCAGCCACAACATATTATAATGAGATTACTCTGCTCATTCTGGACCCATCTATACAGCAAACCCTGTGTAGTCTGGAGAGGCAGTCTGCATGTATAGTACTAGCTATATAAGACACAAATACATTTCAGGGTTGCCAGGCACCTTTATCTATCATAACAGAATACACTGGGTGAGTGTTGGGGCTGGAAAAACAAAAACATTTTGCAAAGGTGTATAATAGTAATAACACTATACACTGTTATGCTTTTTAGTGGTCGTGTTTACTGAATATGCTGTTCAATCTTATATCAGTACAAACAACACACAAATAAACACCCCCCCCATTTGGCTAATAGGAAGGACCAAAGAATAAAGTAGGCTTATATTTATGAGTCCTCTGTATTCATGAGTCTCATTGCTCTCAGCAGTGATTTATGGGTTGATGTGTAGACACTGATTTACAGCAGCGTGATAACTCTTACTCAATGGGTTGAGATGAACGTTCCTTTATGAATATAGTGGACATATAAGTATGAGTCTGCTTTGTTCTCTCTTTACTACTATTAGACAAATGGCACTATAAGTTTTGCCATTTGGTTTAAATAATTTTTATTGGATCTTTTTTGAGAAATTTACAACAAAGGAAAGATTGGCCAAAGAAAACAACGTGGCCAAGGAACAATACATAACAAATATAACACAGTTATATAAATATTACTAAAGCAATCACTCAGCTGTATGTAGAAATATTAATTTGCAGAATCATGTCTTTGGATGTTGCGGATATTATAGACATATCCGGTAGATCATTATAGGTCATCTTGAAAAATAAAAACGTCACATAAGCAGTTTTAAAGTATTTTATAGTCATACCTATAACTCTGCAGCGAAGAATAGGATTTTTCATGACTAGATCCCGTAGTCCTCCCCTCTCTCGTCACAGGAAGACCTACCGGAAATATGTGCAAAGTGTGACACCCAGTAATCATAAGTAGTAATGGGTAGTTAGAGTAGTCCCATTTAATAATATAGGATGAACATAATTTAATGGAATGGATCCCAGAACAGCATGAAATCTAATAAAACAGTGATAGAAGTGATGTGCATGGTAAATTAGCAACACCTAGGCCAGTGGATAGTGCCTCGTCCAGGTCTTCCATCTCGACTCGCAGGTCCGTCTGTTGTTTAGCTTCCAAGCGTACGTTGTTTCGTAAAAACAATTGAACTTGACTGCTTCTATAATGTCAGCTGTAGAAGGGACAAAAGAGGATTTCCACCTAGCTGCAAGTTGGGATCTGTAGGCTATTAGGATATGGCATAAAGGTGTTCTATAAGCGGCGTCTGCTGTGTGAAGGCCTATGTTTAAAAGTACAAGTTTGCTGGATATGGATAATGACTTGTGTGAAACCAGTTGTACTAGTTCCTCAACACCTTTTTCAATGTGTAAAGTGCAGGACACGACCAGAAAATGTGACTAATGGTGCCTGTCAACCCGCATCCCCTCCAACATAGTTGGGAACATGAGGGGATCATGTAATGCAATTTGGCCGGGGTATAGTACCACATAGATAACATCTTGAAAAATTGTTCTCTATGGCCTAAACATGATGTGTGTTTATTTAAGGATTTAAGAGCCTGAGCCCATTCATAGTTAGAGATTGTTAGGTTTAATTCTTTTTCCCACTTATAATGATGTGGCCCATTATTTATATATAGGTTGTTATTGTAGAACTGATATAATGGCTTAAGGGACCTGTCCCCGTAATATTCATGTAACAGACATGAGTTAAGCCTTGTTATGATTTAGCATTCTAAAGAAGTCTTCAGATTCCACATATCAATGGTGTTACGCCGAGCGCTCTGGGTCCCTGCTCCTCCCCGGAGCAATCGCAGCATTCCTCTCTCTGCAGCGCCCCGGTCAGACCCGCTGACCGGGAGCGCTGCACTGACATTGCCGGCGGGGATGCGATTCACATAGCGGGACGCGCCCGCTCGCGAATCGCATCCCAAGTCACTCACCTGTCCTGGCCCCCGGCTGTCATGTCCTGGTGCGCGCGGCTCCGCTCCTTAGGGTGCGTGCGCGCCAGCTCTCTAAGATTTAAAGGGCCAGTGCACCAATCATTGGTGCCTGGCCCAATTAGCCTAATTAGCTTCCACCTGCTCCCTGGCTATATTACCTCACTTCCCCTGGACTTCCTTGCCGGATCTTGTTGCCTTGTGCCAGTGAAAGCGTTTAGTGTTGTCCAAAGCCTGTGTTTCCAGATCTTCTGCTATCCACATTGACTACGAACCTTGCCGCCTGCCCCGACCTTCTGCCAAGTCTGACCTTGCCTCTGCCTAGTCCTTCTGTCCCACGCCTTCTCAGCAGTCAGTGAGGTTGAGCCTTTGCCGGTGGATACGACCTGGTTGCTACCGCCGCAGCAAGACCATCCCGCTTTGCGGCGGGCTCTGGTGAATACCAGTAGCATCTTAGAACCGGTCCACCGACACGGTCCACGCCAATCCCTCGCTGACACAGAGGATCCACATCCAGCTAGCCGAATCGTGACAAATGGCCTGTCCTATCCGATGTTGATCAGCTGTTCTGAAGGGCTCCATGGTCAGAGATCCACACTGTGAACTAAGCCAGAAGCTGTTGACTCAGTTCACTGCATAGTTGTAGCGATGACTGCAGCTTCCAGCTAGTTAAACAGAGAGAGGGGGTTTCTTCTGTTAACCCTTCAGCATTCTAGCTATAAAATAGCAGGGTGCAAATGGATTATCATGACAGTCGAAGGCCTAACAAAGACACCAGCATCTTTAGGCATTAATACATTGCAATACAGAAGCACAGTAAAATAATGGTTATGGAAAAAAAAAATCAAAGAAAAATTCCAGATGTAGTCAGTGAAATAAAATAAATGCATTCATTTCTAAGAATAATAATAATAACAACATACATATTTTATACTTGGCCATTAATGACCATTATAATAGTTATACAGTAAGGTAAAATTCCATTTAAAAAATAGGGAAATACTTGCACCTCTTAATTTTTTTATTTTTTATTTATTTTTTATAAAAGTTGAATAATAAATTATAGTTATATACCGTAATAAAAATAGTAAAACAATATACATATCTAGTACTGGTGAAAATGTAATGACTAAAACAAAAATGAGTTGTATGCTCTACAATGAACAGCAAAAAAAAAAAAAAAAAAAGCAGAAATGAAAACAATGCAAAACAAAAATAAAGACTTAAATAGGCTTTGACCTTAAAGGCTTAAACTTCCCATCTGACTGGGTCCTAAATTCAGCACCGCATTGTTTACTATTGGCTTGCAGACAGGAATTTCTAAACATTGTATTTGCCAATAATGGTGTTATTTATCGGTTGCTGTCTTTCAACCATTCTCCAATGTGGAAAAATATATGGTAATGTCTTCCTAGCTGACATTTATTGATCTTGTATTGTTTTACATTCTGTGGCACGGGTTATGTGCTTGTTCTGTTCAGAAATAAATTACAGTTTGGGATCTTCCTTTAGTAATTGAGTTTGCTGAAGAATCAGGCTTAGTAGGACATGGTATACACACTCCAGGAATACTATCGGCGGCCTCTGACAGAACATGATTGCTATTTTATGCTTGCTGTAGATTTACCTGTGAGTCCTGTCATTTGGGATGAGAATGGATATTTCACAAGAAATACATATTCAAACTTATTTAAATAGTATCTTATTTCAATTTTATTATTATTATTTATTATTATTTTATTAATTTAGATTTTTATTTTTTCTTATTTAATGGTCTTGTTTGTTTTATTCAAACCATTGTGAAATACCCTTCTAAGAGCTTTTGAATAAATAAATTGGGATCCTTCATTTATCCTGGGGACACTGATCTATTGAACAGGAGAGAGACTACAAGGTACCTCCTTGATTTTGAAAGACCCAACGCATGTAAGGCGTAATTTATCCTGTGAGTGTGCTGAGGGGGAATATATAGTTGGCTGCTTGTAAGTTTGTGGTGCTTGTAAAAGCACAAGGATGTGTCCTGTCTTACCTAACACGTGCTGTTGTGACGTGTGAGTGCCAAACTGCATGTGTTAAACGAGACAGGACACATCCTTGTGCTTTTATATTGGACCTGAGGAAGGCTTACGTGAATGCAGAAATGCGTTGTCCATTCTTCTTTAATAAATCGAGTCTAGTGCATCTGTGATGGCTTATTCTTCTTGATAATTCTACAGCGGCACTCAACAAGACCTCTGTTTTGTTCCTCATCCTGTATTGAATTTGTGGATATAAAGGTTGATGGTTACCACATGCCAAGTGGCACTAAAACCAGTACCGTATTTTTCGCTCCATAAGACGCACCTAGGTTTTAGAGGAGGAAAACAAGAAAAAAACAGCAGCTCCCCCCCCCCCTTTGTAGACAGTGCCCCCTTGTAAACAGCAGGCCCCCCTTGTAGACAGTTCCCCTTGTAAACAGCAGCCCCCCCACTTATAAACAGTGCCCCCTTGTAAACAGCAGCCCCCCACTTATAGATAGTGCCCCCTTATAAACAGCAGCCCCCCCTTGTAGAAAGTGCCCCCTTGTAAACAGCAGGCCCCCCCTTGTAGACAGTGCCCCCACTTGAAGACAGTGCCTCCCTTGTAGACAGTGCCCCCACTTGTAGACAGTGCCCACACTTGTAGACAGTGCCCCCACGGTAGTTGCTCACCTGCGGTTGCCGCTCCGCTGCCCTGTTCTGCCATCCGCATCCCCATTCTGTCATCCACACATAGCGTCCTATGGAGGAGCATGTGACATACACGTCACTCCTCCTTCCTCTGTAGCGTTACTCTGCGCGCAGGGGAGGTGGTGGAGTGACGTGTGTGTCACATGTTCCTCCATAGAACACCATGATATGGATGGCAGAACGGGGATGCTGACGGCAGAACAGGGATGCGAACGGCAGAACGGGGATGCGAACAGCAGAACGGGGCACTGCAGCAGGTATTGGCCTTGGTATCGGGACATTAAACTAGTCCCCGATACCATGCAAATGCCGGGTATCGGCACACACATTCGCTCCATAAGACGCACAGACATTTCCTTCCCACTTTTGGGGGAGAAAAAGTGCGTCTTATTGAGCGAAAAATACAGTATGTGTTAGAACTGTCTATAATACAAAATACCAGTTACAGGACATCCCTTTAGATTCATTGCTACTTCTTAGATAGCATTACCAACACTTAAATTCAGATTGACTAAACAGAATAAGTGTCTCTATTTGAAATGTAAGACTTGTCAGTGTAAAAAAAGCAGGGATACCTACCTTTCTTACTGGAGTCCCTGTTCCTGTTTTAATCTTTTTTGGCTGTAGAATCCAAATCAAACCTGATGGCCAAAATATTTCAGGATTCGCTCATCTCTAGTCACAACTACTCCTATGCACTGCCAACTTACAGCGCTTGACTTGTCAGCTTAGTCTTTGAGACCTCGTTCACATAGCTGCATTCCTGAGGAGAATCTGGCAAAAAAAACTTCACTCAGAAATTCCATTGCAGCAGAGTCCTATAGTTTCCAATGACATTCTGCTGCACCGTGTATAGGGCGTAATTTCTGAGGAGAAACATAGCCTGATCCTTCACAGCTCTAACCAGGCCAACAATTTGAGGTAAACCTGATAGGATGGGGTCTCTGATGACAACATGGATGACCCACACTGTAAGCTCTCCGCAGGCCAACATCCCTCTCACCACATTGCTATCTTTGGTATCTCCCAGAAGTAAACCAGGCCTTTTTCGTGTCTCATGACAACCAATTACAGGCTTATACACAGATACAACATACAAGTAAACCAAGCACTATACATTTTCATCAAGAAAACATCCAGGGAGAGATTTAGCAAAACCTGAACAGAGAAAAAGTGGCTGAGTGGCCCATAGTAACCAATCAGATCGCTTCTTTCATTTTTGAGAAGGCCTCTAAGAAATGAAAGAAGCAATCTGAAGCAACTAAGCCCCCCCCCCCCCCCCCCTTGTCTTATAGTTCCTCCTTACCAGTGTTATTCTGGCATTATTTTTTAAATAGAAATCGGTAATTCATGTAGTGCAACATAACCCCCATACTATGGGTTGTCTCTCCGAAAAACAAAGTGTCCATTTAGAGAAATATACAGTCTCTTTTACCTGCAGGGAGAAGAGAAAGGGAAGAGTAATGTTTACCTCTTGTTTCATGCTGCGGGCCCATACTGTTGTTTTTGATTGATGACACAGTCATTACTATAGTTCATTGTTTGAACAATTGATTTGTATTTAAAGTCAAGTGTGAAGGTCGAGGAAAAACCTACACGTCCTCATGAGAACGGTTCATTTATTTCATAAGTACCATTTTGATGCAGAACAGAGACATTTCTGTGTGAGAACATTTTCAACCATGTGAGTTACGGAAATGTACTGAATTATTTTATGTTCACAGTAACTCCATTGCTTGTGAATTTGTTCACAAAGAAACCATGTAAGGCAATTGTGTAAAATGATTGCATTGAATCATAGTGTATTATCTCTTTTTTTTTTTTTTTTACTAACTGTTGTATCATTTTATTGAAAGATTCCTCTAAGAACCCATTCATTGAAAATGTTGAAATGAATTGAGTTTACATTAACCCTGCTGTGAACTAGTAAATCTGCATCTAACTCCCTAGTTCCTCTCTATAGAGTAGATTTCTTCATGCCCCAATAAAACCATACCATTGGGTGCTGTTGCATCAGTTAAGCGCACCCAAAGTGCTGATCGGGGAAGGTTGGAGGCATACATGAATGATCATATGTGCTACTTTCCTTCCTGCCGTTGAGCCCTGAATAACAAGAATCTGAGAAAATCATTACAGAGAATCTATCCCCAGGACTGACCCAATTTTAACTAGGACATCCCTGGTAAAATTACATTATTATGGCTCTATTGTAAATAGGTCTGCCAGGTGAACAGTTTATTTTAATTTTCGGTAGTTTTTTTATTTTTTTATTTATTCAGAATCCCTTACATTATCATTAGAAAATGTTTTTCTTCAGAGTTTGTCATATCTATCTAGAAGTGAAAATAACCTGCAGTTGTCATGCATGACCATATCTAGTGGCGGCAAACAGGCTATATTGCAGACCAGTAAAAAAAATATATTTTATAGAATATATATTTTATAGAAAATAGTTTTATTGTAGAGAGGAGTGTACACAGGTATCATGCAGTTTTATGGTATGTGCCCATTGAGTAATTTCCGGCAGAATTCATGCTTTATTTGATGCAAAAATTCTAATTCCAGACTCTGCTGAAAGAATGGACATGTTCATTATTTCATCAGAATCCACTCGGACATGCATTGCAATGTAGACCGCACATGCCCAAGCAGTCTTAGCGCCGGCTAAGTTGGCACCTGCCGCACATGGAATGTCCACCTGGAACTTTTTCTGGGCAGATATTCTGCGGTGTGATTGGGCCCTTAGTGTATGTTCCCATGCTACAGATCTGCTGTGGATTTTTTAATACAATGATTTGTTTTGGCACAGAAACAGGGCCCATTTTCTGCAACTGATCCGCAGCAAATGTGCAGTCTAGCAACATATCTGATGCATGTAAATAAAGCTCTACTCATCTTCAGTTTTCTGAGTTTTCTGTGGCAACCGTTGCATCCAGCGCAAAAATATACACACCTTTTTACTGCAAATTAGTGAGAATGGCAGCAGTGTTGTTCTATGTGAAGAGTCAGTGTAGGCGTGGTAAGTGGAGCTTGTGAATCGCTAGGTTAGTATTTCACAACCAAGGTGCATTCAGCTTTCACTGCAGATGGTGAATAGCTGAGCGCAGTATGACGTGTTGGACATAAGGGTGGACATAAGGGTGTGTTCACACGCTAGTATCTAGCAGCGAGTTTCCCGCTGTGGGAAACCCGCTGCGAGTTACACTACCATTGATACTATTGTGGACTGTCTGTGGACCCATTCAAATGAATGGTAGTGTAACTTGCAGCAGGTTTCCCGCAGCGTGAAACCCGCCGCTAGTAATAGTGTGTGAACGCACCCTTAAAGCTAGAAGGAGACCAGGGTCACAGGATGGGAGAGGGGTTCGAGTGGCACTGGGCAAGGGGGAGAAGGTAAGTCAAGGTTAATTGTTTTTATAATAGGCAAAATAAAAGTTTTTGCTGGAGTCACCCTTTATGTGCACTAGACCTGTATGATATTTCTTACTGCTGTTTGGATGCTTTGTGGCTCTTCTTATCTAGCTGCATTATAGATAATTATTAGGGCACTGTATGCTCATATTATTTTTCTGCTGTTTTCTATGTCATGGCATAGAAGGAACAGTGCCCAGGTCTCTTAGCAGTCCAGCTCACTAGCTACAAAGGCTTAGGGATCACTGCCAGCGACGCTTCTGCAGAGGAAAGTTGACTGGGAGAAGATGGAGGACAAGGGTCCAAGCTAAATTAAAACCCTGACTCTGTTAAGAGATATTTGGCAACCAATACATATCATTTGTAATTTCCCTCTTAGTAGATGAAGGAGATCATTTGGTTTTCGCACTCATAGTCCTTAGTTAGTAGATAAGCGCTGTCAGTATTTGCAGCAAGCTTTATAGAGAAATCTCATGTGCAGTGAAGCATGGGTGCAGCAGATGGATTTTCCAAGTCAGCAGGCTAAATGTACCCGCTGTGCAGTTTACATCGAAAATATCTTACTTTACAGCACAGAACACTTATTATATGGACCTTGTCCCTTAATGATTTAGAGTCAGTGTTTAACCTAACAGAGCAGTACAGAGACACAGGACATCTCTTTATCACAGGATGGATAGGACATTCAATGCTAATTCTATCTCCAACTAGAAATGCCATGTCATAAAAATGCAAGGAGTCTGCGGATGGTGAAATAAAAGACTGTTGTGACTCCTTTAATCTTTATCTTCTGCTGCTTTTTGTGTATAGGTTCAATGGTTGATAATGTATGTCTTATCGGTGTATTCCTGTGCTGTAGTGACCTTTACTTCATACAAAGGTATGTGCATTTGGCCTTTATCGTTGCACACGAGTCTCTACTTTTCTATATTAAGTAGCAATAGGCACTCTTTGTTTTGATGTTAGGTCCCTCAGTAAGGCACCATATTCTTTGTAAAGCAATGCTTCTAGGAATATTACTTCCATAATACAGCATACCATGGAACATGCTGTGATGTAGTGTTAAAGGGGTACTCCGGTGAAAACCTTTCTTTCTTTTAAATCAACTGGTGCCAGAAAGTTAAACATATTTGTAAATTACTTCTATTAAAAAATCTTAATCCTTCCAGTACTTATTAGCTGCTGAATGTTACAGAGTAAATTCCTTTCTTTTTTGAACACTGATGACATCACGAGCACAGTGCTCTCTGCTGACATATCTGTCCATTTTAGCAACCGTGTATAGCAGATGTATGCTAAGGGCAGCATGGTGGCTCAGTGGTTAGCACTGCTGCCTTGCAGTGCAGGGCCTTCGGTTCAAACCCCACTAAGGACAACAATAAATAAAGACTTACTATTATAATAATGTCAGCAGAGAACACTGTGCTCATGATGTCATCAGAGAGCATTCCACAAAGAAAATAATTTCCTCTGTAGTATTCTTAGTATTTTTTAATAGAAGTAATTTACAAATCTGTTTAACTTTCCGGAGCCAGTTGATTTAAAAGAAAATAGGTTTTCACCGGAGTACCCCTTTAAGTGCAGCCCTGAATTGACTCACTCCATCTGTCCCTTCCTTTTTGGACGCTTACATCCTTAAACAACCTTCACAGTCCCTATGCTACTAAGCTGCAGGGTGTAGCTATGTCAAAGTAAAAAACAAACACAGTATGGAAGTAATCAGAGTCAAACAAGCCAAATCAGTAATGGAGACAGTGTTTCAGTTAGAAAAAGTAAGCTGTAGGGGAGTCAGAGAACATATGTAGAAACAAAGGATATAGCAATACCAGAACAGAGACAAGGAAGAATCCTTTATCTCAAAGAAGTGTCTGAAAGCAGAGTGCAGATGAAATAGACAGCTCAGGAGGGTGATGTCACGAAGGCCGGGCACAATTGGCTAGTTGTCCACTATTCCTGATTGGCACAGGAGTCGTCGTGGCAACAGCAGAACAAGTTACCAAACGTATTAGAAGGATAGATTATTCTGCATATGCTGCCTGGGAGACCTATAGACTTCAGATTTTTTACTACTTTTACTACTTTTGACATGAATATTTAAAGTTTATTAAATTAGTCTTATAGGAAACTGAACTTATAGGGCAGTGGTCTTCGAGTTGTGGACTTCTAGATGTTTCAAAACTGCTAGCGCACAAATATCACAGACCCTACAAAGTCACTTCCAAAATCCCATCACTGTTCACATAAAAGCCTCTACTGACTGAACAGAAATTAAAAAGTCTCTAAAATGTCTCTATCCACTAAAAAGTCACAAAAAATAAAGTGTGTATGTGTGTGTGTGGGGGGGTGGGGGGAGTCTTTCTTCACTAAAAAGTAAAAAAAATAAATTGCAAAAAAAAAAACACGCAAGCAGAAACCATCTTTGAAAACTATGACCCACCAGTTCAACAGAAAAGTCTACAAATACCAATAGACCTTCAAACAACAAAAACGTGGTGTAAAAAAGGGTTTAGCCGCACCAATATTAATAAATCTCCCCCAGTGCATTTCTCATATAGAGATACCATAGGCAAATATCCTTCTCAATGAGCCTCAGGTACTTCCTACAGAAATTGATTCACTTGTCAGATATAAGTGACCCCCATTCTCGGCCATGAAATATTGGCTTCTCCTTGACTGAAGAATCAACAGTCAGCTCTCATTGTTGTATGCAGAAGAAGGGCAGGGGGCATTGAAGTCATAGGGTCGGGATAAATAATTTTAGCATAAGTCAATTTCTGTGGAGTTTAGTCTTTCTCGATTCTTTATGGTGAGGTGTGCTCAGCCGACTGATTCTGTCATTCTTATTGTTTCCCTAGATAATCTGTCACCACATTGTCAATATCTTTTCTTTACTACATAGTGGGAATTCTCCTGGGCATTTGGCTTTATTCTGGTACTCCAGGATTTATGAGCCTATAATAAGTAAACAACTTCATCTGGATGTGTTCACAACAAATTGTATAAGGGAAAATTGCTTTGAACGGAGACCTTGAAGAAAATGCTCATTACTTTGTAGATGGTGTCATGGTCAAATGTCCATAATGGGACACATGGAGGTAGAACAACTAGGTAGGTGGGGATAATCATTATAAATGAATAGAAGACATTAACATGCATCTTTGTACTGTATATTATCCAGGCAGCTTAATTGACTACAACTCATACGTGTAATGGTAAGTTTTACTAGTTTCTTTCCAGGACCCATCTATTTACTATTATATAGGTAGGTGTTGGGGATGTTGCACATTAAGGGTATGCCATATTTTGCTGCATATGTTCTGCAGCTGATTATTCTACGCATTATTTTTAATTAGTAGGAAAATATGCAGCAGCAAATACACAGCAAAATGTGACACGTGTTACCCTGCCCAATGCTGGGAAAAAGTGTACTTTTACCTTCCATCTGGCTAGTATAGGTCAGTAAACTGCAAAAGGAAAAAATAACATGTACGGAATAACACAATATTCTGTAAAATTATTCAACATCATTGTTTTTTTTTTTTTTACTATGGACTTTATGGGACCTTAGTGTATGTCATCTATCAGTGGCATCTGCTTAAAGGGAATTTGTCAGCTCTATATTGTGCTCTGAGCTGCAGACATGAGCTGATGAAACAAATCATATCTATCCTTTACAGTAGCTGATGGATTTTGAAAAGGTATTAAATAATGTGTCTCATGTTTTTTTTTTCTTACAATCTCCAATTTTAGGCTTTGTACCATGTCTGACCCCATGTCTCCCCAAAGACAAGTCAGAACTGTTACATCACATCTTGAGCTACCTATAACGATTAGGGTCAAATTGTTTCCCTCTTTCACCTTCCCCCTTCCTTAGTCAGAATAAATAAGAGAAAAAACGAGAGAAGAGGTGGAGAAAGAAGAGGGAAAGAAAAAACTCCTTTTCTCCGTAACATTTTCCACCGTTCCTCGTCTTCCATCTCCTATCCATATTTATAATTTATTATTACTCTACTCATTATCAGAATCATGAAGTGCATATTTATGCCTCCCCTCATGACACTTTCACTGTTAACCTTAAGTGTCATGAAGGCTGAGCTGATCTGCAACATGCACACCTCCTCCCTCCCCCACCCCTCTCTGTTCTGTTTCCAGCTCTGAGCCCTGTACAACATTTATACAGGCATGAGTGGGGGAGGGAGCAGGCATGCATGCTGCTGCTCTGCAACACTTTTTTGACACTTTAGATTTGCACAAGATCTAGAGCTGACAGTTTCTCTTTAATGCAAATCTTCTGGGATTCTCTGTATGGGATATCCTCAAAATCATGTCCTGTTGAAGGTACTTAAGGACTGTTCTTGGGAAACACTGAAGCCTTTCTGAGGTGGTTCCTTTATGTCTGCCACACATGGTAAGTGCACAAGATCCTCCTTTCCCACAGCTTTCTACCAGTTACTAAGCCACCTTCATCCTGTGCTTATATAACAGTCCTATATGCAGAAGAGTTATACTGACTTCTGCTGGCCTCTGCCATTAAAGCTACTACCCTTAAAAACTGCAACAGTTTACCAGCTATTCTGACTGTGGATACTGAAGGGAGTGAGGCTTAACCTTTATATTTTTATATTTCAACTTGTGATTAAAATGTTTAAGATTTAGTAGATAAATTAATAAAACCCATCAGAAAGTATAAAACGACAAGTGCTCTATGAACGGACGGTTGTCTGGAGATTAAGTGAAATACCAGCCCGCTTGTCATTTTCCCTGTGGGGAGCCATAAGAGCTCTGAAATTACACAATCCTCCGAAGCTACTTTTTTTCCTCCCCCTATACACATATTAAGAGATGTTTCTTCTGTAAGTAGAAAATGAATTTAATAACAACACTTAGGAAGAGAATTCTTTTTAAAGGAATGATTGGAAGATGAGTGATTATGGATGATGAAGAATGCTCTAAGAATTTTTTTATGTTTATATTGTGCATCATAGACCATTATTAGAAAATAATGTAGAGGTTCCTGTGTATGTCTTGTGCTTGCCTATTTTAACAGATGTGGCAGGTATGGGATAAGATCCATTTTGGATCTGTAATGCTGCCTAAGTTTTCTATGTATCCTCAGGCTGAGGGTGTGGAGTTTGATCATTACCCCTGTTCATCTAATCAGGCTGCTAGTGTTTGAGTTTACCCAAATGAACCATTAGATGTGGGTTGAGGTCAGTTCATATAAGGTGCAGTTTTGATACATTTTATTATTAAAAGTGTATTTTTTAGAGAAATATTGCCATAAGGCAAAAGTGATCTGACCTATAATCCCAAGTGAGACTTTTTTTTTAAAGATTTGAAGTCTTTAGGCTGTGTTCCCACATTGAATTTTTACTGCATTTTTACTATGCTTGTATTTTAACTGAATTTTGGCTATTTCAGCTGCCAATTTCCAATTTTTTTTTTAAAGTTACAAGTTTTTACCATAATATGTGCAATTGCACTAAAACAACTTTTTTGCAATGATTTAGGGAAATCACAACAAAAACTGAAAAAATGCAGCAATAAAGAGGTCAAAAGGATAACCCCCGATTAAAGAGGTATTTCAACTTAAAACACTTATCCCCTAGTCACAAGATAGGAGATAAGTGCTAGTGGTTGGACCCTTGTGATATGACACATATCCCTTATCCACTATCCATATTGATACTATGAGGAGGTAGTATAGGCTTTATTTTTTGTTAAATATTTTTCACTTGTTTTTGTACATTTGACACAACTTGGCTAGTCAATAGCAACCAATAACAACTGAAAGCTGAGCTGTGATTGGTCGCTATGGGCAGATCAGACCACTTTTGTCTCAGGCAGATTGATGAACCTAGGCCAATGTGTGTGATCAAAATGCGATTGTTATTGACTTTTATGTGCAGAAAAGAAGGATGTGTTGTTTCACGCCGGCGCATTAATCTAGTTCATAGAGGAGAACAATGTATAATTAAAAGGTCAGCGCTGTCGGTGTTTGTAGGAGCATTGTGCCTCTCTTGTCTTGTAAAGTTCTCGCCCACTTCATTGCTTCTATCCACCCTCCCTTTTATGTGAAATCATTTATTGCTCATTCCATTTTACTTGTATGGGAGGATATCAGTGGACCCAATAGCTTGAATCCCTTTAACGAAAAATGAGAGTCTGGAGATATCAGTTGTGTTGGTTTGGAAAAGTAATGGGATTTTTTATAGCTCCTAAGTAATGACTGAATTAGACATGAGGGTATCTTTAAGAAAAATAACTGAATATATGTGCAGTATAGGAATAGCCAGCAAGATTCAGTTTTTAGTACTTCTATTGAGAAATATGGAGAGGGGTGGCAGCAACACACCAATATTCACAGTATATTAAGATTGCTTCAAGCTATTTTTTTATTTTTTATTTTGGAAAGACACTCTCTAATGCACATGTAATTGGGATATTTAATTAAAGCTGAATATTGGTTAATATAGAATCATTTGCATACATTTTACTATGTCAGGAGCAGGTTGCTTATACAATGGCTCATTTACCGTGGACTATGTGCATTACACTATAAAGCAGAATTTACACACAGCATTATGCTGCCTTTTTGCTGCATTCTTTCAATGCTTTTTAATTTAGCACCCCTTTTTCCTGCCAAAAATTCTGTGTACAAAGGGGGACATTTACTAAGATCGGTGTTTCAGAAATCTACATCAGCTCTGTGCTGGTGTAGATTTCCACTACAATTTACTCCTGTAGTGGAATTTATCACTATGGCTATGTTCACACAGTGGAATGTCCGCCTGGAAATTTTCTGGGCGGACATTCCCCAGATGAAGGACACCAGTAGATCATGCCTGCGCTAGGACCACTAGGAAATAAGCCGTCTAAATAGATGGCAGTGCATTTGCAAGCGGAATCCACAGAAAGAATAGACATATCCATTCTTTCTGTGGATGCCAGAATCAGGATTTGCAGGGCAGAAACATCAAAATTCCACCGTGTGCCCAACGCAGCAGAATCCCTTTAAAATCAATGGGACACTACAGCGGAATGTCCACGGAAAAATTTTTTGGGCAGAATACCAAGTGGATATTCAACTGTGTGAACATGACCTGTCAAGGGTAAATTGAAGTAAATTTGGTGCATGGGATCACCCATGCTCCGAGCCTGTGGAATTATGTTGCATCTGCAGTAAGCCCCACCCACTTTGTGAGCGCTGTGGCAATTGGTAAAAGTTACAAAATTCTGTGAAAACCACATGGTGTGCACAAAATTTACGCCCTTTTACCAATCTGTACCAGGTGCAGCGTATCATTAAATCACCCAAAAATATTTAAAGCGTACCTCCAGATCCCACAAAAAAAAAAAACTGTTATATGTTACTCATTACCTCATCCTGATCATGTACATATAATTTTTATGTCTCTCTCATCGATATTTCACTACAAAATAGCATATTACAGCTGCTCAATGTCTTTTCCATGTTGTCAAAGGGAGGGGGTGTGTCCCTCTCTTCTCTGCACTGTGATGATGCCTCCCCCTTCCTCAATCTGCTGACTCACTGCTCTGGGGAGCCTGCCGGTTCTTCTCTGTAACCCTTTCCTCTCTGAATTCATGCTGTATATACACACACACGCTTACACACACACACACACACACACACACACACACACACACACACACACACACACACAATGATTATTGGAGATTGCCTGTACTCTACCACCAAAGACAATATTGTAAGTGTATTATGTACATCTTCCTATGTCATTCATGCGTGTCATTCTTTGGCAGTCCTGTAATGCTGGGACTTGTAGTTTTGGAATAGTTGGAGGCACAGTGTTTGGATAACTTTTTTTTGCAGCAGTGCCTTTAGCTGTTTGCCTACATTTTTTGCTAAACTACAACTCACATCATTCACAGACATCCTTTGACTGCCCGGGCATGCTTGGAGTTGTAGTTTTGCTACAGCTGGAGGCACATGTTTGGTAAAACTCTCTCTTAGCCGACCAGGGAGCTGAGCACAATGTCGTCTACTTCCTTGCTTAATACCTGGTGAGATCCACCTATATGAGTTACAGCCTTTGCTGAAGGTGATGCCATCATTATTCCAATGAAAGTAGAAGTAGAGATTTTCTTTGAATTATGATTGATCCTACATTTACCAATGGAATGGTTTTCAGTAGTTTCCTTTAGTAAAAGCATTGGGCACATTATGCAATATTATTATATTTATTAAATGTACAAAATACCAAATAGCTTTAGGTGTTTGTTGTATAATACTGTAGGCCGTTAAGTACATAAGAAAAGAATAGAAGAATGGAACGAAAATACTCACATTATAAATCCCTTGACAACTGTAACCAAAACACATAATTCCTCTATTACTCCATAATTTTATTCATAGCATACCTGTTTATGCAGCCTTTTTCTTATGCGGTTCGACTTTTGAATTAGCTGCAAACAAAAGCAAAACCCTAATTTTGTTTAATTTTAAAGAGTTAGAGCTTATGCATGCAACCTATTACACATAACTTTTTTTAGGACAACTTTTCTAACATCACAGACACCTTGGTTGATAGATGTCTCCCTGTTTGGGTATAGGAAGAGATGAATTAAGGCTGGAGGGACAGGCAGAAGCCATTGGGAAATACCCACAGGCTCCATCAAAGAAACCCTGGAAATAGTTCCCAATTTTAATGAACTGTCCAGAAGTTTGCAAACAAATGGGAACTACAAGTAAAACCTGCCAGGCATCCTATTCCTACAATGCCATACAGAATATTTTTGTCATATTCATACAGATTGCATTGTATTCTGTATTATAAAGCTATTCTTCCCTGAACACTGTAAAATAAAATACAGTGACCCCCCGACTTATGATGGCCCCGACATATGATCATTTCAACATATGATGGCCTCTCAGAGCCCATCGTATGTTGAAGGCAGCATCGACATATGATGCTGCTGTGTGTCGGGGCCATCGTACAAACAGCTATCTGACAGCGCAGACAACTTCAGTAACTGACAGATAGTTGTTTAATGTGCCCCGTGTGCCCCGTTCTGCCTCCTGTTACTCACATGCTGTCCTGCTAACTCACGCAGGCTTCCACTGTGAGCTCTGTGTAAGCCCCGCCCCCCCCAGTGCAGCCATAGCCAATAGCCTGCAGCATCTTGCTGCAGGCATCCAATGAGCTGCTGGCTGCCCTCCCCTTCCTTTCCTATAGAGCTGTAGTCGGCAGGATCGTAATGGAGGACATTCTGTCCCCCCTGAAGGTTTTTAAAGAACTGTACAGTACTGTATGCGATGTCACACATTACATACAATACATATACACACTATACACCCCATACATCAATGTTTCCCTATCAGTGTGCCTCCAGCTGTTGCAAAACTATAACTCCCAGCATGCCCAGACAGTCAATGGCTGTACATGCATGCTGGGAGTTGTAGTTGTGCAACAGCTGGAGGCACCCTGGTTTGTTAAACACTCCCCATACACTCCACATACAATGGTCATCCCAGAACCAATTAGCAGTTTCCCATAGAGATATGTATTCAACATACAATGGTTCCGAGGCCCCAGAACCAATTACTATTTTTACATAGACATGTACTCGACATATGATGATTTCAACATATGATGGTTCTCCTGGAACCAATTAATATCATATGTTGAGGGACCACTGTATATTTTATATTATTAATAGCAGTAGTAATAGCAGTATATTACACAAACCTGCAATAACCTGCCATAGGGTATTGGGTTCTTCTAACTGAAGAACAAAAATAAAAACTTTGAGACATCAATAGACTTAAAGCATATGTCTTATGAAAATTTGACAAATGCAGCACTGTGCACGATCATTTATCAAATCAACATGTATTTTAAATTTGGCACCTAAATTCCAGAATGAATCACAGCTCTCCCCATTCCCTGCTGCACTATTAATATGAGAGTAATACATCAATTTAGGTGCACTACTGTGGTAGATGTAGACAGTGACATTGGCTAACCCTAAAAAAAATTAAACATTTGCCAGTATATCCTTATATGAAGGACATACCTGAGCCCGCACACCAACGCCAAGGTTTCTCAAGTGGCATGGGACCTAACACTAAACCTACCTGTGCTGTATGGGCAATACCAGGGGGCCAGTGGGCAATTACAGCGGCATTAGGTCTGACTCACAGCCTCCTCCCAGTTAACTCCAGTGTGGCTGGGCACACACACAGTGGGAGGAGGGAGACAGACTATAAGCCCCACCCGAGATGGCTGATATGTTACCGGCCTCACAGGTGAACCTTAATGCTGCCTAGAAAGTGAACAAGGTGCATTAAATGTGGAGTTTATACACCTCCAAGTATAAGATTTATACAACAAGAAGAAAAAACGTGGTCTCAAAAAGCAGGACACATGAGACACAGATTAATACTCCGTCCCCATAGCAGCCGTGTGAGGGCCACCATAATACAATTCTACGGCGCTTATCCGCTATAAAGAGGAAATAGAAAGCTCATTCTGATAATGAAGACAGGGAGAAGGGCAACCTGTGCCCCAATATGGCATTTAGGCGCCAAATTTGAAATATATGTCAATTAAAAAAAGTAACTATCATGCACAGAACAGAGGCATGCTTTAAAGATCTGCATTGGATTACAAAGAAGTAGCACCTGAATTGCTTGCAGCTATTTCTATAAAATGAACATTTCGTAATGATGTATTTGCATGTATCTGGGTGTTATAGACTCATGAATCAGAGCGGAGGAATGCAGAGCATCTCTCCTCTTTGTTCAGCGGCAGTATATAAATATATATATATATATATATATATATATATATATATATAACTGTGGCTATAAAGTCATACACTTTGATTTGTTCCTGTAGGAAAGGTTATTGCTGTTCATAGATCCATCCTTCTCTAATGTGCACACACTCCCTTGAGGTGAATTGATACAATGCGAGCATTTGGTACAGCCTGGTTGTTTAAGAGAAATGTCATTGATTTGTAAGGTCTAACCTGCGAGCGCAGGACAAAGCTCTTGTGTTATAAAAGGACATATTTCAAGACCATGCTGCTGATAGCAGGGAGTGACAAGAGATGTCATTGCTGTACAGAAAAGAAAAGGGAAAAATAGAAGGAAAAATGGATTGTAGCCCCTGGGCAATCCAGTGAGAATCTAAAGCGTGTGATCTATCAAAGTCTCTCGCACTTTATTGAGTGACATCATGCATTGTCTCCTCTTTGTTACTTTATCAAATCGGTTTATTGTGTGTCAGGGAACATTTGGGGAGGCCACCAAGGCTTTTGCCTTTGAAGGCCAAATCTGAATTGGTATCATAAAGCAGAACCACTTTTAGGTTCATGCTGTACATTATACTGTAGATATATGCCAATGTTAAGGTGTTAGCCTATTAGGGCATATGTGAGTCATAGAAGGTAAATGCCATTGGGACTCTCTACTACTTCTGTCATAACTGTAAGAAGGGGTTAAAGGGGTACTTCGGTGGAAAACATTATTATTATTTTTTTTTTAAATCAACTGGTGCCAGAAAGTTAATCAGATTTGTAAATTACTTCTATTAAAGAATCTTTACCCTCCCAGTACTTATAAGCAGCTGCATGCTAAAGAGGAAATTATTTTCTTTTTGAATTTCTTTTTTGGCTTGTCCACAGTGCTCTCTGCTGACACCTGATGCCCTTATCAGGAACTGACAAGAGCAGGAGAAAATCCCCATAGCAAACCTATGCTGCTCTGGACAGTTCCTGACACAGAGGTGTCAGCAGAGAGTACTGTGGACAAGACAAAAAAGAAATTCAAAAGGAAAAGAATCTCCTCTACAGCTGCTAATAAGTACTGAAAGGATTATGATTTTTTTAATAGAAGTAATTTACAAATCTGTTTAACTTTAAAAAAAAAAAAACTTTTCCACCGGAGTACCCCTTTAATAACACATTCAATATAGAGAGCCTTGGGCAACTTGAAAGAAGATTCTACCTCCTGAGCACTTGCGACAGCAACAGTTTCAACAATGTTTAGCTCTGTCATACACGCTGCATGGCTGAGGTATCAGGTATATATGGACTCCCCACCTCAACCTCTGTGTATATGGACTCCCCTCCCCAATCTCTGTATATATGGTGCCCCCTCCCCAATCTCTGTATATATGGACTCCCCTCCCCAACCTTTGTATATATAGACTCCCCCTTCCCAACCTCTGTATATATAGACTCCCCAACCTCTGTATATATGGACTCCCTAACCTCTATATATACTTCCCTCTTCAACCTCTGTATATATGGACTCCCTAACCTCTGTTTATATGGACTCCCCTCTCCAACCTCTGTATATATGGACTCCCTAACCTCAGTATATATGGACTTGCTAGCCTCTGTATATATGGACTCCGCATCCCCTGTATATATGACTTCCCTCCCCAACCTCTGTATATATGGACTCTCCGCCCCAACCTCTGTATATATATGGACTCCCCTCCCCAACCTCTGTTTATATGGACTCTTCAACTGTTTTATATATGAACTCCCCAACCTCTGTTTAAATGGACTTCTTAATCTCTGTATATATTGACTCCCCAACCTCTGTATATATGGACTCCCCACCTCCTGTATATATGGACTCCCCACCCCCTGTGTATATGGACTCCCCACCCCCTGTATATATGGACACCCCACCCCCTGTATATATGGACACCCCACCCCCTGTATATATGGACACCCCACCCCCTGTATATATGGACACCCCACCCCCTGTATATATGGACACCCCACCCCCTGTATATATGGACACCCCACCCCCTGTATATATGGACACCCCACCCCCTGTATATATGGACTCCCCACCCCCTGTATATATGGACACCCCACCCCCTGTATATATGGACACCCCACCCCCTGTATATATGGACACCCCACCCCCTGTATATATGGACACCCCACCCCCTGTATATATGGACACCCCACCCCCTGTATATATGGACTCCCCACCCCAATCTCTGTATAGGCCCTTCAGCAGTTTCGCTCAGTCATCTACTCCAGCCTCCCAATCACACTTGGCATTATGGTGCATAACATTTTATTTATATTATGGAAAAACCTAATGAATGGTTCCCTTTCATAAAAGATGGCTCTTGTTAGGTAACACATTTTGTGTAACATTTTAAAAGCAGTAACTATATTGAGCCAGTCTCCATAACTTTAAATACCAAAATATATTCTGACATCAATCTTGGAACACACCTAAATATATATTTTTCTGTTTCTTTGTGAATATTGCCTGTAAATATCTTTCACTGATTTTGAGTAATTGTTCATATTTTTTTTCTTCTCTTTTCATATACATAGCAACATTTATATTTTTGCAGGGCAACTTTTACTAAAGAGCATTGCATTATGGGAATGTTATGACAATCAGATAGTTTTACCTAATATGTTCTGTCATATGAGTGAATGTAGGACAAAGCATTCTACAAAGAATAAGGATTTACATTCGGTGGTAGGTGAGGACTCGAGAGTGTTGGGTTTAGTCCCATGACAGACCACAAAAACAAGTAAAAACTTGAAAAACATTTTAACTGTTTCTGAATCTCAATCTACAGCTATATCCACCCTAACATTCCTTTAGTTTACTTAAAGACTTTACTTTGTCATGAAACCATTTCAACACTAATCACAACATGGTATCAGGACACTCAAGGAGGTTTCATTCACATAGCCACAATTGTCATATGTGTCACTATTTCATGTTCTTGTGAAAATCAGTTTATCTCTCACAGTGCACTAGAGCCGCACATTGGGATTGGGATCCTACGGGTCCAGCAGGACCCAACAAAAAAACAGATAGTAAATGTGGCAAAATCCTGCACAGTCCCACAAACCTCTGAAATGCCACAGGGGGCTGATGAAATGGCACAAGAGGGTAACGAAATGGCACAAAACGGGACACAAAATGTCACATAGGGTAATGAGAGGCCATGGGGAATGATGTGGGGGGTACTATCTCTAAAAGATGTGACCACATTTCTGCTGGAGCGGACGGGATTGGAGCAAGCGGCAGTGGAACATTGTGGGAATGGGCACTAATGGCCAGAAATGCAGTGGGAGCAGGATTAAAAAACAGTCCTACGTTGGGCTCTACTGTGCACCTCAGAATATATTAAGTTTATAGATAAGTTAGGACATGTCTGTATATTCAGATATTTAGCGTAAAACAAGACCCCCTTTAACAAGACCCCCTGTGATCCAGAGCACATGTTTGTGACAGACTTCTATGTAATATCTGTATTCCTTTTTTGTCCTAGTTCTCAACCTCCTGTTGCAGAACGAGTCTTCTAACTTGATTGAATCTTCAGTATATGCCATGATGCACTTCAGTAAAGTGTGCAGGTGTAGCCGTATACATCATCTTTATATTTTACTTGTACTATAAATCTCTCTTAATAAGGTACAGTACATCAAAACACATCTGCTGCTCCATTATGGCATGTTTTACTACATGTAATTAGAAGCACCGCCATATGTCAGTTCCAGAAACCATTCCCATCCTGCTTGTTTCAGTCTGGATAAAAAGTTGAATTGTCTGTGAAGTTTTATTTTTATCCTTCTCATCAATTACATAAGAAAAAAAATCTTAGTAACATCACTTATGAAGCAGACTACAAATGTTATCCGGCATATAAAGGGTGAAAATCTAGAAAAAAAATATTCTGAACCTTCAACCTGCGGACCTCCAGATGTTGCAAAACTACAACTCCCAGCATGCCCGGACAGCCGTTCGCTGTCCGGGCATGCTGGGTGTTGTAGTTTTGCAACATCTGGAGGTCTGCAGGTTGAAGACCACTGATATAGGAGGTAATACTCACGTGTCCCCGCCGCTCCGGACCCGTCACCGCTGCCCTTGATGTCGCCCTCCATCACTGTCGCTGCATCCCCGGGGTGTCCCCGTTGCTCCAGAACGTCTCTGCTGCCGGGTATCCTAGCTCTCCGTCGCCGCCATCACGTCGCTACGCACGCCGCTCCTATTGGATGACGGGACGGCGTGATGACGACGAAGGAGAGCGCCAGCCATGCAGGGGATGCTGGCATGGAGCAGACACCGAGGAGGCAGTTACGGTCCCTCCCGGTGTCCTGTAAGCTGTTCGGGATGCCGTGATTTCACCGCGGCATTCCCAAACAGCCCGACTGAGCAGCTGGGTTAGTGTCACTTTCGCTTCAGATGCGGCGGTCATCTTTGATCGCCGCTTCTGAAGGGTTAATTCAGGGCATCACCGCAATCAGTGATGTCCTGTATTTGCCGCGGGTCCCGGCTGTTGATGGCCGCAGGTACCGCCGCGATAGGACAGGTTTTAATGTGTATTTGCCGTATAAGACGCATATATATATATATATATATATATATATATATATATATATATATCTGCTCAGCTTCACAATGCAAGTTCAAGGTGACAAGTTACCTTTACAGTTCATCCTATCTTGGTCTTTCCAATGCCAAGTTCAAAGCCATTACATTGAATTTAACCTGATGAGTTACGGTAGTTTTTTTTTACAACCAATTTGGAGTACAGATAGCTGGTTTGGTTAGATACTGTATTTTTATTCTTTTTTTATTGAGTGGAAAATGAAAGAAAATGCAGTTCTGCCATGTGTTATAAGCAACGGGATAACTTTATTTTGGAAGTTGGTATAAAGCAATTGACATAATGTAGTTTTTTAATACTTTTGCATAATAAAACCCTATCTTATGGGGGGAAAAAACTATTTGTAGAGAAGAAACTTTTGTTTCAGTTGACATAGCCACACGAGCGCAGAGTGGTTTATAGCCTTTATTGGCACCATTTCGGTGTACAAATACATTTTATTGGGGTTTGGGGAAATGAGGCACCAAAGAAAAACCCGTCTTCTGGTCATCCATAAAGCTGTCACTTTGATGGACAGCATTTATGTGCATCTTGTTATAGTGCAGGAGGGGTTGAGCAGACATGATATTCCATGAGATAAGAATCAGAACAATTATTTTATTAATGTCATTTCTTGCAGGGGGTTTGCACACAGTGTGATAGAACTCTATGACATCTCGGCAATCCTCAGGGATTTAAATACATCAGCAGCGAAAATCTATCTCCTGTCCAGATCGTTCACTATGATGTATCATATCTCCGGTAGATAACAGAAAAGCTACAAATCCAGTCTGTTTAGCTCCCACTGGTTTTCACCAGAGCTTCTCCTTTAATGAACATTAGAATAAAACAGCAGATTAGCAGAATGTGCATATCCGTGATCTGTTATTTCTTGTCCTCATTGACATTAACTAAGTAAAGACTTTGGTAACCAGATGAAATGAGTGTTATATGAGGATAAGACTGAACACAGAAGTAATAAACCACACTGGCCCTAATTTACGAAGAGTGTAGGCTTGTATATGTTGTAGGTCGAATAATCCTTTTCTTCCCTTATTTATTATTATGTGTGTTTGTGTGGGGCTTTTGGTGTGATTTTCGTTGCACGTGGGAAAAAGGAAAATTCTACATTACCAGTTTTTGTGTGGTATTGCAGCTCTGCTCTATTGAAGTGAATAGAGCTGAGTTGTAATACCACATACAACCTGACGACAGGCGTGGTGCTGTTTTGGAAGAAAGCAGTCATATTTTTTTTTCTTCTAAACTTCGATATTCCTTTATGTAACAATAAGCCACCTTGTTTGTACAGGCTTAGTAGTACAGGTTTGACATATTGTATGCCCATTTATGACTCAATCCATAATATCCCCTTTAGGGTGGATTCACATGACACCACATCCGCAGAATATTTAACGCCGCAGATTTGCTTTTGGTACACACAGAGATATGGCAGAGCAAGTTCTCTGCTGCTGCTGCAGTAGCTCTGTGTGTCTGCTCATGACTGCCGGCAGATACGAGCGGACACACACAGAGCTACGGCAGCAGCAGCAGCATGATTGTAGGATTCTGTGTGTGCCAGAAGTGCATTCGCTGTGTCAAATACACTGTGGATATGATTCTGTGTGAATACACAGTGAATATATTTGTCACCATTGGACAGCTGATGGGAGCATAGAAGCAAAATGTACCTTCCCTGGAATTTGGGTTACCGGGGGAGAATGCTTTTTATGCATATGCTTAGTGAGTGGATAGTTAAAAATCTGGCAAATAAATCAACAATTTTATGCAATTGGTTACCATCACCCGTTCCAGGTAGGTGCAGTTTGTTTTTATATCCCAATAGCTATTTAACAGTGTCTGTAGCTGTTAGCAGCAAATACAGATGATATATTTCCTTTAATACCAGTTATAGTGCCCCCCACCAGCCATTATACCACATAGAAGAGGACACTTTTGGTCATCAAAATTGTAATTGGAAAACTATTCTATTCTTACTCAGGGCCCATTGTTATCGGTGTCCACCACGAGCTTGAACCACTAGTAAAGTGCGGACTTATATTTGGCATGAATTGTTTTCTAAATAATAAAATATGTGAAATAGCCAAAAAATGGAGGCTGCACATAAAGTAGCACCTGCATCTATACTTTGCAGTTTCTGTATTACTCCACAGTACATAAAAATAATCTAGATTTCTGAAGACTGAGTTGTGTATATAAGTAGAGCAAAATGAGAATATTCCCCTTATCCTTGTTGAGCCATAATCTTCTCCTTGCAATTTACAAAGCCAGTTCTCTCCTGGTCAGGCAGCTAATCCCTTAATCTGTGGAATGGACATTAAAGCTGAAAAACCTGTTAAGTAAAACTGATCTTGAATACACAAGCCGCTTATTTGAAAAAAAATAAAATAAACTAAAAATAAATAAATATAAATATATATATATATATATATGTATATAAAAACTTGTGTGTGTATATATATATATATATATATATATATATACACACACACAAGTTTTGGTTTCTACGCATTTAAGGCGTCATTGCGTAGAGCCGCCACATTCATTTACAATACTTTGGTTGATCCTATGACAAAAAAAAAATAAAGAAATAAAAAGAAGTAAAATGGTAATGAATATAGGCTTGAATTCATTACACACAAACCTTATTGTGATCGCTGGGGCATTTTAAACATGACTACTGGATTATATGAGGAAGAAAAAATGACATGTGGATATGTCCTTGCTTAGGTGTAGGCCGAAACCAGCGGAGCAGAAGGCAGTATCAAGATGCTTATGAATTATTCAGTTTTAATTTATATGTGTTACTTTGTGTACTTGGAGCTTCTTAGACTAAAAGCAGCACCGCGGGCGATCACTACAGCATTTGGTATATTTGAATGATTCTATTTTCATAATTGTTTCTTAATGTTTTTTTTTTAAGCTTTATTTTTCTGGACCAAACGTAACAAAGCAGAAACTAGTAAGAAAGCGTTCTTGATGGATTGTATTACAGTGTTTATTGTCTACAGTGGTCCCTCAACATACGATGATTTGTTGAAACCATCGTATGTTGAGGGATCCGTGCAATGTAAAGTATAGGACAGTGGTCTCCAACCTGCAGACCTCCAGATGTTTCAAAACTACAACACCCAGCATGCCTGGACAGCCGTTGGCTGTCCGGGCATGCTGGGAGTTGTAGTTTTGCAACAACTGGAGGTCCGCAGGTTGAAGACCATTGGTAATGGAGGTTATACTCACGTGGCCCCGCCGGTCCGGACCGTCACCACTCGTCACCGCTGCCCTGGATGTCGCCCTCCATCGCTGTCGCCGCATCTCCGGGGTGTCCCCGACGCTCCGGGAATGTCTCTGCTGCCTGGGAACGTCGCTCTCCGTCACCGCCATCACGTTGCTGTGCACGCCGCTCCTATTGGATGACGGAACGGTATGCACAGCGACGTGATGACGTTGGAGGAGAGCACCGGCTATGCAGTTGATCCCGGAGGGCACGCTACGGAGCCCCGAGGACAGGTAAGTGATCGTCAGTGGACCACACGGGGCACCGTAAACGGCTATTCGGCGGCAGCGGGTACAGTCTGCGCTGCCGGATAGCCGTTTATGCGATGGCCCCGACATAACAAAGCCTCTGAGAAGCCATCGTATGTTGAAATGATCGTATGTCGGGGCCATCGTAGGTCGGGGGGTCACTGTATATTTTTTTAAATATGTTTTATAAACCGTATTTGCTTAATCTGGATTTCAATGTGTACACTTGTTATATAGAATTTGGATTTTACTATGTATTGATCAGTTCTATAACTGTGGAGAGTAAGGTTACATTTGGCTGCCCGGGTATGCTGAAATTTGTAGTGTTGCAACAGCTGGAGGCGCCATGGTTAAAAAACACTGATCTAGAAAATTGGGATTAGCCTCCTCTATGCCATAAAGCCACAGTTGTTGTAGGTAGGGAGTAGCTTTCAGTGACCATATACAGTATATCTGTATTCAGCCATTGTTATAGTCCAACATGTAGCCTGTGTTCCCGGAGTCATCTGTTACTTTACTCTTTCTCCTTTACCCATAGGCAATAGGGGAAAGGACATTTGGAAACAGTCACTCAAGATGAGACAATACATACTTTTGTTTGCATTTGGACTCCGTGGAGACCTGCATTGGGATTGTATTCACAAACAGTATAATTTTTATCTAGACTATTTGCAAAATGTATTTACCTTAAATATTTTCAGATGCATACCAGAAATATAAAATGGCTGCACATGGGCAAATACTGTAGCCTTTACAAGACATGTAAAAAGGAAAACAGAGGGCGAAACCGAAAAAAAAAAAAAAAAAAAAAGAAAGAAAATACGCTAGGGACTGCATATACTGTACAATATTGTTGGCAGAAAAAGTATAATTCAATGTGGCCCAAAGGCATAGCTGTAACTACCCAGGACTATGCTGTATATTATACCATTATTGTAAATGTCAGTATGATCACAATATCAATAGATCATCCCTTGCATTGGGGATTATGTTTTTTGTGATCAGTTTCTGTGCAGTAATTCTCAGTATTCTTGTTACATGCGACGTCTTTCCAAGCTGTATGTTAGGTAGACTTTCTCATGTATGTTTCTGACATGTATGTTAGAGCATCCATCAGAGTCCCAAATGAAAATAAATAAATATATATATATATATATATATATATATATATATCGCATAAGAACACAAGAAGCGTTTTTTCACTGCATCCTACTGTAAAGCATAGTGCAAATTTGTTCTATTCAATACAGAAACTCAATGGAAACAAACCAAATGGCAGCACATATAACACTTTTTTGGCCTCTGTTGGGTAATATGGGGTCTATGGATACATTTATTGTATACATCGGAACTTTGCAAGGTTCATATATTAAACATTAACCTGACTATACATATACATGTACACCATTATGCACACTAGAATCCTGAAAAAGTATAACAAAAGTGAACATCTTAAAGGGAACCAATCATCAGATTTTACCCTATATAACGCTTGGCAAAGCGTTGTATGGGGTAAAATCTTTATTTTCACCATTCCCGGGGGACGCTCCTGCCCCCAGGGATGGTGAAGATATAAAGTTATAATCTAGTCACTGCCGCCCCCATAAGTAGTCCCCTGGGCTGGGAGCTCTTCTCACCTACTCTTCGGCGGACAGCGATGCCCCCTCCGCTTGATGGGCAGCGTCATCGCTCTGCTCCGTCTGTTCAGTGAGCGTAACAATGACGCGGCCCATCAATCAAGCGGAGGGGGCGTTGCTGCCTGCAGAAGAAAGGGAACAGGTGAGTGGAGCTCCCGCCCAGGGGACTACTTACGGCCGTGGTGGTGACTAGTCTATAACTTCATATCTTCACCATCCCTGGGGCAGGAGCGTCCCCCGGGGATTGTGAGGACAACAATTTTACCCTATATAACGCTTTACCAAGCATTATATAGGGTAAAATCTGATGATTGGTTCCCTTTAAGGGTTGTATTTGGTGGCCCAGCACAGAATACAAGAAGCTTCACTGACCCTCGTTAAGGTGTCTCTAGTATTATAAGGTTTTCTAGTCATGCTGAGGCTTATATATTTGAGTTTATTACATTACAAATGTGTTTTATGTCTTTCTGTGTTTTACAGTGCCTTGCAAATGTTTTCACCCCAAGATAATTTAATTTACAGAACATAACCACAACATTGAAATGTATTTATTTATTTATTTTGAAGCAAACAAGAAATAGAACAAAATAACAGAAAAGTCAATGTGCATAACTATTCACCCCCCAAAAGTGAATACTTTGTAGAGCCACCTTTTGCCGCAATCACAGCTCCAAGTTGCTTTGGATAAATCTCTATGAGCTTGCCACATCTTATCACTGGGATTTTTCCCACTCCTTCTTGCAAAATTGCTCCAGCTCCTTCAAGTTGGATGGTTTGCACTTGTGAACAGCAATCTTTAAGTCTGACCACAGATTTTCGATTGGATTGAGATCTGAGCTTTAACTAGGCCATTCCAACACATTTCCATGTTTCCCCTTAACCACTCAAATGTAGCTTTAGCAGTGTGTTTGCAGTCATTGTCCTGCTGGAAGGGGATCCTCCGTGCTAGCTTCAAATCATGCACAGAGTGCCAGGGAGCAGTGCTGAGCTTGTCTGTGTCCCATCTGCAGTCTGGGATTTAGGACTCCAGCATGAGTCTGAAATCTATAAAAAAAAGGCTTGCGGCCAGGACTGGTAGGGAGACCCCTTGTGGTCATTTTTTCAAAGTGGAAAATTAAATAGAAAGAAGCATATTTTTTTTAATAACATGCTATTGGAAAGTTATTCTGCATACAATAATCTATAATATATGAATTTTTTTTTTAATGAAAGTACCCTTTAATTGACTATTGCCCCCAGGCTGCATACATAAATAAACACTTTAACTCTTTTTTCTTTGCTCTCTAGTAGCTCCAGTATCAAGGCGCCCAGTGCACTGCTGGTAACTCTGCGTTCCCTTGAGCTGCAGAGCATAGCATCTATAGCTGGGGGTACTGACCGTGCCGCTAGCCAATCACTGGCCAAGGCATGACACCGCTGTGGCCAGTGATTGGCGTAGCAGCGATGTGACGGCACTTCTACATCTCTGTCCGGCTCCAGTTATTGGGGAAGCAGCAATGTGACAACACTTCTACAGCTCTGGCCATCTTCGGTAAAACAGACTGTCAGCAGAGACTGGCCGGAGATGGGGTGCCCCCGGAGCCAAGAGGGAGTGACAGAAGGTGGGTTAAAGTGTTTGTTATTTTTATATGCAGCCTGGGGATAATAATAAATTAACTAATTCCACTGGATACCCCCTTTAAGCTAACACAGTGGCCAAGTTCCAATCAGCAACTTACTATTCCAAGTATAGTTCAGGAACAAGTTGGGCTATGCTTAGAGGGAACATATAATCCCAAAGTAGATCTGGCTTCTGAGTATTGACACACACAATGAAGGGGGCAACATTTACAAAGTAAATTAGAACTACAAACATCAGCACAATCAAAGTAATATCTTCAAATATCTTTTGGACAGTGACTAGTGACACTTTACTACTTGCTCCTGAACTCTGCCACATCTCTGAATTATACCAAAGTGTTAATACTGTATTGATCTGCACCAGGAGTAAAATAAAGTACCAAATAGTTTTTCTTCAACTCTGGCTTTAGAGGTTTTATTTTCTGGGGTCTCGTGTACAGATTACAGCTTCTTTAAAAGAGTGTATTGTAGACATCTTTATAGTGATAGAGTGTTACACCGCTCCTGTTACATGATACTACAGCAAATATAGTATGTCCATACTGATGACAATATACAAAACCCTATTTCTATGGCACCCTATTCCTGTACTACAACTTTAGGGCCAAACATATCACAAACCTCTTGTACCACATGTCTATACATCTCCGAGTGATGAAGTAATAAAAACAGGAATGTACAGACAAATAATGGCAAAAACCTTACTAAGAAATAGCCATACATTTTTATTATGGAGAAAAAAGAAGCATCATTTGCTTATACATTGTTTACTCATGAAAAGTTCCCAAACAACACCCCAGATACGCCATACTCCCATTTTATTGTACCAGCTGTTGACAGTCAATGATTTGGATGACCACATGGAAGTAATCTTCATTTCACTGACCTGAACATGCTGCTCTTGTTTTTGATGAGCACTTAGAAGTGACATCTGCTGCCAAAGGATGGAGGGGGTTATGGCGAGTGTTCCCGAAAAGCCTTCAGACTCGACTGATGAGCAAAGGTTGTTTAATACAAAATGTAATGTTATATTGCTGCGTGATTCTCTATCATTTACTGTGAGTACCTGCTTTACCAATGTTCTTATGCCAAGTGATTGCAAAATGTCAATTATAGCAAATGATAGTAGGAAAAAAAGTGGAATTATGGGAATCCTCTTGTCACATGTCGTAAATTAAGTCAACATGTTCGACCAGAAATCTATTGTGAATATGGCATTACCAGCTATTTAAAATGTAGACATAATGTAATACAAACTGCGGGGCCGTGGTGACATTGCCTGGATTTATGTTGCCTGAATGAATGGGCTGCTTTAATGTAATTCATCCTGTGCTGCATTTCCTTTAGTTTACAGATCTAATAGAAATGCATCTCAGAAATGACAGCAGATACATATGCCACAGATAAATGTGATGTGTAGGAAGTGGAAGGAATATGTCTATTCTGGCCTCTCTGGGTATGGGGTGTTGTGCTTGTAGTGATGATTTACAGAAATGGCTGTATAATTACTGTACGCTGTTATCTGTGGAAAATATATTGGAGCTTCCAGTATTGTAATATGAAGAAATGAGTACAACCTGCCCTTCAAACACCCCTGTCTTTCTCCTGAACGGTGTTCCCCTATGGGATATCTACTCACACACACCTAAAAGACAAGAGCAGCGACTGCAGAGCACAGCACAGTGATTTATTGCTGGACATCAACTGTAATCTCCTCCAGTAGCATTGGTGGTTGAGATCAGAGATAGGTGACATATTTAATTTAAGCCTCTATTGTGTTAATGCATAGAAAGACAAAACCCCCTTGAGGCTTATGCCAATTGCCCAATAACAGAAAAAATCCCTGGACCAACGTTCTATCCCCATAAATCTAGCATTCAAAACCTGTTAGGTTCTATTTTCCCAAAAAAAATATCCAGGCACCCCTTAAACTTGTGTGGTATCCCGGTACCGGATTGCATCCGTTACCTTGTGGTCAGGTCCCTAAAGTCAGAGTCCCTAGTTACAGGTGGGATCCTCATCTATAGTTAGCCCCTTGTCACCCCTTTAGTAGTTAAAAGTATTCAAACTCTAAGTGTATATATGTATATAATGTATACTTACCTTGTTGTGGCGTCGCAGGACCTGTGGGTCACGTGATGCGTTCCAAAACTCTATGGTTTTATGGTTCAAGGACCTTTGGAGGAAGTCAGGTGATCGCCCACCATGCATTGTAACAGTGAGTGACAGCTGACTCGGACCAATCCAAAACGGCCCTGCCCATATAAGGGAGCGGCAGCCATTAAGCTTTCTCTTTCCTCGTGGGCTGCTGATAGAGGAGGATCTGCGCAGCTGTCATCAGCAGTGACTAGGCCCAAACCTTGCGGCAACGGCCATCTTACAGAACTGTGAGTTATTTCAATCCCTCTTAAGTCTGCAAGATCACCGGACCTAAACAGACCCCTAAATCCGGACGGATCTCTGCATCATACCTAATTCTAATAACCTCTTGGATAAGCTAATGGTCCGTGGCATCTGTCAATCACTGCCGTACTACATAGAGACTGTATTGCTAAGACTGTTGCTGTTAATTGGATGTACCGCAAGTACCTCAGTAAAGTTTATACAAGTTTAAGTTCATCTCTATTGTGGACCTTCCTTCATTTAAGCACGCACCTATCGTTTCTGGGAAGGGTGGCGATAGGCCAAAGATTTACCTCAGCGTATTAACCCTCACCCTGGCGTCACGAGTGACAGGGGTTAAATGCACCCCTCATCTACTGAAGCAACACCCCAGCTACACTACACTCCCAAGGCCTTACCACACTTGCTTATTGAGTCAGACATCACAACATCATGTGGCAGAAAGTTCCATAGTCATAGTACTCTTTCAGTAAATAATCCTCATCTTTCTGTACTGTCCATTCATGTCATTTGTACATTGTGATCAAATTACCCCTAAGACAGTGGAGCATGCAGTTACTTAAAGGACATCTGCGGTGAAAATACACGGCTAATGCACGTAGCGTCGACCTCACTGAGGTACGTCCCCTCCACGCACCCTTCCCATACAGCTCTATAAGAGAGGCGGGGAGGCACAAATGCTGCATCCCCGCCTCTCCCATAGAACTACATGGAGGAGGCATGTTGGCCTCCTGCACGGCAGAGCTGGGGCCCCGTGCGGGAGATCAAATTTACAGAACATAACCACAACATTGAAATTTATTTATTTATTTATTTATTTATTTTGAAGCAAACAAGAAATAGAACAAAATAACAGAAAAAGTCAATGTGCATAACTATTCACCCCCCAAAAGTCAATACTTTATAGAGCCACCTTGTGTGGCAATCACAGCTCCAAGTCGCTTTGGATAAGTCTCTATGAGCTTGCCACATCTTATCACTTGGATTTTTGTCCATTCCTTGCAAAACTGCTCGAGCTCCTTCAAGTTGGATGGTTTGCACTTGTGAACAGCAATCTTTAAGTCTGACCACAGATTTTCAATTGGATTGGGATCTGGAATTTAACTAGGCCATTTCAACACATTTCCATGTTTCCCCTTAACCAACTCAAGCGTTGCTTTAGCAGTGTGTTTGCAGTCATTGTGCTGCTGGAAGGCGAACCTCCGTCCTAGCCTCAAATCATGCATATTTAGCACTGTATTTAGCACCATCTATCTTATCCTCAACTGTGACCAGTTTCGAAGTCCCGGCGATGGTGTTCTTGGGTCATGTGATGTGTTGGGTTTGCGCCAGACATAGCATAGAAACATAGAATGTGTCGGCAGATAAGAACCATTTGGCCCATCTAGTCTGCCCAATAATCTGAATACTATCAATAGTCCCTGGCCCTATCTTATATGAAGGATAGCCTTATGCTTATCCCATGCATGCTTAAACCCCTTCACTGCATTTGCAGAGCCAACTTCTGCAGGAAGGCTATTCCATGCATCCACTACTCTCGCAGTAAAGTAATACTTTTTGATATTACTGCATAAACCTTTGCCTAACTAATGTAAAACAATGTCTTCCTGTGGTAGTTTTTCTTCTTTTAAATATGCTCTCCTCCTTTACCGTGTTGATTCCCTTTATGTATTTAAAAGTCTCTATCATATCCCCTCTGTCTCTTCTTTCTTCCAAGCTATACATGTTAAGGTCCTTTAACCTTTCCTGGTAAGTTTTATCCTGCAATCCATATACTAGTTTAGTAGCTCTTCTCTGAACTCTCTCTAGAGTATCTATATCCTTTTGGAGATACGGCCACCAGTACTGCGCACAATATTCCAAGTGAGGTGTCACCAGTGTTCTGTACAGCGGCATGAGCACTTCTCTCTTTCTACTGCTTATACCTCTCCATATACATCCAAGCATTCTGCTAGCATATCCCGTTGTTCTATTACATTGTCTCCCTACCTTTAAGTCTTCTGAAATAATTACTCCTAAATCCCTTTCCTCAGATACTGAGATCAGGACTGTGTCAGATATTCTATATTCTGCCCGAGGGTTTTTACGCCTTCTGACCATTCTTCTAGTTTGCCTAAATCCTTTTCCGGGGTATCCCTCCAGGAACATCAACTCTGTTACATACCTTTGTGTCATCAGCAAAAAGACACACCTTACCATCGAGACCTTTTGCGATATAACTAATGAAGATATTAAACAAAATTGATCCCAGTACAGATCCCTGAGGTACCCCACTGGTAACAAGACCTTGCTTTGAATATACTCAATTAACTACAATGCTCTGTTGTCTGTCACTCAGCCACTGCCTAACAATATAGGAGTACAGCTCAATGACTGTAGTTTATTGATAAGTCTTCTATGTGGGACAGTGTCAAAAGCCTTACTAAAGTCTAGATATGCGATGTCTACTGCCCCTCTTCCATCTATTATTTTAGTCATCCAGTCAAAAAATCAATAAGATTTGTTTGACATGATCTCCCTGAAGTAAACCCATGTAGTTTTCATCTTGCAAACAATGGGATTTTCGATGTTCCACAATCCTATCCTTTAGTACGGTTTCCATTAATTTCCCCACTATTGATGTCAGACTTACTGGCCTATAGTTGCTTGATTCCTCCCTAATACCTTTCTTTTGAATGGGCACAACATTTGCTAATTTACAATCTTCCACGACGACTCCTGTTACCTGTGATTGGTTAAATAATCTGTAAAAACTGAACAGAAGTATTCATTAAGGCAGTCGGCTAGCCTTTTATTCTCTTCTACATACCTTCCTTCCTTTGTTTTTAATTTAGTTATTCCTTGCTTTAATTTCCTTTTTTCATTTATATATCTGAATAATGTCTCATCCCCTTTTTTCACAAACTAAGATGGTTTTTCTTCTGCCTGTGCTTTAGAAGTTCTTATAACTTGTTTGGCCTATTTCTGCCTAATCTTGTAGATTTCCCAATCTTCATTGCTGTTTTGTTTTTTGTTTTTTTATAATTCCTTAATGCTAGCTTTTTGTTATTTTATGATTTTGCTGAGTACCACAGTTGTCTCTTCCTTTTTCTGCTTTTACTGACACTCTAATGCAATTTTCTGTTGCCTTCAATAATGCATCTTTTAAGTAGTCACATGTAATCCATTCCAGTCTGATAGGGTCTCATTTATGACTAATCTCCTTTTAGAAAAATTTGTTTTTCTAAAACTTTTGTTTTTGTGTGGTGTGACTCCTTCACTGTTCTTATATTATTCCATGCTGACTGGTGATCACTAGATCCCAAGCTTTTGCCTACAATAACATCATGTACCAAATCCCCATTTGTGAACACCAATTAATCAAAAATGGCCTCCCTCCAGGTTGGCTCCTCAAGCACTTTTTGTAGAGATAATCCCAGTAGGGAATTTAGAATATCTGTACTCCTGGCAGAACTAGCTATTTTGGTTTTACAGTTTATATCCGGAAGATTGAAGTCACCCGTAATGATAAATTCTCCTTTCATTGTCATTTTTGCTATTTCCTCAACTAGTAGATCATCTAATTCTTTAACTTGGCCAGGTGGTCTGTATATATCACACCTACAGCAGTTACTGCATGATTACCAAACAGCAACGTAACCCAAACTGACTCTATGTTGGCCTCACTAACTTGTATTAGGTTTAATAGCGTTTTCTTTGATAACTGAAAAGTTCAATTTTAGTCTCATCAGACCAGAGCACTTTCCTCCATACATTCTGGGAGTCTCCCACATGACTTTTCGCAAACTCACAACATGCCTTTTTGTTTTTAGCTGAAAGTAATGGCTTTCTTTTGGCCACTCTGCCATAAAGCCCATCTCTATGGAGCGTACGGCTTATTGTCGTCCTATGTATGGATACTCTAGTCTCTGCTGTGGAACTCTGCAGCTCTTCCAGGGTTACCTTAGTTCTCTGTGTTGCCTCTCTGATTAATGCCCTCCTTGCTGGGTCCGTGAGTTTTGGTGGGCAGCCTTATCTTGGCAGGTTTGCTGTTGTGCCATGTTCTTTCCATTTTGTTATGATAGATTTGATGGTGCTCCTGGGGATCATCAAAGATTTGGATATTTTTTTATAACCTAACCTTGATTTGTATTTCTCAACAACATTGTCCCTTACTTGTTTGGAGAGTTCATTGGTCTTCATGGCAGTGTTTGGTTACTGATTCCTCTGGCTTAGGTGTTGCAGCCTCTGGGGCCTTTCAAAAAAGGTATGTATATGTAAAGACAGATCATGTGACACTTAGATTGCACACAGGTGAACATAATTTCACTAATTATGTGACTTCCGAAGATAATTGGTTGCACCAGAACTTTTTATGGGTTTCCTAACAAAGGGGGTAAATACATATGCACATGTCAGTTTTCTGTCTTCTATTTCTAAACAATAGTTTTATTTATGTATTTTTCTCATTTCACTTCACCAAGTTAGACTATTGTGTTCTGATCCATCACATAAAATTCAGATTAAAAAAACATTGAACTTAAACATTGAACTTTTTTTTTAATCAACTGGTGCCAGAAAGGTAAGCAAATTTGAAAATGACTTTTGTTTAAAAATCTTAACCCTTACAGTACTTATCAACTGCTGTATGTTCCAGAGGAAGTTCTTTTCTTTTTGAATTTCCTTTCTGTCTGACCACAGTACTCTCTGCTGACACCTCTGTCCATTTTAAGAACTGTCCAGAGTAGGATCAAATTCCCATAGCAAACCCATCTTGCTTTGTACAGTTCCTAAAATGGACAAAGGTGTCCGCAGACAGCACTGTGGTCAGACAGAAAGGAAATTCAAAAAGAAAATAATCTTCTGTGGAGCATATATAGCAGCTCATATGCACTGGAAGGATTAAGATTTTTAAATAGAAGTAACTTACAAATCTGTTTAACTTTCTGGCACCAGTTGAATAAAATAATAAAAATATAAAAAATTTTTTCCAGGGGAGTACCCGTTGTAATGTACCAAAATACGAAAAAAGTCAAGGAGGGTGAATACCTTTGCAAGGCACTGTATGTGTGTCCATTAACCCCTTAATGACACAGGACATATATATATAAATCCTGCGCCGGCTCCTGCGATACGACGCGGGGTCACACGATGACCCCGCATCATTTCTGGTCTGTCCCGGTGGCCATCAACGGCCAAGACCTGCAGCTAATACCGGACATCACCGATTGTGGTGATGCCCGGTATTAACCCTTTAGACACAGCGATCAAACTTGATTGCTGCATCTGAAGTGAAACCAAAACCTTCCCGGTAGCTCAGCGGTGCTGTTCGGGACCGCCGCAGTGAAATCACGGCATCCCGAACAGCTTGCATTCCTACCAGCTTCCTACGAGTCCAATCGCTGAATGACTGCTCCGTGCCTGAGATCCAAATTGAAAGGGTTATGATTTTTAAAAGGTAAGGAGGAAAAAACTGAGTCCTTAAGGGGTTAATATAAATATACAGTACTATCTATGTCATAAAGATCTGCTAGAAGAAAAAAAAATTCTGGACTTATACTACAAACTGTGTGGATTTAACTTAACCCCTTAAGGACTCAGGGTTTTTCCGTTTTTGCACTTTCGTTTTTTCCTCCTTACCTTTTAAAAATCATAACCCTTTCAATTTTCCACCTAAAAATCCATATTATGGCTTATTTTTTGCGTCGCCAATTCTACTTTGCAGTGACATTAGTCATTTTACCCAAAAATGCACAGCGAAACGGAAAAAAAAATCATTGTGCGACAAAATCGAAAAAAAAACGCCATTTTGTAACTTTTGGGGGCTTTCGTTTCTATGCAGTGCATATTTCGGTAAAAATTACACCTTATCATTATTCTGTAGGTCCATACGGTTAAAATGATACCCTACTTATATAGGTTTGATTTTGTCGCACTTCTGGAAAAAATCATAACTACATGCAGGAAAATTTATACGTTTAAAAATGTCATCTTCTGACCCCTATAACTTTTTTATTTTTCCACGTATGGGGTAGTATGAGGACTCATTTTTTGCACCGTGATCTGAAGTTTTTATCGGTATGATTTTTGTTTTGATCGGACTTTTTGATCACTTTTTATTCATTTTTTAATGATATAAAAAGTGACCAAAATACGCTTTTTTTGGACTTTGGAATTTTTTTGCGCGTACGCCATTGACCGTACGGCTTAATTAATGATATATTTTTATAGTTCGGACATTTACGCACGCGGCGATACCACATATGTTTATTTTTTATTTTTTTTACACTGTTTTATTTTTTTTTATGGGAAAAGGGGGGTGATTCAAACTTTTATTAGGGAAGGGGTTAAATGACCTTTATTAACACTTTTTTTTTACATTTTTTTTGCAGTGTTATAGGTCCCATAGGGACCTATAACACTGCATACACTGATCTCTAATGCTGATCACTGGCGTGCATTTACACGCCTGTGATCAGCATTATCGGCGCTTGACTGCTCCTGCCTGGATCTCAGGCACGGAGCAGTCATTCGTCGATCGGACACCGGGGAGGCAGGTAAGAGCCCTCCCGGTGTCCGATCAGCTGTTCAGGACGCCGCGATTTCACCGCGGCGGTCCCGAACAGCCCGACTGAGCAGCCGGGTCACTTTCACTTTCACTTTAGAAGCGGCGGTCAGCTTTGACCGCCGCTTCTAAAGGGTTACTACCGCACATCGCCGCGATCGGCGATGTGTGGTATTAGCCGCGGGTCCCGGCCGTTGATTAGCGCCGGGACCGACGCGATATGATGCGGGATCGCGGCGCGATCCCGCTTCATACCGTGGGAGCCGGCGCAGGACGTAAATATACGTCCTGCGTCGTTAAAGGGGTACTCCGGTGGAAAACTTTTTTTTTTTTTTTTTTTTAAATAAACTGGTGTCAGAAAGTTAAATAGATTTGTAAATTACTTCTATTGAAAAATCTTAATCCTTCCAGTACTTATTAGCTGCTGAATACTACAGAGGAAATTTTTTTCTTTTTGGAACACAATGCTTTCTGCTGACATCTCTGTCCATTTAAGGAACTGTCCAGAGCAGCGTATGTTTGCTATGGGGATTTTCTCCTACTCTGGACAGTTCTTAAAATGCACAGAGATTTCAGCAGAAAGCACTGTGCTCGTTATGTCAGCAGAGAGCTCTGTGTTCCAAAAAGAAAATAATTTCCTCTGTAGTATTCAGCAGCTTATAAGTGCTGCAAGGATTATGATTTTTTTTATAGAAGTAATTTACAAATCTGTTTAACTTTCTGGCACCAGTTGAGTTATAAAAAAAAAAAAAAATGGTTTTCCACCGGAGTACCCCTGTAAATGGGCACTGTCAGATTCAAACACTTTTTATATGTTGCACATCTTGTCAAAACATTAACCTTTCTAATGTACTACTAAGAAAAGTTGATGTCCTTTTTATAGAAATCATGGCTTATAAAATCATGGCTTTGTCCAAGCTGGAGCACAGGCATGGATAACGTCCAGTAAGTGAGGGTTGGCTGGCATCCTCTTGTCTGATAGTACTCCTCTGTACTCTCTCCTGTCTGATAGTACTCCTCTGTGCTCTCTCCTGTCTGATAGTACTCCTCTGTGCTCTCTCCTGTCTGATAGTACTCCTCTGTGCTCTCTCCTGTCTGATAGGACTCCTCTGTGCTCTCTCATGTCTGATAGTACTCTTCTGTGCTCTCTCCTGTCTGATAGGACTCCTCTGTGCTCTCTCCTGTCTGATAGTTCTCCTCTGTGCTCTCTCTTATCTGATAGCACACCTCTGTGATTTCTCCTGTCTGATAGCACTCTTCTGTGCTCTCCCCAGTCCTATCAGACACAGAGGAGTACTATCAGACAGGAGAGAACACAGAGGAGCGCTATCAGACAGGAGAGAGCACAGAGTAGTCCTATCAGACAGGAGAGAGCACAGAGGAGTCCTATCAGACAGGAGAGAGCACAGAGGAGTACTATCAGATAGGAGAGAGCACAGAGGAATCCTATCAGACAGGAGAGAGCACAGAGTAGTCCTATCAGACAGGAGATAGCACAGAGAATTGCAATCAGACAGGAGAGAGCACAGAGGAGTACTATCAGACAGGAGAGAGCACAGAGGAGTACTATCAGACAGGAGAGAGCACAGAGGAGTACTATCGGACAGGAGAGAGCACAGAGGAGTCCTATCAGACTGGAGAGAGCACAGAGGAGTGCTAGCCCACCCTCACTTACTGAGGGTGGCTTACTAAGGGGGCTTTAGCTTGGACAAAGCCATGATGTTATAAACCATGATTTCTATTAAAAGGAAATAACATTTTCTTATAAATTATATTAGAAGGGTTAATGTTTTGCCAAGATCTACAACATATAAAATGATTTTGTATCCGACAGTGCCCATTAAAGTTTTATCGTGTAAACTCAGGGAGTCCCTGTTTACTGCCGTTTCAGCTTGCCTATAATTCCGGATCATTATGCCTTTTTCTTTCTAATGCCTGGTGTGACATCCTTTCACTCATCCGCTAACATCATCTTCGGCCATGACATCAAGTGAAAAGAATAATTAAATGAAGCTATTTCAGGTCAAACACAATATAAAATTACATTACAGCTTCCTTAATTAAATATCATGCAACATGGAATCAGGTTAGAGTTTACAGCAGCCATACAGACAGAATTAGGTTTTGACTTGGATGCAGAAGTAGCAGATGGTGGGGCTGTGATGTAACCTAAACACCCTGATGTTAGGACAGTCTGCTCTAGCGGAGGGGGCTCCAGCGTTCATACAGAACAGGTCTCTGGTTACTTAAACTCAGTTCAGCATGGTGCATTACTAAGTGGCTACTATAAATGATCCATAGCTACTGCAATAAATACAATTAACTTTATTCTATAAATATAGTCTTCTGCAATAATTCATATTCATGTACTGCAGAACACTTTATAAATGGCGAAAAATCATAAAAAATAGGTTGTCTCTTGATAATAACCCTTTTATACAGAGCATGCAACAAACAAACCTTAAGGTGCTGGCAGGATCATGACAGGTGCTGGAAGTCTTCAGGTAAGAACAAGTTTATTTACCCATAATGCAACGCGTTATGCCAGCACCTTGAGGTTTGTTTGTTGTATGCTTTTTCCTCGAGGCTGGGAATGGCTGCAGGGAATCTAGTCTTTGAGTCCACATGCTATATCCAAAGTTGTACTTGGTCGGTACAACCAATCTCGGTACGGCTGGGATCACAAATTTCTGGCATCCGGCCTAGATCAAGGCACAACTGATGCCACAACTGATGATACGTTTTCCTTCCGGTGTGTCCAACCATCCAGCGTCAAAATTGAGATGCTGGATGATTGTTAACTGCCCCATTCAAATGAATGGGATCAGTTCTAGCTTTAGTTTCCTTCAAGTGCACGCCGGAGGGAAACAATGCCGGACACCTGATATATGTGAACTCAGCTTTAGCGCATGACTAGCATTTACTTGCATACCAAAATATCATACCACATATTTTAGTCACTTGTATACAGAGGACTTACAAACATCATAGAACAGAATGGGATCCTATTAGCCAGAACCACTAGCATAATCGGGTTTTTGTAAAGGTTCATATGTTGTATGGTTGATTATTCACTTAAAAATGTATGGCTTGTTGCGTTTTCACCCAAGACATTCTGATGGTAAGTCATGTTCCTTTAAGCACTGTAATGGACAACCCCATTACAACCAGAGATAATGTCCTTTTTTTTAAGAATAGTGCTCTCAAAATGTTCACAACGGTGTACAGACTTCTGACGTTTTGTGAATATTTACAGTAGCTATCCAGCCCCTCCCCCCCTCCTTTTCCACCGTATATAGCAGCACTCAATATTTTAAGAGGGCATAGATTGTCAGCTGGGCATTACCCATCGATCTGGGTAGGGGTGACTGAGGAATGCGTTCAGGACCAGGCCCCAATGAGAACTGAGAGGGCCATTTATGAACATGTGCGACTTTAGAGTTTCTTTGCCTGTGCGGTACAAAAGAGTGCCCCAAGGACAGCTGGTTGGCTTTTGAAAAATGTTGGCTAAAGTTTAAATGTGACTTGGAGCTGATGGGGAGTGTACTTGTCAGTCAAGCCGGCACGGCTGCCTGTGCCTTGACCTGGCTCGACTGACCATTGCGCAAAACTCTGCGACTTTTGCAAAAGTCGCATGTATACTATGAATCTAGGAAACTACGCCCAAACCACACCCACAAAATCTCTATTATATTTACCGGTGCAGAAAGTGATGTTTGCAGGTAAAAGTCGAAACATAAATTTATTTTCTGTCATTTCCCTCTAAGAAATGTGCTGTCAATGACTCAAAGAACATACTTAAATGTGTACTCCAGTGGAAAATATATATTTTTTTAATCAACTGTTGCCAGAAAGTTAAACAGATTTGTAAATTACTTCATATCAGTTACCAAAACCATTGGCACCAACTGCTGTGGGGAAATTGAAGAACAAGAAGGGAGGGGAAACAGGGGGAATATATATGACATCTGGAATTTTTCTTTAAACGCTACGGGTCCTCTTTAAAGTATACAAATGAGACATTTACATTACATCTAAGAGAAATCATGCGTAAACTACTTTGTAGCATAAATCTGGAGAAATTGCTTTTAAATACAGTACTGGATTTCAAAACAAAGGGTATTTATGTGGTTTCCTGCCATGATAAATCTTAAAAACAAGAGCTTTATTCCTGAAAACATGCAAATAATTTCCTTTTTAGTGGTTAAATATACATCCAGAGATGCAGGGGTAAAGCACAGATACAGTGTTTAAGTACAGATTCATTTATTCCTACATGTACAGCATAAACCTTCTCTAGTGCTTTATGGCATAAGACACGGGGCACAGCAAGACAGTATGACCATTAGTGTTGAGCGGCATAGGCCATATTCGAATTCGCAATATTTGGCGAATATATGGACGAATATTCGTCATATATTCGCTAAATTAGCATATTCGTAATATTCGCGTTTTATTTTCGCATATGCGAAAAGTTGCGTATGCGAAAATTAGCATATGTGCAAATTAGCATAAACCATAATTAGCATAAGCGAAAATTCGCAAATGCGAAAATTAGCATATGCAATTTTTCGCATATGGGAAAATGCGCACGCCAGTCTCATACAGTAGTATTAGAGCCTTCTTTACACTACACAAGCTGGAAGCAGAGAGGGATGATCACTGTGATGTTTACTATGAAAAAATAAATAAAATAAAAAATAAAAATAAAACGAATATTCGTAATTACGAATATATAGTGCTATATATATGCGATATTCGCGAATAAAATTTGCATTGCGAATATTCGCGAGCAACACTAATGACCATTATGGTGTGTCCTTAACCCATTCCCTCCATGGAATATATGAGAACCTCCTGTGGGGAGTGGTCTGGTGGGGTGGTCGACGTTGAAGCCAGACTCAGCTGCAATTGCGCACTGTGCCAGGCGGTCCCCAGCTATTGATATCCAAGTGCCTCAGCTAATAGACTGCAAGGTTATTAACCCTTTGGGCTACATTCCACTTTTATACGCCTTTACAAAAAAAAGCCTGGAAAAACGCAAGAAAAACCGTCACTGATTTTCCCCCACATTTTTGCGTTTTTCTGACATTTTTACCTTTGAGTGGAAATTGCATTTTTGGCCCCTTTGGCAGTTTCCCTGCGGGCGTTTTTTTTATTTTGTTGGATACCAAATAAATAAAATAAAAAATAATAATAATTATGCAGTAGGGATGGAAAATATTGCAGGGAACAAATTTATATTTTTTAGAACTAAATTTTTATTAATTTTCAATCAGGGACCAATTTATGTGAGTGGACAGGGACATACAAATGTAGTTGTCAATATTTAAAATAAATAAAGGTGCCATGTAATTGCTAAAATAATAATTTTGTGAAACTTTTTTTTATTAATAATGTATTTTAATAATGTGTTTTATAACGTGTGTGTGACTTCAACTACTGTTCAACTTTATTCTGTATATTTCCAACATTATTTAGGAACTACTACTAGTCTCAGCATGGAACACCCGCACTAAGAGAAAGATCGCAGCAGGTATCACTCCTGACACCCCTTACGATCATCCTTTATAATCTGTAGAAGCGGGCGGCACGCTGCACCTCTGGGCTCCCCTGCCCTATACTCCGCTGTGATGTGAAGTTCTCTTCTCATCACACATTCGTATGTGCTGCTTAGAGTTGTGATTGTCCGGCACATGAGGTTTTTCAAAAACTGCCAGGGAGCCCAAAATTGCGAGAGAAAAAAAATGCCAAAAAGATAAAAAAACGCCAAACCGAAAAAAAGTGGATATGGCATTTTGCAGTTCCCTATTGACTTGCAGCTAATATCTGGGGGAATACTAGCCTTAGATCTTGGGTTCAAAGTCGATTGTGTGACCTAAATACAGTAAACAACAACTATTTACCCCGGAATGGGTCAGGGTCAATTTAACAAAAACACCTTTGACCTAAGGACAAGCCCTAGGTCACTAGTACCCTAATTTTTATTCCCACCCCCTAAAACGTAACTTTTATTTTTTTTATGAATTAATAGTTGTGATCAAGAAGTAATTAAAAACTTGACTTCCTTGTGTGTTATGACTGTATTAGTAGTGTAACTGGAAGCTGAAAGCTGTCCCAGTGTAAGGTCACAACCATCCATCACTCACTTTACCATAAAATGTATGTCGCAACAAAAAAAAAATACTATTTGTGTGGGGAAATTAAAAAGAAAACCGCAATTTTTCAAATTTTGGAAGGTTTTGTTTTCACGTCGTACAATTTACGGTAAAAATGACATGTGTTCTTTATTCTTTGAGTCAATACAATTAAAATGATACCCACGATAACATACTTTTCTATTGCTGTTGCGCTTACAAAAAATCGCAAACTGTTTAACCAAATTAGTACATTTAAAATCCCCTTGTTTGAAGACCTATAACTTTTTCATTTTTACGTATAAGTGGCGGTATGAGGGCTCATTTTTTGCGCCGTGATCTGTACTTTTTATTGATACCATATTTGCTTATATAAAACTTTTAATCCTTTTTTATAAAAATTTTTGGGGAATAAAATGTTATAAAAAAGCAGCTATTTTCTTTTTTTTTTTACGTTCACCCAATTCACCGTACGGTATCATTAACATTTTATTTTAATAGTTGGGATATTTACGCATGCAGCGATACCAAATATATATATATATATATATATATATATATATATATATATATATATAATATTTTTTAAGCACTTTTTGGGGGTGAAATAGGGAAAATGGGACAATTTACGTTTTTATTGGGGGAGAGGGTTTTTCACATTTTTTTACTGTTATTTTTTTTACTTTTATTTTTACACTTTAATAGTCCCCATAGGAGACTATTGATAGCAATCATTTGATTGCTAATACTGTTCAGTGCTATGCATAGGACATAGCACTGATCAGTATTATCGGTCATCTTCTACTCTGGTCTGCTCGATCGCAGACCAGAGCAGAAAACCCGTGGAAGGCAGCGGAGGCAGGTGAGGGGACCTCCAGCTGCCATGCTGGATGATCGGATCACCGCGGCAGTGCTGCGGGCAATCCGATCATCCATTCAAAGTACCGCCATGCTGCAGATGCCGTGATCTCTATTGATCACGGCATCTGAGGGGTTAATGGCGGACATCTGCGCGATCGATTTTTACTTCTATTAAAAAAATCCTAATCCTTCCAGTACTTATTAGCTGCTGAATACTACAGAATAAATTATTTTCTTTCTGGAACACAGAGCTCTCTGCTGACATCACGAGCAGAGTGCTCTCTGCTGACATCTCTGTCCATTTTAAGAACTGTCCGGAGTAGGAGAAAATCCCCATAGCAAACATATTTTTTTGAGGGTCCAGGTTCTACCTTTTATACTTTCGTAAATACCCTTTATTATATGAATTGCTGTGCTTCATATTATTGTACTTGAAAATCTTTGTTTCTTTCCTTCCCTATCAATATATAATATAGCCCTGTACTTCTATTGTCTAGAACAGTGTTTCCCAACCAGGGTGCCTCCAGGTGTTGCAAAACTACAACTCCCAGCATGCCTGGATGCTTTAAAGTGCAAGTAACTGGCCTAAACTAGCAAAAATAGGTAGTGTTGAACACAAATATTCCTAATGTGAAATTTTATTGTGAATATCGGCACTTCGCGATTTTGCAAATATTTAGAATATAGTGCTATATATTCGTAATAATGAATATTTATTTTTTTCACATGCAAATTTTTATGTAAAATTTCCATGCGAATAGGGGTCTATCACATGGGTCTGTTTTTTTTTCTCACATGCAAATTTTATGCAAATTTTCGGATGGATAAAAAAGTAAATGAACATATCGAATATGCGAATTTCGCGAACAATGGACCAATAATCGTCAATATATTCACGAAATATCGCGAATTCGAATATGGCCTCTGCTGCTCATCACGAGAAATAAGCAGAATGAGCATCTTGATGCTCTGACTTTTGGTCCTCACAGACACAAAAGGAAGAGATATGATTGCCGGCTATACATCTGGGAAAACTCAGTTCACTAAGGCCTTTGCTGTATTGTCTCATTTTCTTCCATGTCTTCGGTCCCTGGTGTATTGAACAAAGCAGTAAAGGTCTAGGCTTTGCAATGCTCAGAGAGGTCTTAGATTGGATTACTATTTACATATGAATCATATAAAGATGCTAATAAATACAATTACAACCATCTGCTCCAGGGATTTCTTTTCATAAAGCTAATTCATTTTCAATTATCACTTATGATGACAACGGCAGAAAAGGGGTCCGGGTCTACTTAACTGTGGAAATTGTTGTATTATTTGAGATAGGAACGTGTCTGGGTTGTCATTATCTTTGGTTCAAGTACAAACAATGGGGGTAAACCTGTGACTTTGTAGATAATTTTTTTAGCTATCGGAAGCATACACTTTTAAATGCCTGTTGTATTTTGTGTTAAGAATAAATGTGAACATAGGTGGACACAAGCAAGTAACCCCATAAAACAGATATTAACCTATGTAATAAATATTTAAAACCCATTTCCCTCTAAGAAATGTGCTGTCAGTGACTCAAAGAAGATACTTGAAGGGGTACTCCAGTGAAATTTAAAAAAATAAATAAACTGGTGCCAGAATCTGCCTTGATTTGACAGCCTAGGTGGAGAGCTTTTCCCTGCAGTTGGGCTGGGTCAGAGGAGGGCATCGGGAGTGTGCCTGGAAGCCCCCGCGTCCCCTTGACTGTAACTAGATACCGGCCCATGCTGCTCAAACTTATTTTTTGTCTTTTTTTCAGCATTGACCACGTGATAGGAAAACAATTTCAGAACACAAGAGCCTGTCAGATTTTCGTTATACTGGACTTCATGGACAGAAAAATTAATATTTATTGAGCTACAAAATGGCTGACATAGTTCTTTAAAGCTGACAAATATACTACAATTGTTCTGTCAATAGCCATATCATTTTTGTGATACCAGCCAAATTTCTGACATTTTTCAGCTGAGAAAGTGGAAACCAAAGTAGACATTGAAGTCTCAACTTGTTCCTTTGTGTTAAAAACCATGTCTGTCTAAGGGCAGAACATGTCTTTGAAACAAATGATGCTTAGGTTCTTTTGTTTCCAGCCTGCTATGTTCATGGCTCTCTGTTCAGACATGGAGAAAACAAGTTATCAATCTGGCTGCAGAAACCTGACATTTTGGAAACATTAACTTAGTGATCCGTAACCCTGGAGGTCTGCGGGACATGAAATTCCAAGCCTCTGTATGATAGAAGCTCTTCACAATGAGAAATGGAATGGATTTAGTCAGCAGGTGGAAACTGGGACCATTTTTAAAGGGCAAGACTAAATTACTTGTTATAGTTCCTCTGGGTAAACACTTGAGACTATACACAGGCAAGCTAAAAATAGCAAGCTATAGTATGACTTTCATGTACGAACAGCAGGGAGACGCCATTCAAATATTTATGGAACAAGATGTGCTGTGTTATAGATTTGGCTTCCGATGAGTAGTAGGTTATTTTTCTTTGGAATCTGTTTTATTGGAAAAAAACATTGTCAGATTGATTCACACAAAGAATTAACACGGCACTGCGTTATCTCAGGTCACTTGAATGTAAGGAACTGTGGTGTAGCTAAACGCTGTTGGTGGTGTTCAGATACTGCAGAATTTTCATATCACAATTGAAGAAAAAAAATGACATCAGCAGCTCACCATTTCAGCTAGCATGCTTTTCTTTATTGAAGCATACTCACATAGACAGTTTGCGTAGGAAGAGGGTAGTGGGGGGGGATAAAGATGAGTGACCGAGTTCCTGTTTCGCACGCTGCGCGTGCGAAACAGGAGCTCGGTCACTCATCTTTATCCCCCCTCTACCCTCTTCCTACGCAAACTGTCTATGTGAGTATGCTTCAATAAAGAAAAGCACGCTAACTGAAATGGTGAGTTGCCAATGTCATTTATTTTTCTTCAGTTGTGATTGTAAGATTGGTGTCTTATAAGGTAGTGACTGAGCCACCACTCAGTCCACTTTACATGCAGTAAACTGAGAGGGCTCGAATGATGCATGCGGGAGAGATGTGGCGCAGTGTCTTAGCAAACTTTACTTATAAAGCATATTTTAGTGAATATTTAATGTCTCTTTCACTAGTTTACTGGTAATTGGTTACAAAGTGATGCTTAAAGTAGTGTTAGGAAAGTTGCTCATTTAGTTCTTATTTTTTCCTGTTGACCGGGTAGCCCTTTGTGCCTGCTCATAGCTGATCTGCAATGGGAAATCTGCTGCCACGAGCAGACACACAGGGCTACCTGGGCGCATCTATCCACTCCCCTACCTCTACTCGTAGACAGGAAAGCTGGACTTTATGGCCAACTTTCATGTCTAGGGATATTTGATCTCTCTCTACCTCGGTTTTGTGTACAGAATCCTTACCCCTGTTACGCCGAGCGCTCCGGGTCCCTGCTCCTCCCCGAAGCGCTCGCGGCGTTTCTCTCCCTGCAGCGCCCCGGTCAGACCCGCTGACCGGGAGCGCTGCACTGACATTGCCGGCGGGGATGCGATTCGGATAACGGGACGCGCCCGCCCGCGAATCGCATCCCAAGTCACTTACCTGTCCCGGTCCCCGGCTGTCATGCTCTGGCGCGCGCGGCTCCGCTCTCTAGGGCGCGCGCGCGCCAGCTCTCTGAGATTTAAAGGGCCAGTGCACCAATGATGGTGCCTGGCCCAATCACCCTGATTAGCTTGCACCTGTTCCATGCTCATATAACCTCACTTCCTCTGCACTTCCTTGCCGGATCTTGTTGCCTTGTGCCTTGAGAAAGCTATTACTGTGTTACCCATACTGTGTTCCTGACCTCCTGCTATTTCCATTTTGACTACGAACCTTGCCGCCTGCCCCGACCTTCTGCCACGTCTGACCTTGTCTCTGCCTAGTCCTTCTGTCCCACGTCTTCTCAGCAGTCAGCGAGGTTGAGCCATTGCCAGTGGATACGACCTGGTTGCTACCGCCGCAGCAAGACCATCCCGCTTTGCGGCGGGCTCTGGTGAATACCAGTAGCTTCTTAGAACCGGTCCACCAGCACGGTCCACGCCAATCCCTCGCTGACACAGAGGATCCACTATCAACTAGCCGAATCGTGACAACCCCATTAAAAAAATGAAATTCTAAAGCTATTTTAATCATAAAAACCATCCTAATGGATCTGGAGGATTAAATGGATATGGAATTGTGCTCTAGACAAGTTCCATAAACAGTAAACTGTGCAACTGTGCTGCTTATGTTTCTATTGTACAGTATATGGACTTGACTGCACTCAGTGGAATCCTGAAGCTCGGTTTAGAAGCTTCAGAGAAAATGCAGATTTTTTTCTTCAATATACTAATTAAAGATGCAATTAAAGACAATGTACTTGTGAAAACCTGAGATGCATCACAATATTTTTACATATTCATGTTAATGGATAGACGGAGAGACTCATCGCTATATGGAATTGTTATATATATATATATATATATATATATATATATATATATATACATGAATGGTCTGTAATCAGGTGTAAATATCCTTAATGTTTCTTAGCTCCCTAGAAAACTAGCTACCCTACATTATGCACAATTGCTTTTAGCAGGCATGTGGCCCATTTCAGTGCATTTAATGTACATTTTATAATATTTACATATATCATTACTGAGAAATGCAAATCATATTTGATATTGCATTAATGATTAAAAACATTTATTTTACGCATCTTCTAATTCACACAGTAGTTAAAAACCAGTAATATTGAGAAATCTACTTTAACCCCTTAAGGACCAGGCCATTTTACACCTTAGGACCAGAGCGTTTTTTGCACATCTGACCACTGTCACTTTAAACATTAATAAGTCTGGAATGCTTTTAGTTATCATTCTGATTCCGAGATAGTTTTTTGTGACATATTCTACTTTAACATAGTGGTAAAATTTTGTGGTAACTTGCATCCTTTCTTGGTGAAAAATCCCAAAATTTGATGAAAAATTTGAATATTTTGAATTTTTCTAACAAAAATAAGAAATCATTAAAGGGTACTCCACCCCTAGACTTCTTCTCCCCTATCCAAAGGATAGAAGATAAGATGTCTGATTGCAGGGGTCTCACTGCTGGGGACCCCCACGATCTCGGCGGCGTCACCCCAGACATATGGTGTACGGAGCGAACTTCACTCCATGCCTGGATGACTGGTAATGCGGGGCAGAGGCCCGTGACGTCACTGTCACACCCTGCTCGTGATGTCACGGCCATGCCGCCTCAATGCAAGTCTATGGGAAGGGGCATGATGGCCATCACGCCCCCTCCCATAGACTTGCATTGAGGAGGCGTGGCAGTGATATCATGAGTGGAGCACGGCAGTGATGTCACCTCTGACGCTACACTCAATGCTCTAAATGAGCGCCGGGTGCAGCAGGGAGCGGGACCCCCAGTCACGGGACCCACGCGATCAGACATCTTATCCCCTATCCTTTGGGGGGAGGGGGGGGAATACCCCTTTAAGCATATTGAGAATTTTATTTAAGCTTTATTCTCACTGATGCCAGTTTATTTGACCTCTGGGAAACTATCTCAGACATTGAAGAATAAGATCTTAAATCTTAAACATAAACAGAATAATGATGGTAAACCCTGTCAGTAGAGGTTTGGTGTCTTGACTTGGACAATGTCCTTTGATCTCTTCTTCCCAGAATGGACAGCGAAAAAGTGGTTGTTTGATAGATGTCCCTATAAATAGAGTGACATGTAGATTCAGCTAAATGACATATTTGAACTGCTCATAGCACCAGATGCACATTTGGCTGACTGACTGTCAGAATCAAAGTGCCTATAAATACAGTTTCCTATCGCACAAGAAGTTATGAGAATTCTACATACCAGTAAAGATATTCTAGCTAAAGGGTGTCCAAAGGTTTTGTTGCTCTTGAAATCAATAAAACTGCAAACCATAAAACACAAACTTAGAATTATAAGAAAATGCATCACTTTAGAGTGAGAATGGTCCTACCAGGTAATTATCCCGTGATTGTCATGTAACTAATTTATGGAGACGTTAAAACAACTATATATTTCCCAAAGATCTAAACCACATAAATCTTCATAAATTTTGCAAATATATTTACATATCTGAATGTAGACTTGTTATATGTTTAAGTGTATAGGAGGGGCACCAATGTTTCCCAGTGGAATAATACATAAATGAACGCACATTTTCCCAGGAGTGACATGCTCTTTAAATCCTGCACTCGAGCAATAAAAAGCAAATTAACTAGGCTTTCCAATGCTCTGAAGTTCCATATCTTCTAATTCCACAATGATTCTCCTAATATCAAAGAGCTTGGATAATATAAGCTTCAATTTGTAGCATGATACAGATTTGAACCATTTGGACCCCTTCCCCATAATAATAAACCGGCTTTGCATCTACATGCCTCTGATGCCCACTAATAATCAGCCATGTGCAGATACGGACGTCAGACTGGCGTTGTGGGTGAAACCGCAGCTTTGTAGTGCACAAGTTCAACCTACCCCAGCTCTCCGGTTTCGGATGGATTCTGTTTTCTAATTAGACTATTCTAGTTTTCTTTGAATGAAATAAAAATGTCACAATAGGTGCCAGATTTTAATAGCCAGGATTTAATTAAACTTGGCAGTCAGCACTTTAGTCACAGTATAAAAAAAGTCAGAAAGTTAATCAGTTTTTGGAATATAATATTGGATTATGTTGGAGGAAAATAGCTAATTAATTTGCATTAAATAATCATTAACTATCCTAAATTTAACAATGACTGAAATGTAATGAGCTGTACGACACGGCTCCTAGCCCGCTGTAATGACTAGCCATAAGGAACATTAATGGGGTGATTATAGTAATAGTGGAATATATTTTTTTTTTAATAAAATGGACACTGAATGAATACACACACAGAATACGAAAGGTTTCAAATATTATCTCGGCCCATCCTAGTTCCCAAGTCTGGATTATGTGGGTCAATATTGGATTATGTGTCAATATTTACTTATCTTTTACAACATTTTTTTTGGAAGTTATACAAACTCCTGTTGCAAGCCTTGTTCTACATCATATATTATGAGAAAAATGTTTCCTGAAGGGAATCTGTTAGCAGAATTTAGTATATATAAACACTGGGACAACATTATAGCTGTTATGACAAGCTTCCCTACAATGTCTTGTAGTGTAGTTCCAGTATTCCAAAATACCAGAAATTAGCAGGTGTCATATGCAAATTACACACAGGTTGTCATAAGGGCTGTAAGCAGAGTGTCCCGATGCCTGTCCTGTGATCACGCTCTGCTGGGACATAGAGGCCTACGTTTTACCTGTCAGTCATTCCTGCAGAGCGTAATTACTAGTTGCACCTTGATCCTGTCCCTGGTGACTACTTGGGGCTAATTTGCATATGGTGGGCGCGGGAATAAAACTATTATTTCTGGCACAGCGCAAATGCCAACTCATTTAGGTAGAAGTGTATAATAAAGCACAGTACATTATTACCACTGAGAATGTCCAAAAATCTAACACATATCGGACAATAGGTTTGTGTGAAAGGTGTACAGTATTTGAAATCCCAATAGTCATTTTACCAGTAACAACAGTTACATTGTTGTCCAGTAAACTATGTAACATTAATTTGTTCAATGCTAAAATGTTTCCATTGTAAACACATTTCCTGCTTTTATGCAAAAAATAAATAAATAAAATAAAATCATGTGAATACATTATTTCCCCCCTTCCAGAGTACCTCTTTAAAGGGATATTCCAGGAAAAACTTTTTTTTTTAATATATATATCAACTGGCTCCAGAAAGTTAAACAGATTTGTAAATTACTTCTATTAAAAAATCTTAATCCTTTCAGTACTTATGACCTTCTGAAGTAAAGGTTGTTCTATTCTGTCTAAATCCTCTCTGATGACACCTGTCTCGGGAAATGCCCAGTTTAGAAGCAAATCCCCATAGCAAACCTCTTCAAAACTGGGCGTTTCCCGAGACAGGTGTCATCAGAGAGGATTTAGACAGAAAAGAACAACCTTAACTTCAGAAGCTCATAAGTACTGAAAGGATTAAGATTTTTTTAATAAAGTAATTCACAAATCTGTTAAATTTTCTGGAGCCAGTTGATATATATAAAAAAGTTTTTTCCTGGAATTCCCCTTTAAGCTCGTCTGTTAACTTCACAGGAGATTTGAAACATCTATTTTTTATTTCTATTATGATATTGACCTTTCCCCAAAAATTTAGGTTTACTTTGTGTTCAGGAACTTTGACATGGGTCCTGAAGTTGTCCTCAATTCATACCTAGATTTTTATTAACATTTTTCTAAAGAGGCCATAAATCAAAAAGTGAGTATATGTACAGGACTGAAAATTAACAAAGAAAATTAACAAATCAAAATCAAAAATTGATAGCAGTTAGATACCAAACATATTTATAAGAGACATATCATCTTCGCAGTATTAAAGAGTACCTAAACTAACTCCTAACACCCCTCACTGTGTGAGCTCCCGGCAGGAGAGATGTCACTGAAGCCTCCGAGAGCTGTGCCTCCCCATGCCCCCACACGCACCTCCACAGTTTGGTTTCTTGCCAGGCCGGGAGGAGACCAAACTAACTTTTTGGCTTGCAGCAGGGAACAGAACAGTGCCGACTAGTGGCCATTATTTCAATACCATTAAAAACATGTAAAGGTTGAGAATTTTAACAGCAAGTAAATAGCAAAGTGTCTTATAATTACACAAGGGACAATATACTGAACATTTAGCTAGGTGACTGGTACTCTTTAACCCCTTAAGGACGCAGGACGTAAATGTACGTCCTGGTGAGGTGGTACTTAACGCACCAGGACGTACATTTACGTCCTAAGCATAACCGCGGGCATCGGAGCGATGCCCGTGTCATGCGCGGCTGATCCCGGCTGCTAATCGCAGCCAGGGACCCGCCGGCAATGGCCGACGCCCGCGATCTCGCGGGCGTCCGCCATTAACCCCTCAGGTGCCGGGATCAATACAGATCCCGGCATCTGCGGCAGTTCGCGATTAAAATGAACGATCGGATCGCCCGCAGCGCTGCTGCGGGGATCCGATCATTCATAACGCCGCACGGAGGTCCCCTCTCCTTCCTCCGTGCGGCTCCCAGCGTCTCCTGCTCTGGTCTGTGATCGAGCAGACCAGAGCAGGAGATGACCGATAATACTGATCTGTTCTATGTCTTATACATAGAACAGATCAGTATTAGCAATCATGGTATTGCTATGAATAGTCCCCTATGGGGACTATTCAAGTGTAAAAAAAAATGTAAAAAAATGTAAAAGTAAAAGTAAAAAAAAAGTGAAAAATCCCCTCCCCCAATAAAAAAGTAAAACGTCCGTTTTTTCCTATTTTACCCCCAAAAAGCGTAAAAAACATTTTTTATAGACATATTTGGTATTGCCGCGTGCGTAAATGTCCGAACAATTAAAATAAAATGTTAATGATCCCGTACGGTGAACGGCGTGAACTAAAAAAAAATTTAAAAGTCCAAAATTCCTACTTTTTTAATACATTTTATAAAAAAAAAATTATAAAAAATGTATTAAAAGTTTTTTATATGCAAATGTGGTATCAAAAAAAAGTACAGATCATGGCGCAAAAAATGAGCCCCCATACCGCCGCTTATACGGAAAAATAAAAAAGTTATAGGTCATCAAAATAAAGGGATTATAAACGTACTAATTTGGTTAAAAAGTTTGTGATTTTTTTTAAGCGCAACAATAATATAAAAGTATATAATAATGGGTATCATTTTAATCGTATTGACCCTCAGAATAAAGAAAACACGTCATTTTTACCATAAATTGTACGGCGTGAAAACGAAACCTTCCAAAATTAGCAAAATTGCGTTTTTCGTTTTAAATTCCCCACAAAAATAGTGTTTTTTGGTTGCGCCATACATTTTATGATATAATGAGTGATGTCATTACAAAGGACAACTGGTCGCGCAAAAAACAAGCCCTCATACTAGTCTGTGGATGAAAATATAAAAGAGTTATGATTTTTAGAAGGCGAGGAGGAAAAAATGAAAACGTAAAAATTAAATTGTCTGAGTCCTTAAGGCCAAAATGGGCTGAGTCCTTAAGGGGTTAATGTTGGTAAATAATTTTGGTACCTTTTATCCAAAATTATTAATATATAGTAGAATGTTAATCCATATTTTTACTAGTAGGAACAACTAAGTATCAACCATGATACATTTGAGCCATCAAATCCAGCTACGCACATATGCAGTATGTATTTTACATTTAGTTTGCATAATGGGATTTTTATACTCCAGAGACACAATAGTTAACATGTATATGTAGATACTGTAAATGTCTATTTTTGGAAGTTTTGAGAAAAGTGTTATACCAGGTATGTTCCCTAGATCTCTATCCTGTGACATTTGTCACACAAGATTTCTTTCCTTTATCTATGGACAGTTTTTCGGATAATGTGTCTTTTATTTTTATGCGCATGAATATTTACAGCTCGCCGACTGGGGCTTTCAACGAAAGTGCATGTGAAGTGAATGAAAATGCACATGTAAATTTGTTCACGCCCTCTCATGACTTTGATCAGAAAGCTTGTTAAAGTGCTCTTTCATATATTCATTCTGGATCTTGACATCTGTAATTTAACAGTATGATTTCCCATATGACAGAAAAACTGTAAAGACTTGTGTTGTCTTTCATGCTTTCACATGCTGTACTTTCATCTTAGGCAATTTGTACTTAGGAGATTTATTCATACTTAGTGTTTCTGCATAATCCATGCAGATTTAGCTTCAGATATTATAACCCATCCTGTATATTTTAGAACCCTGGATGCTGTAGAATGTCTTATCAAAGTGATAATGCAATGAATACATTATTTTAAGGATCAATAGAACAATGTGGGACATGTCAAATAAAAAAAACATATGCCAAACAGTGATGGATTGAAAAATACAGTAAATGGCTTATGTAATGTGCTCCAACGTTATGGACCACATGGGCCATTATTAGAAGGCTTATCCAGGAGAATCATGGCTTGTCCAGGAGAAATGTTATAAATAGGGACGAGCGAAATCGAATCTGACAAATCCAAATTCATTACGAATTTCAGGACAAAATTCAATTAGCAATGAATGTGAATATGGCCGCGTTTCTATCGCACAAATCGCTTCATTAAACTCCATTTAGTGGAGTCCAGGCTCCAGGGCATCTAAAATGGCAGATCTACATGTGAGGACATGGGGCAAGGAATCCTGGGAAGGCGGGAACAAGGGTAGGTGGGTTGACCCTGAATCAGAATGCAGCCTATCAGCAGCCAGTCACCCCTGTGATGTCACAGCCCTATATAATCAGCAGTCATATTGCGGCCAGTCACTTCAGCCTTTTACTGCAGAGAGATAGATAGGAACAGACAGCGCTGTGTGTTGCACAGAAAAGCTTTTTTCCAGCAGCGATTCACCTCCTAATGAAGTCAGCTTTCTGTTGCACAAAGAGAGGGACAGAGAGCAGTGTATTTTGCACAGAAAAGCATTCATACTGCAGCTATTCACTTCCCAGTCACTGTCTACAGCGTTCTATTACAGAAAGGGACAGAGAGCAATGTGTTGCACAGAACAGCAGCGATTGAGCTCAAGCACAAATCCTGCCTAGAAGCGCTGATAGGGAAGGGAGTGAGATTGAGAGAGAAAGTGCAATTGTGGGTGTAGTACACAGCGACTGATGTGTACTGCTGGTTTTGTGCACAAATACTTTTTTAAGCATACTGTAGCGCATGTTTCTCTCCTAATAAGTGCATACCACATACCACGGTGCATACATCCAGACGCTCTGTGGCAGTGATTCTAATAGCGATGCCTGTAATCTGTATGTTTTACTGAATAACAGTATTATTTCACTAACATAGCACACTCCCTATGCATGTTAGGACAAGGCAAAGTGTTCTACACCCCTATTGAACCTCTTTGTAGGCCAAAAATTGCTGTTTTTAATAGTGATTCTCTGTGAATAAATTCGGAACGAAACAAGTTTTTTTGGGGAAGAAAATTTACTCATCTCTAGTTATAAAATAACAAACTAACCTTTTATCCCCTGTCAAATGCACATAACACGGAAACATATGTCAGATAAGGGATAATCAAAAATCTTGACAATGCCAACCTAAAAGCATGCATCACACTACCTTAGTGCCTAGTAAAACATCACTTTTATTGAATATGTCTTAAAACAGAATCAATCTAAACCAGGCCCATCCTGAGAAACACCAAAAAAATGTTAAGTGCAATCGTCAGACCAAGGGTGGTGAAGGACTCCCAAAAAATGCAAGTGGTGTAGGGGTATATACTACACCTTACGTATTGCCTCCTAAATATCAATCTGGAGTTGTAGGTAGTCAATATACACTTTCTACTGGGTGATCTGACCTCAAGAATTATGAAAAGCAAAAGTGCAATGTCAACGATTTATTTCCCAAGAATGTAAAATAAATTTATCAGGGAACAGAGACTAGGATAGTAACGAAACACTAAACTGAAAGATAAAATACTCATAGGATTATGTAGATAAAACTTTGCACATCACTTTATGAATTGAGTCAAGGTAGCTTTTATTTGCAATCACAAACAAAGATATTTAATGACTATTATCATTAAATATCTTTGTTTGGGATTGCAAATAAAAGCTACCTTGACTCAATTCATAAAATGGTGTGCAAAGTTTTATCTACATAACAGTTTAAGGATTGGGATTCCTACTCCTGCACCCACAATTAATGTGAGAGTGATGTATCTCTACTTAAAATACTCAGAGGATTGATAAATGATATTAAAGGGGTACTATGGTGCTGCAGCGTTATGAACATTTAGTCGGAGGCTGTGATCGTGTTGTCACGGCTAGGCCCCCTGGTTATGTCACCCAGCGTCCCCTCCTTTCATGTCTATGAATGTGACATGAATGGCTGGGGCGTAGCATGACGTCATGACGGGGCATGGCCGTGATGTCACAAACACTGCTGCAGGAACCCGGCATTTGTTTAGAATGCCGGGTGCTGCGAGGGATTGCGGGGGGCTAGAGCAGTGGAACCACCATGATCAGACATCTTATCCCCTATTCTTCCTGTCAAGCAGCGGAGTACCTCTTTAACCCCTTAAGGACAAAGCCCATTTTGGCCTTGAGGACAAAGCCAACTTTATTTTTGCGTTTTCGTTTTTTTCCTCCTCGCCTCCTAAAAATCCTAACTCTTTTATATTTTCATCCACAGACTAGTATGAGGGTTTATTTTTTGTGGGACCAGTTGTCCTTTGTAGTGACATCACTCACTTTACCATAAAATGTATGGCAAAATGAAAAAAATCATATTTGTGTGGGGAAATTGAAAAAAAAATGCAATTTAGCAAATTTTGGAAGGTTTTGTTTTCATGCTGTACAATTTACGGTAAAAATTACATGTTGTATTTATTCTGTGGGTCAATCCGAATAAAATGTTAGCCATGATTACATACTTTTCTATTATTGTACTGCTTTAAAAAAATCTCAAACTTTTTTAACAAAATTAGTGTGTTGAAAATCCCTCTATTTTGATGACCTATAACTTTTTCATTTTTTTTGTATAAGTGGCGGTATGAGGGCTAATTTTTTGTGCTGTGATCTGTACCTTTTATTGATACTCCATTTGCATATATTAGCCCTTTAATCGATTTTTTAAAAAACATTTTGAATATTATGTGACAAAAAAGCAGCAATTTTAGACTTTATTTCTTTGTTTATTGATTATTTTTTTTATCGCTTTTTAGGGGGTAAAATGGGAAAAAAATCCAATTTACATTTTTATTGGGGAGGGGATTTTTCAAATTATTTTCCTTTTTTTAAAAAAAATTTTTCCCTTTTTTTTACACTTTTATTGTCCCTATAGGGGACTATATTAAACAATCGTCTGATTCCTAATACTGTTCAGTGCTATGCATAGGGCATAGCACTGATCAGTATTATCGACTATCTTCTGCTCTGGTCTGCTCAATCTCAGACCAGAGCAGAAGACCCCTGGAGACGGATGGAGGCAGAAGAGGGGAGCTCAGTCCGCCATTATGGATGATCGGATCTCCGCAGGGCTGCGGGCTATCCGATCATCCACATTAAGTGCGGCACTGCCGCAAATGCCGTGATCTGTATTGATCACGGCATCTGAGGGGTTAATGGCACACATCAGCACGATCGCTGATGTGCTCCATTACCGGCAGGTCCCTGACTTCTGATAGAAGCCGGAATTGGCTGTGCATGACACGACACCGCTCCGGTGCTCGCGGTCATGTATAGGACGTTAATGTATGTCCTGGTGCGTTAAGTACCAGGGCACCAGGACGTACATTTATGTCCTATGTTGTTAAGGGGTTAAACCATGAAACAGTGAAGTTCACGGTGGAGCCGCTCAACACTGGAACCAATGCCAGAGGAAAAGGAACACATGTCCATGAACACACGTCCAATCACAAACACATGTTCATGCCCCCCTGGCCTCAGGGGTGATGCTAGCATCTGGGGAACATGACTACTGAGTTTAGTGATTGGGGTGATGAGGATGTATGTTAAGTCCTCATACAGGACAAATAAACGTATATGTAGCCTCACTGGGAACAATTGAGGTTCGGTCTAGAATTTGACAGATGAACAAAAGTTGCTTAGTTATTTTATCATTTTTCTTTCTTTCAATATATTCTGTGATGGATGTTACAGATTAGAAATTGATGCCTTAAATGGATTTGCCAAAATAAACCAAACCAGCTTCAATCAAGGTTGTCTGGAAACCTCTCAATCCCGTCAATGGTCAAAACAGAAAAATGAATCACCTGGAAAAAGGCCAAAGATCAAAGTAAAAGAAAACCTTTTATCTTAGTTATTGGAAAACCTACACACAGTAGTACTCTATATGAAGTCAATAACAATATATTGTTTAAAAAATAAATAAATAAATATTTCTCCCTGGTTTGAGAGGAAATTTTAATACTAGATTAAAAATAAATGACACAGATAAATCATGTAATATATCAGACTATATTTGCCGAGAAGATATGGCCGAGAGCACATATAAAAAAAAGAGAAACTTAAAAAAAAAATGTAAAGTAAAAGTAAATAGTAAGCACATCCCTGGTGTTACAGTCCATGATTCCTGTAAACATGTTTTTCCCACTGAAACATAGAATGTTACTGCAAATAACAACCATTCGGCCCATCTAGTCTGCCCAATATTCTGAATACTATCCCTATCTTATATGAAGGATAGCCTTATGCCTAGCTTATGCATGCTTAAACTTGTTCACTGTATTTGTAGCTACCACTTCTACAGTGAGGCTATTCCATGCATCCACTACTCTCTCAGTAAAGTAATACTTCCTGATATTTGCTCCTCTAATTTAAACATGTGTCCTCTTATGGTAGTCTTTCTTCTTTTACATCTACTCTCCTCCTTTACCTTACTGATTTCCTTTATGTATTTAAAAGTTTCTATCATATCACTGAAATATTCTGGCTTCATCGGAGGACTTGTTACACACAGCATCAATAGACAGAATCACAAATTGCCATACATTGCAGGATACTGGTGATGTCCTAAAAGAGGGCTACCGTGTTATCTCAGATGTTGTCATCGCATGCTCCAAAATGCAGACAACAGAGTGTCATAGTGTAGATAATATCAAACACTACATTATACACTGAGCAAAAAAATAGTAATGTAACAACAGATTTAGAAAATTAGGGCATAGCAGTAATAAAGACACACGAAGATAGCCCTGACATAGCATTAACATCAATGATGATTAAATAATATAAAATAACACAGATGTATCACATCAATTCAGCATATCAGCAGATCACCTATCATGTCAGCAGTTTAGCTGTGTATGGAAAAGTAAAGAAACTCATGAATCATACATGATGGTTAAAGGAAATCTGTCACCAGTGTCACCTGCACTAACCTGTTGGTACCGACAGGTAGTGCAGGTAACACTGATGACAACGGTGCTTACCTTGTCCCGGTCCGTGCAGTCATTCTTCGGCAATCTTCTCCGGTTTCTTTAGCTCCGGGCCCGGCTTGGGGCATTGGGGGAGCTTAGTGACGTCACCACTGCTGTTCTCTAGCAGCGGGACCCAGCAGAGAGCAGCAACGGTAATTGCAATAAGCACCGCCCATGCCTCAAGCCGGGCCCAGAGCTGAAGAAATGGGAGAAGATTACCGAAGAACGACTGCACGGACCGGGACAAGGTAAGTACCGTTGTTATTAGTGTCACCTGCACTACCTGTCGGTACCGATAGGTTAGTGCGGGTTACACTGGTGACAGATTTCCTTTAACTACTATGATTGTGACTTGTGCAGTTTATGAAATCTGAACCATCTTTGGCTTTTAAGGGGTACTGCACTCTTTAAAGAGGTACTTCACTGCTTCACAACATTTCCACTGCAGGGTCCAGTGGTTGAACCCAGCCATCTTCAAGAGGACTCAGTCTCCTTCGCATAGAGCTGCATGTCGGCACATGCTCTATGCACTTTGTATGGAAGCGCCGGAGATACCTGAGTACATAACTTGTGAATCTCTAGCACCTCTAAAGAGAATGCATAGAGCAAATGCTGACATTAGAGAGTGGTGAATTTTTCAAAAATTCTATTCGGCTGATTCGCCGAATTTTTTGAAAAAATGTGTTTTGATCCGAATATATTTTTGTGGCAAATCGCTATTAAAACCGGCTATTTCTGGATAACAGAGAGCCTCTCTAGGGGTTTAGAACACTTTTTTTTCTTGCCGTAACATGCATAGGGAGTGTGCTGGGGTAGTAAAATAATACTGTTATTCAGTATGACATGCAGATTACTGGCATCGCTATTAGAATCACTATCAGTACGGTTGCAACAGAAAAAAAGCATACTCTCTCTCTGAACTGTCTCTGCTTAAAGTATGGTTACTTGCAGTCTTTGAATTGGAAGTGCTTCCTGTGATGATCTCAATTGGCAGACTATGAAATGACGTCTATACTCTCCCTGCCTGGCTGCAGTGATGCGGGCTTGAGGTCAATGGATTTTCCCTGTGCTGATCTGTATTGTCAGCAATGCTGATTAGTGACTACACAGTGTCTGCTCTCTCTATAGCCAGAACAAATGTGGGTTTGAGGGGAATGGAGTCGCCGGTGTAAACATCTGTATTATCAGTAATGGTGATTAGTGAGCACACACAGTCTCTGCTCTCTCAGCAAAATGGGAATGGCAAATACATAGGGCTGTATCATCACAGGGCTGGCTGGCTGCTGATAGGCTGCATGTCGCCATGTGATTCAAGGTTATCCCACCTACCCCCCTTTCCGCCTTTCCAGACTTCCGTGCCTCATGTCCTCACACATGTAGCCACCATTTTAGCCCTCCGACCTGCACAAAATGTAGTGAATGAAAAGATTTGTTACCACGAAGCACAAGGTAATTCGGATTCATTCAGAATAACATTTTTCAGGAAATTTGGAACGAATTCGACTTTGTCAGCTTTGATTTGCCCATTTCTAGCTGACATGCCATTCCAAGTGTAGGTAGAGACGGTCCCAGTTTGAGATTGCAGAACATGCCATAAGTTGGAACCCCTGCAGTTAGACACTTATTCCTGTGGATAGGGGATGAGTTTTAAAGTAGTGGAGTACCCCTTTATTAGCTATTAAGAACCTGTGAAGATATCCCCTTCTTGCAAGCATCATATGTGGTAAAGATGTAAAAAAAATCTGCCTTGGATCATGGAAAATCTCAAGTCCTTTCTTGTTAGTTAGGCATTTTGTGGTGTCAATTGGCACCAAAACGTTTTTGTGAATATGGCAATCATCATGTACGACACATCTACTGACATATTTTATTTGTGAGGTGTAGGATTATTGGAGAGATTTATTAAAGCACGTGCAATAAAATGGAGAAGGGGGCGTGGCTTGACACGCTGCTGATGAGATGCATAGACTGAGAGCTCCCGCAGGGCTGAGGATTCCCGGGCGATATGCTAGAATATGGGAGGCAGAAATAAAGGAAGGAACACAAGAGAGACTCACCTACCACCCGGGGCACAGAGCGGGGACATCGTGGCATACTTCACAGTGCCGCTGAGACCTGCAGAACAGAGCCGGCCTGCAGACCAGGGCAGGAAGGCGCCATTTACAGCAGCACAGCCTCCTTCACTTCCGGCGCTTGGGCACGCGCTGACACCGCCGACCGTAATGGTCGCATCAACAACCGCTACGGCACTGTCAGCTGCCTCAACGCTCGCCACCCCACGACTGGAGATGTCACCGCCGGTCAGCGCTGGAGCACCGGACGAGAGCCCCGCAGCTGCCCAAAAACATGACTCGCCGGGGCTGCATGTGACCCCTCCTCAGCCAGCACCTCTACACACTGCTAAGTGTGTGAATACAGGCCCCACAATGAGTCCTGATACAGCGTCCTCACCCCATACAACCCAGGTGAGAGCACAAAAGCATGAAGCCCCGTCACAGCTGACCGCTGACCGGCCCCTGTTTTCTCAGATAGCGCCCAGTCAAGGGCCCCCAGCTATTCACCCTAAACCCTCCATCACCTCTCCTGGACCCGTGCCCAATGTATCTGACTGCTCGGCCCACGCTCCATCACAGAGTGTGCCACCTGGGCACACAACCTCCACTACACCCCCTACTGAGAAGAGGCAGAGAGATCCTCCAGATATTACACATCACAGGGCCCCTGGCCCCCCTGCACAAGACGTCGCTGACTGGTCCACAGTCATGGACTATGACTCAAACGACGGCTCCCATGATTCAACAGATGACAGTGGCACCCCGGATTACTGGGGGGCGAGTCCACCCGCCAAAAAGACACTCTTCAAAACTCCTAGGAAAACCTCTATTGCCGGTCCTTTAAACTCGGGTCATTCCTCCTCAGATGATACACAGGTGGACCGAAGGCATCCACCGCGACATTGCCATACGCCTGACCGTCTCCATATTGACTCCCACTCCGAACTGGAAGCTGACCCTCACCTGAGGCGGAATCTCACACCTTGAAAAGATTCCCAGAGTTACAGGCCCTTTTGGCCCTACTGCCCACTAAGGCGGATATGCAGGCGCTGGCTTCCGACCTCAAGGTTGCATGGAGAAGAGACCTCAAACCAGTCAAGGAAGAAGTCTCCAGCCTCTCGACCAGAGTACGGGATCTGGAGGAATTCCACACGTCGGTATCCTCACAACTTCATGTCTTACACGATCATGCAATAAAATGGAGAAGTTGCCCATGACGATCAATCAGGTTGCAGCCTAAATCCTTTTAATCAGATTGCCAATTTGTGGACCGTCAGCTGTTGCAAAACTACAACTCCCAACATGCCCAGACAATCCTTGCTTGTCCTTGCATGCTGGAAGTTGTAATTTTGTAACAGCTTGAGGTGAATATATTGGAGACTACTGCTTTGAAAGATGCCCACTATGAACGGGAATCTGATTGCTATGGGCATATATTTGGATAAATTGCTCCTACGTCTACCTATGTATCACTTCCAGTATCCCAGTTTTATAAGACAAGCTGAACATGGCGTTTCCCCTAGTTAAATGTGCTTCAAATTTCTATGTTGCAGACTTACAAGATTTGTGCAGTACAGTCTATTATCACAGTATGTCAACCACTGATGTGTGTTACTTGTGCATTTTTCCTTATTATTGCTGTTGACAAACACAGGATTTGTTGCTATCTAAACAGTAATCATATGAAACATTAGGATGTTAATGTATTTGGAAAGGCATGACCTCTTTGTAAACTAGAATTGAATAGAATTCTGTCTGCACTCATTTTATTAGATTACAATTTATTGATTTTGTGCCTTTCATTTCTATCAGTGAAAAAGTATATTTGCAGACTTTATCACTATTCAACATTTACAAGCTGTTGGAAATACGTATGATGAACAGCGAGCTGTTTATTGTGCAAACAAAGCTGTTAATATTAACAATTGCTATAGCGCCATCAACTTCAGACATGATGTACAATGTAGCCATACCTACTGCCATGTGTCTATGGAAGAATGTAGGATGGCACCGCTAGATAAACAACCAATGTCGGCTAAAAGGTGGGAATGTGGAAATGGTGTGTAGCAGCGTGACAGGTACACAACAATATCAATGAGTCTCCGGAGGTGCTAGGACATAAATATAGGAAAGAACTTAGCATAAACTGTAAAGAGTAGCCAAATACAATATCCTGCACTCACCGCTAGATACAAGACTCAATGCTCCTAAATGGACAAGCCGGGGGACCAGGTCTGCAGATGTGCGTGGGCGCTCAGTGGCGACTGCTGGTGGTTTTGCACAAGGTGCACTTCTTCCGGTCTCTCGCCTCTGAGCGCCCATGCCCATCTGCAGACCTGGTCCCCCGGCTTGTCTGTTTACGGGGATCAAGTCCTGTATCTAGCGGTGAGTGCAGTATATTTTATTTGGCTACTCTTTACAGTTTATACATATTGCACTGATAACACCCTACCCTTAATACTCACCGGTAGTAATTATGTGCATATTCTGCTATGATACAGTAAAATCTTAGAAGCCACAGAAAAGCTCAGTGACTTTCTAATTCCCTTAGAGAACTCTAAGGGGCTTACTGTAAAATCTATATTTTTTCTTTAATAAAGGAAACATTATTATCTTAACTGAGGAGATTGTGACCTTGTGGTTCAGTTACATGATATCATCATGCATTCAATTATCTTTGCCTTCCTCTTATTTCTCTTCATGACCTCTCATTCCCTTGAAGGCTGTAGTTAGTCTAAGGAACATGTACATTTCCTGAAGTACATCATGTGAGGTTTACCGTGGGCACCAATTTATGTAATATATAATCCGACGCACACAAAAAAATCCTCCCCAAAATGCACCGCAATGGAATATATTGTAGCAAATGTTGAAATGTACAAATCTTTGCTAAAACTGTACAAGTCTATCCAAAAGACAAGATAATGCAAAAGGACACAAAACCCGTCAGCAGTGGATGCCCTGGTTGTGTCGGATTCATGTGAAATGAATAACAAATAAAAAATGAATGAAAATAAAGCACCAACACAGTGTGCCTCTGTATAAAAGTGTAGGTATGTGGTGGTATGTACCTGGAGGTATGAACCATACTCTATGGCTGTAATATGGCTGTGTGTATGAGCCCTGGAGCAAAATATTATCAAAGTTACTCAACATAAAATGTATTTTGATATGTTAATATTTCACTACTTGATCAATCTACATATATTTAATACAGTACCATTCTAGTGGCAGCAACAGAAGTATTTTAAAATGACTTTATCTTATAGCAGGCCTGGATTTGTGCATTAAGGCTGATGGAAATGTTTGCACTGAATGTTTCTTTATTAGTTGTTTCCTTTTTTTATAATGCAACTTTGTAAATAGTCTTCTTTTAAAAACTGTTCTACTATCTTTCTCCTGCGGAGTGTGTGTAGTTTCTTTGCCTAGTTGATGGTGCTACTTCTTTCATAGGCTGGACTGCAGACTACTCCTGTCAGAGAAGGGTAGGAGGTTGTACATGGCAGAACAGAGAGTGAAGAGTGAGGGAAGCAACCAAGTTATCAGGCAGGGCAGATCGCACAGGCTGTAGATAAGGAGGAAAGCAGACACAAAGCAGTTGTAAGAAAAGAAGGAACTATAAAATGGCATACATAAAAAGGGGGCTTTAGAGCAAATATCAAAACGGGCCTCCTATAATGGCATCTGATTTTTTTCTCCCCAGGACAGAAAGGTCTGGTGTTTATTTCCCCTTGGTTTCCATTACCCCTTCCATTAACTTGACAATAATGCAGTTACCTGAAGAGAGGAATTTTCAATAGAAAAAAATAACCTAACCCACCAGAACTGGGACCCCTCTTTCCAAGGGCCCAATAGCAGCCACATAGTCTGCCATTATAATATGTATGCCCTTGGACAGATAACAAAGTCTGTTTATGAGCATAGAGAAAGCTGTAATGGACTTTCTCTCTATCCTCTATGTCATGACTTAACATTCCTAATTTTGTAGGTAGGCTTTGGGAAATATGAAGTTTTACCAGGTGGATGGAAAAATATAATCCTACTCCTATTTATTTGGGCTATGGCTTTCTATTTAAATATTAATGCTACACTATGGTGTTGATAATAATAATATATTATTATTATTATTATTATTATTACTATTATTATTACATTTTAATTTGATGTACTTTTTTAATTATTTCAAATAAAATATAAAAATCTGCATCAATCGATAATAACCATCCTTCCTTTAGGCGTTATCTTAAGGGTTTGCAGTGAGTGCTGCGAATTCCCATTCCACTTTAATTTAGTTTAGAGGTGACTGAGGACCTTCCTGGGCTTAAGCACTTGTGTGTCATTTAAATGATACTGTATCAGTGCTGTGATTGCTTTTCTATCCCTCTGTCAGGCGCTCCGTCACAGGCTCCATGGGACAGCACAAAAGCTCAATTTACTCATCATATCCCTATCTGGCCTGGTCAAATATTTGAATTTCAATTTTATTTCTTCCCTGCTGGGGTTGTTCTCAGGAGATCTGTTTATCTGGTTGATTTTCACCATATCCATCAATCATATGTCTGCACTTTTGAATCATTATAACAGCCTTTATATACAGACACAGCTGTAATTCAATCCCAAAGCCTCCTATACATTGAACCGGGCACTAGGGCGTCATCCTAGGCTGGAAAAAATACATCTCCCTACAAACACAGATTGCTACTTTAAGATGGATTTACTCCCTCATGGACATATAGTCGAAGCTGAGTAAATAAATGAAATAGAGAAAGTCAGTGGGGATTACCCAGTGTGTATCATAATGATGATAAATGGAGCCTGCAATGACCATAGGACTGTAGAGCATAGGAAGTGTATGCTAATGAAGACATATTCCATGTAGCCCGGACAAACAGCCGCTGACTTTCAGGAACATTTTCCATTGTTAAATGCTTTTTCAACTTTCAAAACAGTGAATTGTTCTGACATGTGGTGGATTCCCTGGTCACATTCTGCTTTCTCAATTCCATGCATCAGATATAAGTGCATTTTATGTGTTTTATTTATTTATTTTTAGTTTTTTTGTTTCCTTTACATAGCTAGCTTACAACAGAATGGGGTTTTCCCCATGGGACTAGAAGTTTTAATGAAAATCCATTAAATAAGAACTGAATATGGGAGTTTTGCAACAGCTGGAGGTACAGAGTTTGACACACTGACCTATATATTTCTACATATTAATTGTACATGTAGAAAAATGGAGGAATGGAGGAAAGAATAAGGTGTGATACAGCTGCTGCTATACTGTGCTTACTGTACTTTATACTATATAATACTTTATAGTATAAATTTGGGACAAAATGCAGTATGCCACTTACCATATTTAGATGTAACTCAGTCCAAGGGTAGTGATTAGACTTCACCCCTAGGCTCTGCAAAACCAGACATAATTTTTTTTTTACGTTTTATTTATTTATTTATTTATTTAATTATTATTATTATTATTATTATTTTTTTTTTTTACATAGCTAGCTTACAACATGGGTTTTGTACAGGGTAATACCTATGAACTGAGAAGTTTGCGTGAAAATCCATTAAACAAGAACTAAACCTGGGAGTTGTTGTTTTGCAACAGCTGGACGTTCACAGTTTGGAGACCACCGGCCTATATTTTTCTACATATTAATAGTGCACTTAGAAAAATAGGAAGGAGAGGAGGCGGGTGTGATACAGTTGCTGCTATACTATACTATATAATAGTCTATAGTGTGAAATATGGGACAAAATGCAGTATGTCACTTACTGTATCTAAATGTAATTCAGAGCAAGTGCAGTGATGAGACTTAACCCCCACTCTCTGCTAAGCCAGACATATTTGTGTGTGTGTGTGTTTTTTTAACATAGCTAGCTTTTCCACATGGTAATATCGATGCACTAAGAGGTTTTAATAAAAATCTATTAGACAAGAACTAAATTCACTGGTAACCTGTGCTGTAGTTCATAGGATATGAAATTCTTCAGTCGTAGATTTAAAGTCTTTGTCATGGAAACAAAAGAAGTGACATGCCACCTCCTGACATTGAAATCTACGCAGATTGAGTGTGAAAAATGGAAATTTAGATTGGCAGTGGCATGCAGATTAGCAACATAATATCAATGGCCTCCAAACTGTGAACCTCCAGCTGTTGCAAAACTACAACTCCCCGCATGCCTGGACAGCCATTATCTGTCCAGGCATGCTAGGAGTTGCTGTTTTGCAATAGCTGGAGGTGAATAGTTTGGGGGTCATTGATATGATGATTAGTGTTGGGCGCGAATATTCGCATTTCAAATTTTTATTGTGAATATCGCAAATTCGCGAATATTGTGAATATATTCGCTATATATTTGAAATTGCGAATATTCGCTTTTTTCCCTGCATTTGCGCATATGTGAATATTTGCATATTCCTTCTTTTCACTTGTGGGCCAATTAGAATGATGCAAATACACTTTTCAGAGGTTATCAACAACATCTCTAGCAACAAATAGTAAAGTTGCCCACCACTTCACAGTTTTTTTTCTCGAATATGCGAATATAATGAATACGCGAAATTCACGAATATATGATGAATAATCGTCTATATGTTTGTGAAATAATGCAAATTTGAATATGGGCAATGCTGCTTATCACTAATGATGATGCTAATCTGCATGCCACCTATATTTAAAAAAATTCATGCTCAAACATATTCTTTTTCTCTAAAGAAATATATATTTTCTAATAGTTTACTTTTTATTCCACTTCTTACATTATTATGGGTTCAGCCAACTTGTTAATAGAAATATAAATTACAAATTTTCTTTACAGCAGCCACCTAAACACCTCAGAAACCCAAAGATTAAGCTAGAATGTTTGGGCATGTTCTAAGACCTGACAATATTTTAGGCATAGAGTAACATGGGAAAAAACACAAAAAAAAGATAAATATGTAAGGCTGGGTTCACATATATCAGGCGTCCAGCATAGTTTCCTTCCGGCATGCACCATTCGATTCATTTGAATGGGACAGTTCACAATCATCCAATGTCTCAATTTTGACACCGAATGGTTGGACACGCCGCGGGGCACCAGAGAGGGGAACACAGCTTGCTGCCCAGAAAAAATGGACGTCGGATGCCATACAACTGATGACAATTTGTCATCAGTTCTGACATCAGTTGCGTCGAGTTCACCTTTGCCGGATGTCGGACATATGTGAACCCAACCTGAGCTAGATTGTTGTAGTGATCAGCGCTGTATCACAAACAGGACTAAACATGGAGCCTGAAATGTTAAGCGTAACCATGCTTTGCACATCCTTTTTACCCTTACTCTGATCTCTGTAAATACAAATGTTGTATGCATATTTTTTTCTTTGTTTGCTCACGTAATGCACACTTACCAACAATATTCATGTAGTGGTATCTGTTTCCTCCCAGCTCCACTGCATTCATATATTTAATTGATGTAGCTAAGTCATGTAACCACCCATATGACAACCATAACAATTACAAGGCTTGATGTGCCACAGGGAATTATCAGTCCTGGATCAGCATACTTTTTGTTATCTACAGGATGATATATTCACCCATCAGATTCCCCCCTGGCAACTCAGACCTCTCTCAGCTCCACCCTTCTTGTTTATCCCTTTGTACCTTCTAAGCAGCTGCGTATATCTGCCCTAAGAAACAAGGAGTTCAGGTTAGATATAGCTGCTGCTATACTGTACATACTGTACGAATACTCGGAATGCAAATTTTTGTCACGAATATCGGCACTTCGCAATTTCGTGATTATTTAGAATATAGTGCTATAAATACGTAATGATGAATATTCTTTTTTTTTCACATGCAAATTTTTTATGCAAATTTTTGCATGAAAAAAAGGGAACAAACATAGCAAATATGCGAATTTCACGAACATGGGATGAATAATCATCAATATATTCACAAAATATCGCAAATTCAAATATGGCCCCTGCCGTTCATCACTATGTACTATATATCAGCCTAAAGTGTTAATTAGGTGACAAATTATAGTATTTCACTTACTGTATTCCAGAGCCATTGTAGTGAGGAGTCTCTCTATCCACTCTCTGCAAAGTCAGAGGCATCATGGGTAACATAGGTAGCACTATGGAACCATATCAGAGAAGTAATAGGACTAATAGCATGTTCAGGGTACCGATCATTTAAAGGCTCTGTGGGCAGATAAACTGGTTAATGCCTAGGTTGATGCCAGGAGCATTTATGGTCACTTAGTCGCTTCAGCGAAAAGGGACATTGAACCTGGAACCTCGCTGGTGCCTTCTGGCCCCATGAGAAGAGTAAGGTTTGTTGGGGGGCTCTCCTTTCAGAGAAGGGCTTGCGATAGGCCGCATCCTTTGTGCACGTTTTTTTAGTTTAACATATTTGCACTTTTTCTTGCACTCAGAGTGCAAAAAAAATGGGACTAAAGATAGTAGATATTCCATGTATGCCATATCCGCTAAAACAGGCATAAACAACACCTTATAACTTAACAACAGGCTATACTGCACTACATAAGAAACACAAAATGTAGGGGGAGATTTATCAAAACATGTGCTGAGGAAAAGCTGACCAGTTGCCCATAGCAACCAATCAGATTGCTTCTTTTATTTTTAGAGGCCTTGTTAAAAATTAAAGAAGCAATCTCATTGGTTGCTAGGGGCAACTGGTTAACTTTTCCTCTCCACTGGTTTTGATAAATTTCCCTCATAGTGGGTGGATATTCAAAAACTACTGTAATTTCTGTCCCAACGATATTATTCAGACTTTTTGTTTTCTCCACACATTCCCAAAGGTCTCTTGGGCTGCTTATAAAATCTGAAAATAAGTAAGAGTTCATTTATCTTTTATTTTTATTTTTTTTGTGCCGAAACTTCCGAGTTTGGTGCCAATATCAGCAAATTTGGTGCCAACGTTGCCGATTTTTGCACCAAATTTTTTTTAAAGGATGGAGGGGTGTTATGAGTAGTTAGGGAACTTAGCCTGAGTTAGTTTAGAGCAGTTTATTTGGTGACAGGTACTTTTTAAGCCATTTATGTGATTTCTACAATAGAAATGGCCTGAAAATTTTGATGTAAAATGGACTCTCACTCTTTTGAAAATATGTAAATATGTAAAACATGAAATTTACATACCGTGCCCACTTTTGCAAAACTGGTGTGACTAGTGTAAACCTTGGATCATTCTCATGTAAAACACTTTGAATATCTGATTCAAAATTCTGGCGCAAAATGCGAAATTTTTGACGTGAAGAGTTTTGAAGAAGACCCCCAGTGTGCAAAAAATTATGCTTAGTGCCATTTGTTTAGGTAAATGTAATTATTTTTTTACTTTGCACCTCTGTGCAAACAGCCATACATGGCATGCAGGCTGCAGAATTTGTCTATGGGATTTCCAGAATAAAAATATGTATGGTGAGATTTATCCAAACCTGTTGATCAAAAGTTGACCAGTTGCCCATAGCAACTAATCAGATCGCTTCCTTTATTTTTCAGAGGCCCATTTAAAATTAAAGAAGCCGTCTGATTCGTTGCAATGGGCAACTGGTCAACTTATTCTCTGCACAGGTTTTGAAAAATCTCCTCCGTAGTATATACAATTGCAACAATGTGGATAAGATTGTGGAAGAAAATGTGCGTTGTACTGTAGAGTTGTCAATTTATGCCGAACCTGTAACAAATACGCAAAAAGTTTCCAATGATTTACAGTAGATCAGCAATAAAATCCATAAGGGCAGATTTTAAATACATTTACCTATTTGGGACTACAAACCTGCAGTTGTAAATATGCAAAATCCCCATCATTCCCAGTTTGTGTGGACATACCCCAATACACATGTAGATAGTACTATAGTTAGTGCAGAACATGAATGGAAATATTGGAGGCAGATCTGTTCAAAAGCAGTAAATGAATAGTTAAACATCCTTCTTACTAATGTATGAGAGCCATTTAGATGGTAAATGTAATGTTATACATATTAATGTGTTATTCTTAATATAGGTTTCCGCTTTGAAAACTTTCTGTGCCTCAGGCTTCAGGCTAATTTTTCCTTTTGACAACAACAACCTTTCTTTTCCCCCTGGAAACATCTCATCCCAAGGAGCAGTAGTCTACTCTAACTACTGTATTATTTAGTGCAAAAATGGTGCTAAAATGTGACAGGCTGAGTCCATTTGCACTTTTCGGCAAGGCAAATGTCAACCGTCTCTGCTTTTTGCAGATATTCACTCCTAACAAAAAGGGAACATTAGAAAAGAACATGTAAATCCTTTCTGCTTTTAAGGGCTTGTGAAGAGCTTGCAAGCTGTATCCACACTTCTGAAAAATGTCAAAAAATGCTTTGAAACTAGAATCAACAAATAGGTGCAAAAACACGACTAAATGTGCTAAGAACAGCTTGTATCGAGGTACTAAGGTACTTCACAAATCCCAAATGTATTAAAGATGACTTGTCTAATCTCCTGGATGCCAATAACAATGCAGGAGGTCTGAGAAGTGGATTTTTTCATTAAGTGCTGAAGTAAAAACATATATGTATTTTTTTTTTTTTTTGCTGAAATATAGATAATTGAGTTTCTATGAATAATTATTTTTCTTATATATTTCCATCATTTCTAGGAAATAGTCATGAATGAAAAAAAAATCATCTGTTCTGGTGCATCCCTTGTCAAACAGCAGGGTTAAACTTAGTGTTAAAGGGAATGGGTCATAAGAAAATGACCTATAGTTCAAATCAAGTTTTTATGTTAACCATATTTTTTAAGACCTTTTGATGCTTTTTTTTGAAATTTTTCCTTTTACTATCTACATCAAACTAAGGGCTAGTTCATACTGCGGGTGAGCTCTGCTAATGAGAGCTCCATTAGTCAGTCCGTTGGAAGGACAGGAGTTAAGCTAAGCAAAAAATACGGCATGTCCAACTTATTTAATTTTTTTAATCCGCTAAACTCCGGTAAAATACCCGACACCTGATTGACCCGATTCTACTTAATGGGATACGTTTGGAACAGTGGTGTCAGTTGTGCTCCGAGCCAAATAGACCCTGAATGGATTGAAACATAATGGCGATGTGAACCTAGCCTAAGCTGAGAATTCCTGTTTTGAACAGATCATTTCCCAGCATTGCCTTTATTTTTCAGCAAAGACAGAATACACTGAAAATGTGACAAGAGTAGAGGTAGACACAATAGCTCCATGCAGAACCCCCCTCTTTGAGGTATGGCCTCTGAAAATATTACAGAGAATGCCCAGTAATGTGTTCCATTCATGTGAATAGGCCAAGTCCTGTCTATTTTGTCTATGGTCCATGGGTCCTGCTGTTAAGCATATCTCTAAATGTTTTTAAAAGGAAATCATGCAAGATGGCAGCCTCTATAATAATGTAAAATAAAAATAAAAAACATAGAAACTGATTTAGAAAATAAGAAAATGTTTTAGTATCTGCTTCTGAGCAGTTAAAAAATATAGGTGATACATTCCCTTTCTTGGTAGATAGGTCACCAATAGCTGATCGGCCACTAAGAGCTGCTGACACCTGGCATCCCTGCCGATCAGCTGTTAGGATGTGCTGTATGATAAGGATTTTATCAGTGACCTAGTAAATATCTGACCCCTCTCCTAATTCATTATAAGAATATGTGCACCAAAAGTAAATCAAACGGAGCCATGTCAGTTAAAAATGCTTCTTCAGTTCATTTGGCAATCATCAAGTTTATATAGACATTGCAACTAGCATAAGTTCTCACCCTCACTAGGGAGGTGAGTAAAGCCTTGGCATACCATATAAGGTATGGTCTTTCCGTTAGATTTTTTGTAAGGCTTCTAGGCGTTGGCTGGGACAGGAAATGCCTCTACTCGATGGGAGGAGGGAAAGCAAGAAGCAGAGTAGCATGGGGGATGGGCTTTGTAAAATAGTCTTTTTATAATGCATATATATATATATATATATATATATATATATATAGTGAAGTTTCAATGCCACATGGGTTCCAGGTGTCAGCACTCAGCAGCTATTGGTGGCCTATCAGTGGATAGGCCCTGAGTGAAGTTTACCCAAAAAAAAACTTTAACTTGTATTTTACAGAGATATGCTAACAAATGTATCAGTACTATATCTTGGATCTATACAGATTAAAAAAATGAAGTAAAAATGAAATAAAATGCTGGTCAAGGATGGACAATACCTTTGAATTTAAATGTAATGTTAAAAAACAAACCCTTAAGACCCCATGCTCTGCTTACTTTTGACATTTTGACCTTTTTCTGGCTCTGATAGCTGAGCATCATTGTTATGGCCAGGATTACCTCCAGTCATTCTCTTAATGCTCTATCAAAGTGAGAACGACCATTATGAGCCCTGGGCCTTTTAACATCATAGCCTCAGCTCTTATTATCCTTGTATTGTAAAGCACAGCATGGGAATAGCTAGGATATTGACTGCAGTAATGGCAAAGACTTCAGCTATTAGCTCACCGCTATTAAACAGAGTCTCATCATTTTGGAACCATTTGATTCTACTATGTGTACTGTAAGCTTTGACTTTATTCGATTAGATGAGCAATCTATTATAATTTTTTTTATTCATTGCATATAGTAGGTTCTTTATTATTACAAAATAATTCAGCTGAAACTTTGAAAACAGGTTTCTCTGCTGGGCATAGTCTAGTCTAGTTGAAGAGGTTATCTGCATATATAAAAAATAAGATTTTACTTGGGCTGCTATAACATAAAAAAAAAAGTATACTCACCTACCTGGGTTCCCTGTAGCTCCCGCTGTGGCTTTATCTGATCCTCTGTTGGTCTCTTTGCTTCCTAGGCTAAAGTAGGGTTTTAAAGGGTAACATTTTCTTTTAAATCAACTGGTGACAGAAAGTTAGAGGGGTATTACAGGAAAAAAAAAATATTTTTATATATCAACTGGCTCCAGAAAGTTAAACAGATTTGTAAATTACTTCCATTAAAAAAATCTTAATTTTTCTAATAATTATCAGCTCCTGAAGTTGAGTTGTTGTTTTCTGTCTGACGACAGTGCTCTCTGTCTGTCTCGGGAACTGCACAGAGCAGAATAGGTTTGCTATGGGGATTTGCTTTTACTCTGGACAGTTCCTGAGACAGGTTTCATCAGAGAGCACTTAGACAGAAAAGAACCACTCAACTTCAGCAGCTCATAAGTACTGAAAGGATTAAGATTTTTTAATAGAAGTCATTTACAAATCTGTTTAACTTTCTGGAGCCAGTTGATATATATATATATATATATATATATATATATATATATATATATATATATATATATATAATATATATATATATATATATATATATATATATATATATATATATATATATCAAGTTTTTCCTGTATAACCCCTTTAAACAGATTTGTAAATTACTTCTATTTAAAAATCATAATCATTTGAGTACTTATCAGCTGCTGTATACTACAGAGGAAGTTCTTTTCTTTTTGAATTACCTCTCTTCTGACACCTTTGTCCATGTAAGGAACTGTCCAGAGCAGAAGATGTTTGCTTTGAGGATTTGCTCTTATTCTGAACAGTTCCTAAAAGTGACATAGGTGTCAGCAGAGAGCACTGTGGTCAGACAGAAAGGAAATTCAAAAAGAAAAGAACTTCCTCTGTAGTATACAGCAGCTGATATGTACTGGAAGGGTTAAGGTTTTAAATAGAAGTAATTTATAAATCTGTTTAACTTTCTGGCACCAGTTGATAAAAAAAAAAAAAAATGTTTTCCAGTGGAGTACCCCTTTAAATGGCTCAGACTCTACAGTTTCCAATCACTGATCTGCCCATTATTGACTGAGATCTCCACCAAAATCAAAATCAAGGTTTTTACATATATTTTTCCATTGGGGAAAACACTCAGCAAATATGGTAAATGTGAACATATCTATAGTAGAGAATAACGCTATATGTATATTTGTAACATATTTGTATATATATATATATATATATATATATATATATATATATATATATATATATATATATATATACCGTATATACTCGAGTATAAGCCGAGTTTTTCAGCACAATTTTTCGTGCTGAAAACACCCCCCTCGGCTTATACTCGAGTGAACTCCCCCACCTGCAGTGGTCTTCAACCTGCGGACTTCCAGAGGTTTCAAAACTACAACTCCCAGCAAGCCAGGGCAGCCATCGGCTGTCCGGGCTTGCTGGGAGTTGTAGTTTTGAAACCTCCGGAGGTCCGCAGTTTGAAGACCACTGCGGCCTTCAACATCATCCAGCCCCCTCTCACCCCCTTTAGTTCTGTACAGTACTCACCTCCGCTCGGCGCTGGTCCGGTCCTGCAGGGCTGTCCGGTAAGGAGGTGGTCCGGTGAGGAGGTGGTCCGGGCTGCTATCTTCACCGGGGAGGCCTCTTCTAAGCGCTTCGGGCCCGGCCTCAGAATAGTCACGTTGCCTTGACAACGACGCAGATGCGTCGTTGTTAAGGCAACGGCTCTATTCCGGGCCGGAAGCGCGGAGAAGAGGCGCCCCCGGTGAAGATAGCAGCCCGGACCACCTCCTCACCGGACCACCTCCTTACCGGACAGCCCTGCAGGACCGGACCAGCGCCGAGCGGAGGTGAGTACTCAGAACTAAAGGGGGTGAGAGGGGGCTGGATGATGTTGAAGGCCGCAGTGGTCTTCAACCTGCGGACCTCCGGAGGTTTCAAAACTACAACTCCCAGCAAGCCCGGACAGCCGATGGCTGCCCGGGCTTGCTGGGAGTTGTAGTTTTGAAACCTCTGGAGGTCCGCATGTTGAAGGCCGCAGTGGTCTTCAACCTGCGGACCTCCGGAGGTTTCAAAACTACAACTCCCAGCAAGCCCGGACAGCCGATGGCTGTCCGGGCTTGCTGGGAGTTGTAGTTTTGAAACCTCCAGAGGTCCGCAGGTTGAAGACCACTGCGGCCTTCAACATCATCCAGCCCCCTCTCACCCCCTTTAGTTCTGAGTACTCACCTCCGCTCGGCGCTGGTCCGGTCCTGCAGGGCTGTCTGGTGAGGAGGTGGTCCGGTGGGATAGTGGTTCCGGGCTGCTATCTTCACCGGGGGCGCCTCTTCTCCACGCTTCCGGCCCGGAATAGAGGCGTTGCCTTGACAACGACGCAGAAGTACGTTGGCAATGAACGCACCTCTGCGTCGTTGTCAAGGCAACGTGACTATTCTGAGGCCGGCCCGAAGCGCTTAGAAGAGGCCTCCCCGGTGAAGATAGCAGCCCGGAACCACTATCCCACCGGACCACCTCCTCTCCGGACAGCCCTGCAGCACCGGACCAGCGCCGAGCGGAGGTGAGTACTGTACAGAACTAAAGGGGGGTGAGAGGGGGCTGGATGATGTCGAAGGCCGCAGTAGTCTTCAACCTGCGGACCTCCGGAGGTTTCAAAACTACAACTCCCAGCAAGCCCGGACAGCCGATGGCTGCCCGGGCTTGCTGGGAGTTGTAGTTTTGAAACCTCTGGAGGTCCGCAGGTTGAAGACCACTGAGGGCGAATGATGAGAAGAGGATGATGAAGGGGGGTGGGGATGATGAAGGGGGGGGTGTGGGATGATTACAAGGGGATGATGAAGGGGGGATGTGTGGGATGATAAGGGGATGTGTGGGATGATGACAAGGGGATGATGAAGGGGGGATGTGTGGGATAAGGGGATGTGTGGGATGATGACAAGGGGATGATGAAGGGGGGATGTGTGGGATGATGACAAGGGGATGATGAAGGGGGGATGTGTGGGATAAGGGGATGTGTGGGATGATGACAAGGGGATGATGAAGGGGGGATGTGTGGGATAAGGGGATGTGTGGGATGATGACAAGGGGATGATGAAGGGGGGATGTGTGGGATGATGACAAGGGGATGATGAAGGGGGGATGTATGGGATGATAAGGGGATGTGTGGGATGATGACAAGGGGATGATGAAGGGGGGATGTGTGGGATGATAAGGGGATGTGTGGGATGATGACAAGGGGATGATGAAGGGGGGATGTGTGGGATAAGGGGATGTGTGGGATGATGACAAGGGGATGATGAAGGGGGGATGTGTGGGATGATGACAAGGGGATGATGAAGGGGGGATGTGTGGGATGATAAGGGGATGTGTGGGATGATGACAAGGGGATGATGAAGGGGGGATGTGTGGGATGATAAGGGGATGTGTGGGATGATGACAAGGGGATGATGAAGGGGGGATGTGTGGGATGATGACAAGGGGATGATGACAAGGGGATGATGAAGGGGGGATGTGTGGGATGATGACAAGGGGATGATGAAGGGGGGATGTGTGGGATGATAAGGGGATGTGTGGGATGATGACAAGGGGATGATGAAGGGGGGATGTGTGGGATGATGACAAGGGGATGATGAGGATGTTAATGACGGGTCTGGATGATGACAGGGGGGGATGAGGTATTTCCCACTCTAGGCTTATACTCGAGTCAATAACTTTTCCTGGGATTTTGGGTTGAAATTAGGGGTCTCGGCTTATACTCGGGTCGGCTTATACTCGAGTATATACGATATATATATATATATATATATATATATATATATATATATATATATATATATATATATTATATATATAATATATATATATACATATATATATATATATATATATATATATATACAAATATGTTACAAATATACATATAGCGTTATTCTCTACTATAGATATGTTCACATTTACCATATTTGCTGAGTGTTTTCCCCAATGGAAAAAAATATGTAAAAACCTTGAGTTTATATATATATATATATATATATATATATATATACATATATACATATATATATATATATATATATATATATATATATATATATGCTATCTTGTCCCTGCAGCTATTCCCTCTGTGCAGATACAAAACATAGGACGTGTAGGTGGACAAGCCGGACTCGGTGTAATGAGGGCAAGCAGGGCTCTGTACACTGAGGACAAGCAGGGCTCTGTACACTGAGGACAAGCAGGGCTCTGTACACTGATGACAAGCAGGGCTCTGTACACTGAGGACAAGCAGGGCTCTGTATACTGAGGACAAGCAGGGCTCTGTATACTGCGGACAAGCAGGGCTCTTTGCATTGAGGACAAGCAGCACCCTGTGCACTGAGGACAAGCAGGGATCTTTACACTGAGGACAAGCAGGGCTCTGTACACTGAGGACAAGTGGGGCTCTATGCATTGAGGACAAGCAGGGCTCTGTGCACTGAGGACAAGCAGGGCTCTTTGCATTGAGGACAAGCAGCACCCTGTGCACTGAGGACAAGCAGGGATCTGTACACTGAGGACAATCAGGGCTCTTTACACTGAGGACAAGCAGGGCTCTGTGCACTGAGGACAAGCAGGGCTCTGTGAAATGAGGACAAGCAGGGCTCTGTACACTGAGGACAAGCAGGGCTCTGTGCACCGAGGACAAGCAGGGCTCTGTACAGTGAATACATGCAGAGCTCTGTACACTGAGGAGAAGCAGGGCTCTGTGCACTTAGGACAAGCAGGGCTCTGTGCACTGAGGACAAGCAGGGCTCTGTACACTGAGGACAAGCAGGGCTCTGTACACTGAGGACAAGCAGGGCTCTGTTTTAAGTTTTACAATCTTTTTCTTGGGTTTTCAAAACATAAACATAACAGACATTTATAACATAGAGTTAAACAGTCATGACATCTCTTACATGGGGGGATCCGTCACATAATATAATATACATGCATATTACAAGGATATTATTGCAAGATTATGCGTATGCGACAATCAACCCTTCAATAATAAGTTATGTAGAACCACAAGGAACTATTGAGTCCAAGGTAGGACTAGAGTAATGATGGAAACATAGTAATCAAAACAAGTAAAGATAAAATAAAGGACTTGTGCGCAACTAGCACTGTTACTTTAGGTTTAATCACTCTGTAGATCTCATTCTCGTGGGTACGCCCGAGTAGGCGGACTTCATCTTCTCCTTATAGGGATGTGTGGCTTTCGTCATCTATACTGTTTGTTGTTTAATTTTAACTATCTGTTGAACAGCATTTCACTGTGTCATGGAGGTTTGTAGAGAGTTCACCATGGTTCCCAAGATGAGGCATATTCTTCCCTTTTGCCTCTCTGACCCGCTAAAACCAGTTCATGGGTGTAGCGGATTAATAAAGTATTTATTAGTTCTCTAACGTGAGTAGAATCTTTGGATTTCCATTTGGATACTAATATGGTTCCATACGTTAGGCATATGTGGGTTACCGGAGTTTGAATAATTTTTGGAAGATCTTCTATCCCCAGCAATAGAAGTAATAATTTGTCTTTAATGTGATAGCCTTGGGGGGCTAATCTTGATATTATATGTTTAACTTCTGTAATAGACAAGCAGGGCTCTGTACACTGAGGACAAGCATGGCTCTGTACACTGAGGACAAGCAGGGCTCTGTACACTGAGGACAAGCAGGGTTCTGTACACTGAGGACAAGCGGGGCTCTGTACACTAAGGACAAGCAGGGCTCTGTACACTGAGGACAAGCAGGGCTCTGTACACTGAGGACAAGCAGGGCTCTGTGCACTGAGGACAAGCAGTGCTCTGTACACTGAGGACAAGCAGGGCTCTGTACACTGAGGGCAAGCGGGGCTCTGTACACTGAGGACAAGCAGGGCTCTGTACACTGAGGACAAGCAGGGCTCTGTACACTGAGGACAAGCAGGGCTCTGTACACTGAGGACAAGCAGGGTTCTGTACACTGAGGACAAGCAGAGCTCTATACACTGAGGTCAAGCAGGGCTCTGTACAATGAAGACAAGCAGGGCTCTCTACACTGAGAACAAGCAGGGCTCTGTACATTGAGGACAAGCAGCACTCTGTGCATTGAGGACAAGTAGGGCTCTATGTATTGAGGACAAGCAGGGCTCTGTGCATTGAGGACAAGCAGGGCTCTTTGCACTAAGGACAAGCAGGGCTCTGTACACTGAGGACAAGCAGGGCTCTGTACACTGAGGAGAAGCAGGGCTCTATACACTGAGGACAAGCAGGGCTCTGTACACTGAGGACAAGAACACAGTATGTACAGTATACAGTGTACAGTAAGGAGACACACAGGCAATAGCTGCAGGGACCAGAGAGCATTTTTCACTAAAAAATATACACATTTTTAAACCAATGTATATTACAGATATTACTGTACATAAAATGTTACATTATCTACATTATATGAAAAAAATGTTGAAACGACACGTACACTTTAAAATAAAAAAAAACACAAAATGGTGTTCAATTATAAAAAGGTACATGCAAATGATCTCTCATTATGTAATTTCACAGAATGGATTATTGTCATCGTGCACATACAATCGGCATGAGGCCACAGACGTTCATCAGATACTGAATGCCAGTAGAGAAGGGGAGAAAGTGTGGGTTGGTGCTAATGGTGGTGGTCCATGCTTCACAAGGAGATGCGGCACGGACTGCATTTTTTCATTCCTATGGGCACTCAGTATATAATGATGAAGGTCTAAGGACCGAAACCCCATATGGATTATATTTGCATGGGTACCTTATAACAAACTATTTTGTGCAATCGCATAATGAAAAAAACAATAGTGTGCAGAATACCTCTTTAGAACTTTTTGGATTATTATTATTTTTTTCCTCTACACCAGTGCTGGGCATATTTTTATGGTAAAACTCACCAACTACCAAGATGTTGTGTAAGTGTGAATATTAAATAAGTTTGATACCTCATTCACTCCATCAGATGAATAATTTCAAAGTTCAATTTAAGTTTTTAGATTTCGCATGTATTCCTCTGTATAAGTCACTGTAGTGAAAGCAGCCAAATGCAAACTAAGGAAAAGAGGAGGAGCACTCCATAGTGTAGTATAGTCAGTACAAGATGAATAAACTACAGTGACCCCTCGACCTGCGATGGCCCCGACATACGATAATTTCAACATGCAATGTCCTCTCAGAGGCTATCGCATGTTGAAGGCAGCATCAACATACGATGCTTTTGTATGTCGGGGCCATCGCATAAACGGCTATCCGGCAGCGCTGACTGCTTCAGCTGCCACCACATAGCCCTTTACGGTGCCCCGTTTGGTCCGCTGACGATCACTTACCTGTCCTCAGGGCTCTGGCACGTCCTCTACAGGATCCCCTGCATCGTCAGCGCTCTCCATCAACGTCATCACGTCGCTGCGCATGCCGTCCCGTCATCCAATAGGAGCGGCATGCGTAGCGACGTGATGGCGGTGACGGAGAGCGCGGATGACGGAGAAGCAGAGGCCTTGCCGGAGCGTCGGGGACACCTCAGGGACGCGGCGACAGCGATGGACGGCGACATCCCGGGCAGCGGTGACGAGCGGTGACGGTCCGGAGCGGCAGGGACAGGTGAGTACAACTTCCTCTAACAGTGGTCTACAACCTGCGGACCTCCTGATGTTGCAAAACTACAGCACCCAGCATGCCCGGACAGCCAACGGCTGTTCGGGCATGCTGGGTGTTGTAGTTTTGCAACATCTGGAGGTCCACAGGTTGTAGACCACTGTCCTTTACTTTACATTGCACGGATCCCTCAACATTTGATTGTTTCAACAAACGATGGTCCGTTTGGAACGGATTACCATCGTATGTTGAGGGACCACTGTATTCAGATGATGGATCCGCTTACCCCAAATAGTTGTGTACCCCACACATAACAATGGAAGAGCGTGTGTAAATGTGAGCTGTCATTCTGCAGCCCTTCTATCCAGCAGAAATGGAATCATATATGGACTCGCTTCAGAACCCAGTAGATATTCAGTTCCAGGAATATCTAATGTTTCCTGAAGCAAGTCCGTATATGATATACAAATGTTGGGGGTTATCCAGGAATCGAAATACAGAGATCATTTCTTTGAAAGACCGCTCCCTGTCTGTCTCCAGATTGGGTGTGGTTTTGCAGCTCAGTTCCATTAAAATGAATGGAGCCAAGTTGTAACACCACACCCAACCTGGAGACAGACAGGGAGCAGTCTTTGTTTTTCGATGCCTGGATAACCCCTTTAAGTGGCATTTTGCACAAGTTCCCAAGCTTGCATAATAAATGATATGTGTGTGATATAAATCCTCCGCATTCCTTTTCATTAGATGGACGAATAGATATAATATAAATATTTTAGTCGTCCCTTAAACACAGGAATCTGTCTCTCCTTTCCAACACTCTCTAAATTAAAGCTTGAGCACAGCAGAGAGAACACCAGCTGAGCAAATGAACAAGCCACTATGATGGGAGCAGAGGGATTTCTCCAAGAGAAAATGTGATAAGTGATTTTATTATTTTTTATGCTGTGTTTTATATTACTCTTTGGTTTGTAATAAATAATACTACCTTAGACTCTGTGTGCTCTTTTATTACCGAATCCCCGCATTTTAATGAAATCACAGCACAGCAAAAGAAAGACACTTTTGTTAAGCAGAAGAGGTGTAAAATGCATGCTGCAAGCAGTTTATGGTTAGAAAATGTTTTTAGAAGTCGAAGCCTGCCTAATATGTATAATGCAAGACGAGCAAAGCAAATTATCCTGGTTTTAGCACAAAGTACCTAGGGCTTCCAGATTCTAGGCTGGAATATGAAGCCGCATAAAGAAGCATGTAAATCTTGGCAGTTGGGAAGACAATATGTGAGTCCCCATATTTCACTTTGATAATGCACTGTGTAAGGGATTCTGATGGTAGCCTGTTAGGCACAGCCATTACAGTGGGCATAATACTATATCTTATACTACAATGGTTAGCAAAGCGCTGAGAAGGAAGACAAGAACTGAGAAGGAAGATTTCTTTTTTTTTTTTACATTTTACTATATGTATGTTAAAGTCCTTGTATGGTAGAAAAAATGAATGCACTCACCACACCAGAATAGTAGCTTGTCAAAAACGACTGGAAGAAGTGTCCAAGTGACGGGAAACAGCCTGTTGTCTGAATCCTCCCCTGCACGAGCACCCGTTATCCCGTCTGTTTACCAGCTTGTAGAGATTGAAGCATGACACTTCTTGAATAAAGAACAGAGCCGATTTTGACAAGCTACTATTCCAGTGTGGTGAGTGCATTCATTTTTTCTACCATACAAGGACTTTACAATTATGACTTGCTGTCAGTGAATAGCACCCCACACCGCACCTGTATTTTCCTAATTGCTCCCTGACCAAACAGGCTAGCAGTGCCTAGTGCATTCTTTTCTCCAATTACTTATATATGTATGTTAACATGGTTAAGATTTGATGAGGATTTTGATGCAGATTCACTAGCATTAAAGGCTTTGTATGAATAGAAAGCAGGAATGGCACTCACCGCACGCTTCAATTTCCTTCCTTTATTCCAAAAAAGTGCAGGTTATAAAAACGGCATTGTTCACCTGGCAAGGTGCAGACGCCAGCTTGTGTGCTCACAGGTTACAATTGTTTCGCTCAACTGAGCTTCAATAGACCCTCCTACTAGAATTAAAGGGGTACTCCGCTTGAAAACATTTTTTTTTTTTTTTTTTTTTAATCAACTGGTGCCAGAAAGTTAAACAGATTTGTAAATTACTCCTGTTTAATAATCTTAATCCTTCCAGTACTTATCAACTGCTGTATGCTCCACAGGAAGTTATTTTCTTTTTTAATTTTCTTTCTTTCTGACCACAGTGCTCTCTGCTGACACCTCTGTCCATTTTAGGGACTGTCCAGAGTAGGAGCAAATCCCCATAGCATGGCTGTGACATTAAGAGCAGGGCATGATCTTGACATTATGAGCCTCCGCCACACATCGCCAGTCATCCGGCATGGAGGGAAGTTTGCTCCATGTATCAGATGTCTGGGGTGCTGCAGCCAAGATCCTTTGGATAGGGGATAAGATGACTAGGGGCAGAGTACCTTTTTAAGGCCAGTAAAATCCTATTTGTTGTGGGTAGGCACCTACAATAGGCTTGTAAAGCTGCACACATAGTGCACAATGGATTCACATGACAATTCTAGGCATACCAGTATTGATAAATCAGGTTGCTTTATACTTGTGATTCCTCTGAAAGTTGGACCAACAGTCGGAGGCCCAATGTCTGCTATGCCTCACCCCAACTACATCACTGTGTTCTTTTGTACACATCGCTTGCCTACCTGTGGCAGCCCTGTGAGCTTCTTCTGCACTTGCCGACTGTCAGTCACCAGCAGACATAGAACGAGAGAGGCAGTGCAGCCTTTTCAACTGTTGCCCGACTCCGGGAGGACTTACAAAGGCACTATTTGTAAGTATAAGCAGTCTAATTTAACTATACATGTATGCCAAGAATAGGCTTGTGAAACAACTCTACAAGCCTATTCTAGGTGGAAGTTGTACTTTAAATGAATTGAAATGTGTAATAGACTATATTGGTCATCTGTCTTACAGGGTTATTCCCCTTACATTTATTCATGGATATGCCATAAATGTCTGATAGATGTGTGTCTCACCTCTGAGACCCGCATTTATCTTGAGGCCTCCCCTTCCTCCTAGTTGTGGCTGAGAGAAGTGATCGGACAGTGGAAAAAGATTTAGGGACTGGTTTATACATTTTACTATTTATTTTAACAAACAGTGTAGCCCCACAAGCTATGTTGTTTCTGAGGCATAGCAATGCTATGCTGTTTGTGCAACTCCCATCATCCTCTACATGAGTTACTGTATATAAACTGCGTAAAGCAGCCTATTTGACAGTATTCTGCTTCCCAACCACCTGTGGGAGCCATGAGCAGTCCGGAAGGGCTTGGGGGGAGCCTTGATCTGAAAATATGTGTGGGTTTGAGGTGGGACTGGCATCTGTCACACATTTCTGGCATTTTCTATGTATATTCCATAAATATCTAGACAGAACATCCCCTTAAATTCACTGTGTTGCATGAAAGTATTATATGGTGTTTTATTGATCTGTTTCCCATAGACCTTTATAAATACTTGTTAAAAGCCCAAAATGAAGTTAGCAGTTGACCAGTTTTACACCCAGGATCCCAGGCTCATTGACAACAGGGGTAACCCCTGAGCTGCCTGTAATAATAGATAGAGGGCATTGGATCAATCTTACATATATAACAAGACCAACCAGAATGTGAACAGCTTGAAGGGGTACTCCACCCTAGACATCTTATCCCCTATCGCCGCTGGCGAAACCTGCAATCTTGGCTGCGGAACCCCAGGAATCTGGTGCACGGAGCAAACTTTTCTCCATGTCGGATGACTGGCAATGCGGGGCGGAGACTCGTGACATCACGGCCACACCCCACTCTTGATGTCACAGCCATGCCCCCTCAACGCAAGTCTATGGGAGGGGGTGTGGTTGCCGTGGCCATGACGTCACAAGCCTCCGGTGCTGCACTTGACATTCTAAACAAACGGATAAGGGATAAGATGTCTAGGGGCGGAGTACCCCTTTAAAATCACAGATCCTTCATGAATACGGAAAACCTTTTTATTGAAAAGTTGGTATTAAAATGCATAAAAATATTTTCTGATCTTCAAACACAGGTGCCTCCTGTTTTATCTTCACTGTTGGTTTTTCAGGAATTATCCAATTAAGATATAATTGAACAATTAACCCTGCATCAGTTATAAGTGAGTCAGTGAACTACAAAGTAATGAACTGCCGAGGTCTGAACCCCGACCAATCAGATCTGACTTACTTTCCATTCGGTACTAGAGCCCCATGCGATGCCTGAGAGAAGGGCCTTAAGTACTTTCTTAATTACATTTAGGTTAAATCATAATTCAGTTGTGTATTACCCTCCGCTGTGAAAGCAGAAAAACAACATTAGAACGAATTGCTGTTTTGAGTACAAATTAATGGAAAAACAGGGTCATGTTAATTATGTGCATAAAAATATTTCCATTCAGACATGGCTAAATAATATTCGAGACCTACCGTAGCAGGTAGTGATCTTAAGACGTTTAGAAATAAACCGGAAAGTAATTGGGTAATTGAGTGTTATTGAACGCCTACCTATGTAAATAATCACAGAGACGGCATGGTTGCTTCTTGTATTACACGAACAATGCAATTATCAAGTGTTGCAGATTGTAATTTCCTTCAAAATGACCAAAAAAATGACATATAAAAAGTCGTAAAGAGGTGCTGAAAACTGCAGGATCACTTTCTATGGCGTTTGGGTGAACGGTGACAGTCACATAATAAATATGTGTGTGTGCATTGACATGTTCATTCCACACTCCAAAAAATATAGTGATACTTATATGTTGCTGGGTGCTTGAGCCGATAACCCCTTTAAAGGAGTACTCCGGTGGAAAACTTTTTTTTTTTTAAAATCAACTATTGCCAGAAAGTTAAACAGATTTGTAAATCACATCTATTTAAAAATATTAATCCTTCCAGTAGTTATTAGCTGCTGAATACTACAGAGGAAATTCTTTTATTTTTGGAACACAGAGCTGTCTGCTGACATAACGAGCACAGTGCTCCCTGCTGACATCTCTGTCCATTTTAAGAACTGTCCAGAGTAGGAGAAAATCCCCATAGCAAACATCTGCTGCTCTAGACTGTTCCTAAAATGGACAGAGGTGTCAGCAGAGAGCACTGTCCTCATGATGTCAGCAGAGAGCACTGTGTTCCAAAAAGAAAATAATTTCCTCTGTAGTGTTCAGCAGCTAATAAGTACTGGAAGGATTAAGATTTTTTAATAGAAGTAATTTACAAATCTGTTTAACTTTCTGGCCCCAGTTAATAAAAAATAAAAAATAAAAGTTTCCCTTTAAGTACCCCTTTTAAGTTTAAAGTTCAAATGAGGACAGGAACCAAAGTATTAAGCTTATCTGTCAGTGCTGCAGAATATGCTGATGCTATATAAATAAATATATTATTTATTACAATGCAAACTACCAGTTATCAATTCTGGAGTGCCGCTCCAAAGACAACAAATAAAGAGCTTGACGCACATGTGCAGGCCGATTCTTTCATTTCTAGGGACATTTTTCTAAAAAGCAGAGGACCCAGCAGTTGAACCCTCATGATCTCCTAGTTATTCACTATCCTATGGATAAGTCATACTGGATACAAGCCCAAAGCCACTCTCCCTGACGAAGCTGGACATAGTGAAATGTGTGTTGGGCTCTGGTGTATCTAGTCTGGTATTGAACATTGCATTTATTTGATGTGTTTGTACATGGATTTACATTTTTGGCATATTTTACTTTTTATTGTATCATTGGCTGTGCATGTAATACTTCTTCTAGGTTGCATACCCAGGTATAGCAATCTCCATGTTTTTTTTTCAAGTTTATTTATTTCCTGGGACACATGTTTTATGGGTGTAGTCTATTCAGCCATTTGACATGCTTTTTTATGTATTTTTTATGATGTACTAATAAAGAGACTGTATATTTTCTAATTAAATTGTGTTCTGGGCTATTTCTTTGGAGGTAAGTATTTATAAATGTGAGACATAGGATAGATAACTGATTGGCAAATATATGATTATATCGTACGTCTCTCTCTCTTGCTCTCTAATATATATATGTATATATATATATATATATATATATATATATATATATATATATATATATACTTTTCTCCTCCACTGATTTTATACTTCTGTATAAAATGCTGATGCTTTTTTTTCTCTTCTTTTGTGGATTTCCTTAGCATTGAACTCTAAGTCAGCCTTGAACGCTTGCGTTTGTGAATGACTACAGCATTCCAGAACAATAGCCCAGTGCTATAAAAATGCAGGGAATATTGTACATTAAGTAAGCCATGTCTGGCATTGTGCTGTACGAGATGATAAGCTATAAAAATGGAACTTTAAACATACTTTCTAAGTCTGGGCCAATTTGTGTTATGCTTGATAAAACATTGTATTATCCCTAAAACATTTGGTGAACAGTCTTTTGCATCATAATGTAAAGTGAAGAAAGAGAAATGGATGTTAGACAAAAAAGTCTATGAACAAGTGTTATAATGTACTGACATCTCCTTACGCATAATGTACTGTACATACTATTATAATATGAACTCTGAAATTATGAACTGCTAAAGTTAGAGGGAAACTGACAGCAGGGTCATTCACACTATTCTGAATATACAGAAGATAGATAGTGGTAGATAGTGCGGCTGACCCTGTTTCTAACCCTGTATCAGGAGATATTTGTCTTGTTGCTAAGGCAGGAACTTCTTCTTAACTTCAATGGAGGAGGCTGTTGCTGTATGAGGAATGCTTTCTCCCGACCACTGCCTTTTTGGACCTGCTGAGGAAGAGGGGTAAATATTAATGAAAGGGCGGAGTCATCTGCAGAAGAAGGTGGGGTTATCACCAGAGTGGGCGGGATAAAGCATTGCTCATACAGCAGCAGCTGCCTCCCAGTGCAGTTAAAAAATCCTATAGAAGCATTTAAAAAGAGGGTCCCCAGCACTATCTACCCGTACATTCAGGTTAGTATGGGTGACCCTGCTGTTAGTTTCCCTTTAATGCATATGCATACACCCAACCATATTCTACCAGTGTACAGTATATGATGAAACCCTCTACACTGAGGACTATTTCCAGTATCTAAAGTGATGTCCAATGTATTTCTGAGCTTCAGACTGACTTCCCCTGCCCTTCAGCTGCTGATTGACTGATATCTTCCTATGTACAGTGTAATGAAGAAAAGTCAGTAAGTAGTGGTTGGGCTAGGGTAACCTACATCTCATGAATACATCAGACCCCTGCCTCACAACACTGGCTTCATGCCACAATGAATAAACTATAAGTTCTCCAAAACTACTTCCTAGATACACATCAGTGAGCAACCGCTGATATCTGTGTCTGTCACTACTTTATTTTATAGGTTGGCGTACATGGGCTGGTTTGTTTCTTTTAAGGAGTGATCATGAATTTGATAATGATTCCTTTGCAGGTTATACACCAAAATCGGAGGAAAGGAATAAGCACGCCATAGAACAGTATTGTTTGTACCCAAAGCATGAGTTTAATATATACATTTTCTGCTCACCCTGGGTGTTTGTGTAGGCACATACCCAACAATGGAAAAGGTATACAAGGTAGATCGTTTGCTGCCCTCCGGAATAGGTACGGCAATTAGATTTTTTGGCTTCAAGAGAACCGGTTCCCGGCGCTGAACGACCAGACAGGTGGATAGATTCAAGGTAAGTTTACTGACCAGAATGAAACACGTTGCATTCTGGTCAATAAACGTACCTTGAATCTATCAACCTGTCTGGTCATTCAGCGCCGGGAATCGGGTTCTCTTGAAGCCAAAATGCAACAAAATTGGCCTTAAAGGGAACCGGAGCTCTGATAACTTGCGATTCATGCAGTATGAAAGCGATGACAGGTCCCCTCTATTTCCACCAACATTTGGTCTCTAGTGCATATGAAATGGGTTTTTGTAACCTTCATTCACATAAACTGGAAAAAAAAAATTGCCCACAATGAGGGAAATAAATTTAACAAGAAAGTGCACCATGCTACTTGTTTTCATCGATTCTGCATAGAAAAGTTGGCAGATAATGAATTGAATGGGGATAATCCTCATTAAACTTCTCATCTGTGGCAGAAATTTTTGAAAATTGGACAAGTGTGAACATACATTTAGTGGTAGATCAGTAATATCTGTATCTGTAAATTAAAAAAGCAAACCAATAATAATGTTCTTTATGTATTGACAACGCTTATACCCATTAATATAGATGTGTACTTTCAATGCTCCTTTCCTCCCAAAAATGAATGCCTTTTTGTGCCTCAATGGTGTCCCTATTGAGTTTCTATATCTGTGGGGGTCACCGTCAACCAGTCTGACCTATTTATTCTAGCCTATAAATTTGCATACTACAAAAATGTTGTCTTAAAGGGGTACTCCACCCCTCGACATCTTATCCCCTATCCAAAGGATAGGGGATAAGATGTCTGATCGCCAGGGTCCGGTCGCTGGGGACCCCCGCAATATAGCAAGCAGCACCCACCTGTAACTGCTTTCGGAAGTGCTGGAGGTTCTCTGGCTCTCTGGGGCCGTCACGCCCCCTCCCATAGACTTACATTGAGGGGACGGGGTGTGACATCACATGGGGGCGATGTTGTGACGTCACGACCTTCCGTCCCCGTGGTCAGGAGGAATTAACCAGAGAACCTCCAGCGCTTCCGGAAGTAGTTACAGGTGGGTGCTGCTTGCTATATTGCGGTGGTCCTCAGTGGTGGGACCCCAGCGATCTGACATCTTATCCCCTATCCTTTGGATAGGGGATAAGATGTCTAGGGGCGGAGTATCCCTTTAAGACAAAATTTTGGTATTATGCAAATTTATAGGCTAGAAGAAATAGGTCAGACTGGTTGATGGTGACCCCCACAGATATAGAAACTCAATAGGGACACCATTGAGGCACAAAAAGGCATTCAATAGGGACACCATTGAGGCACGCCCCCTCCCATAGACTTGCATTGATGGGGCAGGGCGTGGTGTCACATGGGGGTGGAGTCGTGACGTCACGATCTTCCGTCCCCGTGGTCTGGAGGAATTAGCCAGAGAACCTCCAGTGCTTCTGGAAGCAGTTTCAGGTGGGTGTTGCTTGCTATATTGCGGGGGTCCCCAGTGGCGGGACCCCAGCGATCTGACATCTTATCCCCTATCCTTTGGATAGAGGATAAGATGTCTAGGGGCAGAGTACCCCTTTAAGTTTTACTGGTTAAAGTGATATGCAGTTTTGGCCAGGGGGATGGGCTATGGGGTATAACTGAGTGGCACCATGCTGGAAGGAACATGTAGTGCATTCAGAAGCTAGTAAAGAATGTGGTTTCAAGATGGCTGCCGATAGAGACAATCAATGCCACAGTAGGAAGAAGGACTGATCTAACGGTGGAAACAATCTAGCAGTTTTAGTATTCTACCAGGATACCACAAGGCTTCTTTATTGAATCTTTAGTAACTACCGACATCTGGGAAATATGGTAAACTTGAAATCACTATTTGGTTACATCAATGCTGTTATTTTTCACCTCTAAGATAAAGCTTCCTGCAGTTTGTGCCTCACTTGATAGCTGCATTTATATATTACTGCGCCACAGAAAAAGACAGGGTAAATTAGTCATCACATACAATTAAAATTATGAAATTGGGTCTTACAGCAAGTTGCCACTTAAGGGAAAGACAAATTACTGTAATTTGTTATGTGTGTTGGGCACCAAGCTAACTGCAGATCTAACAAGCAGGTTATGAGATTGATGATCACAGATACGGGGTATAATGACATACGTTGCTAAGATCTGCGTACCTACTCTATGCATCCAGCTTCTGGAGAATGCGGAATCCAACATCAAGCATATGTTACAAATCTGCCTAATTAGGTCTTTGCATACATTTTATATTATTTGCTTTTACATCTACTATATATGGCAGCTATTTGTCAAAGTCTTTGCATGGAAAACTAAACTAAATTCCAAAGCAGCATCAGGCTTATAAGACATTCAGAGGAGCTGGAGTATTGCAGGTTTACTTCCTATAACTGCAAGGGATTGGGACGTATAGGAAATAGTATATGCAGAATATTTGACATTGAGATTGAGTGACTGCCCTAGTCCCTTATCTGACTACAATGGTGAAAGCAGAAAGACTTAGTATTGCCCCCTCTACAGTAGAAGTATCACTGGGACATTGGGAAACAACAATCTTGTTAATAGGATATCTGATATATGATCACTAATTTTCGCCATTCTTGTATAGAATACTCTAACGTTGTATCTTTATTCAGTCATACACCCATTCCATTGTGGCTGTTATATCTTCCGCTCTCTACTCCAGTGTTGTTCTTCTGGTGAGGGTTCTTCATGGCAAGAATAAACAACAACACAGGAGCAGAAACTGAAATATATGACTGCTGCAGCAGCAGGGGAACAGAAAATATCTTACCAGTCGTAATCAACTGGTGCCAGAAAGTTAAACAGATTTGTAAATTGCTTCTATTAAAAAAATCTTTACCCTTCCAGTACTTATTAGCAGCTATATTCTACAGAGGAAATTCTATTCTTTTGAATTTCTTTTTTTGTCTTGTCCACAGTGCTCTCTGCTGACAACTGATGCCCGTATACATATGCTGCTCTCTACAGTTCCTGACACGGACAGAGGTGTCAGCAGAGAGCACTGTGGACAAGACAAAAAAGAAATTCAAAAATAATCGAATTTCTACTGTAGCATACAGCTGCTCATAAGTACTGGAAGGGTAAAGATTTTTTGATAGAAGTAATTTACAAATCTGTTTAACTTTCTGGCACCAGTTAATATAAATAAAAAAGTTTTCCACAGAAGTACCCCTTTAAAACGGTACTCCGCCCCTAGACATCTTATCCCCTATCCAAAGGATAGGGGATAAGATGTCAGATTGCGGGGGTCCCGCCACTGGGGACCCCCGGGATCTACCATGCAGCACCCACCTTAGCAGTTTCCGGAACCGCTGGCGGTCCTCAGGCTGAGTCCATCTCGACCACGAGGACAGAGCATAGTGACGTCACGGCTCCGCCCCGTGTGATGTCACGTTCCGCCCGATCAATCCAAGTCTATTGAAGGGGCCGTCACGCCCCCTCCCATAGGCTTGCATTGAGGGGGCGGAGCGTGATGTCACACTGGGGTGGTGCCGTGATGTCACTATGCTCCGTGCCCATGATCGCCAGTAATCAGACCCGGAGCGAACACACTCCGGGGACTGATTCTAACGGGGTGCGGCATGGAAGATCACGGGGGTCCCCAGCGGCGGGACCGCCGCAATCAGGCATCTTATCCCCTATCCTTTGGATGGGGGATAAGATGTCTTAGCGCCGGAGTACCCCTTTAACTGCTGCAGTGTGTGTTAACAACTAAAAGGGTATTGAACTGCTCAATTATTACTCTGCAGGTGTTAATAATAGTTATTCTTAAGCCTAAAAACATTGGATATAACAAGATATAAAAAATACAGTAAATTGTCTTAGATGATCATTTTCCTTTAAGTAAATCAATAAGGAGCTTTGTTAAAAAGAAGGTAAATAGTGCAAGTACTTGTTACATTTCCCATAGATTACAATTGATCTGAAACCGGCACTATGGGAAATGTACTATATGGCCATATCAAGTGTTGTTCCTTGTACCCAGCACATACATCTTTAGATTGCTTATTATTTAATTGGTGTATTACATTTAACAATAATACACAAGGTAATAATAGAATCCTCAGTAGCTATGCAGTTTGTGGCAATAGGATTTTTAAAGCCGTCTTTCATGCAATAAAGAGATAGAAGAAAGTTTGGGCTGAAAGATAGACAGCATAGCAGGTCACCAACCTTTATATGAACAGGCTTTGATATGACAGCAAGGGGAAGAAAATACAATCTTTCTTTCCGCTATCAATATCCCAGCCTGATGTGTCACAGTAGACAGCGTCAACATTCAACAAGGTAAATAATCTTTGGACACGATAGAAATGCAAATTTTTTTCTGTTGTAAAATATAATAACAAAACAATCTTCCATGTCTCCTTTTTGTCAAAGCATAACATTGCTTTACTATTGATTTATATTCTGTTTTAAATATTTACAAAAGACTATCATTATCCATGTACACTACATTGACAAACGTATTAGTCCTTACCTCTAAATTGTTGAATTCTGGTGTTTTGTTTAGTTCCATTGCCCAAGTAAATAAAATCCAGTCCCTACTAATGCAGGTTTGCCTAGACCAGGGGTCAGCAACCCGCGGCTCCAGAGCCGCATGCGGCTCTTTTACTCCTTTACCGCGGCTCCGCGAGTCTGTCCCGGGTCCCGGTCACCCTCATTCCGGGACAATGCAGTGTCCCGGAATTATCTGAGCCCGTGAGCCGCCGTCACAGCGTCGTTGGTTTACTTACCTGCCCTGGTGCCATCGGAGCGGAGTCTCTTCTTCCGGGGCCACGTGAATCCTCACTGTCATGTGACAATGTAACGTCACATGACAGTGACGTCACCGGCCTGCGCCTCAGTCGAGGAGTGCCGCCGGGAGAGGAAGACGCCACGCGAGGAGCTGGTGAGTATTGACAGCGGGGCGTTAACCCCTCACCCTGCGGCAGCGTTAATGCTGCCGCGGGGTGAGGAGTTAACGCTACCGATGCCATGGGGTGAGGGGTAACTTAACCCCCTCACCCCATGGCAGCGGCAGCGTTATCGCTGCCGTGGGGTGAGAGGTTAACGCTGCCGCTGCCATGGGGTGAGGGGTAACTTAACCCCTCTCCCCATGGCAGCAGCAGTGTTATCGCTGCTGATGGGTGAGAGGCTAACGCTGCCATGGGGTGAGGGGTTAAGTTACCGTAGCATCATTAACCCCACTCTCCCCAGTGCATTAACCCCCTCTCCCCAGCCCACCCCAGGCCTGGGGTGGCCAGGCCTGGGCCCGAAAAAAGCCCACCCCAGGTCTGGGCCCAAAAAAAGCCCACCCCAGCAAAAATATATTTTACATTGTTAAGTGAAATTGACAGCTGATTGCACGATCCTGTATATATAGCATTAAGGTAAGAAACAATATATGCAGTGTTATATTTGTTTTAAATGTCACAATGGTTTTGCGTCTCCCAGTTTTTTTTTGTTTTTTTTCGGAAACGGGTCCAAGGGGCTCTTTTTGTCTTAAAGGTTGCAGACCCCTGGCCTAGACAAACAGTTGTGAAGGAATTGGTCATTCTAAAGAGCTCATTAAATTCCAATGTGGTACAGTATTAGGATAGCAGTGATGCAACAAGTCTTCTCCTGAGATGTCTTACTTTCTAGATCTATCTACCTGGTCAACTATGAGTGGTATAGAAGAGTTGAAGTATTTAGGAACCAGAAAAACTTGTGAAGTTACCAAGTGCTAAGTCACATAGCGAATAAAAGTCACCACTGCTCTGCTGACCGCATTCAATTATGAATAAAACATGGCTTGGGTTCCTATGGCCAAGTAGCTGCAAGCAAGCTTACTTGACCAAGCACAATGACATGCGTCGGACAGTGTAAAGCATGCCACCGGAAGCAGTGGAAATGTGCTTAGTGGAGTGATGAATAACATTTCTCTGAAAGTCTAATGGACATGTCTGGGTTTGGTGAATGTCAGGAGAATGTTACCATGCCTGATTGCATTGTGCCTACTGTATAGTTTGGTGGAGGAGGAATCATTTTATCAGGTTGTCTTTCAGGATTTGGACAAAGACCTTTAGTTCCAGAGAAGAGAAATCTTAGTTCCCTTCACTGGAATTATTTAAAAGACATTGGCCCTCATTTACTAAAGGAGAACCGATGGTTTTTCTTGGTTATTGCGCCCAAAATTTGGTCGCATCCCCCGTGCGACCAAATTTGCGCCCAAAATTTAGGCGCACAACCTACATTTTCAAAAACACTCGGAGAGTTTAATTTAACCTACAAAATGGGTGTGGTTTACTCAAAAATGGGCGTTAACACGACAAAATGGAAAAATCCCTCGGAGTAATTGTGAAATCACTCTGAAAAACCGACAGCCCAGGGGTCGAGTGAAAATGGAAAAATGAAGTGTTTTTGAGGAAGGGACAGCTGACCATTGTGGTTCATGATTAAATTACTTGTTTTATACTTTAAAAGCATTTTTAACCCCTCAACGCTTTTATGATTAAATTATGTAATAGATTTTTTAAATTTATATATATATATATATATTTTTTAAATATATATATTTTCAAAAACTTTTGGGTTGTTAACCCATTAACAATCATGAATGTAAAGTTACATCCTTGTGCAGAATAACTTTATTTATTTGGTTACATTTTTATTTTTCCAGTGCAACACTTTTTATTCCCGTGCGACAGAATTTAATATCGTGGGACACAAAAAAAACCGACACATGCGACAGATTAGTAAATCACAAGGAAAAAAAAGACGAGTACACTGAAAAAAAAACCTAACCAACACTCCAGTCTTTGTAAATGAGGGCCATTGTGGACAGTTGTATGTTTCTAACTTTGGGGAAGTCCCTTCTCTGTTCCAGCATGGCTGTGCCCCAGTTCAGAAAGCAAGGTCCATGGAAACGTGAGGTTGGTGTTGAAGAACTTGGCTAGTTCGTACAGAGCCCTGTCCTCTATAACATCAAACACCTTTGGATTGAACTGGAATGGAGTTTGTGAGCCAGGACCTCTGGTCCTACATATGTACAGTGATCCCTCCGGTCGGCTGCATTTTCAGCTATATGCGGTTTCCTGACTGCAGGCAAAAACGTGGTCGACCGTGTTTTTGCCTATGGTCGGGAAACCGCATACGGCCGAAAACGCAGCCGACCGGAGGCTGCGGTTCACTCCTTTCGGCTCATAGACATGCATTAAATACGGTTCCCCTATACGGCTGAGTGCGGGTGCCGCGATTAAGCCCCGCCCCCCTCCCAGCCGTGTACGGGAACCGTAGTTACAAAACGTGGTGTGAACCCAGCCTAACATGGCTTCTGTTGTTTAATATGCCATTCACCCCATAAATGTAGACAATTGATATACAGTATCATGTAAAAGATAGAAGTGGAATTTCACAGCTATTTTATCAATAACATCATGTGAAGCTTTTACTATGGTTTAATGAAAAAAGGGGAGCAGGTGCAAAATAAATGTCCTATAAAAGACAGTAAAGTGACACTTAGGTAAAGGATGGAAAGGTTCTTGCTTTAGTGTTAGTTTTTAAGGGACGAAAGAAACATTTTAGACATTTCAGCATTAACCCCTTAACATAAATGGACATGCATTCACATCCATTTGCCGCTCCCGAGGTATGACGCGCGCTCAGCAGGAGAGCAACCAGGACCCACAGCTAATGTTTTGTAGAAAACACTTTCCACAAGTCTCCTCATTACGATCCCATGCAATTAAAGTTACCATCTATGTATAGATAACACAAGATCCACCATTCATAATTGGTGATGGTCACAGCTAGCCCCTACATACACATTGATCTCTCTGCACAGGTTACAGAGTATCTGTAGAAAATTATCCCATAGAAATCAATTTGCCTCCTTCACACTTTTGTTTCCTATAATCCATAGAGTTGCTTTAAACAATATCTCTAAATACTGTAAGCAGAGTAGAGCAGCAGCTTAGGCAGCATGGCTGCCCCTATAATAGTGTGCAAGAAATAAATAAAATGATTATAAGAAAAAATACATGTAAAAAAATATCTAGGTGACGCATTCATTTGGAAACATTTATATGCGTCAAAAGTTCTGACCTTCATATAAGACTTTTATAAAATATATTAAAATAAAACGCATTGGGGAGAACCAGCGCCCTCTGTGAACCTTTGCAGTAAATGTTACTTTGAAAATCCCATGCATAGACATATAAGTTAAAGTAAGGTTTAAAAGCTCACAAAGGTGACGGAGCATTTTGCAATCACTATGTCTCTCTTGCAAGCTAATATTTTCTTTCTGGCATCCAGGGAAACAAAATACAGATAATGTCGATGTTTGGGTCATGATCTCTAGAAGAAGAAAAAAATCTGGAACAGAACATCTTTCTTTTCCAGTAAATAAATAGATGAAATAACTTCATTTGTTGTCTATACTTTGAACTTAGGAAATAAATTTGACTTGTATATTTTAACATGGAGCCCAGTGTAATGACTTTTATTGCTGTCCCGGAGGAAAGGTTCTCATCTTGTCTAAGCTTAGAAAGGCTAATTGAGTTAGAAAACCTAACTGTGTAAATTTGTTGAGGATTAATAAATGCATTAGGTGTTTTAGAGGGCCATTTACTTGGGTTGGTATAATGATTCCTAATGGAAGGCATAGTGTTGTAAATTACTCCCCACATCATTGCCTCTTACACCTTTTGGCATTTTTCTATAGCTATAATAAAAACATTGATTTTACATTTTAAAAGAAAATGTTGGATTTAAAGAATAAATTAATGTAATAAATGTGGTTGCACTTTCTCATCTAGAACCAACAAATTCTGTTGCATAGTACACAGGCTCTTTATTCATATAAGGGCTTGTTCACATCAAAGCTCCATTCGCAGAATCTGTTGACGGAAGTTGATTGGAGAAAAAAACCCACTACTGGTCTCAGTTTTTTCTTCACTCAACTTCTGTGAGACAACAGATGGACCCCATTCAAAGTCATCAGGACCCATCAGAACTCCTGTTTTTGCATCAGTGAAGGAGCTCCGAATGCAGATGTGAACTTAGGCCTTGTCCTTGTTCCCATTAAGGTACGCTTTTCCCAATCTCTCACATATAGAGTAATTGCCCAGGAACAAGAGTAGGCCTGTTTATAGAAGAAATCAGCAATGTTTCTCTAATTTCATAGCACCTTTTAAGCTTTCGGCATGTTTTTGGCGTGTGGAAAGAAACTCATGCATACACAGGGAGAGCATACAAACTCCATATTGTTTCTGTTCAGAGTTTAACCCAGTGCAGTAGCACTAAAAAGTTCTAACTTTTAACTTGCTGAGTAAAAAATGGTGTTCTGATGCTGTTTTTTGATGCAAATAAGTCCAATACTGTTACGCCGAGCGCTCCGGGTCCCTGCTCCTCCCCGGAGTGCTCACAGCGTTCTCCTGTTCGCAGCGCCCCGGTCAGACCCGCTGACCGGGTGCGCTGCGATAATGTTCCCAGCCGGGATGCGATTCGCAATGCGGGACGCACCCGCTCGCGGTGCGCATCCCGACCCACTAACCAGACTCGCTCCCCGTCTGTGCTGCCCCGGCGTGCGCGGCCCTGCTCCCTAGGGCGCGCGCGCGCCGGGTCTTTGTGATTTAAAGGGCCGGTGCGCCACTGATTGGCGCATGGGTTTTAATTAGTGTCTTCACCTGTGCACTTCCCTATATTACCTCACTTCCCCTGCACTTCCTTGCCGGATCTTGTTGCCATTGTGCCAGTGAAAGCGTTCCTTGTGTGTTCCTAGCCTGTGTTCCAGACCTCCTTGCCGTTGCCCCTGACTACGATCCTTGCTGCCTGCCCTGACCTTCTGCTACGTTCGACCCTGCTCTTGTCTAATCCCTTGTACCGCGCATATCTCAGCAGTCAGAGAGGTTGAGCCGTTGCCGGTGGATACGACCTGGTTGCTACCGCCGCTGCAAGTCCATCCCGCTTTGCGGCGGGCTCTGGTGAAAACCAGTAGCAACTTAGAACCGGTCCACCGACACGGTCCACGCCAATCCCTCTCTGACACAGAGGATCCACCTCCAGCCTGCCGAATCCTGACAAATACATTACCAAATATTAAATCAAAATACATTACAAATATACCACAAGCTCATTAATAATATTGGATATATCCCAAATTAGGAAAAAAGCCTAGAACGCTTAGTATAATTAAAAATGGTTGGTAGCATACAGCAGGTCAGAGCAAAGATCTTCTAAAAAGAAGAAAATTTTTCTCAGTCCATTTATGTATTAGAGGGTCAGCTGTTTGGTTGCATATAATACAACACTGGCTCTGGACACTTTATATTCTTTTGCTTTTTTTTGTGTAAATTATTAAACTTTCTAAATAGTCTTTATTAAAAAGTTGATATAATTTCCTGTTGTAGAGGTTATGTAACTACTTCATAAAGCTGGTTGTTCTGTTGTTTGTGTTGTAGATCAAACAGAAAACTGCTCTTCTCTCAGTGTTAAGGATAACTGCAGGGAAAGGGAGGAGGTTCTACATGGCAAAGGTTGGAGAGGGAGAAAGCGTCTAAGTTATCAGGAAGGGTAGGTCACACAGATGTATTATGTTAGAGTGGTAATAGGAAAGCATGGGAGTACTTCGGAATAGGCTGTATGTCAGTCTATGGAATAGAAAAGTAGTGTTGAGCGGCATAGGCCATAATCGAATTCGCGAATATTCGCGAATATTCGTAATTTATTCGCGAATATTCGCATATTCGAAATATTCTAGATTTATTTTCGCATATGTGAACATTCGCGTATACGAACATTTACATATGCGAAAATTAGCATACACAGAAATTAACATAAATGAAAATTCGTATATGCGAAAATTAGCATATGCATATTTTCGCATATGCGAAAATCCGCACACCGGTCTCACACAGTAGTATTAGAGCCTTCTTTACACCACACAAGCTGGAAGCAGAAAGGGATGATCACTGTGATGTGTACTGTGAAAAAAGAAAAAAAAAAAAAAAAAAAAAAGACTATTCGTAATTACGAATATATAGTGCTATATTCGCGAATATTCGCGAATTCGCGAATATGCGATATTCGCGAATAAAATTCGCATTGTGAATATTCGCGAGCAACACTATAGAAAAGTACCAATTGGCCCTCTACAAGAGGAGAAAAGGATATAAAAGGGTAAAATACACACTGCTTATCATTAGTCATATGTTAGTGAAAGCAACATCATCTTGGACAAGTAGGCCTCACATTCAGCATAAAATGCACAAGAAAGTATAAGGATGCATGCACACCACATTTTCAGGCTACAGCTGCCTGATCCAGCAAAAAGGCTATGGACACCTCTGACGTGAATAAAAAGGATATTTACATACAGTCAGTGGTTCTCTAGAATATAAAATGTAAACTAGATTTCATTCCCCAAACATTCTTCATGCATTCATTTTCAGTGGTCACCATCGGATTGCAGCCTATCTTAGGGTGCATGCACACCACGTTTTCAGGCTGCGCTGCAGCATCCGGCTGGGGGAGGGGAAAACTGTGCACTCCCGTACCCCAGCCGGACCAGCACTGAAATTGATTTACTTTAATGAGCCGACCAAACTCAGCATTTGACTCCGGTCGGCTCATTTTTGACCCTTATCCGGTTTTCTGACCAGACCTAAAACCGTAGTATACTACAGTTTTAGGTCCGGTCACAAAACCGTATACGGGGCAGAAATGAGCCAACCAAAGTCAAACAGTGAATCCGGTTGGCTCATTAAAGTCAATAGATTTCAGTGCTGGTGCGCACAGTTTTCCCTTCCCCCAGCCGGATGCGGCAGCGTAGCCTGAAAACGTGTTGTGCATGCACCCTAAGACAGGCTTAAATCTGATGGTGGACACTGAAAATGAATGCATGAAGGAAGTTTGGGGAATGAAATCTAGTTTACATTTTTAATTCTAGAGAACCACTGACTGTATGTAAATATAATTTTTGTTCACATCAGAGGTGTCCATAGCCTTTTTGCTGCAGCGGTGTTGATTAGACAACCCCTTTAGTTTTGCTTAAGACAGACATACATGAAAAGATGAATAGATGATTCACTAACACTGAATATTTGTCAGAATTGAGGAATATGAGCGATTTTCTAGTGACCAGTTATGGTGTGGCCGATATGCCTGCTAGTTGGCCCAGAAGTTGAACTGAGGAAAAAAAGGCCAGTTTTGTAAGATTTTCTAATCTATATTTGTACCAGTTTTCTAAGAAACTGTTCATTATAAGTAATATTTAGCACATGAATTATAAATGATTAAACTTTGATCCCTATAGCAATGTTCACATTATATACTCTAAGCCATGTAATGCGTTAACTGAATTCACTTTACACAGCACATGATAGACATTGACATAGAAATAACACAACCCAGGAAAGCCAAAATAATAACATCCTAGATAGGAAGGTGCTTGTTCAGAAGAATTTAGTATGACATTTTGCCATAAAAAATTGTTGGGTACAGCTTCTTGTTTTATTGGTGAATAGATGTGTAAAACAGCAGGCTTCAGAATGTATTCCTTTCCTTTCTACAAGTATTCTCCACACTAATATTATAGTAAACGGACTGAAAATGTGATTACATAGTGTTTGCGATGCTTTTGAAGAAAGCTTTCTAGCCAGACATCACTAAATGCAGCCAATGCTGTTATATCATATCGTAAAGCAGTCTGTAAACTGTAAAGGTAGCATGTTATCACAGTAATATATAGCATTATACCATACGCCTCAACAGAGAATTCCCAATTATATGCTTGCAAATTACATCTAAAATACCAATACACTCAACAAGCAGAAAGGTGAAATCTCCACATTTCACTACAAAATACATAAGAACGTTTTCCTTAGTCAATAATGCTAGATGAAAAAGTAGTTAGCACTCATCCAGGTAAAGTAAAAGTGTCTAATCTTTATTGACACATCAAAAGTGTCCAATCTTTATTGACAAAGCATTCTTAAAAACACACTCGATGAGGAGGTAGAGATTATGTGGTCAGCACTGGGCTGAATGACTGGCGGATAGGCTGACGTCCGTTTCCTGTTAAACCCACTTTCTCTATGACTTAGATAAAGCGGACTAACTGTGAAATGGACAGCAGCCTCTCCGCCAGTCATTCAGCCCAGTGCTGACTAATCTCGGCCTCCTTATTGACCGTGTTTTTAAGAATGCTTCAGGAAAGGTTGGACACTTTTACTTTACCTAGGTGAGTGCTACCTACTTCTTTTTCTAACATTATTGAGTTAGGAAAACATTCTTATGTATTTTATAGTGAAATATGGAGATTTTGCCTTTCTGCTTGTTGAGTGTATTGATTTTTTTTATGTAATATTACATCTAAAATACAATTTTAGATGCAGATCATTGGGAATTCTCTGTTGAGGTGTATGGTATAATGCTATATATTACTGTGGTAACATGCTACATTTACAATTTACAGACTGCGTTACAATGTTATATTGGACTGCATATTTCAGGTTCTGGACCCCAGCTATTCTTCTATGAATAGTATGAATTAAAACCATACCAAACCCTTATAAAATTCTCTGTGTGGATTGTCTTATAGTTCTGTATAATGAGCAGGAAATACCAGTAAAAATATAAAGGAATGACTTTTCAAGCAACCTGTCAGGAAGTGTATTTGACCAGGGACAGCAAGCCTTCTCTTCAACAAAATCTATCTTTGTTGCATGAGGAGGTTTCACTCCCAGTCATTTAGTCATGCGGCTCACAAAATGAGCAAAACGTGATTCCCTTGGCTACTGTACACTTTTATGTTGCGAGGCTCCCAGCCTCTCTTCTCTTTTATTCAACCAGTGTTTGGACACACGATCATTAAAGTGATAAGTTTTACAATTACACCTCATTAATTCTCCTTGAATCAGAACGAGAGGACTGCATGTGTTTAAATTGCAGAACCCATAGTCGTATCTGAAGGCTCCTGCCCAGAATTTATGGCTTCAATCCAATTAGGGAACCCCAAGAGGCCTATACATCAACAAGAAAATGCTCAAGCTTTGGTCTCAGAGAATGAAACGGAACAATATCACACACTAACATATATCTCTTCAAAACACAGCCTGGCACATTCGCTGCCAGTTGCCAAAACAAGCTTTTATAAACTATCTGAGAACACTTAAAACAATAAGGGATGGGTCCACTTTGCAGATGCTCAATATTCAAGTAGGTATCATTGACATTTTAAAGTGTTGGTTATATAATAGATTTCTGCTAGTCAATAGATAAGGGTACAATGTACAGTGTTATAGTCACGTGAAAAATATATCAAGATATATTCAAAATTCTACGTTGTATACAGAACAGTATACACAAGTTTTGAACTCTTAAATTCATCATACATTATACATTTTATAAAAAGAAAAACTAAATTTAAAGATAAAAGGAATGAACCAAAATAATTGAAATACTCATCATTCTCTGCCTTGCTTTTGTTAAATTGAGAATTGTAATCCAAAAGATATAAAAGCTTGCTACATATAAAGGCTATTAGAGGAAAGGTCTGCATGTGTTCGATATACTCTTCGTCTAACCTTTTGAGCTCAGACTATGAACACAGTAGACTTGGAAAAGGGAAAAGGGTTTAAGAAGGATTTGGCTTTGGCTGGACAGTGAAATCTCATCCTACAACTCTGCTTTCAATTCATGCCAAGCAGTATTAAACCATGCCTCTCTGGGCATACATACTACCGTAAATTCATCATCTGACACATACAGAAAATAAGAGCGTAAAAGACCATGAGTAAGTAAAGGAAAATACAAAGTAACCAACCTGACACCACAAAAGCAGAAACTCACCACAAAGAGCCTAAACAAGAGCAATGGCAACCCCACCAATCATTGCCCTCTATTTACCCCCATTTACTGCCAGACTATCCCCCGGCCATTGTCTTTACAGTGCCACCAGTTCCCCATTCTCCAGAAGGCATTTTCAGGCCTCTCTAGCCCCTCTGTTGGTTCCATCCATCCATTCTGCATGCAGTGAGAAGTGTCATTGCACACTCCTTATGATGGTATGTTGACACAGAGAGAATAGATTCAGTATGGTGTAACTTCAGTGCCCATTGATTCACAAGTCTGAAAACACTGCTTAGACAATGGGGATAGAGTGAACTTATAAAAACATGATTTGTCTAGGCACTTGACTTAGTGGACTTCAGAACAGCCAGAGTCTGTATACAGAGATTTGACTTTGTGAATACAGAACACTGTTAGGGGGGGGGGTCTGGCTGAAAAGGTATCAGCAAGGGTACAGCATCAGCCAAACCTGCATTCTTTGACTCAGACACTTGGAAGTGAGACATGGCACACAGTACACCAAATATAAGTCGTTCATCATCAAGTATTAAAGGGGTACTCCGGTGGAAAACTATTATTATTATTTCTTTCTTTCAAATCAACTTGTCCAAGAAAGTTAAGCAGATTTGTAAATTACTTCTATAAAAAGCCTAATCCTTCCAGTACTTATCAGCTGCTGTATGCTCCATAGGAAGTTGAGTTATTTTCAGTCTGACCACAGTGCTCTCTGCTGACACTTCTGTCCATATCAGGGACTGTCCAGAGCAGGAGAGGTTTGTTATGGGGATTTGCTCCTGCTCTGGACAGTTTGTGACATGGACAGAGGTGTCACTAGAGAGCACTGTGGTCAGACTGAAAAGAACAACAACAAAGAACTCAACATCCTCTGGTACATACAGCAGCAGATGAGTACTGGAAGGATTAAATTAAATTAATTAAATAGAAGTAATTTACAAATCTGTTTGTAACTTTCTGGCAGCAGTTTAAATATGTCCACAGAGGTATCGAAAGAAGCAATGACTTTTTCCAGTTTATCCAAAAAAGTTAGCCCTTTTGTGAGTAGCAACAGATTTTGTGCATGGAAAGTGAAGTGGCCTTTTGCAAGCTGTGAAAAATTATTTACATTTTGGGGTGTAGCAAGAGAATTGGAATTCTAAAAAGTGCCCAAAAGTGACACAAAGCCCCCTATGGATGGCATTTTCATAATTGGCCTAAAATGAAAAAAAAAATGTCACTTAACTTCAATTAATTAGAACAGATTTTCCACTGACAGAACAGATGCAGAACACTCTCTTCTTCTTTACTACAATTACTATATATATATATATATATATATATATATATATATATATTTCCCTACTCCTATCTGTGTTTTTCACTGCTAAGTGTCCCTCATAGAGATCGTCACTTAAAATCAGCTATCGCTAAAATGGTTTCTGTAGCCTTGTGCATAGGCTTTTATAGTGGCTTTGACGTCACCCCTATACTGTCTCCTGATTGTAGGGAGTGCAAATTGAATGACAATATGGGATTCCCTGAGGACAAGTAATCCTTTCTCCCTTTTAGCAGGTTATATCAATACCCATCTATGAGACTCATCAATAAGGCTCATAGATGGGTATTGATATACTCATGTGTAACATAGGTGTGTAAATACTGTATTATCCTAATATTTTTTTCAACTACACAGCCATAGGGTCCTGCGGTCTGTGAAACCACTATATATTTTTTGTATTTCTATAACATTAATTGTCAATTTTAATAAATATAAGCATTTACATATATTGGTCTACTGTGGGAATTCAAATATCGACTATACATCAGTACTAGTGACCAATGGTAAACTAAGGACCGAAAAATCTTGGTCTGTTCACATGATGTTGTGAGCATTGTGTCTGAAGTATATGTTGGCTTACCAATGTATATCTCCAACAGAATGATGCAACATATTCTACTTCATATGCGTACAGTAGGATACATTGATCATACAGCCCCCTACTTTTGAGGGCTGACTGATTTTTATTTCCACCCAGGAAAGCTCCAGTGATCTGTCTATTAATAAACAGTTATCCATGTACCATATATCCATGTGTCATAACTTTGAAATTAACTTTTCCTTAAAACAGCTAGGAAGTACATAGATAAACTCCTAGGCTTTTAAGCTTCTTAATTCTATACATAGGTTTTTGGGTTATTATTGAAGTACAGGTTCGAACAGAACTAGTTCGGTCATGACCAAAAAGTTTTGCCGGCAGATCCAAACTTTTAACAAAGTTCAATTATCTCTAATCAGGATATAATGTTTATAAGATGTTAAAAGGGTACTCCGGCGCTAAGACATCTTATCCCCTATACAAAGGATAGGGGATAAGATGACTGATCGCGGGGGTCCCGCCGCTGGGGACCCCCGTGATCTTCCACGCCACACCCCGTTAGAATCAGCCCTTGGAGCGCGCTCGCTCCGTGTCTGATTACTAGCGATCACAGGGACGGAGCACAGTGACGTCACGGCTCCACACCCCGTGTGACGTCACGCTCCGACCCCTCAATGCAAGCCTATGGAGGGGGCGTCACGCCCCCTCCATAGGCTTGCATTGAGAGGGCGGAGCATTACATCACATGGGGGGCAGAGCCGTGACATCACTATGCTCCGTCCCTGTGATCGCTAGCAATCAGACCCGGAGCGAGCGCGCTCCAAGGGCTGATTCTAACGGGGTGTGGCGTGAAAGATCACGGGGGTCCCCAGCGGCGGGACCCCCGCGATCAGGCATCTTATCCCTATCCTTTGGATAGGGGATAAGATGTCTTAGCGCCGGAGTACCCATTTAACACTTTTTTTTTTAACTCCCAACAAAAGTGATGAAAATATTGTATGTTCAGTATCCAAAATGGTGCAAGAGACACAAAAAGCAAGCACACATAGAATTCCGCAATCAGAAAAATAAATATTTCAAAATCAGAATAGAAACAAATGAAGAAAAATGTTTTTTATTGTTCAAAAGTAGACAAACATAAAAACAAGCCACAGAAATGATTGTGTCATTTAATGGAATTGCTGTTGCTTTCCACTGCCCTTCTTTTGTTCAAAAATAGTTTTAAGAACTTATTCTATGAATCTCAAACTGGTACCATTAAAATAAACTAAACAAAAAAATCACTAAACAAAACAATAATGGCTTTTAAAAATTGGAGAAAACTGAAGTGAACATTTAGACGTCCTTTTTGAGTATATTGGTATCTTCATTCTCATAATGGCTGTCAGTTATCCATTGAAGTAAGTTGAGTACAATAAGAATAAGATACAACTGATAAAAAAATAACCAAGTAGTAACGTAATGGCAGTGATCCAAAGAGCTGAAAATATATCACAGGTGCACTTGTAACCAATCATTCTGGATTTTAAGACAAATTTGGATGCTCCTGTTGTTTTCGTTTTATAACCTAATTTCCAATGCCAACAGAAACAATTGTGCAGCTCCAATCCATTAAACCAAACATAGCTCTCAAATTCATTTGTTGACATTGTTAATCTCAAATGTCAGCTTGGAAAATGTCAAAGTGCACGGATGATTCATAGTAGAATGATGTAGGATCATGTTCACATTTTAAATTGAATAAATGTGTTTAGTAAATATTTTCTTGACTATTGTTCACTTAAAGGTAAATGCACCTTCAAGCACCCTCTGTGACATGTACAGTAAATGTAGGGAAGGTAAGTGGGATTTTCACTATTGTTTAGAGTAGACTAGGGGCATCCTGGGATGAGAAACTACCTACTTATGCCTACTGGGGGCATCAGCGTAATGGGGGAATTACATACCCACTGGATGCATCTACCTAATGGGGGCAATTTTCTACTTCATGGCAGCTTTTAACTAATAGGGGTTATTACATACCTACTGGGATGGGTTCTACCTAATGGAAGAATTACCTATCTACTTGGGGCTACAACCTTATGGAGGATTATCTACCTCCTACAGGAGTCACCTATTTAATGGGGGGCTCATTTATCTACTGTGGACATTTACCTAATGGGGAATTATGTACCTACTGAAGGCTGCTACCTAATGGGTTTATATTCTTACTGTATTTATCTTATGGGGGAAATTACCTACATAGGAGGGAAAAATACCTAATGGGGGTGAAAATTATCTACCAACTGGGGCATCTTCCTTATGGGGGAATTACCTACCCACTGGGGACCTACCTTTCTTCCCTCACCCACTTTCCTACTTACTCATATTATGCAGGGCACTGAGAATATCATAGGGAAATGTATTGGAAAAGTTCAGAGCCTAAGATGTTTGTCAGATTCTGCAGAGACAAATAAAGGTTTAATAAAGTCTCCATGTGGTCTGAGCCAAATAAAGAAGAAAAGGTAAAATAACAAGAAAACACCTCTTGCAATGTTACCTCTTGTAGAGTCTGCAGAGACTATGTAGAGTTGATATATTGGTCAGGTATTTATTCAGTTTAAATATGAATTTGACTGACATATTCAGTCCCTATATGTTGTAGTGGTAGAGGTCATGATGTTACACCACTATGTGTTCTTTTATAGTGGTGTTATTGAGGATATTGATCTGTGTCTAGTGTTTTATTTCTTATTTTATAGCAATATGATGGTATAATTTAGTAACTGCAGTAGTAATATGTTGTCCCTGTGTGGATGTATTATTTATTTTAAACCTAGCCCTTGAAAGATCCTGCATGCACCCCTGGTGAGTGGTGATGCACTCTATGCATCATCCCTCTCTTTCACCCAGGGAGTGTCAACTGATTGGGTGGCATATTAATGAGCTGCTTTGCATATTCTTCTTCCTAGAAGTCCTATTGGCGTGCTAAATGGCTTAAAATCTCCAAGGAGACCAGATGCCCCCTGACCACTCTCTTACAATTACAGGCTGGGTTGAAGGGGGGGGGGGTATTCTTATCCTTCCCCATGTAATCCCTGGTCCCAGTTAAACCTTTTTATGTAGACCAGCACTACGGGCTTACCATCAAATTTGATTACAGTTTTCTGTGAAAATCATTTTAAAGTAAATGACTCATAACTTGTTTATAACAACCTAACAAAGTCAACTCCAGGAGTGTGGATATTAATCCAGAAGCAATGAATTAAGATCAGCCTTGCATGTCATTCTTTATCTGAGAACCATGTAAACAAAACCTTCACATTCACATTACAGAAAGACTTAAAAAAATTGGACTCATGAATATTAGATTTCTCCCTCAGTCACCCTGCAAGCCGCGCAACACTAATGTCTATGACTTTATATTTGAATATTATTTGCAAAAAAAAGCTGGTTATAGGTAGATAGACCTAGGTGGTTGTGGTGGTAGAGATCACTAAGGTCCTGATGTCTCTACCAGACCTTTACCCAATGGCTTAAGGGTAAGAAAACTTTTTTTTTTCTTAAATCAACTGGAGCCAGAAAGTTAAACAGATTTGTCAATTACTTCTATAAAAAAAAATAATAATCTTAATCCTTCCAATACATTTTAGGGGCTGTATACTACAGAGGAAATGTTTTTCTTTTTGGATTTCTCTGATGTCATGACCACAGTGCTCTCTGCTGACCTCTGCCATCCATTTTAGGAGCAGCATATGTTTGCTATGGGGATTTTACTCCTGCTTTGGACAGTTCCAAAAATGGACAACAGAGGTCATCAGAGAGCACTGTGGTCGTGACATCAGAAAAATCCAAAAATAAAAGCATTTCTTCTATAGTATATAGCCCCTAAAAAGTACTATGAGGATTAAGATTTTTTAATAGAAGTAATAGAAGTAATTTACAAATCTAACTTTCTGGTACTCCCGTGAAAAAATTAAAAAAAGTTTTCCATGGGTGTACCCCTTTAGTATTAGTACCAAAAGTAATTCAAATAACTAAATTGATGAGAAATTAATACATCTTAAAAAAAAAAGACTAAGAGTAGAGTAGAACATTATTCATAAATTTACTTTTTAAATTGGGTTTCCTAATTAACACTTTTATAGATATCAGTACTGTTTTCATTCAAGGGTTTTTCTTGTTTAAATATTAGCTTATGCCTCTCGTGAAAGCTAAAGTAAAAAAAAACGTTGGTTAACTTAATTCTTCCATTGTCCTGACAATGAGCATGCACTTTCAGGGCCATTAATCACTGGTGATGCAGCCCAGCCAATAAATGGGTGCGAGCCAATCAGCTGCAGAACTTGCATTGGCTCCTCCCAGATGTGGGGTATTTCAACTTCTCAGTTGCTTAGTTGTTTTCTCATGATTGTGGATTCTTCCCTTCATCCACATACCTGTATGCTGGGACCTTTGCCCAGTGACTCTGTACCGCACTACCCTCCTGGTTTGATTCTTGCTTCTCCTGACTCTGTTTCTGATTTTGTATTGTGCTCCCCACTAGATGTTGATTGTTTGGCTTGTCCCTGGCTTACTTTGTTGTCTGCTGAGATGATTTTGCACCTTTCTGCCCGTGCGTTGCTGACCTGGCCTGTTTGATTTACTATTTGATTTAAGCCCCATGCACTTAGTGAGTGTAACGACCTAGTTGGGGTCTGCCTTTTAGGGTGGATTGTCCAAGTTGATAGGGACTGTGTTTGGGTGAGATTTAGGTCTGCACTGATACTTACCTCAAAGGGGTATTGTAGTATTTCAAAATTATTGTTATACTGGTGAAAAAAAGTCCTGCTGTCGCTTCTTTGGACTGCTACTGCTCTTCTATTTTGTCTCCTATTGAGATGAGAGGTAAAAGCTGGACCTTCCTGCTCAGTGCAAATCACTGATCAATTTGAGACAGCGCTATGACCAGTTATTGGCTGAATAGACAAGTCCTGCTCTGACTGACCTTTAATAGGTTATCATGACTTTTCAACTTGTTATACTTGTCATTATAAAAAACAACAAAACAAAAAAAAAACTTTTGACATGTCCAGAGTGTTCAGACTCCAACCAAGTACTAGAACAAGCGGATAGAGGAAGCACACAGCAGCACTCTTCTCTCCCCACTCTGTACGAGACTGTCCCTTAGACTTACATCATGAGCCTGTCCTCGTCACGTCACACAGAACCGGGAGAATACATGTTAAGCGAACACTTGTCGACTGATTATTCTAACGGTCTGTGTCTGAAAACTGGCCGATCAAAATGATGTCTCTATAACATATTAAATGTTCTTTTTATTTTTTTGTTTTTTTATAATGACAGTGCCACTTTTAATGGTTTACTCATTTTCTTAACCTTTCGTTATGTTAAGACGTAGAAAAGTAGTCAATTACAAGACCTCAACTAAACTGTTAGGAATATGTTGGCAAACTGGCTTGCCCACTTTGTGCCAACCAGCAGATGTGAACCCAGGATTAGGTGATGGACAGTAATACAAGGGATGTGTAGACTGTACAATGATGTTCAGAGAGGTAAACAGGTACTTTGCAATCTATGTGAACAGCATCACAGAACTTTGTTAAGAATACACAAAAAATATTTTAAGAAGTAATAAAATAACCTAACCTCACATTCTGCCACTTTGGGTTGTATACATACTGCTGTGTGTAAAGTGTCTTAGCGCTCCATGTTTATGGAATAGTTTAATCAGCAATTTGTTTCGCTAGGGCTCAGAGCTGATATGCCATTCTAAGCGTTGCTTTATGGCATCCCTGTGTTGTTTCTTAAGATGCCACTTTATGATTGCAAACATGAAAAAAAAAGTGCACAGGACACCATGTCAATTTGTTACTTCAAAATTAATTATAAGAATAAAAAAGTTAGTATAGCACATCCAAAAGCTAGCAATGAATAATACATGCTGGCTGAGCCTGGGTGTAGTCCCAACAGCCAGACTACAGCTGGTTCCCACATTTCCAGCTTTCTAAAGCCAATCTGTGAGTTTCCTGAAGGTGTAATAAGGGAACAACAGATGTTGTTGTTATTAAATGCCGAGAGCAGTTTTGGGGGATTTTCAGACATTTCTGGGAAGCTGTATATATTTGTAAGTATTAATACTTGTTTCTTCCAGTCCTTGTAGCTAGCTCTAGTATTGTATATTATGGAATCCATGGTACAGACTTGAGCAGTTACAAAACAGACAAGAACACTAACTGCATTAAAGGGGTATTCAAGGCCAAAACTTTTTTTTTATATATCAACTGGCTCCGGAAAGTTAAACAGATTTGTAAATTACTTCTATTAAAAAATCTTAATCCTTCCAATAGTTATTAGCTTCTGAAGTTGAGTTGTTGTTTTCTGTCTAACTGCTTTCTGATGACTCACGTCCCGGTAGCTGTGCAGTTCCTATGGGGATATTCTCCCATCATGCACAGCTCCCGGGACGTGACATCATCATTGAGCAGTTAGACAGAAAACTTCAGAAGCTAATAACTATTGGAAGGATTAAGATTTTTTTAATAGAAGTAATTTACAAATCTGTTTAACTTTCCGGAGCCAGTTGATATATATATAAAAAAAAGATTTTGCCTGGAATACCCCTTTAAGGTAAAGTGTTATACACTGCACATCTGATGTGGATTCACAACAACTGCATGTGGTATATGTGGCTATTTCTGTGGATCTTGGATGCAGATCATTGTGGATTACATCTCTATACATCGAGGGAGTGAAATCTGCTGTAACAATCTGCAAAATGAATTGGCATACAGGTTGATTTCTGTGTAGAAAAATGCAGCAGCATATGTATGAGATTCATGAAATCTTATCTACGTGTTTATTAATAAGATGGGCTACATTCTGTAAATCTGCAAGTAAATCTGCGGCTTATCCTTCCTGTGTATACTTACCCATAGGGAAGCATTGGCTTCAAATAACAGTACAATGCAACCTATAACATTTAGAATATATTACTATGGAACTCTCACTATTTGAACATACAGTAACTGGAATTGAAAGCAGATATAACCAGCATGGGTTTTAAACCCTTAAGGACCAAGCCCATTTTCACCTTAAAGGAGAACTCCAGAATAGAAAAATTGTCCTCCATACTGCCGGCAGTAAAAAAATAAAGAGGTACATACCTTCCTATGCTCCCCCGGTGCCTCCGGTAAACCACTCCCGTCTCCGCCGCGATCCTCTTCCTGGTTGCCGGTGGTCAGCGAGTCATACCGCACTCAGCCAATCACCGGCCGCAGCGAAGTCCCGACTCGGCTGGCGACAAGCTGAGCAGTGTGACGTTTTTGGCCCTGGCACCTGCTGCAGTATGACTCGCTGACCACCGGCAACCAAGAAGAGGATCGCGGCGGAGACCGGAGGGGGCTACCGGAGGCACCGGGGGAGCGAAGGAAGGTATGTACCTCTTTATTTTTTTACTGCCGGCAGTATGGAGGATAATTTTTCTATTCCGGAGTTCTCCTCTAAGGACCAGGCCAATTTTATTTTAGCATTTTTGTTTTTTCCTCCTCGTCTTCTAAAATCCACAACTTTTTTATATTTCCAACTACAGACCCATACAAGGGCTTGTTTGTTTCATGAGCAATTGTACTTTGTAATGACACCTCTCATTTTTCCAGAAAATGTGCTGACCCTATTTTAACCACCTATCATTTTTCATATTTCTGTATATGGGGCGGTATGAGAGCTCATTTTTTTGCGCTGTGATCTGTACTTTTAATCAATACCACATTTGCCTGTATGAAACATTTAAATCACTTTTAATAATTGTTTTTGGAATAAAATGTTCCAAAAAAACTGCAATTTTGGACTTTTTTATTTTTTACGTTTATGCCGTTCATTATATTTTGATAGATCAGACATTTATGCATGCGTCAATACCAAATATATTTATTACATTTTTTTTACGCTTTTTGGGGGTAAAATGGTAAAAAGGGACAATTTCCATTTTTATTGGGGAGGGGATTTTTCTAATTTTTTTTTACTTTTTATTTTTACATTTATTAACTTTTGTTTTACACTTTTTAGGTCCCATAGAGGAATATCTATAGCAATCAATATATTGGTAATACAGTTCAGTGCTATGCATAGGGCATAGCACTGATCAGTATTATCAGCGATCTTCTGTTCTGCCTGATCTCAGACCAGAGCAGAAGACCCCAGGAGATGGACGGAGGCAGTTAAGGGGCCCTCTGGCTGCCATTTTAGATGATTTCGGATCCACGCGGCAGCACCGCGGGCGATCTGATCATTTATTTAAATGTGTGCATTGATGAAGATGCTGTGATCTGTATTGATCTCTGCATCTAAGGGGTTAATGGCGGATATCAGTGCGATTGCTGATGTCCGTCATTACCGGCGGGTCCCTGGCTGCTAATAACAGCCGGGACCTGCAGTGCATGACGCTAGCACTGTTTCAATGCGCGCAATCATGTACAGGACGTAAATGTATGTCCTGGTGTGCGAAGTACCTCTGCACCAGGACATACAAGTTGTCATCATTTGTATGGCATCTGGTGTCCATTGTTCCCCTGTCCAGTGTCCTCTGGCATGTCCGCCCATCCGGCGTCAAAATTGAGACACTGGATGATTGTGAACTGTCCTATTCAATTTGAATGGGATCAGTTCTAGCATCAATTTCCCTACGGCGCACACTGGAGGGAAACTATACCAGACAACTGATATATATGAACCCAGCCTAACATTGTTATATGTTGTCTGTTCATTAAAACTGATATTGCAGCAATGGATAGACGCAATCCAGATGGGAAAAATAATACAAAATAAATTGCAAAAAAGTAATCAGTTATCCATTAACCCCTTAAGGACTCAGCCCATTTGGGCCTTAAGGACTCAGACAATTCTATTTTTAAGTTTTGTATTTTTACTCCTCGCCTTCAAAAAATCATAACTCTTTTATATTTTCATCCACAAACTAGTATGAGGGCTTGATTTTTGCGTGACCAGTTGTCTGTTATAATGCCCTCACTCACTTTACCATAAAATGTATGTCACAACCAAAAAAATACTATTTGTGTGGGGAAATTGAAAAGAAAACTGCAATTTTGTTAATTTTAAAAGGTTTCGTTTTCACGCCGTACAATTTACAGTAAAAATGACATGTGTTCTTTATTCTTTGCGTCAATACGAATAAAATGATACCCATGAAAACATACTTTTCCACTTCTATTGCGCTTAAAAAAAATCGCAAACTTTTTAGCCAAATTAGTGCGTTTAAAATCCCCCTATTTTGAAGACCTATAACTTTTTCATTTTTCCGTATAAGTGGCAGTTTGAGGGCTCTTTTTTTGCGCCATGATCTGTACTTTTTATTTATACCATATTCGCTTATATAAAACCTTTTATCCATTTTTTATTTGAATAAAATGTTATAAAAAAGCAGCTATTTTGGACTTTTTTTTTACGTTCACGCCGTTCACCGTACGGTATCATTAACATTTTATTTTAATACTTCAGATATTTATGCACGTGGCGATACCAAATATGTAAATAAAAAAAATTTGGGGGGTGAAATAGGGAAAAAGGCGACAATTTTTGTTTTTAATGGGGGAGGGGGGGTTTTTCAAAATTTTTTTACTTTGTTTTTTTTTACTTTTTTTACTTTTATTTTTACACTTTAATAGTCCCCATAGGGGACTATTTATAGCAATCACTCAATTGCTAATACTGTTCTTTGCTATGTATAGGACATAGCACTGATCAGTGTTATCGGTCATCTTCTGCTCTGGTCTGCGGGAAGTCAAATCAGAGCAGAAGACGACGGGAAGGCAGCGGAGGAAGGTGAGAGAACCTCCGTCTGCCATGCTGGATGACCGGATCACCGCGGCAGAGGTGTGGGGCGATCTTATCATCCTTTTTAGTCACCGTGATGCTGCAGATGCCGTGATCTGTACTGATCACAGCATCTGAGGGAGGGGGGCCAGGGACCCGCTGATGTCAGCCATTACCGACAGGTCCCTGGCTGTGATCAGCAGCCGGGACCTTCTGCGCATGATCTGGGCATCGCTCCGATGCTTGCGGTAATGCTTAGGAAGTAAATGTACGACCTGGTGCGTTAAGTACCAGCTCGCCAGAACGTACATTTACGTCCTGCGTCCTTAAGAGGTTAAAGTAATATAGCACTTCTGTCTAGTATCCTGTAATCTCACCAATAAATAGCAAAATACATCGAACAAGCAATTGTCAGCCTAACCTTTTAAGCATTGTTTAAAGGTGTGGACCCTGGTGACTTCTCCCTGCCCCAGTGTTTTTGCTTCATAGATCTTTTTCTACACCCAAACAGCAAGATATCTGTCAATCATGCTCCTAGGATATGTCATTACTTTCTGATTCATAGAGGACTACCTTTTAAGATCTTTAATAAAAGGCTTAAATGTGGTTGTGTTGCAGTTCCTTGCAGAACAGACTATAAAAGAGTTGCAGCCCCCAGCATTATAAGTGGAGGAGAAAGGAAGCGATGATCCGGCACTTGCAGGACTAGGGCAGCATGTGCAAGCTAGGACAGGTGTACGTGCAGGTGAGGCACAAAGTGGATCACGGCGGTGCAACTGACACTCCGGCTTGAAGAAACGCAAACCAGTGCAAAACAATTTGCCAACTTGTCCCGGTGTGCCCCTGCCTCCGTCTATCCATGCCTGATGTACACTGAATAAACTCGTGGATGGTGAGTGCATTTCGTTCTGAACTCTTCATTACTGCCCAGCATTATAAGGACCACTGGAGGTCTCATCAGAAAATGATGACTTAAACTTAATGATATCATTGCCTTATAAGATGGCAAAAAAAAAAAAGCATAAAGGGCATTACAGGTATTTTACAGTTTATCAGACATCTAATTGATCTAATAGTAGGAAATATAAATTGAATATTGTTATAGGATATCAGTCATGTGCCTCCCCATGGACAAGCTTGCTTGTTTTTAATAAATACTGTATAATGCAATGTTTGCTTCACTGTTTGCTTACTGCACTGTAGACTGTAAAATAATGGAAAAAGATGATGGTGACTGTCAGGAATGAGAATTACACCGCACACTACACAGTACAGTCTGAGTGGTTAGCATGCTTCAATACCAAGTGAATGAAATCATTCTAGATGTGATGCTTATCTTTAAATGTTGTTTGATACTTTGGCAGAATTTTGTGGTATACCGTACTTTTCACCCTATAGGACGCACCGGCATATAAGACGCACCCAATTTTAAAGGTGCAAAATCTAGAAAAAAAGATTCTGCACCCAACAGTGATCTTCAACCTGCGGACCTCCAGATGTTGCAAAACTTCAACTCCCAGCATGCCCGGACAGCCAACGGCTGTCCAGGCATGCTGAGAGTTGTAGTTTTGCAACATATGGAGGTTCGCAGGTTGAAGACCACTGGATAGGAGGTAATACTCACATGTCCCCACCACTCCGGACTCGTCACCACTGCCCTGGATGTCGCTCCATCGCTGTCGCCGCGTCCCCGGGGTGTCCCCAACGCTCCGGACTTCTTCTTCCCCGGGATCCACGCTCTCCGTCGCCACCATCACGTCGCCGCCATCACGTCGCTACGCACGCCACTCCTATTGGATGACGGGACGGCGTGCGCGATGATGTGATGACGTCGAAGGAGAGCGCCGCCATGCAGAGGATCCCAGCAGAGACACCGAGGAGGCAGGTAAAGGCCCTGCCGGTGTCCTGTAAGCTGTTCGGGACACCGCGATTTCACCGCAGTGGTCCCAAACAGACCCACTGAGCAGCTGGGTTAGTGTCACTTTCGCTTCAGACGCGGCGGTCAGCTTTGATCGCCGTGTCTGATGGGTTAATACAGGGCATCACTGCGATCGGTGATGTCCTGTATAAGCCGCGGGTCCCGGCCATTGATGACCGCAGGGACCGACCCGATAGGTGTGTATTCGCCGTATAAGACGCACCAACTTTCCCCTGGGGAAGAAAAAGTGCACCTTATACGGCAAAATATACGGTATATAGCATAAAAGTCAAAGACACACAGACAGTACTCACAGTCACATGTTTCAGGTGTTACCACCCTTAGTCATATGACTTAGGGTGGTAAGTGGTAACACTTGAAACATCTGACTGTGAGCACCGTCTTTGTGTCTTTGACTTTTATATCCAATAACTGAAATTTACTGTATCTGCATCTTCCACGCTGGCTATCTCTCATCTTGGAATTCATATATTGGTGTGGCCCAGCACCTGCTGTGACGTGGATTGAGTTTTGGGTGAGCTGTATTACCTCTCTTTCATTATATTTTATAATCAGCGGACTAAGGCTGGGTTCACACCTTGTAATATTACAAAAAAACAAAAACACAGCAGTAAATTGAAATAGCAACCTTAAATAATTATTATTTATATATTGTTTGCATTATTAAGTGGTTTCTTTAAAATGTGTGGACATTTTTCCCCAGAACCTACACAAAAACCTTGACAAATTTCCCCCGTAGTCTTTGGAAGACTTTATGGCGCATCTATGCTGGTGAAGATAAAGGGTAGATACTCCAAGAAATCCCATCATGGTCTCTGATTTTAAGATTCCACTGCCAGCTTTTATTGTCAGCAACATTTAATAGACGACTAAAATGAAATCTTGTGATGATTGAGTTTGCTGAGTCTTTTATTGCATAAAATAATTCTACTGAATTGAGCTTCTAGCTCTTCAATCTAATTCACTTATAATATCATGATTATTTTATCAAGGAATTTAGATTTGATTGTAGACACCATCTGTTTTTAAAAGGGTAAATACATGTCATTTACAAATCTGTATAACTTTCTCTTACCAGTTGTCTCCAGCAGGGGCGTAGGAACCCCCACAAATCTGGGGGGGGGGGACAGCATTTTATCTGGGCGTGGCAATGTGAGGGCAGAGCCACAAAAAGGGAGGAAACAAAGAGGGAGGAGACAAAAAGGGGTGGAAAGGGGTTATCCACCATAAGGTGATTTTAGTACTTACCTGCCAGACAGTAATGGACATGCTTAGGAATGATTCAGACTTGTCTTGGGGCTTATTAGCTGTGTTGTGCTTCCACTATAATGCTGCTGATTTCTTTTTGTGAAATTGCTAGTCCTGTTGAAGTTCCCTCACTTGAACTACATGTCCCAGAATTCCTTGTTTGTAAGTGTGAGGTCACTTTTCTCCCTCCCAAACATCGACCAACCTACCCATTCAACCACAGGGCTGCTGACTTCCATGCTCTGCTGTAATCAATAGACCAGTGTTTTCTAACCAATGCGCCTCCAGCTGTTGCATAACTACAATTCACTACAGAATGATCTTCCTCCCACTCAGCGGTCTCTTCATCCATTGAAGCAGACAAGCTTCTTTGAACACCTGACTAATGATATAATGTCTCAGGCCACACAGCAACCTGGGAAAGCCTGAGACAACACTCATTTTGTTTGCTGATAAAAACAAACATCTGGGCAAAGAACACATAAGAATTGTGGGACCATCATGAAACACAGGTACAGACACTATATTATGAACTATACTAACTTTACAGCCCATGTAGCACAGTCAAATAAAAATCCTGGAACAACCCTTTAATGATGCATGACACTAGAAAATTGAGCTTCAGGCTTCTCATTACAGGTATTGCAGGGTGCAGTAATTTCAGACAGGGATTTGTCAGGACTGTGGGAGGCAGGCTTTGTGTGTGAGATCAGGGTGGGGAGGCTCTCTATAGCCTGTGTAGGCGCCATTAAGTCATATATTACATCTTGCCCATACCTATCTGTATCCTGGACCTCTGTCTCCATTGATACCGGAATTGGGTCAGAAGGGAGTAGAAACACTAGTGCCAGCTGCCTCAGCGACACACATGCAGCAGAGTCATGACATACACATAGGCCATGTTCACACGTTGGAATTTCCATGCAGAATTCCGCTCAGAATGTCCACATGGGAATTCTGCTGCAGCAGACTCCCGTTGAATTCAATGGGATTCTGCTGGGCTTTGCACACGGCAGTAATTCTGTGCCAGATCTTTACAGCACGGAAATTCTGATTTCCATGTCCGCAAAAAGAATGAACCTGTTCATTCTTTCTGCATACTCTGCAAGGAATGCATAGCCGTCTATGAGACTGTGCGGTTCTAGCACCAGCATATTATACCGGTGCCCTGCAGTATCCAAAATGTCTGCACAGAGATTTTCAGAGCGGACATTCCGACGTGTAACCATAGCCTTACAGAAAGAGGTGGATTCTGCATAGTCAGGCATCAAGACTAAAGAAATAGGCTGCCACTAGTGCCCAGAAACCTTGCTTTGCTGACTCCTCCTCCCCTGTAAGTAAGCACAGCTGGGAATACAAAACCAGGAGCCACATCCGCCGCTCACAGTATAAACATACCCAGAAGTCACGCTTGGCCATAGAAAAAAACTATATTCTAGCTGTAGATATTCTAGAGGAGGACAGAGGGGGGGCTGGAGGAGGACATAGGGGTCTGGAGGAGAACAGAGGGTGCTGGAGGAGGACAAAGGGGTTAGGGTTGGACAGTGGGGTCTGGAGGAGGATAGAGGGGTCCAGGGGAGAACAGAGGGAGCTGGAGAAGGATAAAGGGGTTAGGGTTGGACAGTGGGGTCTGGAGGAGGACAGAGAGGTCTGAAGGAGAACAGAGGGGGCTGGAGGAGGACAAAGGGGTTAGGGTTGGATAATGGGGTCTGGGGGAGAACAGAGGGGTCTGGAGAAGAACAGAGGGGGCTAGAGGAGGACAAAGGGGTTAGGGTTGGACAGAGGGGTCTGGAAGAGGACATAGGGGCCAGGGATGGACAGAGGGTTCCAGGGAGAATAGAGGTGTCCAGAGGAGAACATAGGGGTCCGGAGGAGGATAGAGGCGTCCTGAGGACGGAGGCGTCCGGAGGAGGACAGAGGGGTCCGGAGGAGGACAGAGGGGTCTGGAAGAGGACAGAAGGGTCTGTAGTAGAATAGAGGGGGCTGGAGGAGGAAAAAAGGGTTTGAAAGGGACATTAGATGGCACTAAGTTTCTCCTCTTCCTTCTCAGGCTGCTCCTGTCAGGCAGTATAAGGGTTAAGCTTGCTGAAATTAACAAAGCTTCCTGATAAGATGGGAGCAGCCACTGAAGGAATCCTGTCCTGGGCCCTGATAATGATTTCACCTCACAGCCCGGTGCCTCAGACTTTTCCTCTGTGAAGAAAAAAGATAAGGAGCCTGTCACAACTTACAGCCCTGCTGTTTCCTCAGCGGCAGGCTCTGTGTTTCTCTCCTTCTGTGTCAGTCCATGCTCACTGACAAGGGAGGAGATTAGGCCTCCCTCCCTCACACTGCCGTGCGGAGGTCTTAAGGTGGCAGCAGTAGCTTTTAAGGCAGCAGCCTCGTGCTGTGGCTGCTGATTGTTCAGAACAGGCAGCGGGGCAGTGGTGACCATATTCATTTTTTCCATATATGCTCGTGTGCTCCTCTTCGCCATGCAGGGAGATGGAGGGACGCAGTTAGGTTACGCAGGGACGGATGATGTAACTGGCAGGACTCTTTTAACAGATGTGCCTGCTCCTTCCCAGCATGCACTTTATTCTTAAAGCGGTGGCCCGCGGGGGATCACGTCTGCTGGCAGCAACACCTCACTGTGCAAGTTTCCAAAAGTGGTGGCGGCACAGCAGGGGATTGCGTTTGCAGGCAGGCGACCAGCAGAAGTCCGACAGGGGGCATACTGTTATTATTGGTCCCCCCACATGAATGAGTTCACTTAGATTTATGTGAAGGAATTGATGGAATTAGAATCACTTGGTAGAAGTGAAGTCCTCTATGAAGCCTGCAATCCATCCACCCACTGCAGTATAACCACTCACCCCTGAAGACCATGTGAACTACCATGCTTATGTTAGACCCAGGGTTCGTAAACATATTAGCTTGCAGCGCTATCCCTTTTGTGCAACTTCCTTTAAAGTCAATAGGAGTAAAATCAGTTGCATAACTTCCCCAGCTGATCCTATATTGATAGGCCAAAGGAAAGCTCATTCATTTTTTAATCTCAGATAACTCTTTAAATGGGTTACATTATACAAAGTACCCTGACATTTGGAGGACCAGAGTGAGAGAATTTATGGTGGCATGTTATATGATGCTGTTAGCTTCATTTTTTTTATTATCAACATTTGGCCAAGATCACTGCTCTTTAAAATTATTAAGATGCTGCTATTTCATATCTTTTGGTTTATCGTCTGTTTTAGGAAAAGTAAAGTTACTATAATTCAATTCTCTAAAGCCTGATTTAGGCCAGGGTTTTTTTTCTGTACAACGATGATAAAAAAAAAAAGTTTGATGTCTGTTTCCGGACTGTGAAGTTTCATACATTCAGCCTTAATACATTTCTTTCCTGGTGGCTGAAGTGTCCTCTTCATTTCATATCAAACCGCTCAGAGCTTCAGCTTGGAATATCTGTGAACTGGTCGGAGTGAAAAGATCTCCACAATGTTTTCCCTGCTGTCGGGATCATAGATTGATTTATGATAATCCCAACTGTAAGATTTTCTATCCCTGCCAGGAGCTTCTGTAGTTCACTTGAGATCCGGACTACTGCTATTCCAGCATAGCGATATTGTTACACTACAGCTATTCTATATGTTTGTTCTATACTTACAGATGTGTCTTGATTAATTTATTAATGCTTTCACCAAAAATGAGTGTCAAAAACAGTAAAAAAAATTGTGCAAAACACTTTAAAATTAGGCAAATAAGTGGTTGCTCGAAAAATAATTTGACAAAAACTACACAAAAACATTGCAATATATTCTGAGACATGAACCTGATCTCCAGACACAATGGGGAAGATGTATCAAAGGCTGTGTAGAGGAAGAGTGGTGCAGTTGAACATATAAACCAATCAGCTTCTTTTATTATTTAAAAGACTTCTGAAAAATGTAAGAAACAATCTGATTGGTTGCTGTGGGCAACGGCACCGCTCTTCCTCCAAACAAGACTTAATAAATCTCCCCCATAAATTTGCTCTGAATCACTTGAACAATTGGAATCCTTGGCTAAACTAATAGAAGGGTAAGGGTGTACACAAGTGAATGAAAGAACAAATGTCCCCTGTAAAGCAAATCTGAACTTTCAGGTAACTCTCCAGATAAATGGTTGTGTGTACATAAGGAGTAGCACTATTTCTGGCCATTAGATAACTTGTATATGACTTTTTTTTTCCTTTCACATTTTCAGTTGTCGCTGGGTTAGTTGGTGCAGACCAACTGATGTAATATGTCACATACACTTCACATTTATAGAAGAGGGGAACCTGTATTTGTAGTACACCCTCAGAATCAGCAGCAACATGGAGGACATTAAAGAGTAGTACTGAGCAGGTTATAATGTGAGCAGGTGAGATATAAGAACTAATTCAAGCTGATGGAGCCTCTCCCAGTGTTTTTCACTACCTCTGTCTCACCATATAGCAATTATTCCCACCCCCTTCTGCATAGTCTTCTATAGGATGTATCGAGTTGATTTAAAGGGATTAAACTAAAATTAAAAGTTATCTTCTATCCTAGGGTAGAGAATAACAAGCTGGCTGTTGCCCCCCCCCCCCCACACCCCCAGTAATCATGAGAGGAGAGAATCCTTGTCCCCTAAGTAAAAGGAGTAGCAGTATGCATGCTTGAACACTGCTCCTTTCAGTCTCTAATAAGACTTCTGACATTTGCGAGTGCTGAACTCAGCAATGTTTGAAGGTCCCATAGAGAGTGAATAGGGCTGTGGGCAAGCATACATGCTTCATTTCCATTTACTTGTGATCGAGAGGGTGGAGGGAAGTGGGGTAGCAGTCAGAATCCCACCACTCAGGTAGTTTTTCCTTATTCTGTTTATAGGGGATAACTTTTAATCCTAAGGTAACCCCTTCAAGTGAAATTGCTGAGCTGCAATACCAGAGACAGCCAATGGACAAGGGAGGCACTGTTCCTGTGTAAATCATTTTCCTATTCCTTTGACAAATCACTTACAAATAACTTTGGATTAAACATTTCTCATTGCAGGCACAGTGAAGGGAGTGTGGTCATAGTTTCTTGTATTATGTCATGTGGTAGTAAGTGAATAATTTAACATAAAATAGAGAACAGAGAGACTTGAAATATTAAAAGTGTCAGAATTCCCTAGCAGCAAGCGTTTTCTGGTATTATATGAGCTCTTTTGGTGCTTCTGACTAGCTAAGGACAATTACAGATTGGAGAGAAGACATTGCATGTTTTTTAAGACTATGTGACAAGTTTAGAAGAGTACTCCGGGATAAGAAAACTTATCCCCTCTCCTAAGGAGAGGAGATAAGTTTCAGATTGCAGGGGGGTCCCAGTGGTCAGATCTCCCGTACAGGGCCCTGGCAGTCAGCAACAAGGGGGCATGTCCGACCACGGCATGACGCGGCAGCCAACACGCCCCCTCAATACATCTCAATGGAAGAGCCGGAGCACTGCATTCGGCAGTCTCCACCTCTGCCATAGAAATGTATTGAGGGGACGTGTTAGCCACCGCGTCATGCGGTGGTCGATACACGCTATTTTGGCAAAGAGCCGAGGGCCCAGTACAGGAGATGACAGTGGGGCCCCAGTGGTCAGACCTACTGCGATCTGAAACTTATCCCCTGTCCTTAAGATAGTGGATAAGCTTTCATATGTCTGAGTACTCCTTTAATTCTCACCATGCCATTATCAGTTTGAGGAGCAGCCCTGAGTGTTCACAAATGGACCCACTTACCTTGGGATCTGTACTATATTCTAACCCTATATTTACAATTAAATTAAAATACCCTCCTAAAATGTCATTTCGGTATAGTAGATATTGAATTGATGTATTCAGTATAATTGGATCATACCTCAGGTACCTTGAAGTGGATTTTCCAGGGGAAATTTATTGATGACCTATCCTTAAGATAAGTTATCAGTATTAGATTGCTGGGGTGCCGACACCCATTACTCCTACTGATCAGCTGTTTGCCTGTGGTAGCGGCATACACAGTGAAGAACCGCAGAAAGCAGACAGCTCCGTACACCATGTGGTGGCTAAGCTATGTAACTGCAGTTAGGCACCAATTGAATCAAATAAAAGAGGAGCAGTGGTAACCCAGAATGGCCATTGCACAATGAACAGAATTATCTTCTTCCTGCTCTGTTTTACTGTGTACCATCTGCCAATAAAATGATTTTTTTTCCAGTACATTTGTATCATACAAATGAAAGTTACCAATAAAGAGTACAAATTATCCTGCAAAAATATAGGCCTTTCACTGGATCTTTTATTGGGAGGAGAAAACAATAAGCATAAGTAAAAATTGCTGCAGCAGAAAGGGGTTAATGAATACAGAATAAGGACATCAGAAAGTACCTTCGTAGCACTTTATGGAAACTACTGCACTGGTTATAGAAGAGACATGGTAACATGACAGCAGACATTTCAGTCTGATATAACTTTTCTTTGCAAACCTCATGAGCTGTATTATATCCCTGGGTGTAAAAGCTCAGAGCCCTGTGTCTAAGACCACTTAGGGAAGCTTTTTTGGCGTCCGCTACCATTATGACTTTGTAGAAAGCCACAGTAAGGCTAGAATTCCACTGAAGGTTTTGTCTTGCGGCTTTTTAGGCTTACAAATGCCAGAAAAAATTCTAGGAAAACTGCCACAGATTTCCCCCGCGTTTTTCTGGCTTTGCCTTAGTGCATTATTTAGCCCATTTGGCGTTTTTGTTTTTTAATTTGTTGGGTACGAAGAAAAAAAAAAGAATGCAGTAGGGATGGAAAAAAAATAACAAAATGTATCTTTTATTTATTACAAAATTTTAATAAATTTTTTGACAGGGATCAATTTATGTGGACGGGCAAGGGACTAAAAGTTTAGCCGACAAAAATAAAAATGAAGAAAGGGGCCATTTAAATGTAAAAATAATGTTTTTTAGAATAAATTTTGTTTACATTTTTATTAGTATTATATTTTAATAATGTGTTTAATAAAGTGTGTGTGTGTGTGTTTAACTTTTTTCTTTATTTTAAATTTTTTTTAGTTAGTACTACTACTTTTCGTTTTTGCATTTTTGCTTTTTCCTCCTTTCCTTCTAAAAATCATAACGCTTTCAATTTTGCACCTACAGACCCATTTAAGGGTTTCTTTTTTGCGTCACCATTTGTACTTTGCCATAACATCACTTATTTTATAATATAACGTGCGACAAAACCCCCAAAAAATTATATGTGGCATGAAATAAAATAAAAAATGCCATTTTGTAACTTTTGGGGGCTCTCGTTTCTACACAGTGCAATATTTGGTAAAAATGACACCTTATCTTTATTCTGTAGGTCCATATGGTTACCAAGATACCCAATTATATTGCTTTTTATTTTATTTAAATACTTTAAAAAATTATAAACTACATGCACCAAAATTACGCCCTGTGTCCCCAAGAGGTTAATGGTACCCTACGAAATTTTAATAACAAAGGTATCTGCATCACTTTTTTGGATCGCAAAAAAGAATTAAAACCTCCTGCAAAAATGCCAAAGTTAAAACCCACATGCCGTTTTTCTTGGCGTTTTTTCACTTCCATGGACTTCTATGAAAGGAAAACGCCAGGATTTTCCAGAAAAAACGCCAAAGTCTCAACAAGAGGTCATTTTTGAAAAACTGCTAAGGAGCCCAAAATAGCAGAAAAACAACAAAAAGATAAAAAAAAATGGCAAACTGAAAAACGTCAAGTGGATCTGGCATTTTGCAGTTCACTATTTGCTTGCAGCTAACATCTGGCTGCAGCTGGGTTTTTTTTACAAAAAAAATGGCATGCGGCAGAATGGGCATTTTATTGTCTTACACTTTAAAAAAAAGGCAGTTTTGTTCTAAGTTTTAGCAGCTTTTCTGGTGTTTTTTTTTTTTTTTTTAAATACTTCATTTTATAATAAATTTCATACTTCAAAACAAACATTTACAATCATTTATACTCCCACAGCCAAAATTCTTTAACTCTCCAGCATTCCCAGATTAAGTGCATTAAATCAGCTTCTCTCTTGCATTTGGGGCATACAGCATCCTTTCTTAAACCCATTTTCTCTTGGAGATTTCGGGTATAATAAACCCTATAATTCAATTTCCAAAAGGACACACAGTGATTCATATTAACTAATGCTTTCTTAACCTTTTTAAAGACATATTCCCATTCCTCCTCCGTTATACCTCCTACATCCTCCTCCCTGTCACGATGCCGGCTGGCAGGTAGTGGATCCTCTGTGCCAGAGAGGGATTGGCGTGGACCGTGCTAGTGGATCGGTTCTAAGTCACTACTGGTTTTCACCAGAGCCCGCCGCAAAGCGGGATGGTCTTGCTGCGGCGGTAGTGACCAGGTCGTATCCACTAGCAACGGCTCAACCTCTCTGGCTGCTGAAGATAGGCGCGGTACAAGGGAGTAGACAGAAGCAAGGTCGGACGTAGCAGAAGGTCGGGGCAGGCAGCAAGGATCGTAGTCAGGGGCAACGGCAGGAGGTCTGGAACACAGGCTAGGAACATACAAGGAACGCTTTCACTGGCACAATGGCAACAAGATCCGGCAGGGAAGTGCAGGGGAAGTGAGGTGATATAGGGAAGTGCACAGGTGAAGACACTAATTGGAATCACTGCGCCAATCAGCGGCGCAGTGGCCCTTTAAATCGCAAAGACCCGGCGCGCGCGCGCCCTAGGGAGCGGGGCCGCGCGCGCCGGGACAGGACCGAGGGAGAGCGAGTCAGGTACGGGAGCCGGGGTGCGCATCGCGAGCGGGCGCTACCCGCATCGCGAATCGCATCCCGGCTGGCAGCAGAATCGCAGCGCCCCGGGTCAGTGGATCTGACCGGAGCGCTGCAGCGGAGAGAGTGTAGCGAGCGCTCCGGGGAGGAGCGGGGACCCGGAGCGCTCGGCGTAACAGTACCCCCCCCCTTGGGTCTCCCCCTCTTTTTAGGGCCTGAGAACCTGAGGAGCAGACTTTTATCTAGGATGTTGTCCTCAGGTTCCCAGGATCTCTCTTCAGGACCACAACCCTCCCAGTCCACTAAAAAAAAAGTTTTCCCTCTGACCTTTTTAGAGGCTAAGATCTCTTTGACAGAGAAGATGTCCGAGGAGCCGGAAACAGGAGTGGGAGGAACAGATTTGGGAGAAAAACGGTTGAGGATGAGTGGTTTAAGAAGAGAGACGTGAAAGGCATTAGGGATACGAAGAGAAGGAGGAAGAAGAAGTTTGTAAGAGACAGGATTAATTTGACACAAAATTTTGAAAGGACCAAGATAGCGTGGTCCCAACTTGTAGCTAGGGACACGGAAGCGGACATATTTAGCGGAGAGCCATACCTTGTCTCCAGGGGAAAAAACGGGAGGAGCTCTTCTTTTCTTATCCGCGAACCTCTTCATGCGTGAAGAAGCCTGTAAGAGAGAATTTTGGGTCTCTCTCCATATAATGGAAAGGTCACGAGAAATTTCATCCACAGCGGGCAGACCAGAGGGCAAGGGGGTAGGGAGGGGGGGAAGAGGGTGACGGCCGTACACCACGAAAAATGGGGATTTGGAGGAAGATTCAGAGACTCTGAAGTTATACGAGAATTCGGCCCATGGAAGGAGATCTGCCCAGTCATCCTGGCGGGAGGAAACAAAATGTCGCAAATAATCACCCAAGACTTGGTTAATTCTTTCTACTTGTCCATTGGACTGGGGATGATATGCAGAAGAAAAATTTAATTTAATCTTGAGTTGTTTACAGAGAGCCCTCCAGAATTTAGACACAAATTGGACGCCTCTATCCGAGACGATCTGCGTAGGCAACCCGTGAAGACGAAAAATGTGTACAAAAAATTGTTTAGCCAACTGAGGCGCTGAAGGAAGACCAGGAAGAGGGATGAAATGTGCCATTTTGGAGAATCGATCAACGACCACCCAAATAACAGTGTTGCCACGGGAAGGGGGTAAATCAGTAATAAAATCCATACCAATCAGAGACCAAGGCTGTTCGGGGACAGGCAGGGGATGAAGAAAACCAGCGGGCTTCTGGCGAGGAGTCTTATCCCGGGCACAGATAGTGCAGGCTCGCACAAAGTCCACAACATCCGTCTCCAGAGTCGGCCACCAATAGAAGCGGGAGATGAGTTGCACAGATTTCTTGATGCCCCCATGACCAGCGAGATGGGAGGAGTGACCCCATTTGAGGATTCCGAGGCGTTGGCGTGGAGAAACAAAGGTCTTTCCTGGAGGAGTTTGCCTGATGGAGGCTGGAGAAGTGGAGATCAGGCAGTCAGGTGGAATGATGTGTTGCGGAGAGAGTTCAACTTCTGAGGCATCCGAGGAACGAGAGAGAGCATCGGCCCTAATGTTCTTATCGGCAGGACGAAAGTGAATCTCAAAATTAAATCGGGCAAAGAACAGAGACCACCGGGCCTGGCGAGGATTCAGCCGTTGGGCAGACTGGAGGTAGGAGAGGTTCTTGTGGTCGGTGTAAATAATAACTGGAAATCTTGATCCCTCCAGCAGATGCCTCCATTCCTCAAGTGCTAATTTAATGGCTAGAAGCTCTCGATCCCCGATGGAGTAGTTCCTCTCCGCCGGAGAGAAGGTCCTAGAAAAAAAACCACAAGTGACAGCATGCCCGGAAGAATTTTTTTGTAAAAGAACAGCTCCAGCTCCCACTGAGGAGGCATCAACCTCCAATAGGAAGGGTTTGGAAGGGTCAGGTCTGGAGAGCACGGGAGCCGAAGAAAAGGCAGACTTGAGTCGTTTAAAGGCGTCTTCCGCTTGAGGAGGCCACGACTTGGGATCGGCATTTTTTTTGGTTAAAGCCACGATAGGAGCCACAACGGTAGAAAAATGTGGAATAAATTGCCTGTAATAATTGGCGAACCCCAAAAAGCGTTGGATAGCACGGAGTCCGGAGGGGCGTGGCCAATCTAAGACGGCAGAGAGTTTGTCTGGATCCATTTGTAGTCCCTGGCCAGAGACCAAATATCCTAGAAAAGGAAGAGATTGGCATTCAAACAGACATTTCTCAATTTTGGCATAGAGTTGATTGTCACGAAGTCTCTGAAGAACCATACGGACATGCTGGCGGTGTTCTTCTAGATTGGCAGAAAAAATTAGGATATCGTCCAGATATACAACAACACAGGAGTATAACAGATCACGAAAAATTTCATTGACAAAGTCTTGGAAGACAGCAGGGGCGTTGCACAGGCCAAAGGGCATGACCAGATACTCAAAGTGTCCATCTCTGGTGTTAAACGCCGTTTTCCACTCATCCCCCTCTCTGATGCGGATGAGGTTATAGGCGCCTCTTAAGTCCAATTTAGTAAAGATGTGGGCACCTTGGAGGCGATCAAAGAGTTCAGAGATGAGGGGTAGGGGGTAGCGGTTCTTAACCGTGATTTTATTAAGACCGCGGTAGTCAATGCAAGGACGTAGGGAGCCATCTTTTTTGGACACAAAGAAAAATCCAGCTCCGGCAGGAGAGGAGGATTTACGGATAAAGCCCTTTTTTAAATTTTCCTGGACATACTCAGACATGGCAAGAGTCTCTGGGGCAGAGAGAGGATAAATTCTGCCCCGGGGTGGAGTAGTACCCGGGAGGAGGTCGATAGGGCAATCATAAGGCCTGTGAGGAGGTAGAGTCTCAGCTTGTTTTTTGCAGAAAACATCCGCGAAGTCCATATAGGCCTTAGGGAGGCCGGTTACTGAGGGAACCACAGAGTCACGGCAAGGGTTACTGGGAACCGGTCTTAGACAGTCCTTGGAACAAGAGGGCCCCCAACTCTTGATCTCCCCAGTGGACCAATCCAGGGTTGGGGAATGAAGTTGAAGCCAGGGAAGTCCAAGGAGAATTTCCGAGGTGCAATTGGGGAGGACCAAAAGTTCAATCCTCTCGTGATGAGATCCGATGCTCATTAGAAGGGGCTCCGTGCGGAAGCGTATGGTACAGTCCAATCTTTCATTGTTTACACAATTGATGTAAAGGGGTCTGGCGAGACTGGTCACTGGGATGTTGAACCTGTTGACGAGAGAGGCCAAAATAAAATTTCCTGCAGATCCAGAGTCCAAGAAGGCCACGGTAGAGAAGGAGAAGGCAGAGGCAGACATCCGCACAGGCACAGTAAGACGTGGAGAAGCAGAGTAGACATCAAGGACTGTCTCTCCTTTGTGCGGAGTCAGCGGACGTCTTTCCAGGCGGGGAGGACGGATAGGACAATCCCTCAGGAAGTGTTCGGTACTAGCACAGTACAGGCAGAGGTTCTCCATGCGGCGTTGTGTCCTCTCTTGAGGTGTCAGGCGAGACCGGTCGACCTGCATAGCCTCCACGGCGGGAGGCACAGGAACAGATTGCAGGGGACCAGAGGAGAGAGGAGCCGAGGAGAAGAAACGCCTCGTGCGAACAGCGTCCATATCTTGGCGGAGCTCCTGACGCCTTTCGGAAAAACGCATGTCAATGCGAGTGGCTAGGTGAATAAGTTCATGTAGATTAGCAGGAATTTCTCGTGCGGCCAGAACATCTTTAATGTTGCTGGATAGGCCTTTTTTAAAGGTCGCGCAGAGGGCCTCATTATTCCAGGACAATTCTGAAGCAAGAGTACGGAATTGTACGGCATACTCGCCAACGGAAGAATTACCCTGGACCAGGTTCAACAGGGCAGTCTCAGCAGAAGAGGCTCGGGCAGGATCCTCAAAGACACTTCGGACTTCCGAGAAGAAGGAGTGTACAGAGGCAGTGACAGGATCATTGCGGTCCCAGAGCGGTGTGGCCCATGACAGGGCTTTTCCGGACAGAAGGCTGACTACGAAAGCCACCTTAGACCTTTCAGTGGGAAACAGGTCCGACATCATCTCCAGATGCAGGGAACATTGGGAAAGAAAGCCACGGCAAAACTTAGAGTCCCCATCAAATTTATCCGGCAAGGATAGGCGTAGCCCAGGAGCGGCCACTCGCTGCGGAGGAGGTGCAGGAGCTGGCGGAGGAGATGACTGCTGAAGCTGTGGTAGTAACTGTTGTAGCATAACGGTCAGTTGAGACAGCTGTTGGCCTTGTTGCGCTATCTGTTGTGACTGCTGGGCGACCACCGTGGTGAGGTCAGCGACAACTGGCAGAGGAACTTCAGCGGGATCCATGGCCGGATCTACTGTCACGATGCCGGCTGGCAGGTAGTGGATCCTCTGTGCCAGAGAGGGATTGGCGTGGACCGTGCTAGTGGATCGGTTCTAAGTCACTACTGGTTTTCACCAGAGCCCGCCGCAAAGCGGGATGGTCTTGCTGCGGCGGTAGTGACCAGGTCGTATCCACTAGCAACGGCTCAACCTCTCTGGCTGCTGAAGATAGGCGCGGTACAAGGGAGTAGACAGAAGCAAGGTCGGACGTAGCAGAAGGTCGGGGCAGGCAGCAAGGATCGTAGTCAGGGGCAACGGCAGGAGGTCTGGAACACAGGCTAGGAACATACAAGGAACGCTTTCACTGGCACAATGGCAACAAGATCCGGCAGGGAAGTGCAGGGGAAGTGAGGTGATATAGGGAAGTGCACAGGTGAAGACACTAATTGGAATCACTGCGCCAATCAGCGGCGCAGTGGCCCTTTAAATCGCAAAGACCCGGCGCGCGCGCGCCCTAGGGAGCGGGGCCGCGCGCGCCGGGACAGGACCGAGGGAGAGCGAGTCAGGTACGGGAGCCGGGGTGCGCATCGCGAGCGGGCGCTACCCGCATCGCGAATCGCATCCCGGCTGGCAGCAGAATCGCAGCGCCCCGGGTCAGTGGATCTGACCGGAGCGCTGCAGCGGAGAGAGTGTAGCGAGCGCTCCGGGGAGGAGCGGGGACCCGGAGCGCTCGGCGTAACACTCCCACTACTTTTGACACTTTATTTTCTGGGCGCTCCCAATACCATTACCAATACCAAAACCTTTTGTCCCTTTACTCCCCTCCACAAATCTCCTGTGTTTCAATTTTCCACCTTTGATTCTCCTTATCCTTCACCCATGCTTCTTTCACCTGCAAATAAGCAAATTTCTTCTTTTCCTTTAACCCATATTCATTACAAATTTGTTTCCACCCCTTCAAATTGCCCTCGATCCCCTTCTCTCTCTAATTTGTGAATTTTGTAATTTTAAAAAATTCTTTCATGTGTATATTATCCCATGTTGGTGTGAACTCAAAACTTCCTTTTACACACAACAATTTTCTAATTTTCAACCACCACAGATTCAGTGCTTGTATACTTTAAGGGGTATTCCAGGCCAAAACTTTTTTATATATATCAACTGGCTCCGGAAAGTTAAACAGATTTGTAAATTACTTCATTTAAAAAATCTTAATCCTTCCAATAGTTATTAGCTTCTGAAGTTGAGTTGTTATTTTCTTTCTAACTGCTCTCTGACGACTCACGTCCCGGGAGCTGTGCAGTTCCTATGGGGATATTCTTCCATCATGCACAGCTCCCAGGACGTGACATCATCATTGAGCAGTTAGACAGAAAACTTCAGAAGCTAATAACTATTGGAAGGATTAGGATTTTTTAATAGAAGTAATTTACAAATCTGTTTAACTTTCCGGAGACAGTTGATATATATATATAAAAAAGGTTTTGCCTGGAATACCCTTTTAACTCTTTTCTAAATTCTCTCTTCCCTAATGTTTCACTCTCTAAAAGTTCCCAAATGACTTCCCCTTTAACCCCTTATTAATGTCCATAAGCGTCACCTGAGGTATGACGCGTGCTTAGCAGGTAAGCGCTATAAGAAACCAGGACCCGTGGCTAATGCCAGACATCGCCGAAAAATAAACAAGTGGAAACCTAGCCTAAAGGTAACTTTCAGAATTTGCTGTTCCTACATTATATCTCTGCAATGACTGTGAATTTATTATTTGTTGCTACTTGATCACTACTCCTCCTTCTCCTGTCAGATGACTAGAAAAAACGCTCATCTTGCGAAACCTAAACTGTGCTCCACTGTGCCTCCTCCTCCAGTTCAGCCCCCACAGGGCTCATATGGCGTGAGATGTAGGTGCCACGTCTCCAGTGCCCTGACCAGTCATCGTTTCCAACATGTGTTGTAGTAGATTAAGCAGTGGAATGACGTTGTTTATGACATAATCCTTGCAACTGACTAATAATGTGGCTTCCTCAAAGGGTCTGTGCAAAAGGCAGGTGTAATGTAGGAGATGCCTCTGGTTGACATTGAAGTTACACAGGAGAATCCCCCTATCCGCTTGGATCATCAAGAAATCAGTGATGGCTTTTCTCTGTTCATATAGTCGGTCCAACATATGGAGGGTGGAATTCCAACATGTCACTGCCACTCCTCTGTAAACACCCTGGCACTTCTCTGCCTGATATACTTAGTATGTATAAGAGGGGAGGACAATTCCCTCCACTACGCTTAAAACAGTATTTGTGTACAACACCAGCTAGTGTGTACTTTTGGCTGGCCTTTCACAGTATCTAGGCCCTTAAGACTTTAACAGCAACAAAATAATACACCACTTAGATGTACGTATGTAGTATGCACTTATGAGGGGAGGACAATGCACTCCAGTATGCTTAAAACAGTATGTGTGTATAACACCAGCAGTACACACCAGTGCTGCAGCACACAGTTGCTGTATATTACACCCAAAATTGCACTTTCTCTCTCAATCTCACTCGCTTCCCTATCAGTGCTTCTAGGCTGGATTTGAGCTTGAGGTGAATTGCTGCTGTTCTGTGCAACACACTGAGCAACACACTGCTCTCTGTCCCTCTCTGTAATAGAACACTGTAGTGACTGGGAGTCAAATTACTGCTGTAAAAATGCTTTTATGTGCAACACACACTGCTCTGTCAATCTCTCTGTAAACAGAACGCTGATGTGAGGTGAATCGCTGCTGTAAAAATTATTTCCTGTGCAACACACAGCGCTGTCTGTCCCTCTCTCTCTCTCTGCAATAAAAGGCTGAAGTGACTGGCCCCAAGATGGCTGCCTATTATATAGGGCTGTGACATCACACGGGTGGCTGGCTGCTGATAGGCTGCATCCTGCATGTGATTCAGGGTCATCTCGCTGACCCTTGTTCCCGCCTTCCCAGGATTCCTTGTCACATCTCCTCACATGTGGATCCACCATTTTAGATGCCTTGGAGTCTGCACAGCACTAAATGGAGTTTAATGAAGTGATTTGTGCAATCGAATCGTGGCGATATTCACATTTGTTGCAAATCAAATTTTTCCTGAAATTCTTAACGAATTTGGATTTGTCAAATTTGATTCGCTCATCCATATTTAAAAATGATATAACCTAGGAGTTTATTCCTTGAAACAAGTGCATTATTAATGAAATGCAACAATTCTGAAAAAACTAAGTAAACAAGAAATGTTACGTAGAATTTTCTATAATCTATAAAGCAAAATAAATAAATATTTGTTTACAGGGCAATATTTATATTAATAGGAGACGCCAGAGAAACATCTAAATAGAGATCATCTTCTGACGTTACACTAGCATACCCCACATACTGAAGCAGGATTAGACTCTTGTTTTCACCCTTTATAGGAGACAAGGGTATTGTGATTACCCCTGTGAAGTGGGAAATAACTACAGTATGTAGGTTCACTTTGCTTAAATGGGAGGTATGTGGAGGTAATATGTAGCTAGGGATATGAAGGGGGGATTAATCATTGGTCCTTGTGTAGTTTCTTTTCTCAATGTTTTTTATGTGTTAAATGTCTAACATTGCTTTTTTTTCTAGCTCTGCTTGGTGTGCTGTAGAGTTTCAAATTTATGAACCATTTGCGGTGTGTTTTTTTTTTGCATCTTCATTAAATTCTCAGTTGATAAATTTAAAGGGGTACTCCACTGCCCCAGCATTTGGAACATTTTGTTCTGAATGCTGGGTGTGGTCTGCGGGGGTCGTGATGTCACGCCCATGCCCCTCATGACATCATGCCACACCCCCTCAATGCAAGGGGCTCTGAGCCCCTGAAGACCTGATGGACACCACAAAACATGTAGGGGAGACATAGTAGTTGAATTTTTAATCAACATCATTCAGTCCTTAACCAGACATGCTGCAGATGTCGCGAGATTAATACTTTTCTTTTAAAAGATTTACACTTGATTATAATAGGGACTGTGCTAGTGTTTTTAAAGCACTATGGGGGACATTTATCAAAGCATTTAGTAGTTTTTTTGTGCTTAACATTGTCACAAAAAAGTTGCACGTGCGCCTACGCTCTTTTTTCTGAGACTTTTGGCTTTTTCAGTGTCCTAAGCAAAAAAAAAAAAAAAAGGCTTGCTTACCAAAGCAAAAAGTGATTTTTGACATGCAGTGGTCAGAGATTTATCAAGTGCGAAAGTCGCAAAAAAGTCGCATTGCATGAAGAAAGCTACTAAATTTACTCCAGCTCAGACATGGAGCAGAAAAAGCCACTACCAAAGCAAAAAAAGAAAAATTGCTTAAGTGAAAGAAATTTATCAACAGGCTGAAAGCAGTTGATAAATAAGTAGCACATAAGCAAAAAAATAGTAAGAAAAAAATAACTAAAAAAAGAAATACATAAGCAAACATTGATAAATGTCCCCCTATATTTTTTAACCTTTTAAACAGTAAAAATAAGTGATGTTTTAAATACACCTATAGGTGATTCATAAGATGGGGATTTTTTGGTTATAGGGGTTTTATACCCCATCACCTCTGGGTGATTGGGGTTTGGTATTGACACTTTTTTTTGTAGGCCTCATTCCGTTTTCGGTAAACAGTAGAATGATGTGCTTTACCAAAAAGCTCTATCTTGGTCTCATCTGTCCACAAGACATTTTCCCAGAAGGATTTTGGCTTATTCAAGTTCATTTTGGCAAAATCATCAATTTTTCTCTTCCGTCCACGTCCAGGGAGATTAGCTACAGTGCCATGGGTTGCAAGGTTCTTGATAATGTTGTGCACTGTGGACAAAGGCAAATCTAGAGCTCTGGAGATGGACGTGTAACTATGGGGGGCATTTATCAATGTTTGCTTATGTATTCCTTTTTTTTAGTTATTTTTTTCTTACAATTTTTTTTGCTTATGTGCGACGTATTTATCAACTGGTTTCAGCCTGTTGATAAATTTCTTTCACTTCAGCATTTTTTTTAAATTTTTTACTTTGGTATTGGTTTTGTCTGCTCCATGTCTGAGCTGGAGTAAATTTAGTAGGTTTTTTCATGCCCTGCGACTTTTTTGCAACTGTCGCACTTCATAAATTTCTGACCACTGCAAGTCAAAATCTTTTTCTGCGACATTTTAGCGACATAATTAGAAGAAAAAAAATTGACTAAAGCCGTTGATAAATTCCCCCCTATGAGATTGTTGATATTTTCACACTGCCGTTTCTCCCTGTCGAGAACGCTTTCAAAGTCTCTTTAGTTTTTTTCTGACTTTAACGGCCATTCTCATGATGGGGAGCAATGGGCAACAACGGGTCCCGGTGGCTCCCACTTACTATTATGGGGGCCGCTGGGCGCCATTATGAATAGCGGGAGAAAAAGACAGCGCAAGCAGTATTTTTTCTCCCGCTATTCTCCCGGCTCCCCTGACAGCCATCACACTACTGTGTCATAACGGTAGTGTTAATATAGCCTTAATGAACCCAGCCTAAAGCTCAACGCAACTGATGCCACAACTGATGACAAAAAGTGCATCAGTTGGCACCAGTTGTCCAACTACCAGCTTCCCTTAATTGTGCAGGCTGGATGGGCGAATACAGCAAGATGCGTTCCACGGTCCACCAATCCGGCATCCAACTTGAGACGCCGAACGATTGTGAATTGTCCATTCACATGAATAGAGCCAGTTATATCATCAGTTTCGCCGTTGAATAATGGACGTATGTGAAGGGAGTCTTAGTGATACCCCTTTGAAAGCAATGTTGGTTGTCTTCGAATTCTATTCAGCAATAATAAATAAATGCTGAATCACCACCTTCAAACTACCGTGTTTTTCTAAAAAAAAAAAAAAACATATTCTACGTACACACATTTTATTTGGCAAAATCTTCCTAGTCAGCCATCTGTTGTTGTCATTCATCAGCAGCCTATATTTGGCGTCGCCGCTGCCGGCAATTAGTCAGCTGTCATTTATCACCTTGCGGGAGAATATCAAAATTCACATAATTAAAGAAAAGGCAACATAATTTTTCTTCCAGAAAATACTTTTCTTGTGTAAATTTTAGAGAAAAATAAACAACAACTTACACAACAGGGAAAAATAGAAACGTTCTGCTCTTCATAGCCGCCTGACTGATGCGACATTGATCTGTTCTGCCTAGGAGTTAATGAGTTCAATAACCTCCCAAATGCATTGTTTCCGTAAACCAGTGTGCCTTCAGCTGTTGCAAAACTACAAGTCCCAGCATGCCCGGACAGCCTTTTGCTGTCCGGGCATGCTGGGAGTTGTAGTTTTGCAACAGCTGGATGCACACTGATTGGAAAAGTAGCATCTTGTGAGAACAGCTGCCTGCGCCGAACACGGAAGATCATAGAGAGGGACTTGTTGGTATGCATAGGCCCTAGCGACTACCTCTCCCTTGGTATTACTAAAATCCGTAGGGGACGTAATTGAGAAAACTGTATGTTACACCGCATGTGTTACGGTCTTGGTATGTTTGTCAAAAGATGAATTGTCTGATGGTTCGTTCAGTGAATACCAGTCATTGCTATGGGATTGAAAGTGTCATAGCGCATTGGTTTCTTCTTCTTTATCATCTTCATATAGGATTTATATTACTTTATTTTCTTATTATTATCAGGCTGTCTTTATGCATAGTGTGTGTATGCATTATTTTACATGGACCCCCTATCCTGTCCTCCTATCTCCACTTCCTATCCCGCCCTCCTATCCCGCCCCCTATCCCATCCTCCTATCTCGACCTCCTATCCTGTCCTCCTATCCTGATCTCTTATCTCGACCTCCTATCCCGTCCTCCTATCCCGACCTCCTATCCTATGGGACTTTAAACATAAACCCCGCCCCTGGCAAATGGAGGTGAGTAAGGGTTAAATCACCTATCCTATGTTTGTTGTTGATATATAGGTAACATGTGTGCCTAGTTTCATGTTAATATCTTTAGACGTTTGGAAGTTTTTGTGGAACATACATACATACACACACACACGTTGAGTTTTATATATATAGATAAAATCCTTTTATTCAGCGGTCAGGCACAGTCAGATAGGCGTGGCTTGGGGTTCGCAAAACCCTGCCTCCGCCACGCCTATCCTCTCTTTCAGCGCTGGGACCACTGTGTAGAAAGACACAGCGGTCCACAAAAAATCCAGTGTGCATGCGACGCTGCCCTGAATTGACAGAGCGAGCGCACGCTTCCTCCCGCCGTCTATGCGCTCAGTGCGCATGTGCTGTGCTAGAGGCAGTGAACGAACAAGCTCTCTTCCTCTAGTATCTGCATAACCTGGTCACCGGGAGCTGAAGAGATTAACAACGGGCATTGTATTTTGTAGAATATCAGAGCCGGACGGGAGGGGCGCATGCACTGTGGACTGCAGTGTCTTACTACACAGCGGTCCCAGTGCTGAAAGAGAGGATAGGCGTGGCGGAAGCGGGGCTTTGCGAACCCCTAGCCACGCCTATCCAAAAGGATTTTATAAGTTATAAAAGAAGGAAGAGCAGCTATAAAGGTATGGCTGCAGTGACTTTATGGTCATCAGGAACAACATTATAGTAGTCTGTGGGGTTAAAAAATGAGGACAGTTGCGCTTTGAGAGCTTAGGGGAAAAGCTGCTGAATGGTAAGTTCAATGACAGTCATGCCCCATACAGGAAATCTCAGGGTTCCCTATGGCTTGATACAACCCCCCCCCCCCCCAGCGCGATCAGACACCGATCCCCCATCCTACGGATAGAGGATAGGCTTTGTTTCCCAGCGTATCCCTTTTTTAATGGGTCAAATTAATCTCAAGTTCCCATTTCTCGGGGGTCTAATACCTCAGCAACTCTGACCTAGAGGTAGATTTTTCAGAACATTTTTGCCCAATTTGCATTCTCTAATTTCAACACTAGACATTACCAAGTACTACAATACCCAACACAGCTAGGGGCTAGTCGTATTTTTTCTACCAGGCACTGCACTCTTTTTCTAGAATTTTTACAGTCAGGCCTACTTTGCAGGCCCTGTGTTGGCCACTTCAATAGTTACACTTGTTAAACAGCACTTCCTCTCCTTCCTAACTCATTCTAAATGCTTAGGCGACCCTTGTGATGAAGTTAACTTTTTCCCTCCTGTCCACCAGTGCTTTATCGGCCTCTTGTGATCCTGAAGAAGGACAAGCCAGCTCTCCCTGATGCCGAGGGCAGGCCCACTGTCCAACATTCAAGCCAATGTCACTTCTTTCTACACCTTACTAGGTAATCTTCTAGTTTACCCATTTTTTCAATGGTACCAAGGAGCACAGCCCTTTTAACATTTTCCTATGTGGTTTCCACTTAGCATGGAGGCTATACATCAGTATCACCTCATGCATCTCTCTGCCAGTTATATGCTAATCCAGCACCTAGGTCAATACATGTACATTCCCCTATGGGGAAGAATTACATTGCTGTAACCAACCACCATAAATAAACATTGCCTACCATCTTTTTCCAAAGTCAAAATTTATTGAAAATGTTTTTCAAAAATGTATACATCTAATAACACAAATATGTAACAGAGATCCAAAACAATGTAAAGTAGGGGGAGTAAGAATTCCCCAATAGTATAAATTTGTCGGTCACATAATAGGGTCAAGTACACAAAGCATAAGGGTTATGCCGAGCAGTCAATCTTCTGAAAGGTAGTGGTTAACAGGTATAATACTAAGGTTCATCCTGGTGTGGCGACTAGTGATGAGGGTGGGTTACTTAACGTCTGAGAGTACACATCATGAAGAGTGTCATACCGTAAGGGATCGACTACATAAATACGGCATCGACTACATAAATACGGCAGATAGGAGGTCGACTACTCAGTGCAATAGGGCCGACTAGAACATCTGGAGCAGAGAGGGTGGAAATCCAGAGAATGAAGAAAGAAGGAAAAAAGACGAGACAAAGAGGGGGGGGGGGGAGAGGGGGGAAGAAGGAGGGGGGGGGCGAAAAGGAAAAAAGGACCATGACGGAAGAGACTTACCTGCGGGCGAGACGGGCCCTAGACCCCTCCAGCACCCTGTACTTTATCCCTGAGCACAACTATTGCGAATGTGGTGGATGGAGCAGTGAGGTCTACATTACCTACCATCTTATAGCACCTGCAGTAAGACAGATCAACCACATCTACAGTAAAAAATAACAACGCACATATGTATATAAATGTACAAAGTGATAACATGCCAAAAATAATGTCCATTTAAAGTGACAGTCAGCCCTAATAGGGATAATAGACAGTTCATCCTCTTTACATACTGCATGCTTCAACTCATCATCAGTAAAGGAGAAGTAATGCAGTCTTTACAAATTTAACCGTATACCTATAGATGTAAAATTGTGAAAACATACTTTTAATATTTAGCTTTTCACAAACTGATATAATAAATAATATACATTCAGAGCTGGGTAGAAGTGGCATTAAGAGCCCCCTCTGTGCTATTGAAGGGTCAATTTACTTCTCAAACATGGGTGGGCATCACATGGTTTGTTCTTTTGACAGCCTCAGTGAACCCAGTGGACTCTTATCTCCAATGTATTTTCCTACTCTGCAATTGCTGGTTCATTTTTCTGCACTAATCTTTTCAGTGACAGAAGTAACCATTAAGGTGACAGTCTATCTATTCTGTCCATGACACAGTAGGTGTTTTCAGTGCACATTTCCAAGCCTGGCAGATGCTCTCTTTTGGCACATTTAAAGGGGTATTCTGGCCTTATACATCGTATCCCCAATCAAAAGGATAGGGGATAAGATGTATAAGGCCGGAATACCCCTTTAATCCCTATGCCCAGACAAGTTGAAAGGGTTGATTTACCCTCTGTTATAAATCAATTTAAAAGGTTACTCCGGTGGAAAACTTTATTTTTTATTTTTTATAAATCAACTGGTGTCAGAAAGTTAAACAGATTTGTAAATGACCTCTATTAAAAAATCTTAATCCTTCCAGTACTTATTATCTGCTGAATCCTACAAAGTAAATTATTTTCTTTTTGGAACACAGAGCTCTCTGCTGACATCTCTGTCCATTTTAAGAACTGTCCAGAGTAGGAGAAAATCCCCAGGGCAAACATATGCTGCTCTGGACAGTTCCTAAAACGGACAGCAGAGCGCACTGTGCTCGTGATGTCAGTGGAGAGCTCTGTGTTCCAAAAAGAAAATACTTTCCTCTGTAGTATTCAGCAGCTAATATGTACTGGAAGAATTAAGATTTTTTTTATAGAAGTAATTTACAAATCTCATACGATCCAGAGAAAGAGAAAAGCGAACCCGCACTACTCACAGTTGTTACAGGGAAACAGTTCCGGCTCAGAGGCTGTAATCCAGAACACCCGTGCTCAGTGGGGAGGACAGAAGAGACCCTGTAATCCAATCGGTAGAAGGATTCCACGGCACTCAGTGTTTTTCATGCAAATAAAATGGCTTTATTGCTGCATAGCAGGACAAGACAGGATTTGAACGGAGCACCGACACGCGCTTAGTTTTGCGTCATGTGACGCTTTGTCAAGCTATGCAGCAATAAAGCTGTTTTATTTGCATGAAAAACACTGAGTGCCGTGGAATCCTTCTACCGATTTAATTTACAAATCTGTTTAACTTTCTGGCACCAGTTGATTTAAAAAGTACCCCTTTAAAAATCATCAACAAAACATTTCCCTCTCCACCCAACCTTCATTCAAATCCATCTCCAAATTGATATTAACTAATACATTTATATTTAACGATACATGTTTCAGTGCTAGGACCCTGTCAAAGACCACTTGTTCTTTAAAATGATTTTCTTAGTGTGTGTTCTTAATGTGCAGCTAATTCAAGTATCTTTCTGTTACTAAGAACACAATCACCTTTGATGTTATAACTTCCCTGTGGAGGGAGCATTTTATTAACACAGTCAAAGCTCGAATGTTTATTACAGACTATTAATTCTAACCAGTTCACCTCCAATTAGCATCATTTCTATCAGTCTTTACTGCTTTCATATGAGATACTTGAGCCCAAGCTTCACTACTTTGATCCAATCTCTAAGTGCAAGGCGGACCTCTTGTAATAGAATATAATTTGTGTCAACACATCGACTCCTGTTGAGCAGTGGATATCTTCTGTCTTAGTAGAACAATTGTTCTTTAGGTGCCCAGTTAGGCAACGGTAGCTCAGTGGTTAGCACTGTTACCTTGCAGCGCAGGGGTCTTGGATTCAAACGCGATCTTCTGTACGGGGCCTCAGCTCGGCTACAACTTTGCTGCTGTAATGGCGTTTTGCACCCAGCACGTAAGCTGGTTAAAACATGCCCCCTCCATTCATTTCTATGAAAGAGGCGGAGTCATTCGGAGACAGTGCTGGTAAATAATAGCATCCACACAAAATATTGACATTTTAAGCACACTCCCTTTTGTTGTCAAGGTGTAGACATTGATGGCTGTGTGCTGAGTTACTTTAAATGGACACAACATTAAAAACTGTTATACAGGCTGTGCCCTCAGTACATTACATTATAGCAGAGGGTTATTTCTTAAAGGGGTATTCTGGGATCTAAGCTGGAACCTGCGTGAACTCCCTGCAGCACCCGCATTGTATGCAGGGGTGCATCTCCACTGTCAGAAACTTCCTGGTTTCTGAGACTGGAGACTTGATGTAACGCCACACCCCCTCCGTGATATCACGCCACGCCCCCTCCATTAATGTCTACGGGAGGGGGCATAATGGCCGTCATGCCCCCTCCCATAGACATGAATGGAGGGGGTGTGGCGTGATGTCAAGGAGGGGGTGTGACGTTACGTCCTGTCTCCAGTCTTGGAAACCTGGAAGTTTCCGACACTGGAGACGCAGCCCCGCATACAATGCAGGTGTTGCAAGGAGATCACGGGGGGTCCCAGGGAGGGCCCCCCACGATCATACATGTTATACCCAATCCTCTGGTAGGGGATAAAAGCTGAGATCCTGGAATATACCTTTAAGTATTGTCACATGAAAAGATATAGTGAAGTATTGACAAAAATGGGAGGCGTGTATTCACTTAAGAGAGATACTGTTTATGATGTTACTACTAATGTATAAGTTTGCTTTGAAAATATTGTACTGCAAAATGTAAACAATATTGGTGGACATATAACTACTGTAATTTCTGTTACAGAAGTAGCAATCACCCTTTTTTACCATGCCAACTTCAAAGGTCCCTTGTACTGCTTTGAAAATAGGCAGGACCTCATTTTCGTGCCACTTTTTTGTGGCATTCTTGTTTTTTTTTGTGCCAAATTTGTAAATCCATGCAAATACCGGCAGAAGCATCTCACTTAATATTCCATTAACTGAATGGAGGAAACATAGGGGTTAATTGTGAGTGCAGTGGCAGCGACTGTGAGAAGAAAAAAAAATCATTTGCCAATATATATATATATATATATATATATATATATATATATATATTCAAATGAAAAACAATAGGGGTAACCCAGGTGCTTCACACGGGTTGTGGTAAGTATGCACGATAAGCTGCTGTCTCCTGTATAGGTCTCTGTATCCTATGCAATAGATAGTAAAAACTCCCACAAAGAAATAAATATAAATGGATAAGCGCTATGTTGAGCAGTAGAACAAGTATCGTAATTTTCAAGATGACACCGCACTATATTAAGCGCAGATCATCTCTGAGGAAGGAAGCCGATCAGCTTCCGAAAAGATTCAGATTTTACCTGTCCCTCGCTGTGCCCAGTAGTGACATCACTCTGCCAGGTATTAGCAAAAAAACTCACATACCAGCGGAAAGGAGCTAGGTTGAGATGCCACCAGTCGGGGCAGTCTCCCAGCTCTTCCCGGACACGGCAACTGTAACTATTCAAATTCCAAACAGAAAATCATCACTTCACACAACTTGGACTAAAAGTATACAGATTATCGTGGACTCGGCAGGACATCGCATTCAGAGTCTGCAGAACATTGCACCAGATGTGAGTAAATACAGTTAGTGATACTCTACGCACTTAATATAATGCCGAAATGCAATAGAGATTTTTATTTTATTTTTACATTTCATTACTTCTGACTTTTTTTTTACATTTCACTATATTCTATTAGAGATGAGCCAAGTTACAGTAATTTGATTCGTCACGAACTTCTTGGCTCGGCAGTTGCTGACTACAGTCCTAGAGACTCTCCTAGGACTGTATCCACCTTTTCCAGCCCACCGGAGCACCTGAAAGCTGAACTAATTTATGCAAGTCAGCAATTCGTGACAAATCGAATCACTGTAACTTCCCTCATCTCTATATTCTATGTAGTTGTCTAGTCCCCAGAGCAGATCTTGGGACACATCTCCAGGTGTTCCAGAGTTGTTTTACATAGAATGTATCCATCAACAAGGAATGCAAGAAATGTCATGTGCAATGTAAGTGACTATGGCAACAAATGTCCTCTTCATTTTATAAAATGTATTCATAGATGAGTAATGTATTTAGGGATGAACGAATAGAATCTGACGAATCCGAATTTGTTAGGAATTTCAGGAAAAATTTGATTTGTACCGAATGCGAATATCGCCATGATTCAATTGTGCAAATAGCTTCATTAAACTCCATTTAGTCACTGTCCAGGCTCCAGGGACCGGGCATCTGAATCACATGCAGGATGACCCTCAATCACATGCAGCATGCAGCCTATCAGCAGCCAGCCACCCCTGTGATGTCATAGCCCTATATAATCGGCAGTCATCTTGCGGCCAGTTACATCAGCATTCTATTGCAGAGAGAGAGGGACAGACAGCAGTGTGTGTTGCACAGCAGCGATTCACCTCCCAGTCACATCAGCAATCTATTGCAGAGAGAGAGGGACAGAGAGAAGTGTGTTGGAAAGAAAAGCTTTTTAACAGCAGCGATTCACCTCAAGCCCAAATCCAGCCTAGAAGCACTGTAGAGAAGGGAATGAGATTGAGAGAGAAAGTGCAATTTTGGGTGTAGTACACAGCGAGTGTGTGCTGCAGCACTGGTGTGTACAACAACTGAAATGCGAATTGTAGCCAGCCAGTTAGGGTGAGCAGAGCACTAAAAGCATATTGTCCTCTATTAAGTGTAACCTGTGCGTACATCTAAATGGTGTACCATTTTGTTCCTGTTAAAATCTTAAGGGCATAGATACTGTGAAAGGCCTGCCAAAAGAATACACCTGCTGGTGTTGTAGACAAATACTGTTTTAAGCATACTGGAGCGCATTGTCCTCCCTTCATAAGTGCATACCACATACGTACATCTAAGTGGTGTACCATTTTGTTCCTGTTAAAGTCTTAAGGGCCTAGATACTGTAAAAGGCCAGCCAAAAGTTGTAGACATATAGGGGGACATTTACTAATCTAGTCTATTCTGGGTATGATTATAGACCAGCGTATGTGGTAGCCTCCTGTCTATTGTGCTCCTAATTTATCAAAGGTCTCACAGCCCTTGATAAATTCTGTGCTTAGGCTTCAGGGTCTACAGCTTAAACTGCATTTAGACCTGCTCCAACATGGTCTGACATTTCAGCGTATTTTGGGCAGATGCGACTTGTTGCACAAAAGTTGCACTTGATAAATTCAGCACCAATGCATTTTCCAACGCAGTTCTAAAAATCCTCTACAGCAAAAGTCGCAAAAAAGTCGCACATATTTAGACTGTCACTTTCTGTGCGACAAATTTAGACAGGAAAAACCAGTCTAAATCCTTTGATAAATCTCTCCCATACTGTTTTAAGCGTAGTGGAGCGTCTTGTACTCCCCTCATATACGCACTAAGTATCTAAGGCAGAGAAGTGACAGGATGTGGATAGAGGAGTGGCAAAGGCATAAATTCATCAGGCAGAGGTTGCAGCAGACTAGAGGTGAGTGGCAGCAGGAGTCGCAGTGAGAGACCAGAGCTGCCGGTATCAGCTAGCCGTCGTGTCTCGACCAGCAACCCATCTGCCGTCATTGATTGGTTAACACGGTCATCCACTTCATCACAAGTGACATCTGACACCCCCAGTCAACAGTTGGTGGATTCCTCAGACACAACCTTCAGTTGGCATGGTCCGGGAGCAGTCCCTGTTCTCCCATTGCCTCTGTCCTATTCTGTTCCCTGCCCCACATAAGTGTCTTATACTGTGGGTTCAGCTCCAGCTTTAGGACCATCCAGCTGTAGCAAGATATACCAGAGCAGAGTCAGCAGCTCCTGCCCAGTAAAGAAGTGGAGGAGACCTCCGCCGCTTCCTCCACTAGGCGGGCAATAGTGATGAGGAGAGGGGCATGGGAGGTGGTGTTGCGAGCATTAAGGCTCCTGAAGCAGACACTGTTGAGGAACCTGAGGAGGACATCAGTGACGTGCAGACACAACTCGATGATGATAAAGCCGATCACACTTTGGAGCTGGGTGCAAAAGGGGCTTCATCATCATCATCATCAGGAGAAGAGGGTTGCAGGTTGCCCGTGAGGCAGCAGCTGAGCAACATGGTTGGCAGTCAGTATGGTTGGCAGAAGTGAAAAGTCTGGAGCCAAACGTGCCTGGGGTAGACCACCTGTTTTGTGGCAGCCTACCTTCCCGGGAGGTAGTGGAACAGGGGTTCCTGGAGTTGGCGGCAGTTGCAATCAAGCAGTGCGGACTGTTGGTTGGAAAATCTGCTACTCGGCGGTGTGGCAGTTTTTCATCAAGCATCCGGAGGATGTTATCCTGGCCACATGCAAGATGTGTCGGCAGAAAGTGAAGCGTGGCCAGGGTCCCAATGTTGGCACCGCGTCCCTGTGTCAACATATGCAGCATCACCATAAATCGGCCTGGGAGAACCATGGCTCCAATGTGGTGGTCCAGCCTGCTGCATCACCCAGTGGCACTCCGCTCCCTGTTTCAGCCAGCCAAGGCTCCAACAGCTCAGCTGAAGGGAGCTGTGTGTCATACCCATCTTCTTTTGTTCCAGATGCTCCTGCTTCTCCTACTTTGAGTCAGTCATTCTGCCAGCAATCTATCGGCAAAGTCATGTCCAAGAGACAACAGTATCCACTCATCCAATGGCGCAGAAGCTGAATGTGCCCCTGTCCAAGCTGCTGGTGCTGCAGTTCCTCCCTTTTCAAGTGGTGGACTCTGCACCTTTCAGAGAACTGATGGCTTGTGCCGAGCCGAAGTGGAGAGTCCCACGCTGTCATTTCTTTTCGAAGGCAGTACCAGCCTTGCACAATTTTGTGGAACAGAATGTGGGCCAGTCCTTGAGCCTGTCGGTATGTACCAAAGTGCACAGCAGCACCGACGTGTGGAGCTGTAACTACGGTCAGGGACAATACACGTCCATTATGGCCCACAGGGTGAATGTGGTTCCTGCACAGCCACAACAACAACTTGGACAGGTCACGCCGCTTCCGCCTCCACACTCTCAGGCTGTTGGTCCTGTGACAGTGTGCGACTCTGCCTCCTCATCCTCCACCATGTCCTCAGCCTTCACTGCACGGACAAGTCTCAGTGCCCCACCAGCATACCATGTGTGCAGGGCAAGGCGGTGTCACGCTGTTCTTCCCATGGTTTGCCTTGGCGAGTGGTGTCACACGGGAGGAACTGCTAAAAGTCATTCATCAAGAAATCGAATCATGGCTTACTCCACGAAAACTGGAAATGGGAACCACGGTGACTAACAATGGAAAGAACATATTTTTTGTGCTGCGACAAGGAAGGCTGAGCCATGCGCCCTGCATGTCACACGTGTTCAATCTGGTTGTCAAACAGTTCCTGAAGTGTTACCCCCCCATCTGCAAGACATCCTAACAATAGGAAGGAAACTTTACATGCACTTCAGCCACTCGTACACCGCAAAGCACACCCTCCTTGAGCTGCAGAGTCACAACGGTATGCCCCAACATAGTGTGCTTTGTGACGGTTCCACACGTTGGAATTCCACCCTCCATATTTTGGACCGACTATACGAACAGAGAAAAGCCATCACAGATGTCTTGATGATCCAAGCGGATAGGGGGACTCCCCTGTGTAACTTCAATGTCAACCAGTGGCAGCTCATACGTGACAGCTGCAATTTGCTCAGGCCCCTTAAGGAAGCCACCTTATTAGTCAGTTGCCAGGATTATGGGATGAACAACATCATTCCACTGCGTCATTTACTACAACACGTGTTGGAAACGATGGCTGGTCGTGGCACTGGAGACGTGGCATTTACATCTCAAAGCCACATGAGCGTTGTGGAGGCTGAACTGGAGGAGGAGGGGTAGGGGCACAGTGGAGAATAGTTTAGGTTTCGTGAGATGGGCATTTTCGTGAGATGGGCATTTTCTAGAGGGTTATGAGGAAGGCGAGACAGAGGACCCAGGCACATCATGGCAGTGTGCAGTGGAGATGGCGGCAGGGAGTCCCTCTGAGTCACTTGCACAAATGGCACGATGCATGCTCACTTGCTTGCATAGTGACTGCCGAATTGTCACCATTCGGCAGCGGGATGACTTCTGGCTCTCCACCTTATTGGACCCTTGCTACCGACACAAAATGGGGGCCTTTTTTACACCAACTGAGAGGGAGGAAAAACTGACCTACTACAGAGACATCCTAAGTAGTCAGTTGGCCGATGCCTATCTGTGTTTTCATCCATCCTCTCGCAGGTCTGACTCAGGGGGCCCTCTGCGCTCACCTTACACTGCCATGGCTGCTGGGGAGGGGTTGGGTGGCAAGGGCAGTACCATCTCCATCAGCTGCAGCCTGAGTCTACAGTCGCTGATGAGTACCTTTCTTCACCCGCCTAGTGAAGGAACTCATCAGCAGCAGGTAGACCTGGAGCAGGACCTGAACCAGCAGGTGGTGGCACACCTTGACATGACCCAGCCAACACACCTTGAAGATCCGCTGGACTTCTGGACAGCCAAACTTGATTTGTTGTTACGCCGAGCGCTCCGGGTCCCCGCTCCTCCCCGGAGCGCTCACGGCGTTCTCCTGTTCGCAGCGCCGCTGACCGGGTGCGCTGCGATTATGTCCCCAGCCGGGATGCGATTCGCGATGCGGGACGCGCCCACTCGCGGTGCGCATCCCGACCCGCTTACCAGACTCGTTCCCTGTCTGTGCTGTCCCGGCGCATGCGGCCCCGCTCCCTAGGGCGCGCGCGCGAAGGTGCTTTGCGATTTAAAGGGCCGGTGCGCCACTGATTGGCGCATGGGTTTTAATCAGTATCTTCACCTGTGCACTTCCCTATAATACCTCACTTCCCCTGCACTTCTTTGCCGGATCTTGTTGCCATTGTGCCAGTGAAAGCGTTTCCTTGTGTGTTCCTAGCCTGTGTTCCAGACCTCCTGCCGTTGCCCCTGACTACGATCCTTGCTGCCTGCCCTGACCTTCTGCTACGTCCGAATCTGCTCTTGTCTACTCCCTTGTACCGCGCCTATCTCAGCAGTCAGAGAGGTTGAGCCGTTGCCGGTGGATGCGACCTGGTTGCTACCGCCGCTGCAAGTCCATCCCGCTGTGCAGCGGGCTCTGGCGAAAACCAGTAGCAACTTAGAACCGGTCCACCGACACGGTCCACGCCAATCCCTCTCTGACACATAGGATCCACCTCCAGCCTGCTGAATCCTGACATTTGTGGCCACAACTAGCAGAGTTTGCCCTGAAAAACTGTCCTGCCCGGCCATTAGTTTGCTACCAGAGCTGGTGTTTAGTGCGACGGGGGCCATAGTAACCCCCAAGAAGAACTCATCTGTCCATGAATAATGTAAAAAAAAAGACTGACCTTTGTGAAGATGAATCAGGCATGGATCAGCCAGGATTTCCACCCACTAATGCCTGATGCATCAGAGTAGATTGAACAAGGGGACACACCAACACTTCACAATAATGGATAGTGCAAAACATATTTAAGGTGCTGCTCCCCAGTTACAGACATTCCTCCGCATCAGACCACAAGTAAGTATTGAGCATATGCATTAGCTAAAACTTAACTTTTATTAGGATAAAATATATGTACCCAAAATAATTTTTTTCAATCTAACAAAAGGAAAGGTGTGCAAAGCACACCATGTGCCACGTACACCACCAAGTATTCATGTGATGCAAAGACCTCTAAAAGGTGGAAGGAACAATGTATGGTCCATTGTAACCTGTGAGGCTAAAAAGTTCCCCTGTAAAGCCCCAATCTTGCATTACTAATTCCCTTCATGGAAAGTGTTACAGTGTAAAAAGGGCAGCCCAACATAGGAACCTCTCCCTATTTCCACCTACAAACACTGCCATTTCACAGGGTTTTAAGGTGGAAATAGGGAGAGTTTAATGTGTGAGGCTGCCCTTTTAACGGCGAGTAACACTTGCCAAGAAGGAAATTAATAGGGCGATGGTAGGGCCTTACAGGGGAATTTTTTACCCCCACCTGCTACAACGGACAATACGTTGTTCCATTCTACCTTTTCGAGGAAAGTGTTACTCGCCTTGAAAAGGGTAGCCCCACACAGGAACCTCTCCCTATTTTCACCTAAAAACCCTGGGAAATGGCAGTGTTTGCAGGTGGAAATAAGGAGAGGTTCTTGTGTGAGGCCGCCCTTTTTAAGGTGAGTAACACTTTCCAAGAATGGAATTAATAATGCGAGAGTGGGGCCTTACAGGGGAAGTTTTTACCCCCACCAGTTACATTGAACCATACGTTGTTCCCTTCCACCTTTAGAGGTTTTTGCATCACATGAATACTTGGTGGTGTAGGTGGCACATGGTATTTTTTGCACACCTTTCCTTTTGTTTGACTTCAAGATTTTGGGTACATTTATTTTATCCTAAGAATATTATTAAAAGTTAAGTTTAATGTAATGCATATCCTCAATAACACTTTTACAAAAGAGACCGTTTTCTTCTGCCTACCTGCCTCAGCTACTATTCTGATCCTGCCAACCACCTAATGCCACACATCTGATGCCAAGTTCTCCTTTTTTCAGCCACCTTCGTCACTGGGTTATGGTATTGCAACCCTCCGTCCCACTCTGTCACCGGGACACTTTCGGGACTCCTGATGCTGCTGATGCCACCTCCAGGCTTTCTCATACTGCTACCATATGTTCTCCTCATGCTGATGCCAGCTCCATGCTGTCTCATTCTGCCACCATATATTCTCCTCATGCTGCTGCCACCTCCAGGCTGTGTCATTTAGCCACTATATGGTCTCCTCACGCTGCCGCCAACTCCAGGCTGTCATTCAGCCACTATATGGTCTCCTCATGCTGCCCCCAACTCCAGGCTATGTCATTCAGCCACTACATGTTCTCCTCATGCTGCCACCAACTACAGGCTGTGTTATTAAGCCACTATATGGTCCCCTTATGCTTCTGCCACCTCCATGCTGTGTCACTGTACCACCAATTTGGTCTCTTCATGCTGCTGGCACATTAAATAAAACTTTTTAAGTTCATCTATTTGAAAGCTTCAATTTCAACTCCAACTCCAGGCTGTCATTCAGCCACTATATGGTCTCCTCATGCTGCCCCCACCACCAGGCTATGTCATTCAGCCACTATATGTTCTTCTCATGCTGTCGCCAACTACAGACTGTGTCATTCAGCCACTATAGGGTCCCCTTATGCTTCTGCCACCTCCATGCTGTGTCACTGTACCGCCATGTGGTCTCTTCATGCTGCTGGCACATTAAATAAAACTTTTTATATTCATCTATTTGAAAGCTTCAATTTAATTATTAAAAAATATCTTTAATCTTTTCAATTGTGAGGCCCTATGGTCTTGTCAGGCTGTTGCCACCTCCAGACTGGGTCATTCAGCCGCTATATGGTCTGCTCATACTGCCGCCACATCCACGCTGTGTCATTCAAGCACTATATGGTCTCCTCATGTTGCCGCCACCTCCACACTGTGTCATTCAGGCACTTTATGGTCTCCTCATGCTGCCGCCACCTCCACGCTGTGTCATTCAGCCACTTTATGGTCTCCTCATGCTGCCGCCACCTCCATGCTGTGTCATTCAGTCACAATATGATCTCCTCATGCTGCCACCAACTCCAGTCTGTGTCATTCAGCCACTAAATGGTCTCCTCCTGCTTCCGCCACCTCCAGGCTGTGACACTGTACCGCCATGAAGTCTCCTCATGCTGCTGGCACATTAAATCAATCTTTTTAAGTTCATCTATTTGAAATCTTCAATTTAAATGTTAAAAAATGTCTTTAATCTTTTCAATTGTGAGGCCCTAAGGTCTTGTCAGACTGTTGCCACCTCCAGGCTGGGTCATTCAGCCACCATATGGTCTATTCATGCTGCGCCGACTCCAGGCTGTGTCATTCAGCCACTAAATGGTCTCCTCATGCTGCCACAAACTACAGGCTGTGTCACTGTACCACCATGTGGTCTTCTCATGCTGGCACATTAAATACAACTTTTTAAATTCATCTATTTGAAATCTTCAATTTAAATGTTAAAAAATATCTTTAGTTTTTTCAATTGTGAGGCCCTATGGTCTTGTCAGGCTGTTGCCACCTCCAGGCTTGGTCATTCAGCCACTATATGGTCTCCTCATGCTGCCGCCACCTCCATGCTGTGTCATTCAGCCATTATATGGTCTCCTCATGCTGCCGCCGACTCCAGGCTGTGTTATTCAGCCACTATATGGTCTACTCATGCTGCCGCCAACTCCAGGCTGTGTCATTCAGCCACTATATGGACTGCATTTGCTGCCGCCAACTCCAGGCTGTGTCATTCAGCCACTATATGATCTCCTCATGCTGCTGCCAACTGAAAGCTGTGTCATTCAGCCACTATATGGTCTCCTCATGTGGCTTCCACCTCCATGCTGTGTCATTCAGCCACTATATAGTCTCCTCATGCTGCCGCCACCTCCACACTGTGTCATTCAGGCACTATATGGTCTCCTCATGCTGCTGCCACCTCCGCGCTGTGTCATTCAGCCACAATGCCACATCCAGGCTCGGTCATTGCTCCTCTCTGCGACAGTGATTCTAATAGCAACGCCTCTAATCTGCGTGTCATACTGAAAACAGTATTATTTCACTAACCCAGCACGCACCCTATGCGTGTTACAGCATGCAAAGTTTTCTGTACCCCTTGTCACGATGCCGGCTGGCAGGTAGTGGATCCTCTGTGCCAGAGAGGGATGACGTGGACCGTGCTAGTGGACCGGTTCTAAGCCACTACTGGTTTTCACCAGAGCCCGCCGCAAAGCGGGATGGTCTTGCTGCGGCGGTAGTGACCAGGTCGTATCCACTAGCAACGGCTCACCTCTCTGGCTGCTGAAGATAGGCGAGGTACAAGGGAGTAGGCAGAAGCAAAGTCGGACGTAGCAGAAGGTCGGGGGCAGGCGGCAAGGTTCGTAGTCAGGGGAGATAGCAAAGTTCTGGTACACAGGGTATAAACACACAAAAACGCTTTCACTAGGCTCTAGGGCAACAAGATCCGGCAAGGAAGTGCAAGGGAGGAGACTAGATATAGCCAGGAAACAGATGGGAACCAATTAAGCTAATTGGGCCAGGCACCAATCATTGGTGCACTGGCCCTTTAAGTCTCAGGGAGCTGGCGCGCGCGCGCCCTAGAGAGCGGAGCCGCGCGCGCCAGCACATGACCGCAGGAGACGGGAACGGGTAAGTGACCTGGGATGCGATTCGCGAGCGGGCGCGTCCCGCTGTGCGGATCGCATCCCCAACGGCCATGACAGGGCAGCGCTCCCGGTCAGCGCTGACCGGGGAGCTGCAGGGAGAAAGGCGCCGTGAGCGCTCCGGGGAGGAGCGGGGACCCGGAGCGCTAGGCGTAACAGTACCCCCCCCCTTAGGTCTCCCCTTCTCTTTATCGGGTAACTGCCTCCCCTGGGATGAGGACACCGGGAAAGGATGGAGGGATTCCTCAACGGCAGGCAGAACCGCAGGAGTAGGAATGGGGAGAGAGGGCAGAGGGCGAGACCTGGCACGGGGCAGTGTGACACCAGGACGAGGGCCATGAGGGGACACAGAAGCTTGCCTGGGAGGGGGGGAGGGGCATTTCCTGTGGCAGGCAGAGTCCTTAATGACCTTAGGGGGACCGGATACAGGAGGAACCACAGAGTTACGGCAAGGGATACTGGGAACCGGTTTTAGACAGTTCTTGGCACAAGAGGACCCCCAACTCTTGATCTCCCCAGTGGACCAATCCAGGGTTGGGGAATGAAGTTGAAGCCAGGGAAGTCCAAGGAGAATTTCCGAGGTGCAATTGGGGAGGACCAAAAGTTCAATCCTCTCGTGATGAGATCCGATGCTCATAAGAAGGGGCTCCGTGCGGAAACGTATGGTACAGTCCAACCTGGCTCCGTTGACCGCGGAGATGCGGAGTGGCTTGACAAGACGGGTCACCGGAATATGGAATTTATTCACAAAGGACTCCCGAATAAAATTTCCAGAAGCTCCAGAGTCCAGACAGGCCACGGCTGAGAGGGGAGAGCTGGCTGAAGTGGAAATCCGAACAGGTACCGTTAGACGTGGAGAAGCCGACTTGGCATCAAGAGACGCCACACCCACGAGAGCTGAGTGTGAGCGTGCGTTTCCCAGACGTGGAGGACGGATTGGGCAATCCACCAGAAAATGTTCAGTACTGGCACAGTACAAACAAAGATTCTCTTCCTTACGGCGATTCCTCTCTTCCAGGGTCAGGCGAGACCGATCCACTTGCATGGCCTCCTCGGCGGGAGGCCTAGGCGCAGATTGCAGTGGAGACTGTGGGAGAGGTGGCCAGAGATCTAAGTCTTTTTCCTGGCGGAGCTCTTGATGCCTCTCAGAAAAACGCATGTCAATGCGAGTGGCTAGATGAATGAGTTCATGCAGGCTAGCAGGAGTCTCTCGTGCGGCCAGAACATCTTTAATGTTGCTGGATAGGCCTTTTTTAAAGGTCGCGCAGAGAGCCTCATTATTCCAGGAAAGTTCAGAAGCAAGAGTACGGAATTGTATGGCGTACTCGCCAACGGAGGAATTACCCTGGACCAGGTTCAGCAGGGCAGTCTCAGCAGAAGAGGCTCGGGCAGGTTCCTCAAAGACACTTCGAATTTCCGAGAAGAAGGAGTGTACAGAGGCAGTGACGGGGTCATCACGGTCCCAGAGCGGTGTGGCCCATGACAGGGCTTTTCCAGACAGAAGGCTGACTACGAAAGCCACCTTAGACCTTTCAGTAGGAAACTGATCCGACATCATCTCCAGATGCAGGGAACATTGGGAAAGAAAGCCACGGCAAAACTTAGAGTCCCCATTAAATTTGTCCGGCAAAGACAGGCGGAGGCTAGGAGTGGCCACTCGCTGCGGAAGAGGTGCAGGAGCTGGCGGAGGAGATGGTTGCTGCTGCTGTAGCTGAGACTGAATCTGCTGTAGCTGCGACTGGAGTTGCTGAGTCATGGTGGTCAAGTACGACAGCTGGTGATCTTGTTGGGCAATCTGTCGGGCTTGCTGGGCGACCAGTGTGGGGAGGTCGGCGACAACAGGCAGAGGAACTTCAGCGGGATCCATGGCCGGATCTACTGTCACGATGCCGGCTGGCAGGTAGTGGATCCTCTGTGCCAGAGAGGGATGACGTGGACCGTGCTAGTGGACCGGTTCTAAGCCACTACTGGTTTTCACCAGAGCCCGCCGCAAAGCGGGATGGTCTTGCTGCGGCGGTAGTGACCAGGTCGTATCCACTAGCAACGGCTCACCTCTCTGGCTGCTGAAGATAGGCGAGGTACAAGGGAGTAGGCAGAAGCAAAGTCGGACGTAGCAGAAGGTCGGGGGCAGGCGGCAAGGTTCGTAGTCAGGGGAGATAGCAAAGTTCTGGTACACAGGGTATAAACACACAAAAACGCTTTCACTAGGCTCTAGGGCAACAAGATCCGGCAAGGAAGTGCAAGGGAGGAGACTAGATATAGCCAGGAAACAGATGGGAACCAATTAAGCTAATTGGGCCAGGCACCAATCATTGGTGCACTGGCCCTTTAAGTCTCAGGGAGCTGGCGCGCGCGCGCCCTAGAGAGCGGAGCCGCGCGCGCCAGCACATGACCGCAGGAGACGGGAACGGGTAAGTGACCTGGGATGCGATTCGCGAGCGGGCGCGTCCCGCTGTGCGGATCGCATCCCCAACGGCCATGACAGGGCAGCGCTCCCGGTCAGCGCTGACCGGGGAGCTGCAGGGAGAAAGGCGCCGTGAGCGCTCCGGGGAGGAGCGGGGACCCGGAGCGCTAGGCGTAACACCCCTATTGAGGCTCTCTGTAGGCCAGAAACAGCTGTTTTTAATATAGATTTGCAGTGAATAAGTTTGGACCGAACCAAAATTTGGTGAATCGGCTGAATCAAATTTTTCAAAAATTAGCTCATCTCTAAATGTATTTGTAGGGAACTCTATTAGCTTTCTTTGTAAACCAATATAGTAGGCTTGTAACTATGGCCACTGTGACCTTTTATTAAAAACTAAATTCCAACTTAGAGGACATTGTTAAGTGTGAGTGTCATCAGTCATCACAATAAACATGTTAGTCCTAGAGAATCCATTCCTAAGCAACCCATTTAGGTTCATCTGTATTGAAATCAGCCCTTACAGAAAGGCAATAGGCATTGTAGATTATTGTGCATTAACTTGGTCATTTAAAAAGTTGAGCAAACTTTTCAAAAGTTTAGTTTGACTGGCTCGCCAAACTTTCCCGAAAAAGTTTGGTTTGTGACAAAGAGTATAACTTTAGTGGGGTCACCAAGGAATGTACAGTTTTAAAGTGATTTAAGTTAATGTCAACATTACAATTGCTTGTTTAAAAACATACTGCACTAGGGGATTTTGTATTTTAACACTAAATTAAACCTGCATAAAGTATCCCTGGTTGTTTCATGTATGTATTTATGTTGTATGTATGTATTTATGTATGGAAAAAATGTGTGGGGGAAACCCACATGTTTTTTGCATACATAAATACATAGTTAAAAAAAAAAGTTGTGTGATTTCCCATACTTTCATTCTCAGCCAGATGCCAACCAAGCACCAACAGCCTGACGTTACCAGGGAGGGGGGGGGGGGGGGATGGTGAGGACCATTGTTACTAACCCTCCCCTGCTTAAATATTGCCAGCCTGTTATCTCCTAGGCCCACGGAGCGTCATTTGTGACTCTCCAGATCTGTTGATACTGGCTTTTCCCGAGACCCCTGTGGAGGTGGGTACTGGGTAATAATTGGGGGTTAGCACTAGCTATTTCTGTGGATAATGCTAAGCCCCAGCTTAGTAATGGACTAAGTCTATAAGACGGCTTCCACTTCTAAACCTGTAAGGTAAATTAAAATAAAACTCAACACATTTGAAAAAGTTTTATATAGAAAAACCTCCCCCACTTTCACCATTTTATTGAAATAGAAAAAATATGCTGGTTGTCAACGTAGTCCACGAATACGAAATAGTCCTCGGCATACACGGATCTGAAATGAGAAAAAAAACAACAAACAAGGAGCTTCCAGCTGTTGCTAAACTACAACCCCAAAGACTCTCTAAGAATCATAGAAGTTGTGGTTCAGCAAGAGTGGGGACTCTTTCTTTGATGGAGCGGGGAATAGCGCTCAGCCCAGCAAGATTTTACAGTAAATTAGTAATCTATACAGATTGCTGGTTTGAACAACTTTTGACATGTTAATGAGACATGTCAGAAGTTGTTGATAGCTTTGGGTCTCACTCCAGGGACCCATTGAAATCATAAATTCTAACCTGGGGAAGCAGGTGGCATTGCTCTCCGCTCCCAGGCTAGCTTTCACGAATATAAAATCCCAGCACTGTGATTTCATATTCCCCAGCACCAACCTGCCAATCACGGCTCCCGGTGGGGAGTATGATTTTTAACATACTTCCTGTTTTATGCAAAAAAACTTGGTCTGGGCAAGGACTTTTGTGGCTTTTGATCTGGCACAATATATTATATACATATGTGCCATTTGTTCTTGTGCCATTTATGTTTAAAACCACTTTATGCAGTCCCCTGAAAAAGAGAAATAAAACTTTTATAAATAATTTTCCAGCTTCAGAAAATATATCATATTTTTGGGATTAACATGGTTTATGCTGAAACCCAGAATAAGCCATGCTCCTTCCTTTTCTTTCTTTTTTTTTTATTTTTTTATTGTAGGGCCCCGGAAAGTGTGCAACAAAGTTTTTGTCACTTTCATATTGGGTCCACACACATTAATATGGAAAACAGATTTATTTCATAATTATCTATATCCTACTGATTTATGGAGCTGGAAATATAGCACTATTAGCATGCATGTATTTTCGGTTTCATTTGAAACAGAGATCCCCAACCGTGAAATAAGAGCATTAAACAGCAATATCATGAGCTGCAACAACAAATAGGACATTTTTATTATTCAGGAGGAGAATTTCCGAATAGCACTTAGAAGCACCGTTATGTCTGATGCTTACCACGAGGGCACATTTGGTGGATTCCATATAAATGTTCTCTGAAAATTAAAAGCAACAATATGTTTGTAAATTAGGCCATAAAACAGCAGTGGCCATTAGGGATAACTCTGAAATAGTTCTATATTAATGAATTAATTTGCTTTCCAAGCGGAAAGGTCACAAAGTCACTTTGTTTCTGCAGTTTTTTTTTTTTAACTTAGAACGATTCAGAATTCTTCAGAGGAATAAAAGAAACCTTGAAAAAGGGGAAGAAAACTACAAGATGGATGAAATCCCAGCTTTGCAGGGAGAACTTGTTAGTCTCAAATAAAGAAAAATCAAATCAATAAAGTTAGCTCTGTGCTTTTTTCTCCCGCTATGCCATGATTCTGAGACTGATACCAGCGTGTCCTGCTTGTAGGAAAAAAGGGTCCTTAGGTTGTTGAGAGTGGTTGAGAGTGGTGGATGCTCGGAGATAAAATATCAAGAGAAAATAAAGAGAAACTTTGAAGTGTAAAGATGTCGAGTAGTAGGTGAGGAAGAACTTATTGTGGCAGGAAATGGAGATGGTATTTTGAACTTTCTAGGTTGGAAGAATCATTGTATCCATAGTTTTTTGTTTGTTTATTTGTTTATATGCCCATACCATGCACACTTACCATCACTAGTCCTACAGCACAATGTGTTTCTTTCCAGCACAGCTGCATCTATGTGTTTCATTACCGTAACTTGGTCATGTGATCAAAAGTCTGAACCAAAGTAAATCGCAGTGCTTAAAGTGTTAAAGGAAGTGGTCTGTCCTGGGTCAGCAGACTTCCTGTGACCTACAGGATGACATCATCTCCTATTAGATTCCCTCTAGAAGCTCACAGACCCTTCCCTTCCCCACTCAGCTCTATATGTTTACAGCTGATGCAGCTATCTCTATGGGATCAGGATATATAATAGTTATATTTTTACTATTAATTTTTATTAGCTTTTTTTAAAATACAAATATCAAAACAGTTAAATATTATTAATATACAAAAATATTACCCCTCCAATAGTTATACACTTCCCCTGAGACTGTGCTAATGCTTTGTATTTTTACAGCAAGTTTTTAATATGATTTTTCTGAACACTCTAAAAAATTGCACAATTTTACTGCGATTGCAACAAAAATGCATAATTTTTAAAGCAATTTTAAAAATCAAAGCAGAAACACATTTAAAAAGCTACAAAATTGTCATAAACATGCATAAATATGTGAACATAGTTTGGGATAATTGGTTAAATCACTTTCGCCTCATGTCTATATATATAAAACTCAATGGCCCTCATTTACTATTGCAAACCCAACATGTTTTGTCGGGTTGTGCGCCAGATTCTGCAACAGATTTTGTGTGTGTATGTATGTTCCAGCATCACTTCCAAATGGCTGAAGATATTAACATGAAACCTGGCACATATGTTTCTAATATGTCAACAACAAACATAGGATAGGAAATTTAACCCTTACCCACCCCGTTTGTGAGAGTCAGGGTTTTTATTTAAAGGGGTTCTCTGGTGCTTACACATCTTATCCCCCATCCTGGGGACGCCCGTGATCTTGCACGCGGCACCCCGTTTGTAATCAGTCCCTGGAACGTGTTCGCTCTGGGTCTGATTACGGTCGTCCATAATCAGACCCGGAGCGAACACGCTCCGGGGACTGATTACAAACGGGGTGCCGCGTGCAAGATCCCGGGGGTCCCCAGCAGCGGGACTCCCGCGATCAGGCATGTTATCCCCTATCCTTTGGATAGGGGATAAGATGTGTAAGCGCCGGAGAACCCCTTTAAAGTCCCTTACAAGTCTATGGGAAATATATGTTACTGCATAACTTTCAAACAGCTTGAGATATTTCGATAATACTCAGGCACATGTTACCTTTATGTCCACTAAAAATTAATTAATTTAACTCTAACCTACCCCATTTGTGAGTGTCAGGGTTTTTGCTTAAAGGGGTACTCCGGTGAAAAACTTTTTTCTTTCAAATCAACTGGTGGCAGAAAGTTAAGCATATTTGTAAATTACTTCTATTAAAAAATCTTAATCCTTCCAGTACTTATTAGCTGCTGAATGCTATAGAGGAAATTTCTTTCTTTTTGGAACACTGATGACATCACGAGCACAGTGCTCTCTGCTGACATCTCTGTCCATGCATAGCAGATGTATGCTAAGGGAAGCATGGTGGCTCAGTGGTTAGCACTGCTGCCTTGCAGTGCTGGGGACTTGGGTTCAAATCCCACTAAGGACAACAATAAATAAAGCATTGTTATTATTATTATAATAACGTCAGCAGAGAGAACTGTGCTCGTGATGTCATCAGAGAGCATTCCAAAAAGAAAAGAATTTCCTCTGTAGTATTCAGCAGCTAATAAGTACAGGAAGGATTAAGATTTTTTAATAGTAGTAATTTAAAAATCTGTTTAAATTTCTGCCACCAGTTGATTTAAAAGAAAAAAGGTTTTCACCGGAGTACCCCTTTAAAGTCCAATGCAAATATATGGGAAATGTATGTTCCAGCATAACTTCTGTACGGCTGGAGATATTTCGCTAATACTTGGTCACATGTTACTTATATGTCAAATAAAATTATATAATAGGTAAATTAACCCCTAACCTATCCCCATATGTGAAGCATTGGGTATTTGTTTCTAGCCCCATGCAAGTATATATAGGACTTCTGGTGCCTTACTCCACAAGCTCCGCTCTGCTTCTCCAGGTGAATGTGTCAGTCCAGGCTGACAAGCCACATCCTCCCTGCCAGCCACATCCCCCTTTTTTTTTTAGCTTACAATTTCTTCATCTCAACTCGGTCCCACCTGAGGACGGGATATGAGGATTAGAAATGAGGATTAGATATGGGGACGGGATATGAGGTCAGGATATGAGGACCGGATATGGGGATGGGATGTGGGGACGGGATATGGGGACGGGTTATCTGTACGGGCTATAGGGATGGCATATAAGGTCAGGATATGGGATGGGATATGGGGATATGATATGAGGACGGGACATGAAGACGGGATATGAGGACGGGATTTGAGGAATATGAGGAGTACAGAAACAAGTAAGGCTATACTCTATCTAGAGACCAATAGAAGTACTGGGATAGACCCAACCACTGAATCCAAAGCTCTAACATTAGTAAGCACATTCCAAGCACTTGAAGCACCTCTGCAAGTAACCCTTACAAGGGTTCAAGTAAAATTGCAATGTACCATTATCTCATCTCCCATTATCTGGTATCCTGCACTCACAACACCAAGGACACCCCGACTTCCACCCGCCAGCCACAGTATAAAGGAGCACACACAAGGGGCTCCCCTCACCTACAACATCACATGCAGATCCTCAAATGCAAAGGCTATGTGTGTCCTGGAGGAGAGATGTCAACTGCGTAGAGCAGCAAGTGCATAGTCTGAATGTGTCCATACTGCAGAATTTATTACAAGAACAAATAGAGCACATATGTATGAGTGTAGTTAAAAGAGAGCTCTACTTACATTATCCTTCTTAGAAGGGGGTCCATCAGAAAAGAATATCAGTTTTGAGGTATTATCTACTTGCAGATCCTTTTCTTCATTTTGGTCAAAAAAAAGGTAAAAAGAGACTATGCACTATGGAGAAATAAACAAAACTGGCAGTGGCAACAATCCAATATGATTTGCACCAAGAAACTGTGTTGTATGATTTGCATCACAGTCCCAATATGTTTTAGACACGTCTAGGACAATGTTGTGCCTTGCTTGACCAGAGGCTACAGATTACCAAAAAGTGAATGTGGCTTCTTTAACCCCTTAAGGACCCGGGCTTTTTCCATTTTTTCTTTTTCAATTTTTCCTCCTTAACTTTAAAAAATCATAACTCTTTAAAATTTTCACCAAAAATTCTATTTGATGGCTTATTTTTTGCGTCACTAATTTTACTTTGTAATGACATTAGTCATTTTACCCAAAAATCTACGGTGAAACGGGAAAAAAAATCAATGTGCGACAAAATTGATGAAAAAACACTATTTTGTAAGTTTTGGGGGCTTCCGTTTTTAAGCAGTAAATTTTTTGGCAAAAATGATACCATATCTTTATTCTGTAGGTCCATACGGTTAAAATGATACCCTACTTATATAGGTTTGATTTTGTATCACTTCAGAAAAAAATCATGAATACATGCAGGAAAATTTATACGTTTAAAATGGTCATCTTCTGACCCCTATAACTTTTTTATTTTTCTGCGATCAGTGCCGCGCGCTATTAGAGGCAGGTCCTGGCTTCACTATGATGCCGGGCCCGCCGCAATATGATGCGGGGTCACCGTGTGACCCCGCGTTATATCGCAGGACCGTGACCCAGGACGTACTCATACGTCCTGGGTCCTTAAGAGGTTAAAATGGGACGTAGCTTAAAGGGGTACTCCCGTGGAATTTTTTTTTTTTAAATCAACTGGTGCCAAAAAGTTAAACAGATTTGTAAATGACTTCTATTAAAAAATCTTAATCCTTCCCATACATTTTATGGGCTGTATACTACAAAGGAAATGCTTTTCTTTATGAGTTCTCTGATGGCACGACCACAGTGCTCTCTGCTGACCTCTGCTGCCCATTTTAGGAACTGTCCAGAGCAGCATATGTTTGCTATGGGGATTTTCTCCTGCTCTGGACAGTTCCAAAAATGGACAGCAGAAGTCAGCAGAGAGCACTGTGGTCGTGACATCAGAGAAATCCAAAAAGAAAAGCATTTCTTCTGTAGTATATAGTCCCTAAAAAGTACTGGAAGGATTAAACATTTTTAATAGAAGTAATTTACAAATCTAACAACAAAGGCACGTACGTGCACTCACCGCTCAGTGGAGACAGCTCGGCTTGAAGGTCCGGTCCACGGAAGGTTGGGTCACAGCATCGGTGCAGGTAAGTGGGCGCTCGGTGGCTACGCCGGCTGTTTCCCACTTGTATGCATGCTTCTTCTGGCCTCAAGGCCGGAAGAAGCACACATACATGTGTGAAACAGCCGGCGTAGCCTCCGAGCGCCCACTAACCTGCACCGATACTGTGACCCAACCTTCCGTGGACCGGACCTTCAAGCTGAGTTGTCTCCGCTGAGCGGTGAGTGCACATACGTGTCTTTGTTGTTATACTTATTGATACTTCATCTTCTTCGTATGTGCACCCCGCAGGAGACGTAACATGGGCCACTGATGTTATGCAACAGTCATGCTTCAGGTGGAGTAACACTTTAGAGTGCCCTCTACGTTTCAGGTATTTTGTATTAATTTACAAATCTGTTTAACTTTCTGGCACCAGTTAATATAAAACAAAAACAAAAAAAGTTTTCCACCGGAGTACCCCTTTAAGAGAGTCAAAAATGCATCAATTTTTGGCATAAAACTAAGCTAAATAATAGACTACAGTCTAAAGATGTGCCAGATTTTTAGACAGCATGAGTCACTGTTAAAATACTCGGATAGTAAATAAGTGTCAGCACAGCTGCGTTGGTGGCGGTTCACATGGTGGCATCAAAATCAATAATAACAGTAGTAAGAGCTCAGCGCATCCAACTTGGTGAGTGCTAGGATCTTACTGCTGTTAAAATACTATCTTATTCTATTCTAAGTTTACGCTGTTTTATAATTACACAGGTTTTTATTATCTTCTTGTAGTTGAAGAAAAAAGAGGAGTTTTTTTTAAATGGAATAAGGCAAAAAGATCATATTGTTGTAAGGAAATAATACAATCTTCTGCACATGATGAAATAGAAAGCAGCGGCACATTTTCTAATAATACTCTATAAGTTTGGCAGAGAAATAAAAGCTTTTTTTAGCATCTGATGATAAATTCTAGACTGTTTTTCATTGAAGGCCATAATGGTACCTGCTAACAATAGACAATGTGTCCCCATCCTGATATCCCATTAGAATACCACACACCTGTCCATTTCTACTGATTAATGATCTCAATTAACTTCTGTATCCTCTATATCCTTAGAAATGCATGTCCTTGCCAATATCTACTCTTATCCTTGCAGCTTTTACTGTGTGTGGTATATTTTATCAACTCACGTCCATGTCCTCTTCTGGGTTAAGATTGATTTATACCTTATACCTTTCTTTTACTACATTTGCTACATTACTTTTCTTGAATAATAGAATAGAATATTTTTTGAGGAGATTGCATTTTGTGAATGTCTAGAGCAGTGGTCTCCAACCTGTGGACCTCCAGATGTTGCAAAACTACAACTACCAGCATGCCCGGACAGCCGTTGGCTGTCCGGGGATGCTGGGAGTTGTAGTTTTGCACCAGCTGGAGGTCCGCACATTGGAGACCACTGGTCTAGAGCCTTGGAATGATGATACATCAAGCATTGCTAAAGGAAAATACTAAAGGCAAGACAAATGTTATTGCTACATGGTGTGGTACAGTCATAATAGCTGATGTGTAGCTTAAAGGGGTACTCTGTACCCCTAGACATCTTATCCCCTAACCAAAGGATAGGGGATAAGATGTCAGATTGCGGGGGTCCCGCTGCTTTGGACCCCTGGGATCTCGGCTGCAGCACCCACCTGTACGGTTTCCACCTCACATCAGCAACTCTGGAGGCTTCGGATCCCGGAAGCCGTACAGGTGGGTGCTGCAGCCAAGATCCCGGGGGTCCCCAGCAGCGGGACCCCCGCGATCTGACATCTTATCCCCTATCCTTTGGAGAAATCCAAAAAATAAATGCATTTCCATTGATGTCATGACCACAGTGCTCTCTGCTGACCTCTGCTGTCCATTTTAGGAACTGTCCAGAGCAGCATATGTTTGCTATGGGGATTTTCTCCTGCTCTGGACAGTTCCTAAAATGGACAGCAGAGGTCAGCAGAGAACACTGTGGTCATGACATCAGAGGAAATGCATTTCTTTTTTTGGATTTCTCTTTAGTATACAGCCCCTAAAAAGTACTGGAAGGATTAAGATTTTTTAATAGAAGTGATTTACAAAGTGGTTTAACTTTCTGGCACCAGTTGATTTTAAAAAAAAAGTTTTCCACGGGAGTACCCCTTTAACTTGAGTTGTCATTTTTAGGGACTATATTATATTAACCGTTAGAGGACTCAGGACATGTCTGTCTGGCCTGACTTGGCACATCAGGATGTACATGTATGTCCTGAGTCACATCAGGAATATGAATCAAGTTCAGGCGGACATCAGCGATCATGTTGATGCCCGCCAATAATGCTCCAGCAATCATTGGTAGGTCTGCCTTCTGATAGACCATAGAAGTTGATTACCTGTTACCCTGATCAGTGCTATGCCTGTGCCTATAACACTGATCAGTGCAACTTTCTAAATAGTATTTGTTCCGAAAAAAAAAAATACTACAATTAAGCAGCTACACAGAGAAGGATAAGTCAGGCAGATGGACTTTCTGCTCTCTAAGTGCACATCCGTTCCGCTTGTGGATAGGGGAAGGGCAGTGCACACAGTCTGTAAAAGAGGCAGTTTGCAGGGAAGAATGGCATATTTTTCGCACTACAGTTGAACATATTTATTTAAAACATAATATTTAATAATTAATTAATAAAAAGGGTATTATCCATACAACTGTTACATTTGTTACATTGTTACTGTTACATTTGTTACATTTGTCTGTTACATTTATTACCGGAGCAACTCACAATTGTACAAGGCCCCATAAATCTTATAGATTATCTCAAAAGGCAACATATTATTTTTGCTGGACACCCCCCCGGTGGACTTGTGAGTTTGCGTTCGCACTGAGCAAATCAAGAGGCATTCACGCTGAAAAATTTACATGCCAAAATTTTTTTGTGTGTGCGAAATTTGCGCGCATTTTGTGCGTGATTCGCGCGGTATTGCATGTGAAATTGCGCGTGGAGATGGGGGAGAAAGAAGTGAAGGGTTTTTTCAGCCATTTCCGCGTGAATTCCACACAAATTCCGCGCAAAAACGATGTCGGGCGGAATTTTTTTTTACCACTGACTTCTATTGATTTCTGCTAGGGGATTCCGCTTGAAGAATGAACATACTCTTTCTTCAAGCGGAACGAAATTCAGCGTTGGATTTCCGTTAGCAGAATTTCTGCAGTGTGAACAGGACAGAGGAAAAAATATTAAAGTCAATGGGGGAGATTTATCAAAACCTGTGCAGAGGAAAACTTGCCCAGTTGCCCATAGCAACCAATCAGCTTGCTGCTTTAATTTTTATGAAGGCCTTTGAAAAATGAAAGAAGCAATCTGATTGGTTGCTATGGGCAACTGGACAAGTTTTCCTCTGCACAGGTTTTGATATATCTCCCCCATTGTGCAGAGGAGATGTGCATTAATTTGGAGCAGAGAATTCAAGAGGAATTACTCGAATAAATTCCTCTTCAATTACTCAGTGTGAACGCACCCTTAGCATTCACCTAAAATCACTTCTCTGTTTGAGAAACCTTATGCTGTTTATAAGCTCTTATGCTATTGTGATTGGCTGAGCAGCAATGTGACATGTCATCTGCTGCTCCAAGGAGTGGACTGCGGTGGAAACTTGACACCAATAATGGAGGCTATTGGGGAAGAATCAAGGAAGGTAAATAGAGTCTTTGGACCTGGGCATCTTAGTTTAAAAAATTCTCTGGATAACCCTTTGAACTCTTATGGTCCTCAACACGATAACCTATATACATTTTCTGATATAATTTTTGGCATGAAGACTCTCATAGACCATAACAGTGTAGAGAGAAAATTGAGCTTACTCAGCAAGCTTCAGAGGCTGTAGAAGAAAAACAAAGCAATTGATTTTGGCTTTTGTAAGCAAGTTTTAGAAATTGACTTGCAGAAGTAAGAGATTTATAAAATGCGACTGTCTCTAAAAATTCGCAATAGAGGAAAACTTTGCTTAAATTTACTCCAGCACATTCCTGGCTTACTAAAATGCCTTACATCCTCTAAAATAAATTGTCCTCTTTTATTAAAGGTATTTTTATTTTTTTTGATGAAAGTGTGTTATAACCACACTATTCATTTTTAATGCTTACTTTTGTGCACTGTGTGTGATTTTTTTTTAGAGTATTTTTTCTCCCCTTTATTCTTTGGACACTGATTGCCATAATCAACCTCTTCTACTCAAGCTAATTCCAATCTTTGCTTGTCAAAATGTAATTTAAACTTCTATTTTAAAAATAAAAAGAATAATGACAAAAAAAACGCATATGATAACCTTTTTTAATTCACTTAAAACTCAAAATATCTTTGACAAAATTATTGAGTGAGTTTGGTGGAACAGAGTCTCCTACAGGTTGGGTTGTGGCAATGGCGGACAACATACTTTTTAATATTTCTTCCGTGGCAGTAGGCTGGGAAATGTATTTGGATTTGGATCTCCTTTTACCATCTACTTGTGCCAACACACTGGGTTAGGCAATGCTGGATGATTTTGAGCCTGAGAAACAAGTGAGGACAGCAAAGAACCACCTCTTTAGCTAACGCGGGAACAGCAGAGCAATCTCCGGCGCATACCTCACAGCTTTTGCTTACATGGAAGATTTTCTTGCTTTTGTTTACGTAAGCAAAACAGTAGTTGAAAAAAAAATTACTAAAAAGTAGACTACAAAAACAATGTTTCATAAATGTCCCCATATCTTTTAATCACTAGAAAAAAATAGGCAGAGGCACATTAAGCTGTTTATTTTGCACAGCACTGTGGAGGTAGCTAAAACCCAACCCCATAATAAGATACAACAGCATTACATTTCCTTGCACAGCAGGTAGACATAAGCAGTGCCATGAAGGGAAACCTGTATACAAACAAATAGCACTCATCCAGAACTGTGTTTTAGTGGGGGTCTCAGAAATTAGACCTCTAGTCAGCACTTTATTCTGACCCTTTGTCTCTTATGATCTAAGTAACACGTATTGGTCCGCTAGTAGGAAGGTTGATAATAGATTGATTAGTATCATAATAACTCATGAGCATTATTGAGTGATCCATAGGTACAGGTCCTCCAATCCAACGTAGGTGCACAACTGCACTTTGGGTTGAGCACCTTGTATCACCTTAGATCACGTCAATGTAATTGTTTGCATTATTGAGTGGCCTACAGAATTTACATAGAAATGTAGTACTTTAAAAGAAGTCTTGCTCTTCTCTTGACTCACTTCACAATTTAAGAACAACGGCAATATTAGCACAGTCGTCTGATATATTTGCTAGCTGTGGGGACAGCTTTACATTCTCCTTATATGAGGTTGTTAAATATACTTTATCTCTGGTTCCTCTCGTATCTTCTCATTTCAAATATAGTCTTCCCGTAGAACTCTATTCCGAGAGCTGCTGCTTTCAGCATTGCCTGATTTATATGTGGAGAACAGTCTCCAACAATACAAAAATAAACTTTCAGCTTGTATTTGCATTTTTTCAATTATAGAAAATGGAGTTAAAAGGTAGTTTTGGAATCATTAGTTTTTTGATTGTTTTGATGTTTGTGTTAAGCATTGTGAAAACGGCACAACACGTAATAAGTAAGAAAGGAATCGGAGCTTTTAATCCGAAGGCATAGATGAATCAATTTAAGTAACAATGTTTACTGCCCATTTGACAAAAACTTATTACAGGCATAAAACACACTGCAGTTGGTAAGGTGAATAAAATAAATTAGAATTGTGCTTCCTTGATAATTAAAATGAAGTTAAATTAAACTTGCAATCTGTAGACTTTTGTCACTGCTTATAAAGTCAGTTCACAAACATCGCATAGCTCTACTATCCTGCTGCATTGTGTGTGCTCCGTTCGACTGGGGTTATTTGGATCTACCAGAGGAAAGAGTTACCTAACTGACCCAAACACAGTAGGGGGAATTTAGGGATTTTGTCTATCTTTAAACTTGTTGTCCTCTTATTTCTCATAAACCTGCCCTATTCCCATATATAGCAGTGGTTGAGACCCTTTTCATTATGGTTTACTCTGAAACAAAAATGTAAGGCAAAAGTAAGCTTTCACTGGCTGATACATATATCTTAAACTTAGACACTATGCCAACATGTCCTCTTTTAGGCCAGAAGTTGACAACTGCCTAGATTGTTGTATTCCTTCTGGTATAAAAGTATTATAAATATCTCTTACAGATTGGCCATGATTTACTAAGAGTGCATTATAGTTTTCCACGTTATTTACTAAGGTTTCCCTACATTTTGCACTGTTCCCTACATTTTGCTTTTTTTTAACACATGCTCTGAGCTGTCAGGTTTTTCAGATCTCAAATCCACCACATTTTCTGTGGAAACCTTAGTAAATATGTTGGGATTTTTTTTTTAAATGTCGCAGACACGCCCCCTTTCTTTATGGCCACGCACCGTTTTCAGGTTTTCTGAGTAAAATGAAGAGATCAGGTTTTTACATTTGCTGGCACAAATTCTGGTGCAGAATAAGGCCCATTGTGTAAATCAGGGTCATTGTGTGCCAAATATTTGACACAATACACTAAGGACCTCTGTTCTCCGCTTTGGGCGGTCCTCACATGTTAGTAAGTTTCCCAGCGATCAAATATAATGTGTAAGGAAACCAGGCAGTAAGTGTTCAATTTTTACTGCCACCACTAAGAAAAACAGGCATTATACAAGTCACTATTCAAGCCAATTGGCTGTCTGTGTAATTCACAACTGGGCATGGTCTTTAGAGAGAGATTCTCATTGTTATCATTGTTATTGCTCTCCAGTCTGGTTAAGAGATGATAATCCTGAACATATAACACCCCCCTCCCCCCCCCACACACACACTATTAACATTACATAATAAAGTGTACAAAAATAGATTCACTAATCTTGAAGACATTTTTTTTTATCAATAGTTCCAGCCTTGGTAGAATCACACATACCTGTTGGGCCAGTTTCGCATGAATTTAGGTCCAATTACCTGAAAAAACAGCATCATAGGGATCTGTGATGCCTTTGGCTTGGGTCATTAGACCTAGTTGTGCCAGGATTGTAGCCACAATATAGATGCAGAATTGAACCAGTATTGTGCTTGTGGGAAAAAAAGCCATATTCAGATTATGTTCACTGCATCTGTACAACTGTAGATAAAGAGTTGTCCTATTACTGTACATACATCGTTAAAACAATTATTTTGAATGGTCAAACAATAAACACATAATGATAAAATAGGTAATACCTTCCGGAATTGGGTCCTGTATACAGATAGTAACAGTATCTTTCAAAACAAAATGTTTTTTATATATTTTTTTTGTTTCATTATTCCCGAACCTAAATCATTTATATTAATTATGCAGAAAAGCAGCTTGGTCTACTACTTACCTAAAGATATTCATCTTTTTTGTAAAAATAAAAACAAAAAAGACCTTTAACACAAAGGAAGAAGAGCTATAAAGGAAATAAAAAAAATGTCCCAGAGGCAACATTTTCTATTAACGGAAGAAGATTTAACAGATGTCCGCCACAATGAAATGGCATTTGTTCTGATAATAGCCAAAGTCTTTAGAATCAGTTGATAATCTAGGGTTCCTCGTACAAGCTCATCTCTTTCCTCTTGCTGAAAAGATACATCAGCATTGACTTTTATGTGACATCTTTACAAGTCCTGCCTTGTCCTTCATGCCGTTTTATGACACTTTCACTGTGAGTTGCCCCAATGTCATTGGCAATTGAAACTTTTTCATACATATTGTGTGGCCGGGATTTATTAAACAATTGCTTGCAGAACTAGGTTTATTGCCGATTATGAAATGATATTTATTTTTGTAGCAGTTTCCCAAAACCACATGTTCCAGTCTCCTAATAACAGAAATATTTAACTTTTATTGTGTATTTATATGTTTTTACAGATTGTTGACTAAAACATAAAAGATTTAATGTTAAATTGTAGAACAAAGGGGGATATGTATGAAGGATTTTACCCTGTTTTTTTGACTGTGATTTGTCTCAAATTTCCTTTTATGTAACTTTTTGCGACAAACTATTGCGCCAAATGGTTTAGAACAAAATCACTGATTTCACTTTGTTAGTCGTGATTTCAGTTACAATCATTCTTTGGTCTGGAATTCATTAATTGCGACTTTTTGATTTGGCGCAAGTTTAGGCACAAATACCTTCATTTAGGCACAAATCTACACCATGAATAAAGTGACAGAGAAAATAGCTACAACAATAGAATGTCCCAAAGTCAGATTTACTGCCTGGAATTCTGGGGTCTGTGCCTTTTGTATGGCTACATTTGTGCCAAAATTACAAACTTGCGTACGACAATTGATAATTTTGGCGCAAATCTGCTCCATTTGACGCAAAAAAACATACATAAAATCACACATTGCTACACCATTATTGATACATGTCCCCTAAAGTCCTTCAATCTTATGTACTTTATAAGTAAAAGTCAAAGATGAGTTAAGATCAGGATCCACGTTCAATAAAGGAAGGGCAAATACATTGTAAAATTGGCATTCAGCTTGTAAGTGCAGTGACCTTTTAGGTATTTTATTGATTTTTTTTTTTATAATAACTATTGTAAAGAAAACAGATATTATGCCAACTTCATGTTCACCAAAAATCTTTGTAGCTATTGCACACGGTCACAACACCTCACACACCTCAGGATCCCGAGTTCATGCGGCTCTCTACAAAAGTAATCCCAAGGTAAATTTTTACTCTTAAAACTTTGGCTAGCCAGGAATTGTGATCAAACTATTTTTTCTATTATTTCCTCAAATCCTCTGCTTGTATGCAGTGAATTGAAACATTGATAGTTTAAAACATGCTTGTTGCCTTAGGTGACTTTTCATTTTAGAGGGGTACTCCGGTGAAAACCTTTTTTCTTTTAAATCAACTGGTGGCAGAAAGTTAAACATATTTGTAAATTACTTCTATAAAAAAAACTTAATCCTTCCAGTACTTATTAGCTACTGAATGCTACAGAGGTTTTCACCGGAGTACCCCTTTAAGTTGTCCAGTTTGTATACTGGAAGAGTATCACAATTTTTCTATATAATTACTATATTGTATTCTTTACCCTATTTCTGCTTTACACATGCTTCATTGGTAATTTTGAATTGTCTCCTACCTAGTGGACGAAGCCTTGTCTCAATGATGACTTCCATTGCACAGAAAAAGGGATCCTTCTCTTCTATATGTTAATAGTGCCATTTAAAGCAGTACTCAGGGGAAGGCGGGAGGATAGGGGGGGGGGGGGGGGTTACCAACATTCCCATTCTGTCTGTTATTAAAAAATTAACTACTCACCTTCTGTGGCTCCACTGTTCCTCCGTTGTCTTGCTGCTGGTCCAGTGCACTCCTCTTCCTGACTCTCAATATGTCATACAGTGGCTCAGCGAATCGTTGGCTGCATCAACATATCACCTAGGCAAGTGATTGGCTAAGCTGCAGTGTGACAAATTTACCACAGGCAACCACGAAGAAGAGCACGCCAGGACCGGGCAGAGTGGGAATGTTAGTGTACAACCCCCCCCCATCCCCTGTTCTAGCCTCATCCTTTAAAAAGCAGCAGCATGAAGAGAATTATAGAATAGTACTGTGCAGTAAATAAAGTCCTAGGATGAGAACTAAGCTCCTGTGTAGTCTTCTTTGCAGTCTCTACTTCTGGCTCACTATCTTTTCACATTCTTTCCAATCTCTCTCCACACCACCCTCCGCTCTATAGACTTGTACAGACAGCATGTAATCCTATCCCTCTGTACGATGCTAGACTGTCCTTCAAAGAAAAGATTACATGGAGCTGTTTTTCTTAGTAAATGAAAGATTAGCAAGGGGAGGGGCTAAGTAGACTAATATGAGGAACAAGATGTATTTATTTTCCTGGTAAGATATATTACAAAATATCTTAGAAAGATTAATTTGTATATTGATTTATGCAAAGTTTGTTAAAAACAAATTGGAACTATGCAGCATATTTTATATTATTATCTATGTTTTATCTTTTCATTATGTAGCTAGTAATCTATCAAAAGTTTTGGAGGAAAACATTGTTGTGTTAAAGGGGGGTACCCCGATGGAAAAATATTTTTTCAAATCAACTGGTGCAAGAAAGTTATACAGATTATACTGCAAAGAAAGTTGTGTAGTTCTCTCCAGTCTGATCAAAGTGCTCTATGCTGACACCTCTGTCCGTGTCAGGAACTTTCCAGAGCAGGAGAGGTTTGCTATGAGGATTTGCTTCTACTTTAAACAGTTCCTGACATGGACAAATGTGTCAGCAGAGAGCACGGTGGTCAGACTGAAAAAAATTACACAACTTCCTCTGGAGAATACAGCAGTAGATAAGAACTGGAAGGATTAAGGTTTTTATATAGAAGTCATTTACAAATCTTTTTAACTTTCTGGCACCAGTTGATTTGAAAATATTTGATTGACACTTGTTCTTCCCCGGAGCACCCCTTTAAGGAACCAACAATGCAAATTAAAATGATGCAAAAGGGAAGCAATGGAATTGGAATTAAAGTACATGGCAGTTTGTAAATTTGATCATAGGAAGAATATCCATGAATCCATGGTGTCTAACAATCTATGTGGGGCCACACTTGTGTAGGAGGCTGCAGTGCAGAGATGTCAGAGGATGCAGTTTCCACCTCGTTAAATGTTAACGTTTCACATTCTCTCGTTTTTTTGGCGACCAAGACTGCATTACTTTTAATGATTTCCCACCAGCTGTCACACTTAAACGGCTTGACATTAAAAGCAGGAGAGAGACAGTGAGAGAGAGAGGAAATAGGACATCTAAAAGAAACATTAATCACCAGAAATATATATTTTTGCACAAATTGAAATACATAGAGTTTAAAGTGTGAAGTTTTCAATTAGATCAATCGCACATGATATCGTAAAAAAGCTGTCACTACATAAATGCATGAATAAAACATACAGCATTGAAATAAACAAGAATAAAACAAAATGTCATGGGATCTGACTTCAATAGCCAAAGTCACTTTAGACTTTAATTCTTTTGAATTATGTAAAAGAAATTTGTCATCAGAAAGATCCCTGTGATAAAAAAAACCTCCATAAGATGCTTAAAGAGGTATTCCACCCCTAGATATCTTATCCCCTATCCAAAGGATAGGGGATAAGATGTCTGATCGCGGGGGTCCCGCCGCTGGGGACCCCCGCAATGTAGCATGGGGCACCCCCCTGTTTCTTGTCCGGAAGCGCTGGAGGGTCTGGGTCCCGTCCACTGGAATCGAAGTTCGTGACACCCTCTCCCATAGACTTGCATTGAGGGGACGGGGCGTGATGTCACAAGGGGGCGGAGTCGTTACGTCCCAGACTTCTGTTCCCGTGGTCAGGACCAAGACCCTCCAGCGCTTCCGGACAAGGAACAGGTGGGTGCCGCATGCTATATTGTGGGGGCCCCCAGTGGCGGGAGCCCCGCGATCAGACATCTTATCCCTTATCCTTTGGATAGGGGATAAGATGTCTAGGGGTGGAGTACCCCTTTAAGGAAGAGCAAATTGATTCGGCACAACGTGGATTCAGTTGGAATTTCCCTACAAAAATTGTTGGGATGTCAAAATATGAATTGTTTGGGATTCATTAAAGATGGTGTCAAGCTTTCACCTGTACATTGATCAGAGAGAGATGAGTGCTGACCCTCCTTTACATGACTTTGGCCACTGACTCTGAACCTGTGCCACCTGCCATGACACCTCTGACTGAAACCTGACTTCACTACCTTGTTTCCAGACTACTATTCATGCCAGCACCAGTTCTACCTCTGCCTGTTTCCTAGTGCCTGCCTGCCTGTAAGCTTCCATCCATGTTAAGACCACTTTTGGGAATAGACCTGGTACTAGCAGCAGAAATTTAGCTTCCACATCTTTGAGTGGGATAAAAGGTAAAAACTTAGAGTACCTAAACTCATCTCCAGAGGTTGGCCCAAAGCTAAACTGGTTGGGTTGCACAAAAGGTCCACACCCATTGTGGCATTACACAGAGAATGCCGCCTTTGACACTTCAGAGTCCAAACTAGGATCCAAATCTAAAAACGAGTTGGACCTGAAATGAATCTTGGAAAATGTGTTCATGTCTACCTATGAGTGTTTCTATATGATTCAATAAATGGCACCACTTTTGTACTTCAGGTCACAAACTGTAAGCATGTACTGTATATGGTGTCTTTTGCCAAAGGGTACAAGGAGTTAGTGTCTTTTTATCCAATTTCCAATGCCATTTAAATGCAATACATGGTGGCAAATTCCTTGTTCAGTTGTTTGACGTAAATCTGACATCTAATCCCCCAGGACTGGCTAATTTTTTTTGGGACAAATTCTGTGTAGATATTCATTTCATTTTACATGGTACTCATCCAAATAAATTTGCAACCATGATAAACATTAAGAGAAGAAGAAGAGCTTTATCAGCCACTTTCTGATCTAACAGAAAATGGTCTTTAGTGGCAAACCCTGTAGTAAAACATTCATGTACTCCATTAGGGACAATGGGATAATCCCCTTAAAATAAATTGCATGAAAATATTAAACAATATTAGTTATAAGGGCTGCCATCAGAAATCCCAGGGCCCCTTACACAACTCAAGGCCAGATCTCCCCCCCCCTTCCCTAGCACATGCTGGATATTGTTATAGTAACGGGCTCAGAAACATAAAATAATACCTTCACTTCAGAGCAACATATCACTCCTGCAGTGACTAAATAATACCATCATACTGTAAGGAAATAAAACCACAATACACCGACCAGTATCACTAATAACATGACTATACAAGGGACAAATAATTGTACCACACCATCACCACTATCATTACCAATGATATATTGTTATTGGATAAAAACCAAAGACCAATAATACCCCTCTAAGGGTAGGGAAACACACAGCGCATTCACAGCATATTCGGACATGCTGCCGACAGCCGACATTCGGACGTGCTGCCTACAGAATGCGCTCCCTGCTGTGACCGGGTAGCTCTGTGTGTCAACCTGTGACTGCTGGCAGGAAACCCGCAGCTACAAGCGGACACACAGCACTACAGAGAGCAGGGAATTCCCTTTCTGACTGCCGGCAGCATATCCGCAACATCAAACACGTTGCTGTAAGTGGTCCTACCAATAAATTGACCATACAGAATATCACCAGCTGTACACAGGTGCTGCAGACCGTATAAGTGATTACAGTCACATACTCACAGGGAGCATCTTCTCTGTTCGGAGTCGTTCACTTTTCTCTTTCTTCTCCATCTGTCCTGGGTCATCAAGAAGACGTCTCAAGATCACAACTCGTCTCCACTGAATCTGACAGGCAAACATTTTAGGCTTCTCGCTACAGCAAAATCCCCACCTTTATACAAACCCCTTTATAGACTGGCCCCTCTGTCTCCATATAGTATTAGGCCCCCTTACATTGCTTCCACATAGCATAAGGCTCTCTCACATTGCCTCCTGAGTAGCAGGCCCCTGTCACATTACCCCCATAAAGTAGCAGGTCACAAACATTGCCCCCATAAAGTATTAGGGTCCAAACATTGCCAGCATAGAGTATTAGGCCCCAAACATTAGGCCCCATATTAATTAGGCCCTCTTAGTGAGCCCACATAGTTTATTAGGCCACCTTACAGTGCCCCTTCAGATAATTATGCCCCCTTACATGGCCCTGTGAATTTTGCCCCCTTACATTGCACCCATAGAATATTATGTCCTCTTACATTGCCCCCATAGATTCTAATGCCCCCTTACATTGCATCATAGATTCTTATGCCCTATTACATTGCCTTCATAGATAATTATACCCCCTTACATTGCCCCCAGACTCTTATGCCCCCTTACATTGCCCCCATAGATTATGCCCCCTTAGATTGCAACCATAGAATAGAAAAAAAAAACACCACTCACCTCTCCTTTGTTCCCCTGCATATCTTGAAGTTCATTTTCTGTCTCAGTCTCCTGTGTGGACCGCGTCATTAGGAGCTGCTGCTGCACGGGAAGCCCAGGCTAGAGTGAAAGGATGGATGGCTCCTTCCTGTCATGTGAGCCGCCGCCATGGTGCACGTTCAACACTGTGTGCGTCTTAAAGGCGCACTCAGTGTTGAAAGTTGCGGCGCTCAGGAATTCGGGACAGGGGTCCCGGATCCCTTTGTGGCCTCCCCTTCACCTGCGGGCCCTGTTGCAGGGGGTGCCTGGGGGGCCGGGGCCCTTACTGGGGTACCAGCTGTACCCCCCTGATAGCAGCCCTGTTAGTTAGTAAATTGATGCCAGGATACTGCATGTCAGTAGAGAAGGTGTACTATGCACAAATACTGCACATACAAGATGTGCTGATCTAACCATCAACATTTTTTAATCCAGCAAAGAATCAGCCTGAAGAAGGTCATTTGGCTGATCATGTTTACCTGTGTGTCGCTTGATGAAAAAATTATTCACTGGATTGAAACCTTTGATAGTACCTTGGAATTTCATCTATTTCTAATAAAGACAATAATACAAGATAAAGTAAAATAATGAAGAATAAATTATTTACATTTTTCTCTTAACCAGTTGTACTTTAAATGAAGATTATATTTCTACAAATATGTGTCAAGTAGTGCTACATGTTGCTAAGGAAAATATTGTCAACATTTTAAAACTTCATTACGTATGAAATAACTTTGAGATAAATTTGTAATTGATGAAACGCACTTTCACGATTCACTGGTTTTATTCATTCTAATTTTCTTGCCTATCAGCAGGGCAGTAAGCACCTTGATTCCAATTTCTACATGTGAAAATGCCTCCCAGATCAAAACAGAAAATATAGAGGCCATCAGTGCAGCAGACATAACATCTCTTATTATGTATTTATTTATTTATTTTTCTCTTGATAAAGTAATAATAGCTTGTCTCATCTCCAGTTCTGAAAGGAATTAGCAGGTAAACACTTAGGCTAATCTGCTGTTTGCTAGAGCAATATAGAGAGAGAGAATATACAGAGAAACGGGCAGTCCCTTTGTCTTTGGATTTCCTGGGCTTGGTTACTGCAGCTTAGTACCACACGAAATTAATGGGAGCTGAGCTGGAGTAACCTGGCATTGTCACTACCCAATGTATGGAGCCACCTGTTGTCAGCTCTGTTTTCAGTATATACCAAAGCCGCTTCACTGGCAACAACAATCAATTATTAATAATGACCTATCACAAGGATAGACCATCAATATGTTTTGACAGGAAAACCCCTTTTAAGTTCCTGTAACAGATCTTCATTATGGAGTTATGCAATTATCGCTACTGTGCCATCAATGAAGAAAGTCCAGCAGGGTATCATGCAGTAGAACCTCAGATGGTTATTACATAAAGGGACATGTTTCAGTGACATGTCGTGTGTCCTCTATTAAAGATCCTGAAACATGATATTTCCAAGCATTGCTTCATGTTCTTTAACCTGGGCTGCCCCATCATTATTATTCCTTTTATGTATGTGATTGAAAAATAAAAAGGCACAGCACATGCCTTAAGGGAACTTGTTAGCAGTTTCATGCTGCCTGAGCTCCAGGAGTTTCATGCTGACCAAATCCATGGGCGTCATGACACAGGGACAGGCTCCGTAATTAGGCTAAGTTCACATTACGGAATATCCATCAATGGGGGCAGCACATGTACGCGTAGTCTTAGAGCTGATTCACTATGGACGCCTGCTGCACACAGAATCTCCATAGTGTGTATATGCCCTAACAAGTACTATTGCAAGTTGTGACCTTTAGAACTTGATCCCCTTTTATACACTTTCGGGGCGACCACTTCACTGCTGAACTTTTTTTGTTCATATTTCCACTTCACAATTACAGCACTTACCACTTAAAGGAAAACGGTCACCGGTTCACCCACACTAAACCCAATACACCGTGTTATAGTGCAAGTGAACAGGAGACTGATGCAGGCTGACTAATATACATGCCTTCAGTCCGGCCCCCAGTCCCTCTGAAAATCGACTTCTTTCTGCGCTGGATTTCAAGCTGGAGGTGGGCCTGACAGCTGGATTTGAATCTTTATGGTTGCTGGTCATGTGAACGATTGTGCCTACTGAGCGCTCACATGACCAGTGACCATGAATATTCAAATCTAGCCGGCGGGCCCGCCTCCAGTGCGCAATTCAGTGCAGAAAGAAGCCAATCTTCAGAGTAACCAGCCGCCAGACTGCAGGTATGAATATCGGTCTCCTGTTCACTAGTGATGAAGCGGCAGGGGCCATATTTGAATTCGCAATATTTTGCTAATATATTGACGAATATTTATCCTATGTTCACGAAATTCGCAGATTCAGTATGTTCTTTAACTTTTTTTTTCCATGTGGAAAATTCGCATTGGAAAATTTGCATAAAAATTAGCATGTGAAAAAAAAAAAAATATTTGTCATTACGAACATATAGCACTATATTCTAAGTATTTGTGAAATCGCAAAGTATCAATATTCATGATAAAAATGAGCATTACGAATATTCATGCTCAACACTGCTGTGCACCCGCACTATAACCCAGTGTATTGGGTTTAGTGCACGTGAACGTTTTCCTTTAATGGCAAGTCAGAAAATTGAGACCATTATTTGCTGGAAATAGGGCTACATTGTAATCCAAAGTAAAGAAATAACACCAGCAACCTCCAAATATTATCTGTTATAAAAGGGAAAAATAAGCATGAATTGTGATAACATATAACAGCAATGGTTAGGTCTCATGACTGGCCCTTATTTAAGCACAGGACCAAAATATTGCTGGAACATGTTAGAATAGAAGGACACTGTCATGATTTCATTACTCGGCATTACACTGCACAGGATGTAGATTGCTTGCTATTGCTACTTGTCATCTATGATAGATTCTACGTTGAGAGAGGTGCTGCTTAGAAAACTCTACTTTAGGGCTGCAATGAAAATCAGTAATAGTGTTGAGCGGCATAGGCCATATTCGAATTCGCGAATATTCGCGAATATATGGACAAATATTCGTCATATATTCGCGAATATTCGCATATTCGTAATATTCACGTTTCATTTTCGCACATGCAAAATTTCGCGTATGCGAAAATTAACATATGCGAAAAGTAGCATGTAAAAAATTAGTATAAGCAAAAATTCGCATATACGAAAATTAGCATATGCAAATTTTCGCATATGCAAAAATTTCCACACCAGTCTCACACAGTAGTATTAGAGCCTTCTTTACACCACACAAGCTGGAAGCAGAGAGGGATGATCACTGTGATGTGTACTGTGAAAAAAACAAACAAAAAAACCCCGAATATTCGTAATTACGAATATATAGCGCTATATTCGCGAATATTCGCAAATTCGCTAATATGCGATATTCGCGAATAAAATTTGCATTGCGAATATTCGCGAGCAACACTAATCAGCAATAATATATACCGTACTGTAGATTCAACTGCTGATACTGGTCTGCAGCATAAAGGAATAATAGATATCCCTGCTGTCCATATGTGTTAATGTCATGTGTATGCACTTACAGGCATGGGTGTCATTTTAGTCTTCTTGGTGGCTGTTTGGTATTTACAAGCAATTTCCTTAATTTCTTATTAATTACTTTGACTTTATAAACCCCGTTCTGTGCTTGTTACTAATGTTACAACAGTCTGCTGTGAATTTTCCAACATATAATTGTAAAGAACTGTAGTGAAGTAAAACAATGTAATGGATTCTGCTTAGAAAAATAATAGCAGAAAATTGATTATTTTTCTGCTTAAAAATTTATTTTTTTTCAAACCTTTTTCGGGCACATTCTCAGTAAATAGAGGAGACCATTTCTTCGTGCACCCTTATCTTTTATCCATACCGCAGAGTAACTGAAAGAGTTAACTCCCCCTGTCCAGCGTGTTCATGTATTACATGTACAGGCAGCAGATTTTAAAGGAATCTGCAGTTTTCATTGTTCCAAAACGATAGGGAGAAGAGTTAAAGGGGTAATCCACTGGCCAGTGTTCGGAAGTAAACATTCCGAATGCTGCTTTCGCGCTGCGGTGTCGGCCACACCCCTCGTGTCATCATAGCCACGCCCCCTCAATGCAAGTCTATGCATTGAGGAGTGTGACCATGACGTCAAGAGGGGCGTGGCCGACCCCCGCAGCGCGAAAACAGCTTTCGGAACATTTACCTCTGAACGCTGGCCTGTGGAGTACCCCTTTAAATATATTTCATTTTGGTCATTAAGGTCATATGACAGAGAAAAGTTGAAAGCATCATATACAATGCTTTCATAAGTGCCTGGGAGGCGGACCCTTTATGCTAAGTGCCCAGAGTGTTTCCCTCGACCCTCCTCTCAGCTCTAAGTGACATCTCTAGCGTCCAAGCAAGAGACTGAAAGGGCTGTCGCTCAGTGATGAGAGGAAGAGTCAGGGAAGTGCTTAGTGCACAGAGGTCTAAACACTTACCATCAATATTCTGCTTTTTGGATGTTAGTGGTTGAAGTGCTTAGGAAGCTACTAGATGTTTTTAGTCATGTAAAACGTATGACTAAAATGTTACATATGTTTTTGCTCCTAATTCTGTCTTCTCTGTGGAACAGTTTTGAGACTTTAGAGATTCTAACAGATTACCTTTAGCAGAAAGCAAGCAATATTATTTTTCCAGTAGTAGCTATAACATTTACTGACAGTTTTCAGCTGATCAGAGCAGGTTAAAGCAGCAGGACACCCCGTGATCCTTTTTTATGGGAGAGATTGGTCATAGGCAACTTCTTTAATGGAATACGTCATGAGAACTTGACCTATTGTTTAAATTGGCTTTTTTAAGAATTTTGGTGATTTTTTAAAATACATTTCCATTTTGCTTTCTTTATTTCATAACAAATCTGAAATATTGCAGTTTCCATTCTGGCCACTTGGTCTAAAACTATGATGTTCTGACATCAGTAAATAGATAACAATGGATTCACCACCAATTACAGCATAGATTGGCATCCCCCTCTACCTGTAGAATGAGCTCTGGAAAGGTCTTCATTTCATAGACATGAATGGAGGGAGTGTGAAATGATGTCACAAGGGGGCGTGGTCGTGACATCACGTCTCGGTCTCTGAGGCAGCGCCCGGCACAGAATGCCGAGGGCTGCACCGAGATCGTGAGGGTCCCAGTGGCGGGACCCCTGCAATCACACATCTTATCCCCTATCCTTGGGATAGGGGATAAGATGTATAAGGCCGGAATACCCCTTTAGTGGGACAGGTCCTGTCTATTGCTGTCTATGGGCAATGGAAAAACAGATCTCTAAATGCTGTTAAAAACATCTTAGGTAAGATGGCAGCCACATAAAAATGCACACAAAGTAAAAAATTAAAAAATGATAGAAAATAGAATGTTTTTTTATTTATTTTTTTCCGTCTCCAATCAGTAAAAACATATAAGCCACACATTCCCTTTAAGTCAGTATATATGAATAGAATACATATATAAATGCTTCATTTTATATAGTTAGAAGAAGAGTGAAATGAGAGCTATTAGAGAATATACCGGAAGCATGTTCACATTCATACAGAAATTATGTATTCTCAGCACACAAGCAATGGGTTAACCTGTCTAGAACACATGCCATAAAATCAATAATTCTATTTTCTCCCAATTTTCATAGTATACATTGTCTGAAACACTTTGGGTGTTTATCGCCACTTTAAATCCTTACAGGGTTAAAGGGGTATTCTCATTAACATATAAATAGCCTTTATATTATTCTAAAGCCTGTTCTCCACAATTCTCTGGGGATAGGTACAAAATTACTAGCACCTCTGTTTGCTTAGAAAAAAAACAAAAAAACTCCTGTTTCATGACTTTTTATAAGCACTAGAACAGCTTGCTTGAAACTCACATGCAAATCATAGGTAGCAGAATTGCTCAATATTTCATTCTGCATCTTAAAAATAGTTAGTTTACTCCTCCACCTTCTATGTGGTTTGGGTGGTCAAGTACTTTAAATTACCTATGGCCAAAAACAATTATGCTGAACTGGCAGCCCATGCCCATTTTAGCACCACTTGCAGCCCATGCCCACTGCCCATTTCAGCAATTTATCATGGTTCACCATTCTCCATTTCTGCAATGATACAGAGGCAACATATGTACAATGTATACACCAGACAGATTCACATATGTACAATGTATACACCAGACAGATTCACATATGTACAATGTATACACCAGACATATTCACATATGTACAATGTATACACCAGACAGATTCACATATGTACAATGTATATACCAGATATATTCACATATGTACAATGTATACACCAGATATTTTCACATATGTACAATGTATACACCAGACATATTCACATATCTACAATGTATACACCAGACATATTCACATATGTACAATGTATACACCAGACATATTCACATATGTACAATGTATACACCAGACAGATTCACATATGTACAATGTATACACCAGACATATTCACATATGTACAATGTATACACCAGACATATTCACATATGTACAATGTATACACCAGACATATTCACATATGTACAATGTATACATCAGACATATTCACATATGTACAATGTATACACCAGACATATTCAGATATGTACAATGTATACACCAGACATATTCACATATGTACAATGTATACACCAGACAGATTCACATATGTACAATGTATATACCAGATATATTCACATATGTACAATGTATACACCAGATATTTTCACATATGTACAATGTATACACCAGACATATTCACATATCTACAATGTATACACCAGACATATTAGGATATGTAAAATGTATACACCAGACATATTCACATATGTACAATGTATACACCAGACATATTCACATATGTACAATGTATACACCAGACAGATTCACATATGTACAATGTATACACCAGACATATTCACATATGTACAATGTATACACCAGACATATTCACATATGTACAATGTATACACCAGACATATTCACATATGTACAATGTATACACCAGACAGATTCCCATATGTACAATGTATACACCAGACAGATTCACATATCTACAATGTATACACCAGACATATTCCCATATGTACAATGTATACACCAGATATATTCACATATGTACAATGTATACACCAGACATATTCACATATGTACAATATATACACCAGACATATTCACATATGTACAATGTATACACCAGACATATTCACATATGTACAATGTATACACCTAACATATTCACATTTGTAAAATGTATACACCAGACATATTCCCATATGTACAATGTATACACCTAACATATTCACATATGTACAATGTATACACCAGACAGATTCACATATGTACAATGTATACACCAGACAGATTCACATATGTACAATGTATACACCAGACATATTCACATATGTACAATGTATACACCAGAAAGATTCACATATGTACAATGTATACACCAGACAGATTCACATATGTACAATGTATACACCAGACAGATTCACATATGCACAATGTATACACCAGACATATTCACATATCTACAATGTATACACCAGACATATTCACATATCTACAATGTATACACCAGACATATTCACATATGTACAATGTATACACCAGACATATTCACATATGTACAATGTATACACCAGACATATTCACATATGTACAATGTATACACCAGACATATTCACATATGTACAATGTATACACCAGACATATTCACATAAGTGCAATGTATACACCAGACAGATTCCCATATGTACAATGTATACACCAGACATATTCACATATGTACAATGTATACACCAGACATATTCACATATCTACATTGTATACACCAGACATATTCACATATGTACAATGTATACACCAGACATATTCACATATGTACAATGTATAGACCAGGCAGATTCACATATGTACAATGTATAGACCAGACAGATTCACATATGTACAATGTATACACCAGACATATTCACATATGTACAATGTATACACCAGACATATTCACATATGTACACTGTATACACCAGACATATTCACATATGTACAATGTATACACCAGACATATTCACATATGTACAATGTACACACCAGACATATTCACATATGTACAATGTATACACCAGAAGGATTCCCATATGTACAATGTATACACCAGACATATTCACATATGTACAATGTATACACCAGACAGATTCCCATATGTACAATGTATACACCAGACATATTCATTTATGTACAATGTATACACCAGACAGATTCCCATATGTACAATGTATACACCAGACATATTCACATATATACAATGTATACACCAGACATATTCACATATGTACTATGTATACACCAGACATATTCACATATGTACAATGTATACACCAGACATATTCACATATGTACAATGTATTCACCAGACATATTCACATATCTACAATGTATACACCAGACATATTCACATATGTACAATGTATACACCAGACATATTCACATATGTACAATGTATACACCAGACATATTCACATATGTACAATGTATACACCAGACATATTCACATATGTACAATGTATACACCAGACATATTCACATATGTACAATGTATACATCAGACATATTCACATATGTACAATGTATACACCAGATATATTCACATATGTACAATGTATACACCAGACATATTCACATATGTACAATGTATACACCAGACATATTCACATATGTACAATGTATTCACCAGACATATTCACATATGTACAATGTATACACCAGACATATTCACATATGTACAATGTATACACCAGACATATTCACATATGTACAATGTATACACCAGACATATTCACATATGTACAATGTATACACCAGACATATTCACATATGTACAATGTATACACCAGACATATTCACATATGTACAATGTATACACCAGACATATTCACATATGTGCAATGTATACACCAGACAGATTCCCATATGTACAATGTATACACCAGACATATTCACATATGTACAATGTATACACCAGACATATTCACATATCTACATTGTATACACCAGACATATTCACATATGTACAATGTATACACCAGACATATTCACATATGTACAATGTATAGACCAGGCAGATTCACATATGTACAATGTATAGACCAGACAGATTCACATATGTACAATGTATACACCAGACATATTCACATATGTACAATGTATACACCAGACATATTCACATATGTACACTGTATACACCAGACATATTCACATATGTACAATGTATACACCAGACATATTCACATATGTACAATGTACACACCAGACATATTCACATATGTACAATGTATACACCAGAAGGATTCCCATATGTACAATGTATACACCAGACATATTCACATATGTACAATGTATACACCAGACAGATTCCCATATGTACAATGTATACACCAGACATATTCATATATGTACAATGTATACACCAGACAGATTCCCATATGTACAATGTATACACCAGACATATTCACATATATACAATGTATACACCAGACATATTCACATATGTACTATGTATACACCAGACATATTCACATATGTACAATGTATACACCAGACATATTCACATATGTACAATGTATTCACCAGACATATTCACATATCTACAATGTATACACCAGACATATTCACATATGTACAATGTATACACCAGACATATTCACATATGTACAATGTATACACCAGACATATTCACATATGTACAATGTATACACCAGACATATTCACATATGTACAATGTATACACCAGACATATTCACATATGTACAATGTATACATCAGACATATTCACATATGTACAATGTATACACCAGATATATTCACATATGTACAATGTATACACCAGACATATTCATATATGTACAATGTATACACCAGACATATTCACATATGTACAATGTATTCACCAGACATATTCACATATGTACAATGTATACACCAGACATATTCACATATGTACAATGTATACACCAGACATATTCACATATGTACAATGTATACACCAGACATATTCACATATGTACAATGTATACACCAGACATATTCACATATGTACAATGTATACACCAGACATATTCACATATGTACAATGTATACACCAGACATATTCACATATGTACAATGTATACACCAGACATATACACATATGTACAATGTATACACCAGACAGATTCACATATGTACAATGTATACACCAGACAGATTCACATATGTACAATGTATACACCAGACATATTCACATATGTACAATGTATACACCAGACATATTCACATATCTACATTGTATACACCAGACATATTCACATATGTACAATGTATACACCAGACATATTCACATATGTACAATGTATAGACCAGACAGATTCACATATGTACAATGTATAGACCAGACAGATTCACATATGTACAATGTATACACCAGACATATTCACATATGTACAATGTATACACCAGACATATTCACATATGTACACTGTATACACCAGACATATTCACATATGTACAATGTATACACCAGACATATTCACATATGTACAATGTACACACCAGACATATTCACATATGTACAATGTATACACCAGAAGGATTCCCATATGTACAATATATACACCAGACATATTCACATATGTGCAATGTATACACCAGACAGATTCCCATATGTACAATGTATACACCAGACATATTCATATATGTACAATGTATACACCAGACAGATTCCCATATGTACAATGTATACACCAGACATATTCACATATATACAATGTATACACCAGACATATTCACATATGTACAATGTATACACCAGACATATTCACATATGTACAATGTATACACCAGACATATTCACATATGTACAATGTATACACCAGACATATTCACATATGTACAATGTATACACCAGACATATTCACATATGTACAATGTATACACCAGACATATTCACATATGTACAATGTATACACCAGACATATTCACATATGTACAATGTATACATCAGACATATTCACATATGTACAATGTATACACCAGACATATTCACATATGTACAATGTATACACCAGACATATTCACATATGTACAATGTATACACCAGACATATTCACATATGTACAATGTATTCACCAGACATATTCACATATGTACAATGTATACACCAGACATATTCACATATGTACAATGTATACACCAGACATATTCACATATGTACAATGTATACACCAGACATATTCACATATGTACAATGTATACACCAGACATATTCACATATGTACAATGTATACAACAGACATATTCACATATGTACAATGTATACACCAGACATATTCACATATGTACAATGTATACACCAGACATATACACATATGTACAATGTATACACCAGACAGATTCACATATGTACAATGTATACACCAGACAGATTCACATATGTACAATGTATACACCAGACAGATTCACATATGTACAATGTATACACCAGACATATTCACATATGTACAATGTATACACCAGACATATTCACATATGTACAATGTATACACCAGACATCTTCACATATGTACAATGTATACACCAGACATATTCACATATGTACAATGTATACACCAGACATATTCACATATGTACAATGTATACACCAGACATATTCACATATCTACATTGTATACACCAGACATATTCACATATGTACAATGTATACACCAGACATATTCACATATGTACAATGTATACACCAGACATATTCACATATGTACAATGTATACACCAGACATATTCACATATCTACAATGTATACACCAGACATATTCACATATCTACAATGTATACACCAGACATATTCACATATGTACAATGTAAACACCAGACATATTCACATATGTACAATGTATACACCAGACATATTCACATATGTACAATGTATTCACCAGACATATTCACATATGTACAATGTATACACCAGACATATTCACATATGTACAATGTATACACCAGACATATTCACATATGTACAATGTATACACCAGACATATTCACATATCTACAATGTATACACCAGACATATTCAGATATGTATAATATATACACCAGACATATTCACATATCTACAATGTATACACCAGACATATTCACATATGTACAATGTATACACCAGACATATTCACATATGTACAATGTATACACCAGACAGATTCACATATGTACAATGTATACACCAGACATATTCACATATGTACAATGTATACACCAGACATATTCACATATCTACAATGTATACACCAGACATATTCACATATGTACAATGTATACACCAGACATATTCACATATGTACAATGTATACACCAGACATATTCACATATGTTCAAGTGTAAAGTAAAAACAAAGTATCACTGAGCAGCATCTCAGGTGCTTATTTATCATTGAAAGGAATCTTCTGGTAAAGCAAAGTAGGTAAAGTCCGATGTGTACCGCATACATATATGTGAAGGAAGAAAAATGTGCTGTAGAAAAATGTGCAGTAGATAACCTAAGTTGGTTGTAACCAAAAGCAACATGGAAAAACAAGGCAGGAAAATGCATCTCTCAAACAGGACATTTTCATGTACATATGACAAACATTTTATTTCACATAATGCATCAAGTTAGACTTGAAGACCTTCGTGGTTAAAGGAGTACTCTGACCCTAGCATCTTATTCCCTATCCAAAGGATAGGGGATAAGATGTCAGATCGCCGGGGTACCACAGCTGGACCCCCAAGATCTCAGCTGCGGCACCCCGCTATCATTACAGTACAGAGCAAACTCGCTCTGTGCGTAATGACGGGTAATACAGGGGCCGGAGCATCGTGATGTCACGGCCCCGCCCCCTCATGATATCACGACATGGCGGCCATCACACCCTCCCATAGACTTTCAATAAGATGGCGGGCTGTGATGTCACAAGGCGGCGGAGCCATGAGGTCACGATGCTCCGGCCCCTGTATCACCGGTCATTACACACAGAGCGAGCGTGGTAGCGTGGTGCAGCAGTGGAGATCCCGGGGGTCCCCAGCAGGGGGACCCCGGCGATCTGACATCTTATTCCCTATTCTTTGGATAGGGGATAAGATGTCTAGGGGCGGAGTACCCCTTTAAACCCCTTTAAAGTGATGGGACTAGGTTGAAAATAATGCAATTCCTGCAAAGCAGAAGATTCCATTAATCCATTATGTATGGAGAACCCAAAACAAATACAAAATAAGTCATACGTGTGTGCATGAAGACTCTGGCTGATTGTGAGGCATATATGAGCTCTCCTTAGTATATTGGAATGACAGCCTGTAGCATAGTCTGGACTGTACATATGGGTCCGATTTGCTGTCTATCATACATTTTGTAAGTTGGAACCTGTGGTCCTTTGAGGTTCTTATTTGTGTGACTGTAAGACCAGGTTTACACAGAATCAGTCGGCGCTATTACCACGTGGACATTGTCATCAAGATAGACAGCAATGCCTGCGGCACAGATTCCGCCAGAACATTGAGCAAGTTCAATGTTCTGGCAGAATGTTTAAATTGGAATTTCCTGATAGAAATTCCACTCAGAAAATTCTGCAGTGAGAATGAGTAAACGGAAAACCCATTCACCTGCATTTTACCCTGAGGCAGCAGAATTTCCTACCGGAATTCCGTAGTGTAAACCCGGCCTTAGGCTTCCAGCTGTAAAGAAGCAAGTGTGAGCTAAAAGTAGACAAGAATAGATCTACTGTACTGTACAGTTTATCTAAATGAATCATATTCTTTCCCTTTACAGATCATTTACAGGCCCTTTTCCATGGGCCAGTGCTCAGGTGAACAAGTATTACTATGAATGTTTGTTCCTGATGATTGCCCAGTGTAAACATCTCATGTCTGTATTTCTGATCACATCTGTTACGTCAACACTAAAATAATATTTTGTCGGCAGCTTATCTAATTGTTTAAACAGGGAATGTGATGATAACAAACAACGTTTGTCTATGGGAGGGGAGGCATTATTAAAGGGGTACTCCGGTGGAAAACTTTTTTTTTTTTTTTTTTTAAATCAACTGGTGCCAAAAAGTTAAACAGATTTGTAAATTACTTCCATTAAAAAAATCTTAATCCTTCCCGTACGTATTAGCTGCTGAATACTACAGAATGAATTATTTTCTTTTTGGAACAGAGAGTTCTCTGCTGACATAACGAGCACAGTGTTCTCTGCTGACACCTCTGTCCATTTTAAGAACTGTCCAGAGTAGGAGAAAATACCCATAGCAAACATATGCTGCTCTGGACAGTTCCTAAAATGGACAGAGATGTCAGCAGAGAGCACTGTGTTCCAAAAAGAAAAGAATTTCCTCTGCTGTATTCAGCAGCTAATAAGTACTGGAAGGATTAAGATTTTTTAATAGAAGTCATTTACAAATCTGCTAACTTTCTGGCATCAGTTGATTAAAAAAAAATGATCCTAAAATGATGGTCTGCTCAGATCCCTCCCAATATTGCTTAGTAAAATGTAAATTTATGCCCACAACTGACTTCTTATATGGACGATCAGGGCTTGTTATGAAAAAAATTGTTTTCCTGTATAAAAGAGACCTTAGTGAATATTTTCAAATGTTACATACAATTGTAGGGGTTTCCTAAAAAAACATTTATCACCCTATCAAAGGATAGATGATAAAATTATGATCACTGTGGGGGGGGGGGGGGGGGGGCTTATCATTCAGAAACCCCTCAGTAGAACAGGGGTCCTGATTCTGTAATTCCTCTTTCCTGCACAGCCATGGTGAGGAAGAATTGGAATACAATAGTGGTTTTAGTGATTATGGGGGTCCCAATATTGACCATAGATCTATTATCTTGTGCATAGGCAATAAAAGCTTTCCTGAGAAAACTCTGAAATTAAAATGACAAGATTCAATGCAAGGCAATTCAGTTTATTTTAGTTTCTTGTTTGAGGAAAACCACAATCATAATTTTGTTATAAAGTGACAATGATGATGATTATTTTTATTTAAAAAATGTATTAATAGATTTTATTTATTTGTATAGCGCCCTTGGTACATAACACAGACATAAGATGGGTCTAAAGTTGCTTTTATAGATCTTGATGGTATGATATGAAAGCTGGATGGGTTGGGGTAGTTCCAGTTGAGTTCCAATTAAGTGATGTTGTTTCTTGTTTCTTTTGCAGTATAGATGGGTGTTACAGATGGATTAACAAATAGTAGTAATATGCAGTAGGAGATCCAAAGTTTTGACTCTATCCTTTAATGCTTTGGATTTTGTTTCTTTTTATTTGATGTTCTACAAATTTCATAAAAAAGTTAGATAAAGAAGTTATTCATCTTTTCTACCTTATTTACAAATATGTATTTTTTTTAATATTTGCCTCTATTTTGTAAAAAATGTTTTCATGTATAAATATATACAGGGTGGGCCCATTTATATGGATACACCTTAATAAAATGGGAATGGTTGGTGATATTAACTTCCTGTTTGTGGCATATTAGTATATGTGAGGGGAAAAACTTTTCAAGATGGGTGATGACCATGATGGCCATTTTGAAATCAGCCATTTTGAATTCAACTTTTGTTTTTTCAATAGGAAGAGGGTCGTGTGACACATTAAACTTATTGGGAATTTCACAAGAAAAACAATGATGTGCTTGGTTTTAACATATCTTTATTCTTTCATGAGTTATTTACAAGTTTCTGACCACTTATAAAATGTGTTCAATGTGCTGCCCATTGTGTTGGATTGTCAATGCGACCCTCTTCTCCCACTCTTCACACACTGATAGCAACACCGCAGGAGAAATGCTAGCACAGGCTTCCAGTATTCGTAGTTTCAGGTGCTGCACATCTCGTATCTTCACAGCATAGACAATTGCCTTCAGATGACCCCAAAGATAAAAGTCTAAGAGGGTCAGATCGGGAGACCTTGGGGGACATTCAACTGGCCCACGACAACCAATCCACTTTCCAGGAAACTGTTCATCTAAGAATGCTCAGACCTGACACCCATAATGTTGTGGTGCACCATCTTGCAGGAAAAACTCAGGGAACGTGCCAGCTTCAGTGCATAAAGAGACATCATCATGTAGCAATTTCGCATATCCAGTGGCCTTGAGGTTTCCATTGATGAAGAATGGCCCCACTATCTTTGTACCCCATATACCACACCATCCCATCAATTTTTGTGTTCCAACAGTCTTGGAAGGATCTATCCAATGTGGGTTAGTGTCAGACCAATAGCGGTGGCTTTGTTTGTTAACTTCACCATTCACATAAAAGTTTGCCTCATCACTGAACAAAATTTTCTGCGTAAACTGAGGGTCCTGTTCCAATTTTTGTTTTGCCCATTCTGCAGCACCTGAAACTATGGATACTGTAAGCCTGTGCTATCATTTCTCCTGTGGTATTGCTATCAGTGTGTGAAGAGTGGGAGAAGAGGGTTGCATTGACAATCCAACACAATGGACAGCACATTGAACACATTTTATAAGTGGTCAGAAACTTGTAAATAACTCATGAAATAATAAAGTTACGTTAAAACCAAGCACATCATTGTTTTTCTTGTGAAATTCCCAATAAGTTCCAATGACCCTCTTCCTATTGAAAAAACAAAAGTTGGATTCAAAATGGCCGATTTCAAAATGACCGCCATGGTCACCACCCATCTTGAAAAGTTTCCCCCCTCACGTATGCTAATGTGCCACAAACAGGAAGTTAAAATCACCAACCATTCCCATTTTATTAAGGCGTATCCATATAAATGGCCCACCCTGTAATATGGTGTCAATGTGAACAGAGTTCACACACAGTGCTTTTACCTGTTTGCTACAACATAGTATGCTATATTCCTTATATTTTTGCCCATGACAGTAAACCTCAATAAGGCTACGTTCACATGGCCATTGTCTTCTGTCCTGCTTTTCTTCTGTCACTGCCTCCTAAACGGACCATCCTACTAACAGATGCAAACTGATGCTAAAGGATGCCATTTGTGGTATCCTTTTGCATCTGTTTTTCATTCGTTAATATGAAAAGTCAGCTGCCTACTGACTTCTGCAGCCGGGAATACTACTACTCCCATCATGGAACAGGCTAGGCTGTGAGAAAGCTACCTGCACGTGGCAAAACAGTTGTTGCCTTGCATTTTCACCTGCAATAAATCTTTATACCGAGATCCGTGTGCCTCTGCGCTGTATTTCTTCCACATTGTAAAAAAAATTATGAAGGACAAAGAGATCTCATAATTAGTATAATACTGTGACCTAAAGTTTTACCATATCCTATTTCATATTAAAGGGTACTCCGGCGCTAAGACATCTTATAAGATGCCTGATCGCGGGGGTCCCGCCGCTGGGGACCCCCGAGATCTGGCACAGCCCTGGCCCTGCCCCTGTGTGACATCACACTCCGCCGCCTCAATTCAAGCCTATGGGAGGGGGTGTGAAAGCTGTCACGCCCCCTCCCATAGGCTTGCATTGAGGGGGTGAAGCGTGACGTACACGGGGGCGGGGCTGTGACATCACAATGCTCTGGCCCCGTGATCGCCAGTAATCAGACCCGGAGCGAACATGCTCCGGGGACTGATTGTAACGGGGTGTGGCGTGCAAGATCACGGGGGTCCCCAGCGGCGGGACCCCCGCAATCAGGCATCTTATCCCCTATCCTTTGGATAGGGGATAAGATGTCTTAGCGCCAGAGTACCCCTTTAATGGCCAGACATACCATATATGTAGCCTGTGCTGTATAGGGGCCTAGTAGACAAGAGAAGGATAATTGTGCCCTAAAACCAGTTGCCAAAATGAAATAACATAGCTCTCAGTTGTTAATGGATTGTAAAAGAGATATAATGGTTGGCTTTATGACATATTGTATTCTACAAACACTTCTGTTAGCTTAACGGTGCAATTGTTTTGCTGTTTTAGCTACCAGGAGCAACTTAGGGCAGAATATTTAGGAGACAAGTTAGCTTTAAATTTACCATAGGCTCTGAACACATTTACTATATGCTTCCAGTGCTTCTAGTATATATGAGGGCAGATATAGCACAGTCTTCAGTGCTACTCATGGCATTAAAAAAACAAAAAAAATATGATTCAGATAACAAGCTTACAGTCTCCATTGTAACTCAATAGGGTCAGTCAGGAATTGTTGAGATTTATTTGAAAATAGATCCATCACACTCAGGTTATTATGACTTTATTATGACATAAACCTACTAAATCTATGATACCAGTCCAGAGTCTTAGGCATTAAATGGTTATAAAGGAACAAGCTGTGTTTATATCTCCTACATACAGTAGGTTTGATGTTACAAATAGAAGCTAAAATTTCCACCTAACTATATTCTTTTTTTGTCATTTCAGGTAAGATCTTCTTCTTGTGTGTGACCTCCGGTGCCATGTTTACTGTTTCCATTCCTTTTTGCAGGTAGAAAAACTACTTTACTTTAAACACTTGTTGAGGGTGAAAATAGATGAAGATGAATTGATGCCATTGTACCCTACTTCTATGCTTTCTAAAATATACTTATGTATATGGATAAACAAACTGTAGGTTTAGAAGAAATCATTGCATCAGTGCATCACGGAATAGCCTTTTTTTTTCTAATGTGCCTTTCATATTAAAGGTGCACAATTGTTGATTTTGGTGGCAACAAGGTTCATTTAAGCAGCATTGTCTTTCAGTGATATTGGAAAATCAGCTGAAGGGTGAAAGGAGTAAAATGGGGCTTTTTTATTTTTATTAAAGGACATCTGCAGCGTGATTAACACTTATCCCCCCACAGGATAGGGGATAAGTGTTTGATCGCTGGGGGTCCGACCGCTGGGACCCCCTGTGATCTCCTGTACGGGGCCGCGGCTGTCCCGTGAAGGGGGCGTGCCGGCCGCAGCATGACGTTGCAGCCGGCACGACTCCTCCATACGTCTCTATGGGAGAGGCGGGGAGGCAGCGTTCGTGCCTCCCCGTCTCCCCCATAGAACTGTATGGGGACGGGGAGGAGACTGGGCATGCGCTAATGGCAGCGCCCCGTAAGAGAGATCGCGGGGGGTCCCAGCGGTCGGACCCTCTGCAATCAAACACTTATCCCCTATCCTGTGGATAGGGGATAAGTGTCATACCACTGCAGTTGTCCTTTAATCCTCTGTGCCCGGGCTGCAAAATGAAGCAAAGCAAACTTTAACTCACCTTCCTATGTTCTCCCGTTGTGCCGACATCAGTGTCCCGTTCTCTGGTACCTGTGTCCTTCCGCTTCCTGCAGGACGTTGAGACACGCTGCGCTCAGCATATCACCGACCACAGCGGGATATTGCTGCAATGAAGCGTGACTCACCATCCCGCAGGAAGCGGAAGAAGACAGGAACCTTGCAGCCTGAGCACCGAGGGTTAATAAAAAAAGCACCATAGTACTACTTTAATACAAACTCCTATATTACGGATATATAATAAGGCATCTAAAAATTGGCATTCTGTCTTTGTGTGCCTCCAGTGTAACACACAAAGGTGTTTTGTTGTGGTAAATCGTTGTAAATTGTTATGTCATACTACAGTCACCATACAAAATACCCATAGATGTATGAAGTTAATCTCTAGATAGTCAATGGCCTGCATAAAAGGTCCAAAAGGCTTCGCCTTTCTGTTAGCACTTTGCCAATAAAAAAAAAAAAGAAAGAAAAAAAAAGGGTCTTTTTTATGTCAGTGGGGGGGGGGGGGGGGGGGAAGCCTTCAATTTACTGTTTACCCAAACATAATAAATCTACCGTAGATATATAAAACTCAATGGGGGACATGTATCATTATTTGTGTATGGTAGAAGCAGTTTACCCCTTTTCCCGAATTCTAAATTATGTGCAGAAGCGCTAAATTTGTCAATCAAGCGCAATGAGCTTCATAAATTGCGGGTAAATATAGTAATCTCCTAAATCCACTCTTTGGAAAATAGAATCGATGATTTAGAGCATCTTGCTACGTTAAGTCCAAGATGGCTTATATTTGCGCAAAAAAAACAGCTCTTGCGGCAAAATTTTTGGTGTAAAGGAAAAGTATGCAGTTAATAAATCCATGCGTACTATAGATGTCACTCCAAGGTACCCTGATTCGGCCCCATCTGGAGGACATGCTCTACCAAAACGTGCGCAAAAAAAATGGGGTAAAATCTTTGATACATGTCCCCCAATGTGTGTATGTATGTATGTGTGTGTACGTACGTGTGTATATGTATATTTGTGTGTATGTTCCAGCATCACTTCCAAATCGCTAAAGATATTAACATGAAACTTGGCACACATGTTACTTGTAACAAACATAGGATATGTAATTTAACCCTTACCCACCCCCATTTGCCAGCGTTGTTTTTTTTTTTTATTTAAAGTCCCATACAAGTCTATGGGAAATATATGTTACTGCATAACTTCCAAACAGCTGGAGATATTTTGATATTACTCGGTCACATGTTACTTATATGTCAAATAAAAATATATAATAGTTAAATTAACCCCTAACCTGCCCCCATATGTGAAGGATGGGATTTTTGTTTCAAGTCCCCTGCAAGTATATAGGACTTCTGGTACCTTACTCCACAAGCTCCGCTCTGCATCTCCTGGTGAATGTGTCAATCCGGCTGGTAAACCACACCCCATCTCACAAAGACATGCCCACATTTTAAGCCACACCTTTTTATTTTCAGCTTACAATATCTTTAGCACAACGCAGCCCCACCTGAGGACGGGATATGCGAATTAGAAATGAGGATTAGCTATGGGGACGGGATACGAGGACTGGATATGAGGTCCTATCCCCTACTGTTACGTATCATGCACTACATCCTCTACCTACCCCCTGATGTATTGTTACTCCGCATCATTCTGCATCACTTAAAGTCATGTGATTATCGTTGGTCATATGTCTGCCGGTTCTGGTCCATGTGATCACACCGTCAATGCGTGTAATCACGCCACCCGCTTTAACTGCACCTGTCATTAGATGCAGTGCGCATGCCATGGACTTTGGCTGATTCCCCGATCTCGTCCTTGTCTGCGCATGTAAGTGGACTTAGTGTTTACATCACCGTCATAGAGCCCAGTGCACATGTCCTCATTCTTAGTTTGTTTAATAGGTACAGAGTAAGTCAGAATAGAGTTAATAACACCATTTGACTTTTTTGTACTTTTTCTAGTCTTAATATATAGATTCGGGAGGAGACTCTTCCATAAAGGAAAGGGATTCCAACTTCTACTCTTTATTGGGCCTTATTTGATGACAGTTACAGGAAATACCTCGCACTAAGAGTCCATAAATAGGAGAATGGACAATTAGAATGCCATTAGCCTCACAACCCTTGACAAAGCCAGTGAGCTGGCGAAAGTCGGGGAGGCGAGTGAGTTTTTAGACAGTGATCTCTCCAGTGATAGATATTATATCCCTAGGTGGCTGCTAACACAATAAGGCAAATAGAAAATGCCGTAAAATTAGTTAGCCATAAAGTTTGTTATATAGCCTAATGAGGCAGTGAGGTATGAGCTGAGTCAAGCTCTCTCTTATGTTCCACCCACTGGGAATCATATAGGGAACAACACAAGTGAATAATTCCATGTAAACTGAGGGACCACTGCTAGTTTTAATTTTCATGTGTGATACATTTACATATATTTTCAGTTTATTTTCTTTTAAACTTGACACAATAAAAGTTATATTTTAATGAGCACCTAAGTGGAAGGGTTTATTGTACCTGAGGGGGTTACTCCAAATGGATATTGGTAATATTAGTGTTGCCCTGGGACTCATATGGGATCCCTTGTAAATTACTTTTAATTAAAAATGTTAATCCTTAAAGTACTTATCAGTTGCTGTATACTACATCTATAGTTCTTTCCTTTTGAATGTCCTTTCTGTCTAACCACTGTGCTCTCTGCTGACACCTCTTTCCATGTCAGGAACTGTCCAGAGCAAAAGAGGTTTTCTATGGGGATTTGCTCCTACTCTGGACTGTTCCCAAAATAAACAGAGGTGTCAGCAGAGAGCACTGTGGTCAGGCAGAAAGGAAATTCAAAAAGAAAAGAACTTCCTCTGCAGCATACAGCAGCTGAAAAGTACTGGAAGGATTAACATTTTTAAATAGAAGTTATTTACAAAACTGAACTTTTTGGCACCAGTTGATAAAAAAAAATAAAGTTTTCCAGCGGAGTACCCCTTCAAGGCAGAGATTAAAAATAATGGTGGACACACAAAATATTGACACTTTTTGCCCAATTTGGACATTTACATTTATGGGTGTGCACACTTTTGTTGCCAAGGTTTAGACAATAATGGATTGTGCGGTGGGTTATTTTGAGGGGACACAACATTAAACATTATTTATTTAATTTTAGCACAGAACAGTAGCATAACAAACTGTGAAAAGATTGAAAGGGTGTGAAGCCTTCCTTAATGCACTGAATGTAGGTTGCATGTTAATAAGCCCTTGTGGTAACTTATGTTGTCACTTTAAAAATAGACTTGGCATCACACTTAGTGTGTTACATATAGTTATAAATATTGCAAGGTTTAAGCAGAATATCATTTGAAATTAGATTTGAAAGGAAAGAGTACCTGTTATTATCTCAACTAAAAATTTCACTTACTGTATATGCTTCCTCCTTTATAGTACCCCCCCCCCCTCCACATACCTTTATTGTTATTATTTTTAGCTTTTTACCCTCTGCAGCTCTTTTTCTTCTGCTCACTGTGAGTGAGCTCTGGAGTTCAGGGAGGGGCATTTCTCGGCTGGCACAACGTTGCATGAAGCCCTGCAGGAGAATGCTTCTGCCCTCCATGTTTTATGTCGCCCGCTGATAAAAGACAGGGAATTTAGAGCAGGCATGCGGTATGCACAGCTCTCTCACCTGCTTATTTGACACGTTTATTCGAAGCGCTGTGCAGAGATTAGGTTGCTTTTGCCTTTGTCAGGCTGCAGCAGGAGACAATTGGGGGACAGGATCGCAGGCAGAACCAAAAGTTGGACCCCTGGTGGCCATACTTTTAGCAGTTCATTTCAAACATAAAACTGGAAACATTTTACTAAACAGTACATCAGAAAATTATAACTAATAGCCTAATGTATAACATATCAAATTGCATTTATAACGGCAGGTTACATTTAAAGAATTCCAGCTGTGCCACATACCTTTCCAATCCTGCTTCAGTATGGAATAGGCCGGTTCTAGGCTGTGGAATCCACAAAAAAAGAATGGATGGAGATATATAAGTTGCTTTTATAATCACACAGATCAAACCACGATACAGCACACACTTGTGCTGTCTACGTGTTTCGGACATTTGTGTGCATTTTGGTTGCCTGTAGTGATATTGCGCAGTAAATAATTGCTTAGGTAATTGCATAAATAACTGTTCACATATTGATAACAAAAATTTAAAAAAAAAGTCCAAATCAACTCACTAACCATGCAGGACAATGTAGCACTGGAAGCAATTTAGATCCAGGAGCTCGTAATGGCAACGGGCAAGATCCCGCACAATTAAAGAAAGTATATCTAGCTCCAGGGCAAAAATTATTACAAAACAAGACTTTAGAGATTAGAGATGAGCGAAGTTACAGTGATTCGAATCGTCACAAACCTCGCGGCTCGGCGGTTGCTGCCTTTAGCCTGCATAAATTTGTTCAGCTTTTAGGTGCTCCGGTGGGCTGGAGACTCTCTCCTAGGACTGTATCCACCTTTTCCAGCTAACCGGGGCACCTGAAAGCTGAACTAATTTATGCAGGCTGAAGTCAGCAACTACCGAGCCGCAAGGTTTGTGACAATTCTAATTACTGTAACTGCGCTCATTTCTAATCGACATATCATATTAAAAGGAAAAGATGCTGATACGTTTTGAGACGTGAACTGGCTCATGGCACACAGTACTACAAAAATGCACCTCTTCATATACCTGTGTCTAAAAAAAATATCCGCCCGATAGTTGCAGGTATTGATTTCCTCCTTGAAAGGTTAGGGGGCTGGTTGGATAGATCACTACAACCTCTTGTAGTAAGAACGGCTGGGTATATATGTGACACCAAAGTGGTTTTGGGTGCTTTCTATGACATGGAGTGGAACCCCCTGTACATGTGGTTTGCTTGTGATGTAGTGTCATTGTACACCTGCATCCCACATGGCAGGGCTGTCCAATCAGTAGCTTATCATTTAGACTAATACAGTAATTATGATTGTCATCTCAGGTTTCATTTTGGATGTTTTGCATTTTTTGTTAACAAATAATTTATTTTCAATCAATAACTTGTTTTTTCATCAGACCACAGGCTGTCCTATGGGGGCTAAGTTTTCCCCATCATTGGTGAATTTGTTTATGTCACACTGGGAGGAGGTCTATCAATTTGCACCGCAACCCCTTTATACAATCTTTTAGGTGGTACAGGCGTTATATAGATGACCTCCTCTTCGTGTGGCAGGAGCTATATGCCTTTGAATCTTATTTGAATAACAATGACTGTAACTTATGTTTTACAGTACATGCAGAGAAATAGAAAATGTACTTTTTGTGACTTTAATTGGGGATAATAATACACATTCTCTTCAAACAAAATTATTTTGCAAAACAACTACAAGTAACAATATTCTCCATGATACAAGTGGTCACCCTGCCCATACCCTTAAAAATCTACCAATTGGTGAATATATTAGGGCAAAGAGGGCATCATCCCAACCAGAATATTACATACAAACTGTTTCTGCTATAGATTCCAGATTCATGGCATGAGGATACAAGAGAAGTACCTTGAATAGAGCTAAAGTTATTGCTGATTCCAAGTCTAGACATCAGTATCTCTTTGGTTCCTCTAACCATTCTCCCACTTATACTAACAAACATTCCAAACACCAGCATGGGGATTACCGGATACCCGGTGTAACAATACCAAGTATACAATTTCATTAGTTGGAGTATGAATTCACACATCGACATTTGTGTTACAGATTGTGGTCATATGGCAGATCTATATTTGTTGAATGGATCACATTTGCTGCCCTTTGTTTTTACATATTCATGTTATTCCATATTTTAACCCCTTTAAGCCCATTTTCACCTCAAGGACCAGGCCAATTTTATTTTTGCGTTTTTGTTTTTTCCTCCTCGCCTTCTAGAATCCATAACTCCTTTATATTTCCATGTGCAGACCCATATAAGGGCTTGTTTTTTGCGTGACCAATTGTACTTTGTAATTAAATCTCTCATTTTACCATAAAATGTACGACAAACCCCCCAAAAACATTTTTAGGGAGGAAATTTAAATGAAAACCCAAATTTTGCACATTTTGGAGGGTTTTGTTTTCACACTGTACACTTCACAGTAAAAATGATATGTGTTCTTTATTCTGTGGGTCAATACGATTAAAATGATTCCCATGGCTAGATACTTTTATATTTTTGTACCGCTTAAAAAAAATCTAAAACTTTTTGTACAAAATCAGTAATCTAAAATCGCCCTATTTTGACCACCTATAACTTTTTCATTTTTCCGTATATAGGGCGGTATGAGGACTAATTTTTTGCGCTGTCATCTGTACTTTATTTTACATACCCCATTTGCATATATAAAACTTTTAGATAATTTTTATTAATTTTTTTTAATAAAATGTGACAAAAAAGCAGCATTTTTGGGCTTTTTTTAAAATTTTTTTCATTTACACCATTCACCATACGGGATCATTAACATTATATTTTGATAGTTCGGACATTTACGCACGCGCCAATACCAAATATGTTTATTTTTTTTTTAAATTACGCTTTTTGGGGGTAAAATGGGAAAAACGGACAATTTTCACTTTTATTGGGGGAGGGGATTTTTCACTTTTTTATTGCTTTTTATTTTTACATTTTTCAACTTATTTTTTTACACTTTTTATGTCCCCATAGGGGACTATCTATAGCAATCCTTTGATTGCTAATACTGTGCAGTGCTATGCATAGGACACAGCACTGCTCAGTATTATCGGTGATCTTCTGCTCTGGTCTGCTCGATCGCAGACCATAGCAGAAAACCCCGGGAGACGGCTGGAGCTAGGTAAGGGGACCTCTGGCTGTCATGCTGGATGATCAGATCGCCGCGGCAGCACTGCGGCCGATCCGATCATCCAATCAAAGTGCCGCAATGCTGCAGATGCTGTGATCTGTATTGATCACGGCATCTGAGGGGTTAATGGCGGACATCCACGCGATTACGGATTGGCATTTTTTTCAAAATGTGCTGGGTACCAAAAAAAAAAAAAGATGCAGTAGGGATGGAAAAAAATGTAATTTAACAAAATGTATATTTTAATTAATTTTTAAACGGGAATTAATTTATGTGGGCCGGCAGACACCTAAAAATGTAGCCGGCAATAATAAAAAATTATAAAAGGGTCATTTAAATGTAAAAATAACATATTTTTTACAATTAATTTTGTTAAACTTTTTATTAGTAATGTATTTTAATAATGTGTTTAATTAAATGTGTGTGTTTAACTTTTTTCAAATTTTTTTTGCATTTATTAGGTAGTACTACTACTCCCATCATGGAACAGACTGTTCCATGATGGGAGCTGTAGTACCTGTACTAATAGACAGATCACCCTGGGTATCACTCCTGACACCCGATGCGATTGTCCTTTACTTTGCAGAGATGCGGAGCGGCTTTCACCTGCACTCACATCTCACTCAGTATCTCTATACTCCTGGCCGGCCAGTGATGTGAATAGAAATTCATCTCAGGGATAAAGGATGAAGGACGATCACAGCGGGTGTCAGGAGTGACGCCCGCTATGATCTGTCCTTAACTGCAGGTACTACTGCTCCAACACCTGCATTAATAGACAGGTCACAAAAAGTATCACTTCTGACACCTGCTGCGATCTATTAATAAAGGTACTACAGCTCCCAGCATGGAGCAGAGTGTGCTTCAAGTTGGAAGCAGTAGTACCTGCAGTTAAGGACAGAACATAGTGGGTGTCACTCCTGACACCCACTGCGATCATCCTGTATAATGTATAGATGCGGGTGGCCACTCTTCTCTGGTCCCCTGCACTGCCATTTATATATACACCTATTCATATTTAATACAGACAGTTGTGATTGGCTTTACCATCTGGGCAAACACAGCTCTCTGCGGCGAATATGAATTTGTGATGTAAAGAACTTCACATCACAGAATACAGTGCAGGGGACCAGAGGGCCGCCTGCTTCTATACATTATATAGGAGGATCGCAACGGGTGTCAGAAGTGACATCCGGGCGATCTCTATATTAGTACAAGAACTACTACTCCCATCATGGAACAGTCTGTTTCATGCTGGGAGTAGTAGTACTACCTAAAAAAAAAAAAAAGAAATGAAAAGTGAAAAAAGTTAAAAACACACACACACTTAACAAAATACATTATTAAAATACATTACAAATAAAAAGTTTAACAAAATGAATCAGCTAAATTTTTTAGTTCCCTGCCCGCCCGCATAAATTGATCCCTGTTTAAAAATTAATAAAAATGTTGTTATAAAAAATGTAAATTTAATTAAATACAATTTTTTCCATCCCTACTTCTTTTTTTTTTTTTTTTTTTTAATGGTACCATACGAAACTTTATTAAAAAAAAAAGTATCTCCATCCCTTTTTTGGATGTCCAAAAAGGAATAAAAACCACTTGAAAAAATGCCAAAGTTCAAACCCACATAGCGTTTTTTAACTCCTATAGACTTTTATGGGAGAAAAACTCCACAAATTCAGGGGAAAAAACGCCATAGGCTCAACATTCTGCGATTTTGCAAAACCACCAAAACACCAAAAAAGAGTGAAAGGATAAAAAAAAAAAAAAAAAAGCCAAACTGAAAAACGCAAAGTGTCAAAATAATTTTGTGATTTCTCATTGACTTACAGCTAACATCTGTCCGCAGTGTTTTTTCTATGAAAAAACACCATGGGGGCCGTTTTTTGGGGGGAAAAATGCACACACACAAAAAAAAAAAAAACAGGTAGAAACTTAGCCTGACTGTAGCCTTCACATGAATCTTTAATGGGAACATTTGTCTTGTATTGTGAAGTTTTCCTAGAAATACAACTCTGCTCACCATACAGGTGTTATGGATTCACTAATCTTGGGGTTGTATATATACCTATCTCCTGAGAATGATGAATAAAGGGTTACAAATACCAGATACTGTAGACTTCACCAGTGTGTTCTGTATCGTGATTTTATCCATATGTTCAAAAAAAGCTAATCCTGAATCTCTGTCCGCACAAGATGGATCTTTTTTGTAAATTTTTAAAGAAACTGTAAATGTAAGCCATATGTTCCTGCAAAGCAGAAAAAATCTGTACATAAAATGTATGTGAGTATTTAAGAAGTGAGAATCAAGTGTTGACACAAGAAGAATGTTTATAGTGGAGAGATCAGATTGGATTTTTCCATGTCTAAAAGACTACTCACTATGGGGGAAGTTTACCAAGACTGGCAAATTCATACGCCAGTCTTAAAGGGGTACTCCGCTGCTCAGCGTTTGGAGCAAACTGTTCTGAACACAGGAGCTGGCACCGAGAGCTTGTGACGTCATAGCCCCGCCCCATCATGATGTCACGCTCTGCCCCCTCAATGCAAGTCTATGGGAGGGGCGTGACAGCCATCACGCCACCTCCCATAGACTTGCATTGAGGGGGTGGGGTGTGATGTCATGAAGGGCGGGGATATGACATCACAAGCTCCCGGCTCCAGCATTCGGAACAGTTTGTTCCAAATGCTGAGCAGTGGAGTACCCCTTTAAGTGCCACCCCTCTCATTCATTAAAAGAGGCACTCCTCCCAATAAATGACAGGTGGCAGCCTCAGAAATCTACATCAGTTTTAACTGGCAAAGACTTTTACTACAATTTACATCTGTTGTAAATTCGACACAAACATGTTTGCTTAAAAATTGTGTGAATTTTTGCTGGGCCTATATTCTTTTACTTTTAGAAGAATCATTCATTTTCAGGTATCATGAAAGTATACAGTATAATTCTATTCAGGTTAGTGCCCCCTTAATGAAATCTGTAAAATGGTGATCATCTAATAAAAAATGTATACATACATCTAATGCACCTAAATGGACAAACTGCTGAGAAATCCAGGATTTCCATTTTTTCCATTGACTTCAAAAGACACATGAATGGTCACTTCCCGGGCAAGATGCAGCATCGAGCATAAGCCATTAGGCTATGTTCACACTCGCAATGTCCGCACAGAGAATCTCTGTGCAGGCTTTCTGCAGTCTGCCGGCGCTAGGACTGCACAGGAATGCGCCATCTCATAGACGGCTATGCATTCCGTGCGGAGTCCGTAAAAAGAATGATTGTGTTCATTCTTTCTGCAGACACGGAAATCGCAATTTCCATGCCGCAAATATCTTGCACGGAAATTCCGCCGTGTACGCAGCACAGCAGAATCCTGTTGAATTCAACGGGACTCTGCTGCAGCAGAATCACCGTGCTGTATTCTAATGCGGAATTCGCCACGGTAATTCTGTCATGGGAACATGGCCTTAGACTTTCACCAGTCCGACTTTTAAGTTACATCTAGTTGACGTGACATAAGATTCTTGTATGAGAAACCCCTTTAAGTTCAGGACACTAACCAGTCTGAATATGGAAGATTGTGTACAGTCTTGGGCACCAGTATGTCATTTAAAGATAATGGAGTAGAGAATAATGTTCCCCAAAAAAGAACAACTATGTATAAGTAGACTAAAGTGAATATGATTATATCTCCTATTATATATTCATACCCAGGACTTTATAGCATGAGGATACCCTCTATATCTAGAAAACAAAAAGTCCCTACAGCTGCATGAAATTGAGTTCTTTACTGTAAGAGCAGTGAGACTATAGAACCTTCAGCCAGAAAAAATGGCCATGCAGTTATAAAGGGAAAGTCAATTTTATTAATAATATATTTAATAATTGTTACAATGGCATATTTAACATATTGCTTAAGGCATTATACGCACCAAGAGCCTCAGAGCCTCAAGGTTTCCATCACGAGTCAATACAACTCAAAATATAACTTGAGTCCTTGAGCGCAATTCACATGCATTTCTTTGTTTATAAATAACATAAGATTTGCAGTTTAAGGACATGTCCCCTGTTTTGAACACATTTTCTTTTTCATCTTATATTTTCCTGTTTTCTGCTGTATTATGCACTTCACTCCAGAGCCCTTAAATGGGCACTGTCAACAACATTTTTTTATATGTTGTAGTACTTATGTACTACAACATATGTCTAATATGGTTTCATTATTATTATTTTTTCATTAAAATAGTTTATTTTACATTTCAAAACCGGCCACTAGGGGTCTCCCTCCTGCCGGCCGGGAAATCGGTCCTAATTCAGTCAGCCTGCGCTCGCTCCCTGCCTGTCAATCAGACAGGCGGGAGCGAGTGCTGAGAACACAGAGGATGCGCGCAATGGCTCGCACACTGGCCCCGCTTCCCTGCATACATGTGCTGCTTCTTCTATGTCTTGCATGCCCCTCCTGCACTTGGGTATGTCTTTTTTGGGGTGGGGGGTAGCGGGTTGAGGGGTTTGGGGTGGCGGGTTGCGGGGCCGTAACAAAGATATTGTTTTCAACACAGGGTGCCTCCAATAGATGTCAGGGCAAGCTGGGAGTTGTAGTGATGAAACAACTTGAGGCACACTGTACAGATGAGTTAAGGGCGGAAGTCGGCCCCCTGCAGGCATCAGTGACGTTGTGCCTGCTGGGGAAGTCTGCCTGGTAAGTGAACACATTACTAGGTAGACAAAAAGCCATTTCTAAGATAGTAAAAAAAAAGGCAGGGAGGAGGTTAGGGATAGATGGGCAATAGGCAGGGACAGAAATAAAAAAAAGGATGGTGGGAGCTACTCTTTAAAGACCAATATATGTGGTAAAACTGTTTATGTGGGTATTTTTTGTTTTCTTTCAAGCAAGGCTCAAAGTGCCTTTCCATTAAGTTGCCTTTTACTTGTTGTCATTTTCAATGGACGTCCACTTTTAAGCTCTGCAAATTGCGCTTAAGCTCTTTATATAAACAGCAATATAATTCTTCACTCGAAGTTGCATTGTATTGTTGATTTATATCAAGTACGCTCTAAAAGGACTTGCTACATCTTGCTAAGACCATGCAAAAATCAATTTTTATTCTTCATTATAATAAGATGGTAGCACCAAACAAGTGTAAGTGTATGCTTAATGCAGTGTCTTTCGCTAGAGCATCAGTTGGTGAGGTGCCTCTGATAAGTGGAGTCACTTTTGATGTACTGTATAAGCTTCAGATGTTGCCCAGTATTATAGAATGTAGTCATAAACAGGAGCAGCTGGGAGGGATTCTTTGTAGGTCACTGACAAATGGAGAAGCATAGCTCCAGTACAAATATGACCTTTTAATGTAACACACAGTATCATGAAGAACATGTATCTTGTACAAAATGCTAAATCAGCAGTTCTCAGTGACTTTTCCGGTTTAAGATATAAATGAATGTAACATTATTATCAGAAGATAAACTATGCAATGCAATATAACAATACATTGGGAAGTATTAAGTCATATAACAATTTGAGAAATCCATATGCTGTTATGCTACATTGACATTACTGCTAAGGTCACACTGGAATGAAGCTGTACTTTTAAGGCTGTGTGCACACACAGTATTTTCAACCTTAATGGATCATTTTAATTGGATTTATGTCAAAAAATACAACCTGCTTTGGGTATGAAAAAAAAGCAGTGTGACTAGTCCAGAGAATTCATTTATTTATCCTAATGATGCGCTCTCCTTGTTCTGCTGATGAAGTTCTGAACACACTAAAACGGTCTATTCACACGACAGAATATCCGCCTCAAATTAAAGCCTATAGACTTCTGTGGGATTCAGAATTGTGAATGGGAGTGCAGAATCCCATTGAATTCTATGGGCTTTAATTTGGGGCAGAATTCCGCAAGTGGAAATTCTGCCGTGTGAATAGACCCTAAAGCCGGTCATTGGCTGCAAAGTGTTCAGAATGACAACAGCAGAGCAGGGAAAGTGTAGTATATGGCTTTTTGTTTTGTTGTATTTTCTTATGTTGAAAAAACTGTTTAAAGGGATACTCCGACCCTAGCATCTTATCCCCTATCCAAAGGATAGGGGATAAGATGTCTAGGGCCGGAGTACCCCTTTAAGCCTGAGTGTTAGGAATTCCCTTTTTCTGTTCCAATTAGAGATGAGCGAATTTACAGTAAATTTGATTTGTCACGAACTTCTCGGCTCGGCAGTTGATGACTTATCCTGCATAAATTAGTTCAGCTTTCAGGTGCTCCGGTGGGCTGGAAAAGGTGGATACAGTCCTAGGAAAGAGTCTCCTAGGAATGTATCCACCTTTTCCAGCCCACGGGAGCACCTGAAAGCTGAACTAATTTATGCAGGAAAAGTCATCAACTGCCGAGCTGAGAAGTTCGTGACGAATCGAATTTACTGTAAATTCGCTCATCTCTAGTTCCAATATAAGAAGCAAGTATATGGAATCCAAGCTATGACAGATCCATGACGAACACCAATGGCACATGACGGACTCCCTTGACTTAATAATAATAATGATATGAAAATTATTATTCAAACAAGAGAAGTGATGGCCCTGTTCACGAGAGCTTACAGTCTATAAGGGTTAGGGTAAAGACAATGGTAGAAAGTGCTTTATATTCAAGGGTCCAGCCATGTTTTATAAATATGATAAATCACATAAAAGGGGGGACCAGTCACTGGCCAATCTCTAATGTTTAAAGTGCATAGAGCACAGAGAGACACTGCCGGATGATAGTAGAAGGTACATAGAGATAGTAGCGGAGATCAACTAAGGGATGTCTGTTTGAAGAGATATTTCTTTAGGGCATGTTTAAAACTGAAGATGTTGTGTGTAAGTCTAGAGGTTCAAGCAGGGCACAAGTCCTGCAGGAATGTGTGGGAACTGAGTTCCTGCACCTTTTCCACATCAGGAACATCGTTCCCATTAGTAGTACCAGCCCTTGAATGAAAATATTGAGTGAGTTCCCACATTTTTTCCCCCAGGACTTGATCCCTGGGTTTAAAGGATTGTATTCAAGAAAATTAGTTCCGCTTGAGTAAAAATATGAATTTTAGATCATTAGCAGAGTGGAGAGCATGTGTAGGATGGTAAGATAAATGGAGAAAAAGAGGTGCGCTCCTAGTGAAATACTGTGACATGTTGTAGTAAGGTGAATGGATCAATTGCACCTTACCGTGTGATTTGGCTATAAGAGTGCAACACCTTCAGTGGCATGTAGACTCGCTGAGCCAATAGCAGGTGGCAGCCTCGGCGTCCTATTCCCGTGGCTTCTCAGTCCGGTAGATACAATGAAATCAGGATAAAAAATGGCGACAGTCCGAATGGCGCCTTCCATGAAAGATGGAAAAAATTGCCAAGACGTGTGCAAAGGCAATTCTTTATTGATATGGATGGTGCAACTTAAAAGTTTCGAATCTGAACCGGATTCTTCATCAGGCAGTGTAGGTTACAGAGAAAAAATGCGCCAGTTTTTAAATGTACAGGTCATGAAACTGCTGCCGGGTCAAGGGGTCAGGGAAAAGCAAGATGCATAAAACACTTTGATAAAATCTACACACAAAATGCATAGCACAAGGCAATAATATGGGCAAATATTGAAAACATAATTGGTTTGAATACATTCCGACATGCGCTGGAAATCATTACTGAACCAGCAAAGTGAAAGTAGAAGAGATCGCTGGTTGTAACATAGCCAGGGGATCGCTTGTTACAATGTAGTAGAGCATCACAGATTGTAACTACTAATGTCACAGGATTGAAGGGGGATATAGGGGGAGATTTATCAAAACCTGTGCAGAGGAAGAGTGGTGTAGCTGCCCATAGCAACCAATCAGATTGCTTCTTTCATTTTCCACAGGCCTCTAAAGAGGCCTGTGGAAAATGAAAGAAGCAATCTGATTGGTTGCTATGGGCAACTGCACCACTCTTCCTCTGCACAGGTTTTGATAAATCTCCCCCATAGTGAACTACACAGCGCTCGGGCTATACCTCTCTTGTTTTCTTTTTCTTTCCCAAGGTTCAAATCTAGAGTGGGCCGATTCCTGAGGGTCTCCAGCGCTGTATAAGATGGCTAGATGTATAGCCCAGGCGCTGTGTAGTTCAGCATGTTCCATGGATTCCGTAGAATCAGCAATACTAGCAGTGACATCCAGTTATTCTGTGCTATATTGCAACAGCGATCCCCTCGCTATACAGCTACCAGCGATCTTTTCTCCTAACCACCTTCATTTCGCTGGTTCAATAATCAATTCCAGCGCATGTAAGAATATATTCAATCATGTTTTAATACTTATACAATTTTTTCAATGTTGAGACATAGAGTGGGCTATTTTTTGAGGGTCACCAGCGCTGCAAAAGGGTGGCTAGAGGTATGGCCCGAGCGCTGTGTAGTTCACTATGGGGGAGATTTATCAAAACCTGTGCAGAGGAAGAGTGGTGCAGTTGCCCATAGCAACCAATCAGATCGCTTCTTTCATTTTCCACAGGCCTCTTTAGAGGCCTGTGGAAAATGAAAGAAGCGATCTGATTGGTTGCTATGGGCAGCTGCACCACTCTTCCTCTGCACAGGTTTTGATAAATCTCCCCCTATATCCCCCTTCAATCCTGTGACATTAGTAGTTACAATCTGTGATGCTCTACTACATTGTAACAAGCGATCCCACGACTATGTTACAACCAGCGATCTCTTCTACTTTCACTTTGCTGGTTCAGTAATGATTTCCAGCGCAAGTCGGAATGTATTCAATCCAATTATGTTTTTAATATTTGCTCATATTATTGCCTTGTGCTATGCATTTTGTGTGTAGATTTTATCAAAGTGTTTTATGCATCTTGCTTTTCCCTGACCCCTTGACCCGGCAGCAGTTTCATGACCTGTACATTTAAAAACTGGAGCTTTTTTCTCTGTAACCTACACTGCCTGACAAAGAATCCGGTTCAGATTCGAAACTTTTAAGTTGCACCATCCATATCAATAAAGAATTGCCTTTGCGCACGTCTTGACAATTTTTTCCATCTTTCAAGGAAGGCGCCATTCGGACTGTCCCCATTTTTTAAATCCTGATTTCTGTATAGGATGGTAGACAGAGGTGAGGGAGGAGATGTAGGAAGGTTCAGCACCTTGGAGAGCATTGTGGGAGAGCTCAGTGAGGATTTTGTACTGTATTTTGAACTGCATAGGTAATCAGTGTAGTGACTGACACGGGGAGAGGCATTGGTGTCATGACTGGAGAGGGAGATGAGTCTGGCTGTGGTATTTAGGATGGACTGGAGAGGGTAGAGTTAAGAGAAAGGTCTATAAGTAAAGAGTTAGAGTAATCAAGTGGAGAATGAATCAGAGCAGCAAATAGAGTTTTCGGCTTATAATGTTGTCCTTTGGCTTCTGTCTTGGTATCAGTCATTTTACCAGAAAAAAAAAAATATTGTATGATAAATGTGATTAAATGTGGAACAGGACCTCCTAGCTGAGCCTACGATGCCGATGTGAACATAGCCTTACCTGGCTTGAAGAGTCCATAAAGGAACATTTGCAGATTTTTACGCAGTAATCACAGGGAATTAGGAATCACAGTCTTAGGTATTAAACTGTCTGGAGAGCAGAAATCCTGTAGAGAAACTATTAATCTAGGCTCATAAATTCTTCAAAAGACATAATGAATGTAGAAGGTACAAAAGGGAAGCAGAATCTTAAAAAGTGGTGTGATGGCAAGATTCCAAAAATAGAAGTTTTACGCATTGTCAAACTTGTACTTTCATAGTTAACATTTTAGATAGTGTAACAATTCTTGCATTACATGACTTGAATATTGCAGAATTGTTCCCATTAACACAAAAAAAGTGCCATGTTCCTCCTAGTCCCATCAGCTATTTTACATTGTCAGAAGTTTTGAACGTGAATTGCAGCTTACAGATTCCCTTTAAAATGTGCCAAAATCTTGCACCTGAATTCCGGCACATTTCTGGTGTCTGGTGTTGCCTTTGCAGCAGGCCGAAACCCTTTTTTATCAAACCTGTTGGAAATGTGCCTAAAAAGTGTATGAAACAAATAATAAATGGGATGCAATGCATGTAAGTTTTTTGTTGCCAGAAATTATGCCAAAATTCTGGTGCATTTGCAACAGTACATCTGCCCCTATGTTTGTAGCTATGTAAATAAATTCATTATTATTATTATTATTATTACTACTACTACTACCACTATTGTTGTTGTTCTTATCATTGTTGTTTTTAAATATTGAAGGGTGCCAATATTGTCTTGTTTTGGTCAAGTAGAAGTTGTATGGAACAGTAATATGGTTATGTGGCAAGCCCTAAATAGAAAGTTCCATTTGGATACTATTCAGATATACAGAGAACAGTAATTCAACAAACATCTATTCTAATGTAGAATCTGTGAATGCATTCTTAAGATGGCACACAGTGGTCAAATATTAACAATTATATTTGCTAGATTAACATAATAGATATTATTATTGTTATGCACACATTTGGCTATGGGCAACATGATCTATACGTCTCATTTGGCTTATGGGAATAGCTGAGTGCAATTCACACATTAAATGAGAGACATATGAAAACTGTAGTTAGTCACATACCCTCCAAGCAGCACTGATCTGGGTATCATAGTGCAGATGGTGCTTGGTGTGTACTGCACGGTACTGCTTTATTCTTCACCACAGCCTGTCCAGCTTCAGGCGTTCTGACAAAGTCATGTCTCTTACGGAAAGGCAGCAGCCCGACCCATCGCCTGAAGCTCATAATGCTTTTGGCGCATTAAGCAGATCATAAAGAAGATCATAGTAAAGACTGAAAGTGCCAAAAGATCAGTGAGGCCTCAGACATAAGTTATTATTAAATGTGTTCGGTGCACAGGCACTGTTATGTGGACACCGGCATCATGAGACATAGATTACATTGTATCGCTGTTTGAGTTCTGTTTGCTACCAAGAATATGTTAATACTGATTTTTAAAGGAACATTTCTAGTTATGTCTATTTAAAGCAATTCTTAGACTTTTTTAACACCTTTTTTTTAAGTTTGTACTTTCATGTCGATTTAAACTATACAAAAAGTATATTGCACAAAGTATGATGAGTTACCCTTTTTTTCATTTCAATGCACTTTTTTGACATGTGGTTTGCTGAGTGGAGTTGTGCAAAAAAAGTCACACCTAATAAATGTGGCTATAAGCTCACTATGCTAACTCCATGCCTTTTTATACTGAAGACATATCTCTTTGGCAAAGGAGATGCAAAAGTGACTATAATGCTGAATATGTATAATTTTTTTTTTTGTAGAAAACATTTGTACCCTTTTTTACACCAGAAAACTGGCATGGAAGGCTTGCTGAAGTCCATATTTGTGTATGAATTATTCAAGTGTGTAAGAGGAAAATAAATTGTGTACTCCAGTTATTAAAACGTATTCCTTACACACAGGCCAGCGGCCAGACAACCCGCATTCTCCAGGACAGTGCCCTCCTATTAACTCTCTGGCACCCACCTACTGAAACAAGCTGGTCTTGGGAGTGGGAATAGCCCACTCCGCCTATCACTGGGTGAGGAGGTACATCGCTACAGTCGGTAATTGTGGGGCGGGCCATCACTCCTGATACCAGTTTCCGAAGGCCGTATGCTGGAAATTGCGATGGGATCCCAGCTATTGGACTCCCTGTGATCAGACACTAATACTTTTAATAAATCCCTTTAAGTAAATCACCACCAGTGTATATTAATCTATATTTAAAGGGGTAAATGGAATTAATTTTTTTAAATCAACTAGTGCCAGAAAGTTAAACAGATTTGTAAATCACTTCTATTAAAAAATCTTAATCCTTCCAGTACGTTTTAGGGGCTGTATACTAAAGAGAAATCCAAAAAAGAAATGCAATTCCTCTGATGTCATGACCACAGTGCTCTCTGCTGACCTCTGCTGTCCATTTAAGGAACTGTCTAGAGAAGGAGGAAATCCCCATAGCAAACATATGCTGCTCTGGACAGTTCCCAAAATGGACAGCAGAGGTCAGCAGAGAGCACTGTAGTCATGACATCAGAGGAAATGCATTTCTTTTTTGGATTTATCTTTAGTATACAGCCCCTAAAAAGTACTGGAAGGATTAAGATTTTTTAATAGAAGTGATTTACAAATCTTTCTGGCACCAGTTGAATTAAAAAAAAATTCCACAGGAGTACCCCTTTAAATACACCCCTTTCAATAAAGCAAGGGTCCTCTTTTGGCTGCCCCATGCACCTTACTAAAATCTCTGCCAGATCAGAGCCAGTGAAGATTTCAGCTATAACTTAGATTTCAGTCAATCCAACAGGTGTGTGAGGCCTTACCTGCTTTTTACCAAGCGCCACACACTTTTTAAAATTTGGCACAGGCAATGTTAAAACCAGCAAAAGTCAATTTTTTGCACAAGTCAGGGTTTAACAGGCATAATTGAATGATAACATTGTGAAAAAAGTGGTTAAATCTGGTCTCGAAAGTTTGCCGCTGAAAGGTATTAACCACTGAGAACTCTCATGTTTTCCCCTTTTTACTCATGATTAAAGCAATGATTGCATATTCTGCACTACCACATATGACCACTTAATTATAGAAAAAAAATGTGTTATAATGTATGTTCCTTTCTTTATACACCACTTTTGGTCCTCATTCTGATCAGTATTTTAGCTGAAACCAGGAGTGGGTCAAAAACACAGAAAAAGATGCAAATCTTCCCATTATATACTGTATTCCCTTCACTGTGGCAGTCCCACTTCTGGTTTTGACTAAAAATACTTAATAATAAGGGCCAAATACTGACCAAAATACTAGGTGGCAACTTTAACTCTCATATACACATTTATAGGGGCCTACATTTTACTTATCCAAAATCCGGACTGGAAGCACTTAGGAATGCAAGTATGGAAATGTTAATGATAAACTTTACATTCTTTGGGCAACCTCTTGTTCCCCCAAATGCACATTCTAGCCAATAATGTATAGGCTGTGTTATGTAAGGATGTATAGGTTTGTCCAATAGGAGGAGATTGATTCATTGTAGCCGACCTCCACAATGGCTAATAGAGGGGAGTTTGGAGTAGGAATCACTTTCTATGATATCCAAACACTCTTATAGGACTAAACCACACGATTCATTTCATATTTTGAATTATATTGTAAAATAATTAATAACAAGTGTGTTTATTTTCCCTCATATATGCTGTATAGTTCTGTACCATGTCCTAGTCTAGACAGAAGGAGCAGCATTGCCAGTGGACTGCAGGCTCCTCATTAGGTTTTGCATTGATTTGCAAGCTCCATATAGATAACAACACAATCGATGATTCCTCAACTCCAGGGAGGTCCTGGGATTTAATTCAAAGCTCTCTCAGCTGCTTTAAAAAACAATAGCTTAAGCCTGAATGGGATCAGAATGTATGTGGCAGTATTAATTCACTTGACAGTTTAAGCCCATTGACTTTGGAAAGGCAAATGTTAGGTTAACGTGCCGTTATACCAAAGAAGATATATCCAGAGGATTTCACTAGCCAAAGGTTCTGTATCCTCTTCCCCTGCCGAAATGCTGTGTTTAGTTAATTAATGAAATACAATCATCAGGGATGGCATGTCAGGGGCGATAGGGATGATTCCTCCTTAACTCCTCATTAATGGTCTTGTCTAGTTATAACTAACTTTCTACAACTCCATGTACACATTCTCCTCTCAATTAGAGACTGAAGAACTCACAGTCGTCTTACTCCATTAAGCTACAGATACAACATTTAAAGTTTCTAGTAGCTGTATAATAGCCTACAATGGCTACTTTGTGAATAGGATTTGGATTGTTCCAACCAGAAAATCGTAAAAAAAATAAAAAAATAAATAAAAATGACCTTCCATTGATTAAAATGACCTAAGTAGGCATACAATGGTGCATAAATCAATAGTACAAGCAGATGTAGGAAACTTTGTTATGTGTCCTATCACAGAAAAAGGTGTCTGTCTGTACTTATTAGCCTAATTTCCTCTTCCCCTTCCCTCCTCTAATTATTATTTAGGCCACTTTCACACTGCCATTGCCTTTTTTTTTTGTGACTTTAACTTCTGTTCTCGTGACAGGGAGCAACGGGTAACAACAAGTTCCAGTGGCTCCCATTTACCGGGTGCCAAGCAGTAATTTTTCTCCCTCTATTTCGCTTGGCTCCCACGACGGCCGTCACATAGCCATGTGCTATTATCAATGTGAAAGAAGCCTTATTCTAAAAAACTTCTCAAATTTGTCTCCAGGTAAATCGGCCTACCTAAGTATCAGGTTACAGCTGGCCATAGAAGTCTATGGAGAGTTTGTGGGGGCTGGGTGGATAGAAATAGAAGTAGTTAGAGGCAGAGCTGCAGCTTATACTGAATCTTCTATTTCACACCAGTGCTGAATTTCCAGCATACACTGCATGTTGATGCTCTATAATGACCTCCATGCTACTACTTTTCAGGGTGTGCTATAAAGTATGAATGCGGTGTATGGCAGACATCATAGTAGGTAGTCTCCACCAACTAGCTCATGGGCAACAAAATGTTAAAAAGTCAGTAAGCAGAGAGGTGAACTTGTGAAAAATGTCATATACAGATATATAATGGCCCAAATTGTACTACCCCTCATGTCCAAAAGTGCAGCTGTGTTTAAACACTGTATATTAACCTATTGTAATGAAACACTTGGCATATTTTAATCACATTTCATTACTTGCATTATTGCATACCTTTTCTAAAATTAGGACAGAAACAGCACCCTCATTGCACCAAAATCACCTTTTTGGAGCAGATGTTTGAGTCATAAAAAAAAAAAAATATTCATATATATATATATATATATATATATATATATATCTACGTGAAGTGCTTTGTATACTGCTTTTTCTACAAGATCTGGTCACACGTATTAAATGTCTGGTTTTCCAGCTGGATACCACTTCTCTCCTCTCAGTTATCATAGTAATTATTTTTGCTTCTTTTTCTTTACAGAATATACTTTGTTCAACTACTTTTTGATCAGCTAATTGGGTTTTTCTACCTTCTAATCTGTCTCCGTAGTTTCCCTTGACCTTTATTTTCTTAACTATCCCCATCTACTAGCATTTCTTTATAAGTTACTGCTTTTATCCACAGCGTTTAGAATTTCCAAGAAGTAGACAGTTCTGTTTGACCTTGAACAGCTTTTTTTTGTTGTATCCTTGGCCAGAATATTACTCTCAGGTTAAGATTTATTAATAAACATACAGTAAGCAGTATCTTTTCATCTATTTATCTACAGTCATGGCTGTAAATGTTGGCACCCTTGAAATTATTCAAGAAAATGAAGTATTTCTCACAGAAAAGGATTGCAGTAACACATGTTTTGCTATACACATGTTTATTCCCTTTGTGTGTATTGGAACTAAACCAAAAAAAGGGAGGAAAAAAAGCTAATCGGACAAAATGTCACACCAAACTCCAAAAATGGGCTGGACAAAATTATTGGCACCCTTTCAAAATTGTGGAAAAATAATATTGTTTCAAGCATGTGATGCTCCTTTTAAACTTACATGGGACAAGTAACAGGTGTGGGCAATGTAACAATCACCTGAAAGCAGATAAAAAGGAGAGAAGTTCACTTAGTCTTTGCATTGTGTGTCTGTGTGTGCCACACTAAGCATGAACAACACAAAGAGGAGAAGAGAACTGTCTGAGGACTTGAGAACAAAAATTTGGGAAAAAAATATCAACAATCTCAAGGTTGCAAGTCCATCTCCAGAGATCTAGATTTGCCTTTGTCCACAGTGCGCAACATTATCAAGAAGTTTGCAACCCATGGCACTGTAGCTAATCTCCCTGGGTGTGGGCCGAAGATAAAAATTGATGAAAAGTGTCAATGCACGATAGTCCAGATGGTGGATAAGCAGCCCCAAACAAGTTCCAAAGATATGCAAGCTGTCCTGTAGGCTCAGGGAGCATCAGAGTCAGCGCAAAGTATTCGTCAACATTTAAATGAAATATAACGCTATGGCAGGAGACCCAGGAGGACCCCACTGCTGACACAGAGACATAAAAAAGCAATACTACATTCTGCCAAAATGAACTTAAGTGAGCCAAAATACTTCTGGGAAAATGTCTTGTGGACAGATGAGACCACGATATAGCTTTTGGGAAAACACAACAGTCTACTGTTTACCGAAAACGGAATGAGGCCTACAAAGGAAAGAACACAGTACCTACAGTGAAATATGGAGGTTCAATGATGTTTTGGGGTTGTTTTGCTGCCTCTGGCACTGGGTGCCTTAAATGTGTGCAAGGCATCATGAAATCTGAGGATTACCAACGGATTTTGGGTCGCACTGTACAGCCCAGTCAGAAATATGGGTTTGCGTCTGAGATCTTGGGACTTCCAGCAGGACAATGACCCCAAACATCAAAAAGCACCCAGAAATGGATGGCAACAAAGCACTGGAGAGTTCAGCAGTGGCCAGCAATAAGTCCAGATCTAAATCCCATTGATCACCTGTGGAGAGATCTTAAAGGGGTACTCCCGTGGAAAACTTTTTTTTTTTTAAATCAACTGGTGCCAGAAAGTTAAACAGATTTGTAAATGACTTCTATTAAAAAATATTAATCCTTACAGTACTTTTTAGAGGCTGTATACTACAGAGGAAATGCTTTTCTTTTTTGATTTCTCTCTCTGTCACGAGCACAGTGCTTTCTACGGACCTCTGCCAATTTTAGGAACTGTCCAGAGCAGGAAAAAATCCCTTCGCAAACATATGCTGCTCTGGACAGTTCCTAAAATGGACAGAAGTGGTTAGCAGAGAGCACTGTGGTCATGACGGAAGAGAAATCCAAAAAGATAAGCATTTCCTCTGTAGTATACAGACCCTAAAAAGTACTGGAAGGATTAATATTTTTTTTAATAGAAGTAATCTACAAATCTGTTTAACTTTTTGGCACCAATTGATAAAATAAAAAAAAGTTTTCCACGGGAGTACCCTTTTAAAATTGCTGTTGGGAAAAGTGCCCTTCTAATAAGAGAGACATGGAGCAATTTGCAAAGGAAGAGTGGTTCAACATTCCGGCTGAGAGGTTTAAGAAGCTTACTGATGGTTATAAGAAGCGACTGATTTCAGTTATTTTTCCAAAGGATGTGCAACCAAATAGTGTCAATAATTTTGTACAGCCCATTTTTGGAGTTTGGTGACATTATGTCCAATTTGCTTTTTTTCCTCCCTTTTTTTTTTAGTTCCAATACACACAAAGGGCATAAACATGTGCATAGCAAAACATGTGTTACTGCAATCCTTTTCTGTTAGAAATACTTAATTTTCTAGAAAAATTTCAGGGGTGTCAACATTCATGGCCATGACTGTATCTATCTATCTATCTATCTATCTATCCACTCATCCATCACAAGGATCACCACAGCACACTGTTATAAAGTGCATCAAAGTGATAGTTTATAAAAATATTTTTATTTTTTATTTTAATGGTAACATTTCTGATGGCTTAGCCAGCCACTTTTAAACTGGGAATGGCAGCAGAAATGTTGTCATTCAAAACACTGAGGGAAATTTTAACAGTGTATTTAGACAAGTTGTTTTTTCTGGCTTAGGCTTGGTGCCAAAAAATTGCACGTGCATTGTGTGAAACATTTTTCTTTATTTTTTGCAACTTTTTACCCACAGCAGCTTTATGGAAAAACCCTATACTCAAAGTGGATGCAGTGGTCAGAAATTTATCACTGCACTTTTTTCTAAAAAAAAAAATGTCTCAAAAAACAAAACAAAAACATTTTGTCGTAAGTCACCACCAGGCAAGGGCCATTTTTAGAAAAAGGACTAACCACAGCATTGTTTGACAATGTTTCATATTAAGTGAAATTATCATTAAAAAATGCTATTAAAAATGTCACCTCCACCATTAGCATCGACAGTTTTGCCCACAGATGTTGAAGGCAAATGGTTTCAGCTTTTAGGAACAAGCTTTGGCTTTTTGAATAACAAGATTACTGTAAAGACTTTTTACCACCACGGCTTGAGATCAGCAATGCAAGACAGCAACACGCATATAAAATAGACATTTTGTAGCCAAAAGGTCAGCTTTCATTTCACCATTTTGGTTGCTAGGCACAAATCGGACAGTTTGTGACGTCAGACATATTGATAAATCTGGGGGTATTAACCCTGATTACACGTCAGGAATTGTGAAAAACTAAGGCTTAAAGGAGTACTCTGCCCCTAGCATCTTATCCCCTCTCCAAAGGAGAGGGGATAAGATGTCAGATCGCCGGGGTCCCGCTGCTGGGGACCCCAGGATCTCCGCTGCGGCACCCCGCTATCATTACTGCACAGAGCACACTCGCTCTGTGCGTAATGACAGGGGCCGGAGCATCGTTACGTCACAGCTCCGCCTCTCGTGATGTCACGGCCTGCCCCCTCAATACAAGTATATGAGAGGAGGTGTCGGCCATCACACCCCCTCCCATAGACTTGCATTAAGGGGGTGGGCCGTGATGTCACGAGGGGTGGGGCCGTGACATCACGATGATCGAGTGTGCTCTGTGCAGTAATGATAGCGGGGGGGCTGCAGCCGAGATCCCAGGGGTCCCCAGCAGCGGGACCCTGGAGATCTGACATCTTATCCCCTATCCTTTGGATAGGGGATAAGATGTCTAGGTCTGGAGTACCCCTTTAAGGTGAATGGAAATGTATTACAAATTTTTCCTAATTTCCTCAAGAAAACATAATATAACATTTCATATCTGGTAAGGAATAGACACCTGTTTAGATGACACTAACCTAAATGTTCTACCAGTCAACTTTCCACCCTTTTGATGGACAGTATGACAAAATCTTGGGAAAGGTGACATCCTTTTTTGTCTTGACTCAAAGTCAATGACTCCTGTTATTTCTTCCAGTGAAAAGAAAGGTCGTGGTCTGATAAATTGCTTTGAACAACAAAGTCAAACTCCTTTAGATTAACTCTGACCTATATTAATAACCCATCACAGTCCATGTCACACCACTACCAGTATATGTGAATGTACCCATATATGTGGCACCTGTCTGCTATTGTATGTGGAACAAAGCTATATGTAGGAAGTAGAAATTAAAAATTTCTGTAAATTTTGAAGCCATGGAAAAAACAGCTTTTGTCCGTTTTTCCCCCCAGAAACGTAAAAAAATGCAGAGTGGAATAGTTTCACAAATTGAAAATAATTTTGTAACACTTGGGACATAAAATGCAGTGTATATAAAATCTTATACTTGAAATAAAAATACAGCTTAAAGCTAGGTTTCCACACACGTTTTTTTCTGGCATTTTTTGGATATCTGCCACTGCAGTTTTTGAGCCAAAGACAGAAGTGTATTAAACATGAATGGGAAAAATAGAAGAAGGACTTATAATTCTCCTTCTTCATGGATCCACTTCAGATTTGCTCAAAAACTGCAGTGGCAGAAAAAAAGAACAAACACCAGAAAAAAAAAACAAACGTGTGAAAATCTGTTTATAAACGGCACTGCGGCATGGCAGGGTTATGAAGCGAGCTCAGGAGATGAGCCTGCATCATACCCGCATGGTCCCGGCTGCTATCAGAAGCCAGAACCCGTGGCTAATGCCGGACATCGACATTTAGGCAGATGTCAGGCATGAACTCTTTAGACGCAGCGATCAAAGTTGATGAAGTGAAAGCTTCCCGGCAGCTCAGTCGGGCTGATCGGGACCATCCCAATCAGCTAGGACGCATCAGGAGGGTGCTTTACCTGCCTCCTGTGCATTAAATTGGCGATTGATTGCTCCAAGCCTGGAATCCAGGCTTGAGCAATTGACCGCCGTTAACACTGATCAATGCAATGCAATGCAAAGGCATTGATCAGTGTATTGAACCAATTTACTGCATGTTAAAGTCCCCTAAACTTCGGATCACGATGCAAAAAATGAGCCCTCACTCCGCCCCATATGCAGAAAAATAAAAAGGTTATAGGAGTCAGAAGATGACAATTTTAAACGTATTCATTTTCATGCATGTAGTTATGATTTTTTTTCCAGAAGTACGACAAAATCAAAACTATATAAGTAGGATATCATTTTAATCGTATGGACCTACAGAATAAAGATACGACTAAGGGTGCTAATGCACCAAAAACGCATTACTTTCACTCCTGTCATGGCTTTTTACCAATAAAGAACTTCATTTTTTGCACGATCACCTGCGCTGGACTTTCTATCTTTTGTTCCAGAATAAAGATGAGGTGTAATTTTTACCAAAAAATGTACTGTGTAGAAACAGAAGCCCCCAAAAGTCACATAATGGAATTTATTCTTCAATTTTGTAACACAATGATTATTATTATTTTTTTGTTTCGACGTAGATTTTTGGGTAAAATGACTTAAGTTATTACATAGTAGAATTGGTGGCGCAAAAAATAAGCCATCATATGGATTTTTAGGTGCAAAATTGAAAGGGTTATGATTTTTAAAAGGTAAGTAAAAGAGTAAAAGTGCAAAAATGGAAAAACGCTTGGTCCTTAAGGGGCTAGCCCAATTAGTAGATTTATAAGTAAATCATTAATTACATTTGCTTTATAAAACTTCATTTTTGCTACAAATGGAACAAGCGGCTGTCCGGGCATGTTGGGAGTTGTAGTTTTGCAACATCTGGAGGTCCGCAGGTTGGAGACCACTGCCTTAGGGTATATGATAAAAATTGCATAACCAAATATAAATGCAGCCCTTGACTATCTCAGACATTTAAGGCTTATTTCTGATATTTGTGACCCCTCCATGACCATTAGATGGATTATCTCAGATTGAATATAAAATAATAACAAGCTGCACAGAGGCTTCATCAAGGTCAGTGTGGAAAGTCTCGCAATTTCATGCACCGTTGCACTATTTCCATCAGAAAAATGCTGTAATAAATAGAATTACCGCAGCATTTGTTTTAATGGAAATCCCATTAAATATTGTCCAATCGGATTTTCTGTTCATTTGCTAAATAAATTATAAGGTAAATATAAGTAACTTCTTTAAAAAAAAAATAAAAAAAAAAAAAAAGTTTTGCTCAGTTTTAGGAATAGTTGTGTACGATCTCCAAGTTGTAAAGAGCCATAATACAGTGTCCTACACTATACCCTGGTATGCCTCCACATTCATGTCATTTCCATAGGAATTTGAAAGAAAAAAAACCAAAAAAAACTTTTTACAGGACTTTTTTCTCATTGATTCTGGAGAAGTATATCTCTGCAGCACAACACAGTACAGATGCTCCATATGGTGGCACATACAGCACCTGCATTTCCAGGACAGAATATGGGACTGCAGAGATTCTGACTGCCTCTTTACAGACTCCAAACACGTGGGGTGGGGGGGTATTCAGATCTAAATTTGCCTTTTTTTGTGTCAAATGTGCCAGATTTCTTTAAAATGGGATGTAGCACACATTTTCAAAATATTTTTTGGGGAATTACCTCAGGAAAAGGGTGAGCAAGGGGGCGGGGCTTATATTGTGCCAAAGTTTCAAAAGCCTGAGCCAAAAAAAACTATACCAACTCAAGGGTGGTGTAGACTGAGCACACAATGTAAGAAGCATCAGTTTTTTAAACAGCCTTTTTGAGTCACTGTTAATAATCTTAATCGGCCTAGTTTAATTAAAACTTAAAGGGGTATTCCGGGCAAAAACATTTTATCCCCTATCCAAAGGACGCCCCCGTGATCTCCCTGCAGCACCCACATTCTATGCGTGTGCTGAAGCTCCTGTTTCAGAAACCTCCGGGTTTCCGGGACTGGGGACGTGACGTCACGCCACGCCTTCTCCATTCATGTCTTTAGTAGTGTTGCTCGCGAATATTCGCAATGCAAATTTTATTTGCGAATATAGTGCTATATATTTGTTTTTTTGTTTTTTTTTCACAGTACACATCACAGTGATCATCCCTCTCTGCTTCCAGCTTGTGTGGTGTAAAGAAGGCTCTAATACTACTGTGTGAGACTGGTGCGCGCATTTTCACATATACGAAAATTTGCATATGCTAATTTTCGCATATGCGAATTTTCGCTTATGTTAATTTTGTGTAGGTTAATTTTCGCATATGTTAATTTTCGCATTCGCGAATTTTCACTTATGCGAAAATAAAACGAGAATATTACGAATATGCGAATATTCGCGAATATATGACGAATATTCGTCCATATATTCGCGAATATTCGCGAATTCGAATATGGCTTATGCCTCTCAACACAAGTCTTTAGATAGGGGATAAAATGTTTTTGCCTGGAATACCCCTTTAACAAGTTTTTTAATATGTTCCCCATGGATCTTTTACTACATTAGTCCTTATTTAGATACAGACTTATGTATAAACATTTTTTTAACACTGTTTGATCTATAAATCACATAAACTCAAAATCTTATGATCAAAATCTTGAAGCATACCTGTTATATCATAGGAAAAACATTATACTTAATTATATTATACTGACAGCGCCCATTTATTTTCAAGAAAAATAATGGCAACAAATAAAAATCCCTATTTGTTCCCAGTCGCGGCTTTGTTGCCCCTACAGAAATGATTTTATCTCTTATCCACAAAGCTGAACTTGGGCATTACCAACTCTTCCATACAGATGAATGGAGCTTGTGTCATCTGCAGCACACTCACTGAGAGTCGGGGTCCCATTCTGGAAATTGTGGGGGTCCCAGCAGTCAGACTCCCCCACAATCCGCATGCCCTATCCTGTGGATAGGGGGTTAGATCATCTTCACTGGACAACCCCATTGAATCATGAATTTTTGTAAGCCATAAAGCAGAATACACAATGCCCAGTTGTGCCCAATTCTTAGCTAGGCGGTGTGCAGTGGGTATTATTCAAATTGATAGGTGCTGCAAAGGTGATGCTAGGGAACGGCATATATTGCAATACCCTAATAAAATATATATTTATATATCCTTTTTTTTCCTTCTTGCATTAGAATAGTTCTCTGGAATCATACTGGCGGCTCAATAATAACTTGCAGGACTGCGGAGAATTTCAGATTCATTGCCATTGCCCCACAGGAGCTGTCAGCAGTAAATGACAGACTGTATTCTCTGGATGTGCTGCAGACACAGGCGGTTGTGATGTGCTGATGGAGAAATTGTAATTCCCGACAGGCCTGCAGGATATTTTTAGATCTTTCCTGTGATTAAAGGGAGCAATTCCGCTGATAATGTGTCAGTAAGGAATAGCTATTTAGGTAGTTTCCTATTTAAATCTTGGCTACTGTATGTAAATATTAATTTGAAACTAGGAAAAATGGCAGGGTATATTTTATAATCAACTTATTTAGAGTCTCAATTACTAAAGTAATAATTACTCTTTGTGTCAAGTTACAAACTGTGAACGGATGGCACTATGTAGAGGAGTTCATTTATAGGGCCCTTTTATTGTGATAAAAGAAGTTTACATGTATGTGCTTCCCTTTACATAGTGAACAACTTTAAAGGGGTACTCCACCCCTAGACATCTTATCCTCTATCCTTTGGATAAGATGTCTGATTGCAGGGGTCCCGCGATCTCGGCTGTGGCACCCCCAGTCATCTGGTGCATGGAGCAAACTTCGCTCTGAGCCGGATGACTGGCTGGATGCTGGATGACTGACTGGATGCAGGGCTGGAGGCTTTTGATGTCATGGCCATGGCCCTTGTGATGTCACAACCCTGCCCCCTCAATGCAAGTATATAGGAGGGGACCTGATTGCTGTCACGTCCCCTCCCATAGACTTGCATTGAGGGGGTGTGGTCATGATGTCACGAGCCTCCGGTGCTGCACCCAACGCTCTAAAAGAACATTGGGTGCAGCAGGAAGATCCTTTGGATAGGGGATAAGATGTCTAGGGGCAGAGTACCCCTTTAGTGGCCATTGACATCTTTGAGTTTATTTTTTTCATTCATTTGTTTTCTAAATGCACAATGAAGCAACATTCTAAATAGTCTTCATTAGAAATGTCCTAACATTCAGAGAAAGATAAGATCAATCTATCAGAAGGACTGTTGATCAGAGATAGCAGCAGGGTAGAGAAGGTTGTTAAACCCCAGATCAAAAAGTAGACCTGGGGGGGAGATAACACTTAGAGGACAGCTATTCCTGGCTGGAGAAAGAGAGAAGAGCACATACAAGACAGTCTGCTGGGAAGAATAATATACACTGTGTACAATACAATATAGAAAATTGTGCAAAGTCTGTAGAAGCAAAAGTAAGCAAAAAAGTAAGACCTATGAAGAAACAGTTTTTGCACCATAATAAGTACAAAGCCATTATTGAAACATAGCATTTTTCAAAGTGGCCATATCCTATCAAAACAAATGAAAAGAAATGCCAGTTAAAGCTTGGTATAAGCACAGATCTTCATGATATTGCAATACATATTTATAGTTATTTTTACACACTGTATAACGACAGACAAACTATGCAGTCTAACTATAACATTGAAAATTCAGCTCTACTACATCTGTTGGTTGCTACAGTATTAGGTAAATAGTAAATGTACTGTAGGTGAAGGTTAAATTAATTGAAAAATATGGTATTTGGGACAAGCGCCATATTTACAAAGCCCCCAGGCCGATCTTTCCAGTATAAATGAAGGTGTCAGAAAAGTAAGCGGGACTCATTATTCAGGATTTTCTGACATTTTTCTACTTAGAAAAGTGTCATAAAACAACCCCAGGTCCGACCTGTCTTTGTTTCTAGCTTTTAGGGCATGCGTAGTGTTGATGAGTCTGTCACATCCAGCACAGTGGACAGATCCCGACATACTCTACGAATATTAATATACCTCTGACACCATCTTTACTCATTTAGAGCATAATGCAGGAACAGGAGCTACATTTAGCGAAGAAAAAAATCCTGCCAGCAAATAATAGACCAGTTATCCTGACATTAACTTTACAGAAAATCAATTATGTCTATGAGTCAGATTAGGAGCTTTATAGTAATGAAGAAATCTTTGAATTCTAGGTGAATGTCAGCAAATATGTATGTGAGAGCAATAATGTCAACAATATAGAAAAAAATGTATACCGTATATACTTGAGTATAAGCTGACCCAAATATAAGCCGAGGCCCCTAATTTCACCCCAAAACCCAGGAAAAGTTATTGACTCGACTATAAGCCTAGGGTGGGAAATACATCATCCCCCTGTCATCATCCAGACCCCCGTCATTAACACCACCATCATCATCACCCTGTCATCATTCCCCTCATCATCACCCCCCCTTCATCATCACCACCTGTCAATCCTATCATCAGTGGTCTTCAACCTGCGGACCTCCAGATGTTCCAAAACTACAACTCCCAGCATGCCCGGACAGCCATCGGCTGTCCGGGCATGCTGGGAGTTGTAGTTTTGAAACATCTGGAGGTTCACAGGTTGAAGACCACTGTGGCCTTCGTCATCATCCAGACATCATTAGTTTTCTACTCACCGACCCCCCCCCCCCCTCCCCCGGTGGGGAGGAAGGGTGAGCTGGTCCGGGCCATCTATTTTGCAGGGACCGTCCGGTGGGGAGGGTTAGTCGTTCCGGGCTGTCCATCTTCCCTGGGAGGCCCTCTTCTCCGCTCCGGGATGGTACCGGACTAGTGACGTTGCCTCCATGACGACGCACAGGGACGTTCATGCGCAGGGACGTCCCTGTGCGTCGTCATCCAGGCAACGTCACTAGTCTGGGGCTGGCCCGGAGCGGAGAAGAGGGCCTCTCGGTGAAGATGGACAGCTCAGAACGACTAACCCTCCCTACCGGATGGTCCCTGCAGCATAGATGGCCCAGACCAGCTCCCTCTTCCTTCCCACCGAGGGGAGGTGTGTAGAAAATTAAAGGCCGACAGTGGTCTTGACAGGCGGAGAGTTCATTCGAGTATAAGCCGAGGGGGGCGTTTTCAGCACGAAAAAATCGTACTAAAAAACTCGGCTTATACTCGAGAATATACGGTATGTAAAACCTGAAACGTACAGTAGCTGTCTGCAGTGATCACTTGCTATATATATTTATGCACACTATTCATCTATTGTCTGCTTGGAACATAAGATAGAAGTAGACAGCTGACGGGCAGCATTCAGTGCCAAGCTGTTTTTACCAATGCTAATTATTTTTGGCATACCTAAAATGGGGATATATATATATATATATATATATATATATATATATATATATATATATATTTATCAACAATAAAATTTATTCCTTATGCACAGGACTTTTTTCAATCAAAACAAAAGTTTTAAAAGACAAACATTGATCATCGATCTACACAATAATATATGTACTATTCAGTATACTTGTACATCTATATGCAGTTAATAGTAAATAGATGTATAGGTTTTAGAAAGGCAGTAATAGAGCATAGGAAGGATGCAGTAGGCCTCATGCAGGTTGATGTATAATAGATTCTGGCAGTACAAGCCTATAAAACTAGAACATACGCAGTCCAGCTTATACTTTTCTCCCCGCCGCATCCCGGACGGTATGGGATAGCATTCAAAGACAAACATATAAAGAAACAGGTCCATCTCAGATGGTGCAGACACCATCTGCGCTGGACCTGTTTCTTTATAAGCCTATAAAACTATACCGTACCAGATTCATGTGAAAGCATGTCGGTGTATATTTAAAAGGTTAAAAAAAGAAAGGCTGCCTCATAGGGTGACGCTAAATGGAACAGGAGGGCATGCCCTTTCAAATGCAAAGGTGCTCACCTTGTTGGATTATATAAGATCACAATACATTAACAGCCTTGTTAACCAATCAGGTCAAGTAGGCTTCCAGTGGGGGGCGCTGCAGTCTAAACAGGTTTAAAAACATCAGACCCCAATTGTAGGTTGGCATCACCAGAAGCATTTAAATGGAGAAAAGAAAACCTCTAAACACTGAGCTGGAGAACCCTCTACCGCATGGAAATCCTCAGATGTCACTTTCCTTACTAATGAGTCGGTTACGATTTGTTCCCAATCCCTCCATACACTTGAATATGCAATGTTAATGTGTTCTCAGTGGATAGAGGAGCAGTAAGCCAATGCTCCAACATACCCGACCCTCCACTTCCCCGACATCATCTGTCTGAAGACCCCCACACATAAAAGTCAATTGGCCTACCCTGCTAAAGTTGTTGGGTTTAGCTAACTTTTCACTAACATGTATGGGCATCTTTAGACAGCCATTATACACAACCCCTAAACCTAAACTATTTTCTTCAAATCTCCATGCTTTAAAGGGGTACTCCGCCCCTAGACATCTTATCCCCTATCCAAAGGATAGGGGATGAGATGTCTGATCGCAGGGGTCCCGCCACTGGGGACCCCCCACGATCTCGGCTGTGGCACCCTGGACATCCGGTGCACGGAGCGAACTTCGCTCTGTGCCAGATGACTGGCGATGTGAGGCAGAGGCTTGTGACGTCACGGACACACCCCCGCTCTTGACATCACGCCCATCCCCCTCAATGCAGGTCTCATGCATTGAGGGTGTGCGGCTGTGACGTCACAAGCCTCCGGCGCTGCACACAACGCTCTAAACAAATGCCGGAGACAGCAGGGAGATCGCAGGGGTCTCCAGCAGTGGGAGTCCCTCGATCAGACATCTTATCCCCTATCCTTTGGATATGGCATAATATGTCTAGGGGTGGAATACCGCATTAAGAACACTGTAAGGAAATTATATGCTTTCAAATGAATTGTCTTTTAATTTCCTCTGCTGTACGTTGTTCATTTAGCCATTCCAATGGCTTTGTGTGTTATAACATGTCTTTTTAAAGACAAAATTTAGCACCCCCTGTTACATCTGTATTGTTCTGTTCTAAAATGCTTATATTAAGCCCCCGCTGCCTCCCTTTACTTGGAGCTTGGCACGAATGTACTATTTTACAGTTGGGTTGCAGAATCCTTTATTTTACTCTTGAAGTCTCGCTGTCTATTCTCACTAATTAAGCTCACATATTGAAGACCAAACAACTTTGCAGGTGTCCTGAGCTTAGCCATTCAGCTGTGCTAGAACTGGAGAAGTTAATGATAAATGTTCCTCCTCCTTTCTGAAGTAGCACAGCGTGTTTGACACTTACATATCGACTTTTTTCTATTATAATTAAAGAACTCTTGAATGTGGATTTGGCATAATTTACTCCCTTTCTCCTTAAGTTTTAATCGTAATTGCAGCACAGAAACTTTACTGAAGTATGTATTCACACTGAGAAGTATGCTGTGTGCAGTTCTCTGTATAATGGTGGACAGTAAAAGAAAAAAAAAAGGTAGAGATAAAGAGTTGGTTAAGTTTTTAATGCGTCTTATACTGAAAAGCTGCATGTAAAGTATACTACTGCTTTCATATATGCCTAATAGATTTGAGATATTAAATGCTTTATTCCTGGATTCAAAGAAGCACAGGTAGACTACTGCCACACATAACAATTTTAAAGGGGTACTCTGGCCCTAATACATCTTATCCCCTATCCAAAGGGGATAAGATGTCTGATCATGGGAGTCCAATCGCTGGGGACCCCCGCAATCTGTCATTGCTCACCCACTATGTGAGCTTTCTACATCGCTGGAGGCTCCAGATGTGTAGCATGACGACCACGGGGCCGGAGTATCGTGACATCATGACTCTGCCCCCGTGTGACATTACGCCCGCCCCCTCAATGCAAGTCTATGGGAGGGGGCGTGACAAGGTGTGGCGTCACACGGGGGCGATAAGATGTATTAGGGCCGGAGTACCCCTTTAAATGGGTGCTACACTGGAAAACATTTTTTTTTTTAATCAACTGGTGCCGGAAAGGTAAACAGATTTATAAGTTACTTCTATACAAAAATCTTAATCCTTCCAGTACTTATCAGCTGCTGTTATGATCCACAAGAAGTTATTTTCTTTTTGAATTTCCTTTCTGCCTGGCCACAGTGCTCTCTGCTGACACCTCTGTCCATTTTAGGAACTGTCTAGAGCAGTATAGGTTTTCTATGGGGATGTGCTCCTACTCTGGGAAGTTCCTAAAATGGACAGAGGTGTCAGCAGAGAGCACTGTAGTCAGGCAGAAAGGAAATTCAAAAAGAAAAGAACTTCCTGTGGATCATACAGCAGCTGATAAGTACTTGAAGGATTAAGATTGTTTAATAGAAGTAATTTACAAATCTAGGAAAATAAAATAAACCAGTCCTCAGTGCACTAACTCTTCAAAGAGTTATATGGTATCAGTCTGTAAATGTAGGCTGTATTTTCATTTACAGGTTGTTCCTTTCATTGTAGGACAATTCACCCCGTCATAGGGGATACAATTTTTCTAGGTTCAATTCGAGCCATTGTGTGTTTTTTCTACTCCTGGTGTGAATTGGTGACCATATTAACATATCGGTTTTACCAAGTTATTTGGTGGCATCCGTTCTGTATTTTTAGGTGCCAACGTGGGGCCCCACGTAAGGCACATCATTAACACTAATATTTTTTAAACTGTATTTTAATTGTCACTTGATATCCATATATCTTATATATTGAGGTATACATATAAAATTTATATTTTTTGGTACATCTTATCGAATTCCTTTCTTGGCATTCCCAGACTGATACCATATAACTCTTTGAAGAGTTAGTGCACTGAGGACTGGTTTATTTTATTTTCCTTGATTTAACTCCTTTTTTCCTCTTTTGGGTGAGAGGTATCCAGTTAACCTCGTACATTTTATGTTGTAGAGCTACGCATCCACATTTCTATTTTTTTTTATTTACAAATCTGTTTAACTTTCTGGCACCAGTTGATTTAAAATAAAAATTTTTTTTCGGTGGAGTACTTTCACTGCAGTTGTCCTATCTCCCTATCTATCAGTCAGCCATTCACTTCATTCATGTTTATTGCATGCAATTTTTTTTGTATTTAGTTGCGTATTTTGTTATGGAAAGTACCCTGGAGTAAATGGCACACTAAAATACATGATAATAATAATAACAACAACAACAACTATTACAACTACTACTACTACTACTACTACTACTACTACTACTAATAATAATAATCATAATAATAATAATAATAATAATAATTATTATTATTATTATTATTATTATTATTATTATTATTAAAATAATAATGCTGTGTTTAATACAAGCCTTATGCTAGTTTCCCACAGAATGGATAATCCACATCATATAACAGATGCAGCAGTAAAGTTGGCACTTGCTATATATGTACATTATTAGCCTATTCTAAAACTGGCCATACACAGATATGTGTCAGCCAAAGCCACAGATATTGGCAGGATCAGCTGATCATGTCATATTGAAGGACATCCCAAAACCCCCGAGCGGAGCCAAGTTTACGGAGCCAGCTTAAAGGGGTACTCTGGTGAAAAACTTTTTTTTTTTTTAAATCAACTGGTGCCAGAAAGTTAAACAGATTTGTAAATTACTTCTATTTAGAAAATCGTAATCCTTTCTGTACTTATTAGCTGCTGAATACTACAGAGGAAATAATTTTTTTTTTTTGGAACACAGAGCTCTCTGCTGACATCTCTGTCCATTTTAAGAACTGTCCAGATTAGGAGAAAATCCCCATGGCAAACATATGCTGCTCTGGACACTTCCTAAAATGGACAGAGATGTCAGCAGAGAGCACTGTGCTGGTGATGTCAGCAGAGAGCTCTGTGTTCCAAAAAGAAAATAATTTCCTCTGTAGTATTCAGCAGCTAATAAGTAATGGAAGGATTAAGATTTTTTTAATAGAAGTAATTTACAAATCTTTTTAACTTTCTGGCACCAGTTGATTAAAAAAAATTTAGTTTTCCACTGGAGTACCCCTTTAAGGATATGTCATAATTTCTGACTACCCCTCAGCTTGTATGTGGCACTTGTTATATACCGTATATCCCGGCGTGTAAGACGACTTTTTAACCCCTAATTTTCTTCTGAAAAGTCAGGGGTCATCTTATACGCCAGGTATTGGGGTCCGGCATAGGAATACTTATGATTAACTGCCCGCCCGGCTCCTGTGTGCAGCTGCAGGCCGGGGCCGGCCAGAGCATGTACAAACTAATAACTGTATACTTAAAAACCAGGGTGCCTCCAGCTGTTGTGAAACTACAATTCCCAGCATGCCCGGACCGGCAAAGGCTGTCCGGGAATGCTGGTAGTTGTAGTTTCACAACAGCTGGAGGCTCCCTGGTTATTAGTTTTTACATGCTCTGGACAGCCCCCGCCTGCAGCCGCACACAGGAGCCGGCCCAGGCAGATAATCATAAGTATTCCTATGCCGGACATCCCTGTGTCCTGAAAAATCTTTTCGGGACATAAGGATGTCCGCGGGTCACTAACCATTCCCCAGCCGCCGCGTGTCTTCCTCCGGTCCTCCTGCGGTCTTCCTCCGGTCTTTCTGTGCTTTTCCACCTCTCTATGGTTGTACGCACGGGACGTCAGTGACGTCCCGTGCGTACAAACATAGAGGCGCAGGAGGACCGCAGGAGGGCGAGCGCCAGCCGGGGCCTGGTGAGTGACCAGTGCTGCATCATCTACAGTGTTCTGATCACCGCTCCTCCGGTCCCGGGACTGCTGCTATGGTCCATAGGCCATAGCAGTAGATTGTGACCCCGGGCCGGAGGAGCGGTGACCGGAACACTGTGGGGGGGCAGTACACAGACATACAGCCTCCAGCCATACACTCTATATGGCTGGAAGTTGTATGTCTCTGGGGGGAGCTGCCTACTATTGTGGGGGAGGGAGCTGACTCCTATTGTGGGGGAGGGAGCTGCCTACTATTGTGGGGGAGGGAGCTGCCTACTATTGTGAGGGAGGGAGCTGCCTACTATTGTAGGGTAGGGGATCTGCCTACTATTGTGGGGGAACTTCCTACTATTTTGGGGGAGGGGAGCTGCCAACGATTGTGGGGGGGAGCTGGCTACTATTGTGGGCGGAGCAGCCTACTATTGTGGGGGGAGCTGCCGACTACTGTGGGGGGGAGCTGCCTATTATTGTGGGGGGGGGCTGCCGACTATTGTGGGGGGGAGCTGCCGACCTAATGTGGGGGAGCTGCCTACTATTGTGGGGGAACTGCCTACTATTGTGGGGGAGGGAGCTGCCTACTATTGTGGGGGAGGGAGCTGCCTACTATTGTGGGGGAGGGAGCTGCCTACTATTGTGCGGGAGGGAGCTGCCTACTATTGTGGGGGAGGGGAGCTGCCTACTATTGTGGGTGAAGCTGCCTACTATTGTGGGGGAGCTGCCTACTATTGTGGGGGGGGAGCTGCCTACTATTGTGGGGGGAGCTGCCTACTATTGTGGGGGGAGCTGCCTACTATTGTGGGGGGAGTTGCCGACTATCGTGGGGGGGAGCTGCCTACTATTGTGGGGGGAGCTGCCGACTATTGTAGGGGGGGGGAGCTGCCGACCTAATGTGGGGGAGCTGCCTACTATTGTGGGGGAGGGAGCTGCCTACTATTGTGAGGGAGGGGAGCTGCCTACTATTGTGGGGGAACTGCCTACTATTTTGGGGGGAGAGCTGCCTACTATTCTGGGGGGGAGCTGCCTACTATTGTGGGGAGAGCTGCCTACTATTGTGGGGGGAGCTGCCGACTATTGTGGGGGGGAGCTGCCTACTATTGTGGGGGGAGCTGCCGACTATTGTGGGGGGGAGCTGCCGACCTAATGTGGGGGAGCTGCCTACTATTGTGGGGGAACTGCCGACCTAATGTGGGGGAGCTGCTGACCTAATGTGGGGGAGCTGCTGACCTAATGTGTGGGAGCTGCTGACCTAATGTGGGGGAGCTGCTGACCTAATGTGGGGGAGCTGCAGACCTAATGTGGGGGAGCTGCTGACCTAATGTGTGGGAGCTGATGACCTAATGTGGGGGAGCGGCTGACCTAATGTGTGGGAGCTGCTGACCTAATGTGGGGGAGCTGCCTACTATTGTGGGGGAACATGCTGCCTACCTAATGTGGGGGAACTATACTGCCTACTTAATATGGGGGGAACTACAAGGTACTGTACATCGCGGTAGGAGGGGTAGTCTTATACGGCAAGTATATCCTAAGCTCTATATTTTCAGTGTAAAAGTTGGGGGTCGTCTTATACGCTGGCATATACGGTATGTATGTTTTCCCTGCATATTTTAGTGACATGTTACACATCGGTATATATACCACCATTTAATCATTTACGTAGATTCCATGAACTAAATAGATTAAATGGCAGTGATCAGTATGACGTATGACTTGTGATATCTACCCGAATGGATCTGGATATCTAAGCGGCTGCTTGATGCTAATTGCACTAATTACATATGAGATTATCATTATGGATCGGACGGTAACTAAAAAAGACAAACATTTCTGCTAACCTGAAAAGGCACTAGAGCAGAACTGGAGAGCTGTGTCCAATGATACAGTTTGCAGCACTGATATAATGATTTGGGCTGTGGTCCATTTTTTTTTCTTTTGGGTTGGAAGAGAGATGTTCAATCTATGTAAGCAAGAACGCAGTGCAGAAACGTCATGTTCAGATGCTTATGTGATTCATCTCTGTGCGTATGATTGATGAATGTGCAAACCTGTGTACATCATAATATTGTCTATGCATGGTGGCGTCTAGGCTGACATTAAAAATAGCCTTTTAAAATTCCACTTTCAATAACCTGAGCTTCCTATTTGAATATAGTCTTTTAACTTATTGTAAATCCCTGTTTTAAAGTAGAATTCATCAGAACAGCATCAGATTGATGGTGGTGGGGGCCCCTGGTCAAATAACATGGTGACAGCACCCAAAATGTATTTTAAGTAAATGCAGCTCACAAGAAAGGGGTTATTAAAAAAAATATATATAATAATAGTATATATATATATATATATATATATATATATATATATATATTACAGACCAAAAGTTTCTCATTCAGAGTTTTCTTTATTTTCATGACTATAACAATTGTAGATTCACATTGAAGGCATTAAAACTATGAATTAACACATGTGGAATTATATACATAACAAAAAAGTGTGAAACAACTGAAAATATGTCATATTCTAGGTTCTTCAAAGTAGCCACCTTTTGCTTTGATTACTGCTTTGCACACTCTTAGCGTTCTCTTGTTGAGATTCAAGAGGTAGTCACCTGAAATGGTTTTCACTTCACAAGTGTGCTGGTGTGGAGGAGGAGGTGTGATTGTGTGGGGGTGCTTTGCTGGTGACACTGTTGGGGATTTAATTAAAATTGAAGGCATACTGAACCAGCATGGCTACCACAGCATCTTGCAGTGGCATGCTATTCCATCCATTTTGTGTTTAGTTGGACCATCATTTATTTTACAACAGGACAATGACCCCAAACACACCTCCAGGCTGTGTAAGGGCTATTTAACCAAGAAGGAGAGTGATGGGGTTCTGCGCCAGATGACCTGGCCTCCACAGTCACCGGACCTGAACCCAATCGAGATGGTTTGGGGTGAATTGGACAGCAGAGTGAAGGCAAAAAGGGCCAACAAGGGCTAAGCATCTCTGGGAACTCCTTCAAGACTGTTGGAAGACCATTTCAGGTGACTACCTCTTGAAGCTCATCAAGAGAATGCCAAGAGTGTGCAAAGCAGTAATCAAAGCAAAAGGTGGCTAGAACCTAGAATATGACATATTTTCACACTTTTTTGTTATGTATATAATTCCACATGTGTTAATTCATAGTTTTGATGCCTTCAGTGCGAATCTACAATTGTCATAGTCATGAAAATAAAGAAAACTCTTGAATGAGGTGTGTCCAAACTTTTGGTCTGTACTGTATATATATATATATATATATATATATATATATATATATATATACACATGTAGGAATGCATTTTTTATTTTATTTTACATTGCACTGGTACATGTACTGAGCTACACGTGGAATAGTGGACAACACATGTGCATTTGGACACAGACCAGTATATGATATGCCTTTTTCTATATGGGGGAGATTTATCAAAACCTGTGCAGAGGAAAAGTTGCCCAGTTGCCCATAGCAACCAATCAGATCGCTTCTTTCATTTTAAAAAAAGGCCCTGCAAAATGAAAGAAGCGAACTGATTGGTTGCTATGGACAACTTTTCCTTTGCATTGGTTTTGATAAATCTCCCTCATATGAGTATAAATGCATTTGTTGGCCATAATTTTTTAATACATAGAGCTCAGCACATACACTGGTTTCTTTAGGGATGGAACAAAGACTGGTGTGTTAGGGGGTGTACAATGGAAAATGGTAAACAACAAATGATTTTCCACACAGTAGAGTGACCTCTATAGAAACAAGTAACTGTTAATCTTGTCTATCATATATTAAACCACTATAGAAAAACTATTATAACCAATGCTCACTTTCCCTTTTCTTGTTATACAGCCTAGACAGCCATGTTGCTTTCTCATGGCCACTACTCTCTGTAGAGTTGCTGCCCAGATATATTTAGCTTTTTGCATTACCGTCACCATCCCTCTCCACTTCACAAACATTCCATTATGCTGCCCCCTTAACAATGACCTTCTGCAAAAATAGTGGCTACAAAAATAATAGTGCCAAACAGATAGTGCTCCATACAGTACCATGCCCCACAGAGTAATGGTGCCTCCCTTGGTGCCCCACAAAATAACAATGTGCCCTTTATGCCCCACACAATAATAGGGCTCCCTTGGTTCATTTTATGTTAATAGAGCCCCCACACTTTAATGTTGGCCACAACATAGTAAGAGTCGTACTGTGCCCTCACACAGTAATGCATCACAATGGGCCAGCCGTGGCTCTGCTACATCTGCTTTATCTAAATTAACCCCTTATAGTCATTTTCTTTGGTACTTCACACACACACACATACACACACACACACACACACACACACACACATATATATATATATATATATATATATATATATATATATATATATGCATCCTACTAACATCCATTATTACTATGAATTACATGTAGGGAACCTGCATTTGCATTTTAAACCCCTCCTATATTAAGTGCCTGTGGCCCCTTTATTGCATAGTACAGTTGCTCACATGAAAGTTAAAGTTCATGGGTAGAAAAATCAGCTGCACAAAATATGCAGCAGATCCTGTACATGTGAACGTACCCTAAAAGTGCATCCAAGTGTCCTGCATCACCACTGCAGGTTTACCGCTAGGGGTAACAGTGTTGTTTTTTTTTCACAATGCAGATGCCATTGATTATACACTCATAGGAAGAAAGTTATGAATAGTGTCATAAAATACTTAAGTTTTCAAAATGGAACATGTGCAATTATAAATTTGGCAGGACTCACAAGACATATTAAACACTTTCAGACTGGGAACTCTAAAGAAATAAAAAAAAAATGCTATTTCAACCTGTTAGTGAAGGAGTAAAAATGTATGAAACATAAGTTTGATGCACACCATGTACTCCATTTTTTTGGGTACAATTTCCAAAAGATTTTAGCTCAAAGGTAACGTGTCACACTCCCAATGCAGTTCAATCTGAATGTGGCACATTATAGAGTAGGAGCTGAGCAGATTGATGTATAGGGGGGCATTTACTAAGACTGGTGATTCATATGTCTGTTTCAAAAGTAAAACCCCACTGGCACACGCATCAGGTGCTTCGATGGCTGTCCATGTGCCATGCTTTGAAATCTATGCTAGTTCCAAGCTAGTGTACCTTTAAGATAAAATTTAATCTTCTCGGTAGTGTAAATCGGCATAAATTTGATGTTGCGGGAGGTCATGTCCCCTTTTGTGCCCATTTTATGCCACTTGGCAAGTGAAATGTAAAGTTAAAAAAAAGTTGTAAATTTCTGCACAAACTGGGGGTTAACACAACTGCAGGATGTCTTGCCACCCTGCGCCAGACGCCAGGATTCATAATTTCTCCTAATTGGACTCCTAAACCCAGAATAAGAATAGGATTAGATCAATAAAAGTGCTCTATAATATGAAGTCTGCATTTTAATTTGACAGGTTCCCTTAAATGAGAGACCCCCATAGACTTGCTTCTTAAACTAGTGACCTGGTTTAGTCATTGTAGTCCAGCCTAGATTACAAATAATGGTACAATATCTTTACATACTGAAAAAGGGCTTTGTTTTTATACATATTGTAATAAATTCTAAACAAAAACGCTCAATAAAATGAATGAGTTGAACAGATTTTCCTACTTTTATTTCTACAGCATCCTGAGATATTTGGTTTCAAACCATAACCTTTTATATAAAATGCTCTAATCTGGAATTTATTTCTGCTGCTTCTTCATTTTCTAGAACCGAACGCTATAAATGATACCACAATGGTTAAATATTTTTCGAGCCATGGAGCATGTACGTGGCCAACAGTCGTTCTGCAGTTTGGTCTGAATTGCTGATACTGAACATTAACATTTCTTGTAAGCTTTGCAGATGAGATATTTAATTTGTGCAAGAAGAGCGCATTGCTGAAGCCAAAATGCTGGCTATGTTTAGAAGTGATCACCTTAGGGTGAAATTAAACAGAGGCAGAACGACTTGTGTAACTCGTTTCCTGCATTGAGATGTGTATCTGGTTACTACTGTGTCACTTGTTTTCTTGAGGCATCAGAGAGTTAACTGTTCAAATGTCACCAGAAAGGACTGAAATTGGGGCCATGTACTTATGAAGAAAAAGGTCAACGCCAAATAGGGGGACTATCAAATCCGTGTGCCCTGCGGAAAAAAATATTTTTATATAGCAATTCATACAAATCATAGTTATTCTCGCCATGGAAAAGGGCAGTAATTTGAAGCAGAAATGCACATTAAACACTCTTTCCTTTACTTAGAGGCATCAAAGAGATGAGATTGGCTTCAGAAGCCTATCATTTTACAACATCTGCCTCATTGACCATTTTACTCATCAAAAATGCCATCATTCATTACATTCCAGCATTCCATAGAAAATAGGTGAGATAATGATAGAAATCAGGCATCCACTGGAGTCACATTGTTATGGCCTGTTCACATACATGATATAGCTTCCATTTATAGTCAAAGCCATGACGCTGTGACAAAGCCGTCATACCATGGATCCAAATGGCAAATTGTGTACACTACTGGGGTTCCACTCATGTTTCTATTGTGCTGACAGGAAGAATGGGGCTGCATGTTGTCTTGTTCTTGCTGTCAAAAGAACTTAGTACAAGTGCAATTGTAGCCTTACTTGTTTGTGTGCCTACATAACATTCATAAAAAGTTTAGCCCTGTGATAGAACAGTTGTACAGATTTTGACATAAGCATGTATTAGTACAGGTTATCATCTCCAATGCATACTCTATCCACCAATATAGACAGATCCAAATCAGAACTTCTCTTTTATCTGGGCTTTTAACATTGACATCTTATCCATATGCAGCTTATACTTTGTGCTGCTGCTGCTACTAATGTAATGTCACAGGGGGGTACACAGTTTAAAATATAACTTTTAATAAAGACACCTAAAAGAGTAACCAAAGCCCCATTCAACAAATGTGCAAAACAAATTGTCAGGAAAACAACCAGAGACCAAATAATACCTTTTACCTTATACTGTAGATGTATTGCAATAAATAAAAGTAGGTCCACAGAGGCCTATAAAGTACTGGTGGTGGGAGGTGGGGTAAAGACAATAGGGTGTGATGAAATGACCCTAGTCCACCCTGACAGGGAGATGTCATGAAGGCTTCTCCTGCTCTCACAGGGACCGTCAGGGAACTCGCCCTTAAAAGGGCGACCCCTGCCCTGAACTATCCCTTTGACTCACCCTAATAATCCCTGAAAATCACACAATGCCCCCGTGCATTGGTGTACCCAACGCGTTTCCGCCACGTGGGTGGGTTCTTTAGCCAGGCATATGAATGAGATGCATGAGGGAGACCCTAATTAGATCCAATTTGTAGGGATGGAATTAGTCAGGTCCCCTGTGAGAGGGGGGAGACTGGGATAAAATTATTTTGCAAAAAGAAGCATCGTGGATTCACCATTTGCAGACTCAATCCCCTCATGGTCTCAATGAAACCCTGAGCTTTGCCTGCTTTTTGTAATTTGCCACCAGTATGTGGCCTTTCCCCTCATGTACATCAGCCATGCCCATATCACCCCTATATGCATCTTGCGGTCGGCTATGTCCTCTGCGGAGAGCTGTTTTTTCTCTCACCACTGTTATTTTTCCTATATTGGCCACCTGTATGCAACTCTAACCCCATGGACTAATTTCTTAGCCCTTATTATCTCATATGCACATATCCTCCTGTATTTAAACTAGTTTTGTTATTATTAGTCCCCGTGATAAACATAGTTCAGTCTATGATTCCTACTTTACTTTACATTACCCTGGAACAGGCTATCACAATGTCAGCTATATTTACTTACATACCTCGATCCTGTCTGGACCCACAGTATTCCTGCCCATTTATATTTATTGCTGTGAGTACAGCTAAATGCTCTAATTGTAGTTTACCTGGCGTAAGTCCTGACAGCACTCCATGCTTGTTCACAGAGGATTGCCAGGCAACGCCCGATGCTCAGTCTCACATGATGCACTCGACCACTGTGGAGCGCAGCAGGTTATGCCGCCACTGAGGCTGAACGGGTTACAGTGAGTACATCCATGACAGCGGGGCTCCGCTGTACATAATGCACGGATATATGCATCATACTGTGTATTGGTATCTGTAATTACTGTATACGGTGCCCTCACTGTACTTGAGTACGGGATGTTTATTGCTTGTTTTGCACTATTATCAGTATTCTGTTTTGACTCACGCCATAGCTATTTGTACATTTAAAGCTGGTGTTTCTTAGTCACTTTCTTGTACACTTGGCTACTTTGTGATGCACCTTGTGATTGTGCCACAGGCCTGTGAATTTTTGTGTCACTATCTGTTTTATTGGTTAACCCCTGAAGAACCCACCCAACGTGGCGGAAACACTTTGGGTACACCAATATACGGGTGCATTGTGTGATTTTTAGGGATTATTAGGGTGAGTCAAAGGGATAGTTCGGGCAGGGGTCGCCCTTTTAAGGGCATGTGCCCGGACGGTCCCTGTGGGAGCAGGGGTAGCCTTCACAACATCTCCCTGTCAGGGTGGACTAGGGCCATTTCATCACACCCTATTGTCTTTACCCCGCCTCCCACCATCAGTACTTTATAGACCTTTGTGGATATGCAATATCTTGACCTACTTTTATTTATTGCAATACATCTACAGTATAAGTTATTTTTTGGCCTCTGGTTGTTGTCCTGACAATTTGTTTTGCACATTTGTTGAGTGGGGCTTTAGTTACTTTTTTAAGTGTCTTTGTTAAAAGTTATAATTTAAACTGTGTACCCCCTGTGACATTATTCTTGAATATGGTACTTTTTTCTTGCTTGGAATTGTTACTGTGAATTTTTTTTGCTACTAATGTAGAGTAATGAATTGGACAAGTAACAGTAAACCTAAAAATGGATGTGCTCACACAAGAACCATGATCTCTTTAAACAGAAGATCAATAAGGGTGATGGGAGTAATTAGCTTGAGCGGCAATGTGACACATTGGGCCTCAACACCAGGAAGAAGACCACCGCTAAGACTAGGGGGGGACCAAATACATAATTTGCCCCTTAGTCAATCACTGGTTGAGGCTGGACACCGCTGCGGGGGAACATGAAAGACCCTTCTGCCAGATAACACCTTTTAAGAACAAGGTAACCCCATTGTATATATGTATATTTATATCATTGTGGATTCTGTTCATTATGGAGAAATCAGAACTATAAAACTTACTGCTAGAATGATGCTGAAGGCTGCATCATTTTTGCTTTCAAAAACTTTAGGAGCTCTAATTGAGATCATAAAAACCCTATTGTTAACAAAGACTTGGTAAAGGTATTTTAAAGGACCCTTCTGTTTTTGTCTGCAAACTGACATCCCATGTAGTAAGGAGAGGCTTTCACAGCTTATCCTGACAAACAGAATGTTTAAATACAAAAAAAGAGACAAAGGAAAAAATACTATGGCACCAGAGGTATATATAGACATGGATCTCACATTCTATTTGCCATTAGGCACTCGTGGGCTTGTGCCTAGGGCAGCAGTGTTGGCGGGACAGCACTTCAGTGCTGCTGCCATGCTCTGGCCTGGAGAAAAAAAAAGTCAACCTTGGTTGAATCCACATTAGAACTACTGCAATTTTTACAGATTTGCAGCTGCAGCATGGGGGGGGGGGGGGGTGATGTGATATCTAAGAGGATTCCGCAAATAAATTTGCATATAAGGCTTCATTCATATATTTGCGAATATTCGTGAATCTTGCACTATATATTCGTAATTACGAATATTAATTATTATAATTATTTTTTTTTTTTTTACAGTACACATCACAGTGATCATCCCTCTCTGCTTCCAGCTTGTGTGGTGTAAAGAAGGCTCTAATACTACTGTGTGAGACTGGTGTGCGCATTTTCGTATATATGCAAATTTTTGCATATGCGAAAATAAAACGTGAATATTACGAATATGCTAATTTAGCGAATATATGACAAATATTCGTCCATATATTCGCGAAATATCGCGAATTCCAATATGGCCTATGCCACTCAACACTACTAGTGACTAAGCTCAGGTCCTTTTCCGAGTGAATACAAGTTTTTGCTCTGACTAAAAAATGCAGCTTGCAGGACTTTTGAGTCTGAGCCAAAACCAGGATACATTTGGAAACTGACCCAAATGTAGCTACTAGCTGACTATGTTTGGGTCATGAAATTGAATGGGGTCTGTGCTTGTCGGACATGTTAGCATGTTATTTTGATTTTCATGGCATTTCTGTGCCTCAGAGGCACAAATCATGATGTAAACCTATCCTAAGATTGTTTTTCAGCCTATTTGTGACAGATCTGCATGAAAGAATTCCAACGCTTATGGAATCCCCCTAATGGGATGCATTCAGTCCGAGTGCCTAGAGCAGCACGAGCTGTAGATACGGCCCTGGTTATGAATATTATCTTTATTAGAAATCTGTCTACAGATGTTATTGAATTAAGACCAATGAGATGTGAAATGTCTACTTATACCCTGTCAAAGGAGGATTCATTATTCATTCATAATGCTTCTGTTTCAGAGTATCTCATTTGTATATAGGGTTTGCTTCTGTATATTTGCTACCCACATTAAAGGGGTACTCCACTGGAAAACATTTTTATATAAATCAACTGGTGCCAGAAAGTTACTGATTTGTAAATTACTTCTATTTAAAAATCTTAATCCTTCCAGTACTTATCAGCTGCTGTATGCTAGAGAGGAAGTTCTTTTCTGTTTGAATCTCCTTTCAGTCTGACCACAGTGCTCTCTGCTGACACCTCTGTTCATTTTAGGAACTGTCCAGAGCAGGATAGGTTTGCTATGGGGATTTGTCCTACTCTGGACAGTTCCTAAAATGGACAGAGGTGTCAGCAGAGAGCACTGTGGTCAGACAGAAAGGAAATTCAAAAAGAAAAGAACTTCCTGTGGAGCATAGAGTAGCTGCTAAATACTGAGGGAATGATATTTTTAAATAGAAGTAATTTACAAATCTGTTTAACTTTCTGGCACCAGTTGATTTAAAAAACAATGTTTTCCAGCGGAGTACCCCTTTAAAGAAGTACACCGGTGAAAAGCTTTTTTTTTTTTTTAAATCAAAGAAACATAGAAACAAATGTGTCGGCAGATAAGAACCATTTGGCCCATCTAGTCTGCCCAATAATCTGAATTCTATCAATAGTCCCTAGCCCTATATTATATGAAGGATAGCCTTATGCTTATCCCATGCATGTTTAAACTCCTTCACTGTATTTGCAGCGACCATCTCTGCAGGAAGGCTATTCCATGCATCCACTACTCTCTCAGTAAAGTAATACTTCCTGATATTACTTTATCTCTAATTTAAAGCTATGTCCTCTTGTGGTAGTTTTTCTTTAAAATATGCTCTCACCAGTGTTCTGTATAGCAGCATGAGCACTTCTCTCTTTCTACTGCTTATACCTCTCCCTATACATCCAAGCATTCTGCTAGCATTTCCTGCTGCTCTATTACATTGTCTTCCTACCTATAAGTCTTCTGAAATAGATGTCAGGACTGTGTCAAATATTCTATACTCTGCCTGAGGGTTTTTACGCCCCAGGTGCATTATCTTGCACTTATCCACATTAAATTTCAGTTGCCAGTGTTCTGACCATTCTTCTAGTTTGCCTATATCCTTTTCCATTTGACGTATCCCTCCAGGAACATCAACCTTGTTACATATCTTTGTGTCATCAGCAAAAAGACATACCTTACCATTGAGACCTTTTGCAATATCACTAATGAATATATTAAACAAAATTGGTCCCATTACAGATCCCTGAGGTAACCCACTGGTTCAAGGCCTTGCTCTGAATATACTCCATTGACTTCAACCCTCTGTTGTCTGTCACTCAGCCTAATTCACTCAACAATATGGGAGTCCAAGGGCAATGACTGTAGTTTATTGATAAGTCTTCTATGTGGGACAGTGTCAAAAGCCTTACTAAAATCTAGATATGCGATGTCTACTGCCCCCCCCCCCCCCACACCATCTATTATTTTAGTCACCCAGGCAAAAAATCTATAAGATTTGTTTGACATGATTTCCCTGAAGTAAACCCATGTTGTTTTTCATCATGTAATCCATGCGATTTTAGATGTTCCACAATCCTATCCTTTAGTAGGGTTTCCATTAATTTCCCCACTATTGACGTCAGACTTACTGGCCTATAGTTGCTTGAGTTCTCCCTACTACCTTTTTTTTGTGAATGGGCATGACATTTGCTAATTTCCAATCCTCCGGGACGACTCCTGTTACCTGTGATTGGTTAAATAAATCTGTTAATGGTTTCACTAGCTCACCACTAAGCTTTTTTAATACTTTTGGGTGTATCCCATCAGGCCCCTGTGACTTATTTGTCTTCACTTTAGATAGCAAATGTAGATCCTCTTCCTCTGTAAAGACACATGTATCAAACAATTCATTAGTCTTCCTCCCTAATGGAGGTCCTTTTCCTTCTTTTTCATCTGTAAAAACTGAACAGAAATATTGTTTAAGGCATTTGGCTAACCCTTTACGTCCTTCTACATACCTTCCTTCCTTTGTTTTTAATTTAGTTATACCTTGTTTTAATTTTCTTTTTTCATTTATATATCTGAAGAATGTCTTATCCCCTTATTTACAGACAGCTAGTTTTTCTTCTGTCTGTGCTTTAGAAATTGTTATAACTTGCTTGGCCTCTTTCTGCCTATTCTTGTAGATTTCGCAATCTTCATTGCTCTGTTTTTTTTTATCATTACTAAATGCTAGCTTTATGGGTTTTTTTTCATAATTTTGGCCACTTCTGCTGAGTACCCCAGTGGTCTCTTCCTTTTTCTGCATTTACTGACAAGTCTAATGCAATTTTCTGTTGCCTTCAATAATCTGACTTTTAAGTAGGCCCATTTCTCCTGGACTCCAAGTAATCTGTTCCAGTCTGATAGGGACTCATTTCTGACTACAAATAACTTGTCAGACCACACATAGAATACTGTGTACAGTACTGGGCACCAGTGTACAAGAAAGACATAGTGGAGCTGGAGAGGGTTCAAAGACAGGCAACACAAATAATATGGGGAATGGGAGGACTACAGTACCCAGAAAGATTATCAGAATTAGGGTTATTTAATTTAGAAAAAATAAGGCTTAGGGGTGACCTAATAACTATGTATAAATATATCAGGGGACCTTACAGAGATCTCTCCCATGATCTATTTATACCCAGGACAGTATCTATAACAAGGGGACATCCTCTACATCTAGAGGAAAGAAGGTTTCTACACCAGCACAGACAGGGATTCTTTACAGTAAGAGCAGTGAGACTGTGGAATTCTCTGCCAGAGGAAGTGGTCATGGTGAACTCTGTAAAGGAATTTAAAAGGGGTCTGGATGCATTTTTGGAGAATAATAACATTACAGATTATGGATTCTAGATCTATATCAATTCAGTAGGAACTCCTTAGGGTTATAGGTTAAACTTGATGGAATCCGGTCTTTTTTCGACCTTATGAACTATGTTACTAATCTAATTTTTGAAAAGTCTGTTTTTCTAAAATATTAAACTTTTGTTTTTGTGTAGTGTGACTCCTTCACTGTTCTTTATTTATTTATTTTTTTCAATATCAGAGTTTATTCCAAGATTTTATATAAAGTTAACAAACAGCGTTATCAATACAAAACAATGCAATATAAAGGAGTCAAATGACTCGTCGGCGGAAAAAAAAAAGAGACAATTCAAATAAGCCATCAGTGGTACAGTGCAATAACAGTGATTCATCATGGGATCACTCCCAAAGTATAAACAAGAGGAGTATACAAGTGGAAAGGTAGAGTTAACAGGAGGGGTGATCCCTCAGGGAATAAGGGTCAGTACCAAGGGCCAGAGATGAAGGGGGATGCATAGGTTAACAGTAAAGGGAAGAGGATGGACGATAAGGGTGATAAAAAGGGAGGGTGGAGATGAGCAAGTTGAGAGGAAAGAGAGATAGATGGGAAAGGAAAGAGGAAGAGAAGGATCACATATAAGACGAAGGTACCTGTGAGCAGGTTCCTTCACTGTTCTTATATTAAACCATACTGACTGGTGATCACTAGATCCCAAGCTTTCGCCTACAATATCATCATATACCAAATCCCCATTTGTGAATACCAAATCCAAAATGGCCTCCCTCCGGGTTGGCTTCTCAAGCACTTTTTGTAGAGATAATCCCAGTAGGGAATTTAGAATATCTGTACGCCTGGCAGAACTAGCTATTTTGGTTTCCCAGTTTATATCTGGAAGATTGAAGTCTCCCATAATGATAACTTCTCCTGTCATTGTCATTTTCGCTATTTCCTCAACTAGTAGATCATCGAATTCTTTAACTTGGCCAGGTGGTCTATATATCATTATGCGTTACTGCATAATTACCAAACAGCAACATAACCAAAACTGACTCTATGTTCGCCTCAATAACTTGTATTAGGTTAGATTTTATGCTATCTTTCACATACAGGGCCGCTCCTCCGACCTTTCTTGCCTTCTCTTTCTCCTCTACAAAGAGTACCCTGGTATGGTTATGTCCCAGTCATTACTTTCATTTAACCATGTCTCAGCAACAGCCACTAAATCTGGCAATCAACTGATGCCAGAAAGTTAAACAGATTTGTAAATGACTTTTAATTAAAAAAAAAAAAATCTTAATCCTTACAGTACTTATTAGTGGCTGTTTACTACAGATGAATATTGCAGTGAGCACAACCAGTGAAACTTTATTAGGATCTGCTATAAGGTGAGCGTCTGAAGAGCATAGGTGCTTGAGCTGGGCAGTGCCGGGTGCACTTTTTTGATTGATTATACAAATCTGTTTAACTTTCTGGCACCAGTTGATTTAAAAAAAAAAATAAAATAAAATGTTTTCCACCGGAGTATCCCGTTAACAGTACCAGGATCCCAAATTACATAGATCTGTTAAAATGCCGTTACCTATTGACTTCTATTAGTGTCCGTACAGCGGTGGCAATAAATATTCCGAAAAACCAATCATGTCAAGCTGACGTTCAGTTTATTCTCTTAGCGTTTAAAGACTGCAGTGTGGAGGAAGGATCTGCTCCCAGTTGCACTGTAGGAATTTTCAGCATCTAGCCACTGTAATGAGGTCAACCTATCCAACCGACCTTTGTGGCAAAGCACCTATCATTTAGCAGCTATGATGCGTTGAACTGGCCATTGATTTCTTAGCACCCTTTCAGACATTGCTTCACCTCTTAGATAAGACGTCTTCTAATTGAAACAAATTGTCATGACTCCCACAAAGAAGTAGCACAGATTCTGATTAATTTCTCATTAACATTACTAACCGGCTCACAGCAAAAGGTGGCTGTTTAAAGGTTACCTTGAACGGCATTCTTGTGTTGTCATGTATTTGCATAATGGAATTTTATATCTGGCAACATAAGGATGCATTGTAAACATGGATGATGCATGTTTTGTGAGGTTTAGAAACTAATATGAGAATAATGCAATTGCTTTGCAAACTATTCTGCATCTGAAATGCGAGCTTTATAGGATTGTTTTCATTGTAATGATCTAGCAGTGGGAACGGAGTATTCAGATCTGTCATGTCTATAAGGAAAGTAAGAAAGATAAGTGAGAAACCATGGAAAGCTATAGGAAGGCAGTGGAGTAGCTTTAATCATAACCCCCCCCCCCCTCCCCATCCCAAATGCAAAAATGCTATATTTGATTGTAACTATTAGTAACTATAGCATTTCTGACATAATTTTGCTCCATCAATTGAATATTTGGTAGCATTTATATACCGGTGGCCCCTGTACAGAAGCTATATCTTAGTCCACAAACTTAGGTAGTGATGACTGTCCATGTATGTTGTAAGGCATATATAGACTTCTAAGCCCATACAATGAAATGTTTAAAGGGGAACTTCGGTGGAAATTATGAATCAAATTAACTGGTGCCAGAAAGTTAAACCGATTTGTAAATTACTTCTACTTTTCTTTTTGAATTTACTTTCTGTCTAACCACAGTGCTTTCTACTGACACCTCTGTCCATGTCAGGAATTCTCCAGAGCAGGTTTGCTATGAGGATTTGCTTTGGCTCCGGACAGTTCCTGACATGGACAGAGGTGTCAACAGAGAGCACTGTGGTCAGATAGAAAAGAGAAAAAAAAACTACTTCCTGTGGAGCATATAGCAGCTGATAAGTACTGGAAGGATTATGATTTTTAAGTAGAAGTAATTTACAAATCGGTTTAACATTCTGGCACCATTTTATTTGAAATTTTTTTTTTCCACCAGAGTACCCCTTTAAGCCTCATTGTTCTTGTAGGGGGGATAATCAAAATTCACACTTTTATCAGTTGGCATCTGTGACGTCCATCAATTTTAAAAAGCTTTATTTACCTTAACAAGGCATTGCAGTAAATCCTTCCAAAAGCAGTTAGCAGATATGTCAACACTTTAAAGGGTGATACTTAAACAGTGAGTTGCTCCAAAAATGCACTCAGCTTATAAAAAAGTGTGTGGATAAATATATTTAGACCTTTTTATATTATTGTCATACTGAAGACCAGATGTTATCAGGACTGCCTATCTGTGAAGGGCCGGTATGAGCAACGCTTGCTACCACCTGCTCTTTAAATATCAACTGGCTCCAGAAAGTTAAACAGATTTGTAAATTACTTCTATTAAAAAATCTTAATCCTTCCAGTACTTATCAACTGCTGAAGTTGAGTTGTTCTTTTCTGTCTAACTGCTCTCTGATGACACCTGTCTCAGAAGCTGTCCAGAGTAGGAGCGAATCCCCATAGCAAACCTCTTATGATCCGGACAGTTCCTGAGACAGACAATGGTGTCAGCAGAGAGCACTGTTTTCAGACAGAAAAGAACAACTCAACTTCAGTAGCTGATAACTATTGGAAGGATTAAGATTTTTTTTATAGAAATAATTAACAAATCTGTTTAACTTTCTGTAGCTAGTTGATCTAAAAAGAAAAGTTTTTTTCCTGGAATACCCCTTTAACATATTAGCAACGAGACCAATATCACCTGAACGGCTGCACCAATTTTTTCTTGTTCTTGTATCTGTGGGTTCTCACTATGCTCTCGTTCTTCACCATTCTGCTGCCTTACATTTGACTATAGATCTTTGTTGTTGGCTCATCTGATTTTTCTTTCTTTATTGCACACCTCATTTCCTTCACGCTGTAAACTTTTAGATCCCATTCTTTTATTTTAGATGTTCATTAGATATACTTTAATTGTTTACTGCTTTCAATGAATGTGAAGCAGTAAATGATGTTGTTGTGATACAAATCAAGTTGACTTCTATTAATTTTTATAGTTTCCACAACATGACATCCCAATTGGCTGTAGCATACAAAACAAACAAAACAAAACAAAAACTTGCTAAGCTCTGTTTCATTGTTCTGTATCTTGCCAGGGATATAATGTGAAATGTGGTCAAACGTTTGGGTTGGAAAAGGTTTTGGGACTTAGTAAAACACAAATTTTGGGTCACCTTTTCAATATGTAGAAGATACATGTATAATACTTAGTTTGACTGCTCAACAATACAAGCTTTTAATGTAAACGTAATCTAACCAGTATATCAAAACTCAACTTCCCCATCAGAAATACATGCAGTGGCTTCACCCTTTTCCAGTTTAACAAGTCTTTGAGTTTCAAACCACACACCCGTGCCCCTACCATCTTCTTAACTTTGATTCAACAAAAATGCTAGTGCGTGCCCTTGTAGTCTCCCACCCAGATTACTACAATATTCTTCTTTGTTGTAGTACACCCTTGTCTCCCTCTAATCCACTCTGTGCTAGTTGGTGGGTCCACCTCTCTCCTTATTCTTCCTCTGTCCATTAATTGTGTTTAAATTATTAACAATGACAGACATGGCTGTCCGCAACATCTCCCCTCAATATATCTCTGACCTGATCTACTAAAACCGCCCTTCACTTCATCCCCGATCCTCATAAGACCTCCCTCTGTCTTTCTTTTGTGCAATACACGTAACTGTCTCCAAGATGTCCATACTCTAGCTAAGAGTGCAACACTTTGTTAAGTCTCAGAGCAGCTGCCTCTCCTTCTACGCTAAGCTTGTGCCAGCTATTTGATATTCAAGCAAACATGTAGGAATATCAAACCAGTGACGAAGAATGGACGGTAGAAAAGGTGCTTCTACCAAATTAGGATGAATAATATTTTTTACATCACTTTAAAAGGGTACTCCACTGGCCAGCATTCGGAACATCTAGTTACGAACGCTATGTGTGGGCACTGCAGGGGTCGTCCTGCCCCCTCGTGATGTCATGCCACACCTCCTCAATGCAAGTCTATGAGAGGGGGCGTGTCAGCCCCCACGCCCCCTCCCATAGACTTGCATTGAGGGGGCATGGTCTGACATTACAAGGTCAACCCCCACAGTCCGCACACAGTGTTCAGAATGCTGGCCAGTGGAGTACCCCATTAAACTAGTAAACTGTTTTAATTCAGGAATAGCACCCTTACTACCATCCAATTTTCTCCAGTGGATTGAGATCCTTACATGTTTATCCCAACCCATCAGACTCGCAACCATCTGTGAAACCTTGAAAAGCAATCTGAAAACCCATTTCTTCAGAAAAGCCTACAACCTACAATAACCGTGCTGCCGCCACACTGCCATATTAACAGCTGCATCCCTCACCTACTTTTACCCCCACTCACCTTGTAAATCCTAAATCCTTGTGGGAAAAGACCTCTCTCCCTCTGTACCAGTCTGCCATTTATTTAGTTCATGTTTGTACTTGTTTTGTCACATGTTTTGTACATAAACTCCGTTGTTTGTATGTAGAGCGCCCTAGAACTTATCAGGCTTTAAAATAAAAAAATAAAAAAAAATAAATAACTAATAATATTTAATGCCTCTGCATTCCGCATTATGTCTGTCTTATCTAACTTTTATTAAATTTTTGCTGAATTCCTGTTATTAATAATCTTGATAGACAAATGTCTTTGTGGTATTAGGTAACAGACTACAATCTCTTGCCATAGTCATGCTTTGATCCAGCGCAGTCATTTATATCGCATTTCCTTAAAGACGGTGTCTGTTCTACATTCTGTGTGCAGGAACAGCAGTCCAGGTGATTAGATGTCATTGTCAGTAGCAGACAATAAAATTTAGTAGCTTCAATGCCACTTTCCGCAAGGAACACAACATGGGGCTGTTTGCATTAGTGTATTCTCAGATCACATCTAGCAAACATCTTAATTATACAATGTGGTTTATGAAAAACATGCCAAAGTGCTAGGGATCTGGAGCCAGATAAAGTAGACGACCACTAGGAGAACTGATGTTAGTTCTCTTTGTCTCATACCTTGTGGCAGCAGGATGAATTCTAAGAACCTGGAGAATTTTCCTAGCTAATTGGTCATGTGGCTGACACATTTTGTTGTACCAGATGTGTCACACTGCAGAATATTACCAAGCTAAAATGGATGTAGAATTGAAACGTACACCTGATGTTGTGGTTTAGTATTATTTCCCAAACCAAGTGTATGATGCTAAAGACTATAAAGCATGGTGTTTTTGTGCTTAAGGAGCACTGATTTTATTGAAGGGCATTCTGTGCCCAAGGGATGTTTAGCCTGGATTTAATTTAAGATTACTTAAAACTGTGAATAAACCCACATCATTTGTTCTTATGTGTATTATGTGTCCTATTAAAGCAATGAACCCCCAGAGGGACAGTGTTCTAACAGAATAAAAGCTTCATCTTGTAGGAAGTGCCATTTATTTTTTCCATTATCTTGCATAGAACAGCGCAATGTATTGTTAATAATTTGTGTGGGGTCCGGTCTGAAAGTCCTAGTACAGTATCGTGTAGCTCACAAATACACCATTCACATTATTATCTCTGTAACTTTAAGCAACATGCGAAACAACAAATATATCATCTTTCATAGATGTATTAATGTAGGATCACTGTAAAAGTAGGATTTTAAAGAAGGAGTGACATGTTTTAGAGTGCATTTACACACACACACACACACACACACACACACACACACACACACTGGATCCACTGCATACTTGAAGTTATGGATATTCAATTGTGAATTTTACACCTTCAAATTGCAGTGGATCCTGTGTGTATGTATGTGTGTGTCTGAATGCACCCTTAAAGGGAATCTGTCAGCTGTATATTATGCTCAGAGCTTCTGACATAGGCAGAAAGCTGATAGAGAGATAAAACAAATGAAACCTGTCTCTCAGTTAATGGCTGTGTGCAAAATTATAAAATAATGTTTTCCTTCAAAGGTCAAGAGTTGTAGAAGCAGTGTTGAGCTACAACCTGCCTCTTTCCTCCCCCATCCCTTCCAACCTGCCTCCAGCACTGAGCCCTGTACATCAATCATGCAGAACAGAGAGGGGTGGTGGAGGGATGGTGCATGCATGCTGTAGCTCAGCACAGAAATCAGCTGATCAACTATCTGCTTATAACTGTAGTTTTGAACATAATACAAAGATTACAGTTTTCCTTCAAGATTAAGTGTTGTTTCTTGTAGCACTTGTAGATAAAGGAAAATTGTCAGCCTGTTCACTCACACCCTGTACACCGGTCACCCTGTACACTGGGTCCAACAAGGAGCAACAGGAGTCCAACAAGGGGTACTTTACTAAAATATGTTGAGTAGGTCCCAAAATATGTGTCATGACCGGCTGGGGGGGACAAGGAGAGTGAGCCCTAAGCTGTCCTTAGAAAAACTATCCCTGCCTACTTGCCCATCCACCCTAAACAGTGGATCTACAACTTGGAGCTGGCCCCTCCCTGTTCTCAAGTGCAGTGGCGTAAAAACAAATAATAATCGGTCACAGGCCAGAAAAAGAACAGGAAAACTACCAGACACCCAGATATACCAGACAGATTAAAAATATGCAAACAGGTCAGAATATTGTATATTAACAAACAGTTCATAAACCAGAATCCAGATAAATGGCAGATATGATAAAATGAACTAGACTATGCATGCAACAAGTATACAGCACAATCCAAGAGATGCAAGAGATGAATGAAAAAACTGAATGCAAAAAACACCAAACTAATCAGAAACCTGTAACACTGTTCACACTGGGAAACAGGACAGAAACAAACTGGACACCCACTCCAAAAAAGGAGTAGACAGCATAATAAGGCCAAATAGACTACTAGCCAGCGGGCACACTCCACCGTGTGATCAGGATGCTGATCTAGTAGGAAACAAATATAATACATTAAAAATAGACTGAAAACCGGATGAGTCAGAATTGTCTCCAGGAAGCCAAACAATAATTATCATACACTAGACAGACAATGTGAAGACAGACTAAGCAGAAAGGACATACATAATACAAAACAACTGACAGAAGTCCTATAAAGCCAAGCAGACTAAAAGCTATATCAAACAGGAATTACCATGGCTAAAACTCAGATAAATACTAGAGAGACAAAAGCAAGGTGCATAATAAAACAGTGGAAGAAAAAAGCACACGTGCAGGGGTGGGCCTCCAGCTGCTCCAAAAAGTCCAATTAGAAAGTTAAAACTTCACCTTTAATGTAGCATGTTAAAAACAGAGGATATCCATGGTGGAAAATAAAAAGAAGGAAGGGAAACCGACGCGTTTCGAGCCTGTACTGGCTCTTAGTCGTGGCACATAGTATATCGGGCAAGTGCCCCCTTATATAGTGTAACTCCAAATGACCCCAGACGGAAACCCGGAGGCCCGGATTCCGGAAGGGTGATGACGTAGGTTCCGGAATCCGGGCCTCCGGGTTTCCGTCTGGGGTCATTTGGAGTTACACTATATAAGGGGGCACTTGCCCGATATACTATGTGCCACGACTAAGAGCCAGTACAGGCTCGAAACGCGTCGCTTTCCCTTCCTTCTTTTTATTTTCCACCATGGATATCCTCTGTTTTTAACATGCTACATTAAAGGTGAAGTTTTAACTTTCTAATTGGACTTTTTGGAGCAGCTGGAGGCCCACCCCTGCACGTGTGCTTTTTTCTTCCATTGTTCTCCGGGACACGGCCCGCGTCCTGCCTGCCTTGCTCTCCTGCAACTACGGAGCTCCTGCATCCAATACCGCACAGTGGTGAGCTGAATCCCTCCTTTTTCTTCTTTTTTGCATAATAAAACAGACATAGAAGAATGCAGGAGAAGTCAGGTTTAAATAGACCCACCCAAGTTCTAATTGGTTCAGAACATTAACTATTCCCTATCCAAGGAGAATAGCAAACTGCTCAGAACAACCTAGTGTGTGAATAGACACCTAAACAGAAAAATACAAAAACAAATAAATGGACATTACAATATGTCCCCCGAAGATCCTCTTCTAAATTCAGTGAATTGAGCTCTAGAGGCGGGCCCCACCAGCTCAATTTACATATTCATTGTCTAGGATTTCACATTCTAGTGATGTGGAGTCGCTGGTCACGTGAGCATTTTGCTTTTTGCAGTGGTCTTGTGACCATTGACTCCAAGAGGATGTATTGGGGACATATCTTTGTACCTACTCGACATATTTTAGATAGTGACCCCTCGTTGGTGTCCTGTTATCAGGCTGTCAGTTTTCTTTTAAACCCCTAATACATATATTTGTCTAGGCTAAATTTTAGATTACAATATGCATTGAAACCAGTGCTATCTATAGAATTAGTCTGGTAATGTACATGAGAACAACAGGATCGGGCATGTTAAACTCACTCTGCTATATCCTTTTGTTGCCTGACACTTGCCATTGAGGCCACAATGTACATCAGATAGCTTCTTTTACCGAAATAGGCAGGTTCAGCCAAAATTAATCTAATACAATCCCTAGCTATACTAAGAATAAAACAGAGCCTAAATCCATCACAAGCAGCAAAATAATTAATTTTTTTTCTTATTTTTAACATAGTAAAATGTCCTGAGAAAAAAAGTTAAACAAGCAAAAATATGAAAAAGAGACATTAAAGGTGTTCACTTCTTAAAATTGCAACTACATCGCTAAAATTAACCAAATTGTAAGCTTGGGATTATGACACTTCATTCCTTGCCTGTTCAACCTAACAAAACCTTTTCTTTCTTCTGCTTTGCATACATCCGTCATTTCTGGAAAATATTTCCGAATGAAGTAGCTAGAGAATGAAATAATTGCATTACAGGTGAATTATAGCACGCTTCATAACTCTGACAAAAAAACAGATTACAGGATAAAGAAAATGAAGTATCTGCACACACACAAAGAAAATGAATGCTACAGAAACCTTGATTTGTAGTTTAATTATTTCTTCATTATCTGAAACATGAAATCATGGCACAAAAGATTCATACTGTCTTGTAAAATGATAATTCCCGAGTAGTGCTTGATATCATTTACTTAACAGGTTGCTTATAATATCTTATATAGGTTGCATCAAAGCTCACTTTGTAGGTGTTAGAAGTTGTTTTTAATGTTTGTTTTTGTTTTATGTGGTTATCAGAAATCCAGTTTTCTATAGGTAAACTGTATACTACTATATGTTTTTATTGAGATTATTTTCATACGAAATTAGTAGCAACAGAATTCTTAGGAAAACTCCACGGTATCTCCCTTTCAACCTCCTTTTCCTTGAGACATTGATTTTGGTCACTAATACACTGTTGGCTCTAGGACCTAGGGGCAAGTTGTTTTTTTCCCAGGCTTTTTCCAAACTAGATGATCCCAAAGGACTTAAGGAAGTGATATCCTGAAGCAACAAGAGTTGGAGAGTAGATTTCAGCACATGGTCATATATGATACAGAATTAAAGGGGTTCTCCGGTGCTTAGACATCTTATCCCCTATCCAAAGGATAGGGGATAAGATGCCTGATCGCGGGAGTCCCGCCGCTGGGGACACCCAGGATCATGCACACGGCACCCCCTTTGTAATCAGTGCCCGGAGCGAACACGCTCCGGGCACTGATTACAAAGGGGGTGCCACGTGCATGATCTCGGGGGTCCCCAGCTGCGGGACTCCCGCGATCAGGCATCTTATCCCCTATCCTTTGGATAGGGGATAAGATGTTTAACCCCTTCAGGACCAAGCCCATTTTGGCCTTAAGGACCAGAGCGTTTTTTGCACATCTGACCACTGTCAATTTAAACATTAATAACTCTGGGATGCTTTTAGTTATCATTCTGATTCCGAGATAGTTTTTTCGTGACATATTCTACTTTAACATGGTGGTAAATTTTTGTGGTAACTTGTATCCCTTCCTTGTGAAAAATCCTAAAATTTGATGAAAAATTCGAACATTTTGCATTTTTCTAACTTTGAAGCTCTCTGCTTGTAAGGAAAATGTATATTACAAATGAAAAAAAATTTTATTCACATATACAATATGTCTACTTTATGTCTGCATCATAAAAGTGACGAGTTTTTACTTTTGGAAGACACCAGAGGGCTTCAAAGTTCAGCAGCAATTTTACAATTTTTCACAAAATTTTCAAACTCACTATTTTTCAGGGACCAGTTCAAGTTTGAAGTGGATTTGAAGGGTCTTCATATTAGAAATACCCCACAAAAGACCCCATTATAAAAACTGCACCCCCCAAAGTATTCAAAATGACATTCAGTTATCATTTTAACCCTTTAGGTGTTTCACAGGAATAGAAGCAAAGTGAAGGAGAAAATTCACAATCTTCATTTTTTACACTCGCATGTTCTTGTAGACCCAATTTTTGAATTTTTACAAGGGGTAAAAGGAGAAAATGTATACTTATATTTGTAGCCCAATTTCTCTCGAGTAAGCACATACCTCATATGTCTATGTAAATTGTTCGGCGGGCGCAGTAGAGGGCTCAGAAGGGAAAGAGCGACAAGGGGATTTTGGAGAGTACGTTTTTCTGAAATGGTTTTTGGGGGGCATGTTGCATTTAGGAAGCCCCTATGGTGCCAGAACAGCAAAAAACCCTCACATGGCATACCATTTTGGAAACTAGACCCCTTGAGGAATGTAACAAGGAATAAAGTGAGCCTTATTACCCCACAGGTGTTTCACGAATTTTGCATATGTAAAAAAAAAAAAAAAACAATTTCCACTAAAATGTGTGTTTTCCCCCAAATTTCACATTTTTGCAAGGGTTAATAGCAGGAAATACCCCCACTATTTGTAACCCCTTCTCTTCTGAGTATGGAGGTACCCCATAAGTTGACCTGAAGTGCACTATGGGCAAACTACAATGCTCAGAAGAGAAGGAGTCATATTTGGCTTTTTGAGAGCAAATTTTGCTCGGGGGGCATATCGCATTTAGGAAGCCCCTATGGTGCCAGAACAGCAAAAAAAAAACACATGGCATACCATTTTGGAAACGAGACGCCTTGAGGAACGTAACAAGGGATACAGTGAGCATTTGCCCCCCACTGGTGTCTGACAGATCTTTGGAACAGTGGGCTGTACAAGTTTTCATTTTCACAGACCACTGTTCCAAAGATCCGTCAGACACCTGTGGGGGGTAAATTCTAACTGCACCCCTCATTACATTCCGTGAGGGGTGTCGTTTCCGAAATGGGGTCACATGTGGGGTTTTGTTTTTTTTGCGTTTGTCAAAACCGCTGTAACAATCAGCCACCCCTGTGCAAATCACCTCAAATGTACATGGCGCACTCTCCCTTCTGGGCCTTGTTGTGCGCCCCCAGAGCACTTTGCGCTCACATATGGGGTATCTCTGTAGTCGGGAGAAATTGCGTTACAAATTTTGGGGGGCTTTTTTCCCTTTTACCTCTTGTGAAAATGTAAAGTATAGGGCAACATCAGCATGTTAGTGTAAAAAATTAAATTTTTTTACACTAACATTCTGGTGTAGACCCCAACATTTCCTTTTCATGAAGGGTTAAAGAAGAAAAAGCCCCCCAAACCTTGTAACGCAATTTCTCCCGAGTACGGCGATACCCCATATGTCGCCATAAACTGTTGCCTTGAAATACGACAGGGCTCCAAAGTGAGAGCGCCGTGCGGATTTGAGGCCTAAATTAGGGATTTGCATAAGGGTGGACATAGGGGTATTCTACGCCAGTGATTCCCAAACAGGGTGCCTCCAGCTGTTGCAAAACTCCCAGCATGCGTGGACAGTCAACGGCTGTCCGGCAATACTGGGAGTTGTTGTTTTTCAACAGCTGGAGGCTCTGCTTTGGAAACTGTGGCGTACCGGACGTTCTTATTGTGGGAGGGGGACTGTGTAGGGGTATGTGTATATGTAGTGTTTTTAACTTTTTATTTTATTTTGTGTTAGTGTAGTGTTTTTAGGGTACAGTCACATGGGCGGGGGATTACAGCGAGTTTCCCAGCGCAAAATTTGCTGCACCTCAAGATGCGAGAAACCCACTGTAAAAGCCTCGCCCATGTGAATGTACCCTGTACATTCACAGGGGGGGGGGGGGTGCACCAGCTGTTGCAAAACCACAACTCCCAGCATGCATGGTCTGTTAGTGCATGCTTGGAGTTATAGTTTTGCAACAGCTGGAGGCACACAGGTTAGGAAACACTGAGTTAGAAACAGACAATGTTTCCCAACCAGTGTGTCTTCAGTTGTTGCAAAATTACAACTCCCAGCATGCCCAGACAGCTGAAGGGCATGCTGGGAGTTGTAGTTCGGCAACATCTGAAGGGCCAGATGTTGCTGAACTAAAACTCCCAGCATGCCTGGACAGTAAGTGCATACTGGGAGTTGTAGTTTTGCAACAGCTGGAAGAGCACAGATTGGAGACCATTATACAATGGTCTCCAAACTGGGGCCCTCCAGATGTTGCAAAACTACAACTCCCAGCATGCATGGTCTGTTAGTGCATGCTGGGAGTTATAGTTTTGCAACAGCTGGAGGCACACAGGTTAGGAAACACTGAGTTAGAAACAATGTTTCCCAACCAGTGTGTCTCCAGTTGTTGCAAAACTACAACTCCCAGCATGCCCAGACAGCTGAAGGGCATGCTGGGAGTTGTAGTTCAGCAACATCTGAAGGGCCAGATGTTGCTGAACTAAAACTCCCAGCATGCCTGGACAGTCAGTGCATGCTGGGAGTTGTAGTTTTGCAACAGCTGGAAGAGCACAGATTGGAGACCATTATACAATGGTCTCCAAACGGGGGCCCTCCAGATGTTGCAAAACTAGAAGTCCCAGCATGCCCAGACAGCCAAAGGCTGTCTAGGCATGCTGGGAGTTGTAGTTTTCAGACTCCTAGAAGCAGCAGTGAAGATCTTCACTGCTGCCTCTGGGGACCACATACTTACCCGTCGCTGCTCGTCCACATGGCCGGTCCCGCGCTGATCCTCGGTCCCGCCGCTGGATCTGGTAAGGCTGCCGGTCCCCTCATGTTCCCCCCCCCCTATGCTGCAGGTCCCCGCGAGCCCCCGCAGCCATCGTCCCCCGTTCTGCCCGACTTCCTGGGGCGGGCAGTGCGGGGGATCTGAACTTTCACCCCAGATCACTGTGATTGGTCCACAGGGACCAATCACAGTGATCGCTGACCAGGACCATCAATGGATGGTCCTGGGGGTGAAGCAGAAGTTGTCCCCTGCTGGAAACAGCGGGACTTCTGCCAGTTAACCCGTGCGATGCTGCGCATCGCCGGGTTAACTGAATGTCATTTATAAACGCCGGGATGCGCGAACGCACTGCACAACCTGGCGTTTATATATGACATTCTGCGGGAAGGGGTTAAGCACCGGAGTACCCCTTTAAGGAAAAATATCATAACAAGGGAAAGACAAGACAACGTTAGCATCTGGAACCATATCTTAGGGGAAGGATTGAACAGGGTCTGGATGTACAGTTGATAACTATAATTCTGTCTAGAAAAGACCAGAGGGGTTTAAGTTTTGGAAGTCAAGTCATAAGGGTTCATACAAACGTTACCATCTCAGTATCAAAATCCACTTTAAGTTTTAGGGCCCAGGCTCAGATTGGCTGACAGCGAAGCAGGTCAATCCCACCAATGGGCCCTAAACTAGAGGAGCCCACTTTTGTGTTTTAACCAAGCTTCCTTTGAAAATGCTAGCTTATATTTAGAGAGCAAAGACCAGAGTTGAACCAATTAAGTATTTCATCTGAAAAAAGTTTTCACAGCGCTATGTACAAAATACAACAAGGCAGTTCAGGAAAGAAAAATGGAATAAACACAAGAAAGTCCTCACATGTGATTATTGGTGCATATAAGTGCTTGTAAGAGATCCTTGATGTAATAGTTTCCAATAAGTTTATCTATGTATCAATATATCAGGGGGCAGTACAGAGATCTCTCCCATGATCTATTATATGAAGGACTGTATCCATAACAAGGGGGCATCTTCTATGCCTAGAGGAAAGAAGGTTTCTACACCAGAACAGACAGGTGTTCTCTACTGTAAGGGCAGTGAGACTGTGGAACTCTCTCTCGGAGGAGGTGGTCATGGTGAACTTGGTAAAAGAGTTCAAAAGGGGCCTGGATGTATTTTTGGAGTGTAATAACATTACAGGTTATGGATAATAGATTTAAAGGGACAGAACGTCGATCCAGGCATTTATTCTGATTGCCATATTTGTAGTCGGGAAGGAATTTTTACCTCTAGTAACAACTCAGTAGGGACTCATTAGGGATATAGGTTGAACTCGATGGACTCTGGTCTTTTTTGAACCTTATGAACTATGTTACTATGTAAGATGTAGCCAAAACTTGTAATAAAGTTTATAACAAAAAAAATCCCCTCGACATCTATATTAGTTTAATCATGAGGGTAAAACCTCCCCCTCTCCCATCCTTGGTTGATCTGGTTGGGGCAGGACTATCATACATTCTCTACAGTTAACCCCTACAGGACCCATGATGTACCGCTACGTCATGACACCCTGGGTCTTAAGGACCCATGGCGTATCGGTACGTCCGTGGGAGTTTTGGTCCCCACCGCGTGTCGGGCGGTGACCGAACCGGGGAGACTGCTGATATCGATCAACAGGCACCCGCACAAATGCCCAGGGGGGTCATCACCCCCCCCCCCCATGTCAGCGATCGCCGCAAATCGTCTGTGAATTCACACTGGCGATTTGCGCAATTTCGGGTCACCATAGACCCGTATGACCCTGAAAATAAGGGGGATCGGGGTTGTCCAAGACACCCACGATCCCCCTGAAGAGATAGGAGTGAGGTGGCAGGGGTGCCACCCCTCCTATCCCTGCTATTGGTCATATTGAAGTGATGACCGATAGCAGATCGGGGCATGGGGGGTTAATTTTCGGTTTCCCTGTTCTGCCCACCCACAATAGGCGGGGCAGAACGGGGAATGGACAGGGACCGGCGCCAGAGGTCCCCTTACCCATCGGTGGCGGCGGAAGCGATGATCGACGGTGGAGATCGGCGGCAGCAGAGAATGGAGATGCGGCTCCCTGGATCCTACGGAAGCCGGTGAGTTCCCTAGCAACATCTGGAGGGCTACAGTTTGAGACCACTATACAGTGGTCTCTAAACTGTAGCCCTCCAGATGTTGCAAAACTACAACTCCCAGCATGCCCAGACAGCTGTTTGGGCATGCTGGGATTTGTAGTTTTGCAAAATCTGGAGGGCCACAATTTGGGGATCACTGTGCAGTGGCCTCTAAACTTTAACTCTCCAGAGGTTGCAAAACTGCAAATCCCAGCATGCCCAAACAGCAAACAAATGTCTCGCCATGCTGGGAGTTGTAGTTCTGTACCTCCAGCTGTTGCATAACTACATCTCTCAGCATGCCCTTCGGCGATTAGCAACAGAACCTAACTGAAGGTTTTCCAACCAGTGTGCCTCCAGCTGTTGCAAAAGTACAACTCCCAGCATGCACAGTCTGTCAGTACATGCTGGGAGTTGTAGTTTTGAAACAGTTGGAGGTTTGTCCCTCCATGTGAATGTACAGGGTACATTCACACAGGGGAGTTTACAGTAAATTTCTTGCTTGGAGTTTGAGCTGCGGCAAATTTTTCGCCGCAGGGCAAACTCCTAGCGGGAAACTCATTGTAAACCGGCCAGTGTGAATGTACCCTAAAAACACTACACTAACATATATTAAAGGGTAAAACACTACATATACACCCCCTTACACTGTCCCCCCACCCCGCAATAAAAATGAAAAATTTATCGTACGGCAGTGTTTCCAAAACAGAGCCTCCAGCTGTTGCAAAACAACTCCCAGCATTTCCAGACAGCCACTGACTGTCCAGGCATGCTGGGAGCTTAGCAACAGCTGGAGGCACCCTGTTTGGGAATCACTGGCATAGAAAACCCTTATGTCCACCCCTACTCAATCTTAATGTAGTCCTCAAATGCGCATGGCGCTCTCTCACTTCGGAGCCCTGTTGTATTTCAAAGAAACAGTTTTAGGCCACATATGGGGTATTTCCGTTCTTGGGAGAAATTGCACTACAAATTTTGGGGGGATTTTTTTCTTTTACCCCTTATGAAAAGGAAAAGTTGGGGGCTACACCAGCCTGTTAGTGTAAAAAAATTTAAAATTTTGAACAAATTTTGCACTAACATGCTGGTGTTGCCCCATACTTTTTATTTTCACAAGCGGTAAAAGGAAAAAAAAGGACCCCAAAATTTGTAATGCAATTTTCCCCTGACTACGGAAATACCACATATGTGGGCGTAAAATGCTCTGCGGACGCACAACAAGGCTCAGGAGTGAGAGCGCACCATGTACATTTGAGGCCTAAATTGGTGATTTGCACATGGGTGGCTGGTTTTACAGCGGTTCTGACATAAACTCAAAAAATAAATACCCACATGGGATCCCATTTTGGAAACTACACCCCTCATGGAACGTGACAAGGGGTATAGTGTGCCTTAACACCCCACAGGTGTTTGACGAATTTTCGTTAAAGTTGGACGTGAAAATGAAAAAAAAACTTTTTTCACTAAAATGCTGGTGTTACCCTATTTATTTTTTATTTTCACAAGAGAAAATAGGAAAAAAGCCCCACAAAATTTGTAACCCCATTTCTTCTGAGTAAGAACATACTCCATATGTGGATGTAAAGTCCTACAATGCTTTGTAGCGAACTACAATGCTCAGAAGAGAAGGAGCGACATTGGGCTTTTAGAGAGAAAATTTGTCCGGAATTGAAGGCCACGTGTGTTTACAAAGCCCCCATAGTGCCAGAACAATGGACCCGGCCCACATGTGACCCAATTTTGGAAACTACACCCCTCATGTAATGTAATAAGGGGTTCAGTGAGCATTTACGCCCCACAGGTATCTGACAGATTTTTGGAACAGTGGTCCGTGAAAGGAAAAATGTAATTTTTCATTTGCACAGCCCATTGTTCCAAAGATCTGTCAAATGCCCTTGGGGTGTAAATACTCACTGTACCCCTTACTAAATTCTGTGAGGGGTGTAGTTTCCAAAATGGGGTCACATGTGTCACCACGGGGTGCTTTGTAAATTCACATGGCCCCTGACTTCCATTCCAAACAAATTTGTTCCTTGAGCGGTGAAGTTTCCAAAATAGTTTGCCATGTGGCTTGTTTTTTGCTGTGCTGGCACCATAGGGGCTTCCTAAATGCGACATGCCCACCAAAAACCATTTCAGCAAAATTTGCTTTCCAAAAGCCAAATGTGACTCCTTCTCTACTGAGCATTGTAGTTTGCCCGCAGAGCATTTTACGTTCTTACATGGGGTATTTCCATACTCAAAAGAATGGGGTTACAAATTTTGGGGGGCATTTTCTCCAATTACCTTTTGAAAATTGTAACTTTTGGAAAAAAATGCACTTTAGTGGAAAAAAATGTTTTTTTTCATTTACACATCCGACTTTCACGAAAAGTCGTCAAACACCTGTGGAGTGTTAAGGCTCACTGGACCCCTTGTTACATGCCTTGAGGGGTGTAGTTTCCAAAATGGTATGCCATGAGGGGGGGATTTTCTGCTGTTCTGGCACCATAGGGGCTTCCTAAATGAGACATGTCCCCCAAATACCATTTCATTAAAACTCACTCTCCAAAATCCCATTGTTGCTCCTTCCCTTCTGAGCCCTCTACTGCGCCCGCCGAACACTTGACATACACATATGGGGTATCCTTACTCGAGAGAAATTGGGTTACAAATTTTGGGGGACTTTTTCTCCTATTACCCCTTGCAAAAATTCAAAAACTGGGTAAACAAGAACATTCCTGTGAAACACCTAAAGGGTTAACACACTTACTGACTGTCATTTTGAATACTTTGAGGGGTGCAGTTTTTATAATGGGGTAATTTGTGGGGTATTTCTAATATGAAGACCCTTCAAATCCACTTCAAAACTGAACTGGTCCCTGAAAAATTCAGATTTTGAAAATTTTGTGAAAAATTGGAAAATTGCTGCTGAACTTTGAAGCCCTCTGATGTCTTCCAAAAGTAAAAACATGTCAACTTTATGATGCCAACATAAAGTTGACATATTGTATATGTGAATCAATATATAATTTATTTGGTATGTCTATTTTCCTTACAAGCAGAGAGCTTCAAAGTAAAAAAATGCAAAATTTTCAATTTTTTCATCAAATTTTGGAATTTTTTCACCAAGAAATGATGCAAGTATCGAGGAAAATTTACCACTAACATAAGGTAGAATATGTCACTAAAAAAAAAAATTTCGGAATCAGAATGAAAGGTAAAAGTATCCCAGAGTTATTAATGCTTAAAATTATAGTGGTCAGATGTGCAAAAAATGGCCGGGTCCTAGGTGACTGACCTCTGAATCACCTCAAGTCTCTCTAATGGTCCAGGTTTGGAATTTTTATCTTATCCTTAAGTTTATGGGCTGGTTTTCATAAGTGGGCCAGGGATACCTTGTGTCTCTACCGACCTTGGCTCAAAATGTTACAATACAGGCCTAAATAAAGGTAAACAATACACATTCCCACATAAAATACCTACTGAGTGAATACTTACTCAGGTATTAGACTAGACTACACATAAACAAATAAATACACAAGGATCGATATCCCACTTACTGGCAGAACTACAGTAAGTTGGCAATAGCATTTAGGCTTACAGTGCGTGTTATTTCCAAGCTCTACAGACTTGGAAACTCTTTCTTTCTTATAGTAACAGGAATATTCCCCAAAAGGCAAGACCTCCCTCCTCAGTCTCTGCCTTCTTTGTACCTTATTTATAAACCTGTCAAAACCCTGTAAGGCATAATATGCCGACTCTAGGACCGCACAGGAATGCACCGTCTTATAGACTTATGTTAGAAAAACACATTTGTGTACAAATGTATGTTTGTATGTTTTGAAGCCTTGACCTTTGTGTAGCTTTTATTATATACTGTGATGAGTAATTCATGGATATATAAATATCCATATGTCATTGTTTTTATACTGTCATATGCTATAGACAGTATACTTCTAGAAACATTATATTAGATATATATTATCAAGGTTTTGTCCCCTAAGAAACTGCTGCGAGTAATATCTATGCATACGGATGTTGTTGATGGGTTAATTAATAAAGTGTTTAACCTCTGATTATCATGGACACAGCCCATGGATCTTGTGCGTTGTGTAAAAGGGCGCCGCTTCTGTTCACAGCTATGATATGAACAATTTATAGCTGTGTGCCGGCTGTGCTGAGTCTGAAGAATTCTGTAATGAGAGTCCTCAGTCAGTGCCGTCATATCTATTACACTGGTGGAAGAGGATACTATCTGATAACTATCTGCTCAGGAAGGAACTGATTAAAGTGCTCAGTTTCTCAATTTTCATGTAGATAGAGTCTCTATGGAAACCAATATGTGTATAGGTGTAACTGGTGGTATTAACAAATACTTCTACTTGTGGATTGTGTTATAACACCATGATATATTGTTTCTATCAAGTGTTTACAATGTTTGGTGGTGTTTTTGTTAATATTCCATACACGATCTATAGTGCAGGCATAGGCAACCTTCGGCACTGCAGATGTTTTGGACAACATCTCCTATGATGCTTTGTCAGCATTTTGGCTGTAACAGCATCATGGGAGATGTAGTTCAAAACATATGCAGTGCTGAAGGTTGCCTTTGCCTGCTATAGTGGCAGGTTACTTTCTTGCCACTAAGTCTAAAGATATAATGACACTTCCAGTTCTGTAGAGATCATGCAGGATTTTAATAAAAGGTAATATATATATATATATATATATATATATATAAAAAAAAAATACATCATCGCATGTTGAAGGCAGCATCAGCATACGATTCTTTTGTATGCATAAATGGCTATCTGGCAGCTCTGACTGCTTCAGCTGCCACCGGATAGCCGTTTACGGTGCCCCGTGTGGTCCGCTGATGATCACTTACCTGTCCTCGGGGCTCCGGTGCGTCCTCTTCAGGATCCCCTGCATCGTCGGCGCTCTTCATCATCATCATCACGTTGCTGCGCATGGCGTCCTGTCATACAATAGGAGCGGCATGCATAGCGACGTGATGGCGGCGACGGAGAGCGAGGATGCCGGGGAAGCAGAGGCCTTGCCGGAGCGTCGGGGACACCCCGGGGATGCAGCGACAGAGATGGAAGGCGACATCGAGGGCAGCGGTGACGAGCGGTGATGGTCCAGAGCGGCGGGGACACATGAGTACAACTTCCAATACCAGTGGTCTTCAACCTGCGGACCTCCAGATGTTGGGTGTTGTAGTTTTGCAGCATCTGGAGGTCCGCAGGTTGTAGACCACTGTCCTATACTTTACATCACACGGATCCCTCAACAAACGATGGTCCATTTGGAACAGATTGAGGGACCACTGTGTGTGTGTGTATATATACATATATATAGGGGAATATGCAAATCAACTCATTACATCACCTTTTCAGGCGATGTTCCCTGGTATCAGCTTAGCTCCAATTACGGAATATAAAAAGCTAATCGGGATTAATGCCAATCCAGAACTCTCTCTCCAGAAGGAAAGAACACCCATCTACAGCTGTTTCAGGGTTTATTGAAAGAGCTTTATTGTCCGTTCAGTCATTACAAGTCATACAATAAATTACAATCACACAAAGCATGACAGTACAATACACAGCAAAGGTTCCCTAAGCTATACATCGCACATCATGCTACTCTTACACTCCGCTCAATCCTGTAATAGAAAAGCACAAGATATCAAATAACAAAACAATACAATCTGTGATCGGGGTAGGGGTGTGGGCGATTATGTGGGGGTGGGGAGGGGGCGGATCACAGGGCCAAACTGCTGGGCTGTATCTTCAAGGAGACATGGGAGAAGGAGAGGGGTCTTCACTCCTCTTCTTCCTCATCGACGGCCGGGCTGTCCAAGATGGAATAGTCTCTAAGCAGGCTCTTGATGAACCTGCGGCAGTCCCGGATGGACATGTTCTCCCTGTTGATCACAAGCCACACTGTGTCCTTAAAACAGTTCATAATGCGCCAGGCCTCCTGGATGGCCTCCACGTCGTGGGTCCCAGGGAACAGACCGTAAAGTACCGATTGGTACGATAGGCAGTTCCTGGGTACAGACTCTCTGAGCTGTTTCGGGGTACTTGCCCCTCGTCAGTACAGAGCAGGGTAATCTGGCTTGGCTGAGATGAGGGGCCTTAGACCAACTAAACGGGATAAGTATTTAACTCAGGGAGAGTTCACCACTCCTGGTGTGACAGAGCTTTCAAGGGCCACTAAGCACTCCGCAGGCATTCTGGGTAGGGGAATATGCAAATCAGCTCATTACATCACCCTTTCAGGCGATGTTCCCTGGTATCAGCTTAGCTCCAGTTACAGAATATAAAAAGCTAATCAGGATTAATGCCAAGCCAGAACTCCCTCTCTCTATATATATATCTCACAGGTTCATACCATTCACAATAGGTAATGGTCAAAGATCACCTCATCCGCCTCCCTGCATAATATCCTCTGCACATCACAGAGCATGCCTAGAAAACTTTTCTACTGAACACATATGAATCATCTCTTGTCTAAAACTTCCTATGATCCATGTGGCTGCAGTAAAGTATATAACTGAATGCTGCTAACAGCGGCTAGGTTCCCATGTTCATATACAGAAAGTAGAGGCAAAAAATCTTCAATACACAAATATAAACAGATAAAAAAGAATAGGTATCAGAAGAACACTAGGGCTTTGCTCATACTGTGTAAAATTTAGTGGTGTGCTTTATTTTACAAGCGTATGTTTGACTGTTATCCGCAAAAAATGTGTCTGAAAATGCTTGCATAAAATACACCATTAAACTTAACACTGTGTGAACATAGCCTACGACATACCTTTGAATTTCTGCAGTGGACTTTGCCATGTTTTTGAACGTGGTTAAGCCTTCATAATGGTGGTTCTATGTTCAGTACTTGGCAATTCAGCATGAATGCCGAAACATTGTAATTTTTGAATGCTTACACCCTTCTTGAAGTTTTTCCAAATGACAGTGCCCATTTAGGCATGTAGAAGTAAATCAGAACTGCTGACAGATTCACTCCATTTTGACCTATATACATTTCATAGCATTCATACTCTGTGTCTGTGTTCTCGTAATTGGGGAAATTGTCATATATGTTTCATCTTCCAGAAGAACGGCGCCATTACAGAGAAAACACTGATCATATGTAATACATATTTCTGGTGCTGTAGTCTTATGAGTGTATATTTTTATTTATATATTAGCTTTTACATTTTTTTGATAATATTATATACATTTCCTAAAACAGTAGACAGGTAATAGTTTTGTGTGATATGTTTTACTTTGGCCACTCATGACCACAAAAGGTACGTGACCTTTACAAAGCAAATACTTACAGAGCTATGTGCACAGAGCCAGCAAAGCTGTACGCAGAGAGTGTTGCTGTAGGGTGTCTCTCTACCCTGTTACAAAGAGGATATTCTGATTTACGGTGTTTTTACACACAGTGGGGGATATTTATCAAAGTTGTCAATGTCCTGCATCAATATAGACCAAACTACAGAGGGTTAGTCTGGTCTATTGTGCACCTAATTTATCAAATGGCGCACAGCTCTTGATAAATTCTGTGCACAGACTGCATGATCTATGCTTTAGTCTATATTTAAACCTGCTCCAACATGGTCTGACATTTCGGTGCACTTTCAGCCTATGCGACTTGTCGCTGAAAAGTCGCTTTTGATAAATTCAGCACCAATGCATTTTTCAATGCATTTCAGTCTAAAATAAACTAGAATGCATCATGTTCTAAAAATCCTCTAGAGCAAAAGTCGCAGAAAAGTCGCACATGTTTAGACTGCGACTTTCTGTGCGACAAATTTAGACAAGAAAAACCAGTCTAAATCCTTTGATAAGTCTCCCCCAGTGTGTATATGCGAAATGTTTTCCGTAACTTTTTTTTGTCATTTTTGATGCATGTTTTAGTACAGCCAGATGTTTTATTAATGTTTATAGTAGTTTAGCTCCTTTCTACTGTCTGATTTAAAAGCTTAGTCCTAACTGTATTATTGTTATCTCAGTTCCTACAATGCACCCCTAAACTTTACACTGTCTCAACATAGCCTTTAGATTTCTGCAGTTGACTTTGCCATGTTTTTGGATGGGGGTAAGCCTTTTTAATGGTGGTCCTGTGTTCAGTACTTTGCAATTTTTTTTTTAAATCTACTGGTGTCAGAAAAATAAATAGATTTGTAAAATAATTCTATTTAAAAATCTTAATCCTTCAGTTTCTTATCAGCTGCTGTATATTCCACAGGAAGTTCTTTTCGTTTTGAATATATTTTCTGTCTGACTACAGTGCTCTATGCTGACACATCTGTCCATGTCAGGAACTGTCCAGAGCAGGAGAAAATCTCCATAGCAAACCTCTCCTGCTCTGGACAGTTCCTGACATGAACAGATGTGTCAGCAGAGAGCACTGTGGTCAGACTGCAAAGAAGTACACAACTTCCTCTTTAGTATACAGCAGTTGATAAGTACTGGAAGAATTAAGATTTTTTTTAAAAAGAAGTAATTTACAAATCTGTTTATCTCTCTGACACCAGTGTCCCTGTGTCCCCGTCTGCCGGCGGGGCTGGGATTCGCATCGCGGGACGCGCCGTCATGCGAATCCCAGCCCGTCATTCACCACGTTCCTCTGCCGCCTCCTCCTCTGTGTCTCAGCTCCGACACACGCGTCCCCGTCTCCAAGGGCGCGCGCGTGCCGGAGCTCTGAAGTTTAAAGGGCCAGTGCGCCCATAATTAGTTGTTGCACCTGACACTACATTATAAAGTCCTTACACCTCCCACACTTCCCTGCTGGATCTTCAGTGTCCCTAGCCTGAGATTAAACATTCCATATTGCCTGTTTGCCTTACCCATGTATCCAGACCTTCCCGCTATGTTATTGTACTTCGCACCTTTGCCACCTTTCTTAACCTTCTGCTACGTTTGACTACGCTACTGCCTTATCCTTTGATACCTCGCCTTGCCCAGCTACCTGTGTGGTCGAGCCTTGTCGGGGGTAGCGACCTGGGTGTCGCCTGCCGCAGCAAGCCCATCCTGCCTTGCAACAGGCTCTGGTGAAGACCAGTGGCACTTTAGACTCTGCTCCCCGATACAGTCCGAGTCATCAACCACACAGGCCAGAGGATCCACATCCAGCTGCGTAACAGCAATTTTTTTTTTGTTACTTATTTTTCAATCTAGACACATGAATTATCCACATTGTATTGAAGAGGTTGTTAATCTTAGGCTAAACTCTCTAGAAACCTGTTTAATCAAGTGTTTTTTTAATTTATTTGCCACGGGAAACCATCCATATTCCACTGAGTGTCTGAGATGTATCTGGCATGATGTTTTTGCAGATGATTGTCAATTCATTCCCTAGTAATCACGCATGCAGTAAGCTGTGTAATGGCTTGCGGGGCTGATTGTGGCTGATGATGATGATTTCTACTACAGTTTATGATCATTATCACCTTAAATAGTCTCAGGAGCTGACTGGGGGTAGGCATGGGGGCATAGATATATTCAAGGTACTGGAACAGCCTCATCATAGATTATAAGTATCCTCATCACAATCAATACTATTTTATACATCAGCACTATGAAAGTTTGTGTAATATGTAATACAGATGTAACAAAGTATCATACACAATCCTGAAACATTACATTGACACATCAGACCCTACTACATATGCAATGTGTCACAAAGAAAAAGAGACCATGACAAGTATATTGTGCTTACCCAATCTATAATCTACACCAAATCTACTATTACAATATATTAAAAATATAATCAAAGTCACTGAAGAAAGGGAACATATGTGAACCATCTCCCCTGGATCTACTTGATACACATTAAAAGAATAACCCAACACTAATACAAAAAAGTACAGACATTCCAGTCAGTTTAGTGTGCATAGAGAAACTGTAATTGTGTACAAACGTACATATGAAACAAGAATATAGGTCTAAATTGTATTATTACATAGCTGTAATGTTATCATATATAACGTTAAGGGAAACTATATGTAGTAACAAAAATTATATACAATGACAAGAAAATACCTTACAGCTGGAGAGTGCAGCAAGATGGTGGCATGCTTGTAACTTTACTGTGCATGTATGGATCTATCTATCTATCTATCTATCTACTGTATCTATCTCATATCTACCTATTTATCTGTATGTCTCTCTATTAATCCATCCAGATAGCTAAACCTTACTTCCAGCCGTTCAGAGAGCAATAGGCTTCAGTATGATGGTAGCCACATCCACATCTGGTATGTCATCCCTACTGATATCGTAGAATAATAATACATTTCACATCTGACTGGTACAACAGATCATAAAATATAAAGTAGTTGGTAAAAGACAATGTCACTTTTCAAGAATACTCTCCTGTGTAGAGTCTCATTTTTCTTCTTATTCATGTAAACAATTCCTTGTCTGATGTTCTACATAGAGAGTTTTCCCAGTAGCTGAGTACAGATCTTACATTGCAGTGACATTCACCATCTAAGGGAAATAGGCTTCATTATTTTGCGGATAACGTATAACTTCTAAGACTCATTTACAAAGTGCAGACTACATCAACATTCTACACATTTTACAGACAAACATACACATTTGTCTTATTGAGTAATGGCTAGAGCCAGTTAATAATATTTCCAGTGTATTGTATATTGAAAACAATGATGCACAGGAAAACCTTGTCTGAATGCTGATCCAGTCTGCACTCCATTTTATGGAAAAAGGGGGGTGATTCAAACTTTTATTAGGGAAGGGGTTAAATCACATTTATTAGCTTTTTTATTTCACTTTTTTTTACACACATTTTTAGTCCCCATAGGGGTCTATTACATGCAATCTTCTGATTGCATACACTGTTCAATGCTATGCCATAGCATAGCATTTATCAGTGTTATCGGCACTCTGCTGCTCCAGCCAGGTCATCGATTGGACAGTGTGGAGGCAAGTAGGGGCCCTCCTCCTGTCCTCTCAGCTGTTTGGGACGCCACAATTTAACCGTGGCAGCCCGACTGAGCTGCCAGGAAGGTTTTACTTTCCCTTTAGATGCGGCGATCAACTTTGATCTCCGTGTCTAAGGGGTTAATGCCGGGCATCACCGCAATCGGTGATGTCCACATTAGACACGGGAATGACCCACTATGATGCAGGGTCAGCTTGTGACCCTGTGTCCTGCATCCTGAAAAAGTTAATCAATAAAAAGTTCTGGAACCAAAACAGAGAGAAACTATATTGGAAAGATCAATGAAAAAATAGGAATACGGCAAAATGGCACTCACCTATTACAATTAATTCATCTTTACTATAAGCCGTAAAAACAGCTGGCCTCTGACAAACAATAATAAAAAAAAATACTGCAGCCAAGGCAAGGCATGTAAAAGGCAATGGAGCCGTTTCATGGTCTTTCGCTTCCTCTGGCGTATAATGGAAAGAATTGCAGCTATTTCTGTGATTTGAACATTCATATTTTTGGATTAAATGGGCACTGTGAGATACAAAATATACATATATATCTTGTACATCTTGGCAAAACATTAATCTTCTAATATAATTCATAAGAAAATGTTATCTCCTTTTTATAGAATTCATGGCTTATAACATAATGGCTTTGTCCAAGCTGAAGCACAGGCATGGACAAAGTCCAGTAAGTGAGGGTGCTAGCACTCCTCTGTTCTCTGCCCTATCTGATAGTACTCCTCTGTGCTCTCAGAATGCTATCAGATAGGAGATATCACAGAGAAGTGCTATCAGACAGGAGAGAGCACAGAGGAGTACTATCAGCCAGGAGAGAGCACATCATAGTACTATCAAACAGGAGAGAGCACAGAGGAGTCCTATTAGACAGGAGAGAGCACAGAGAAGTGCTGTCAGACAGGAGAGAGTACAGAGGAGTCCTATCAGACAGGAGTGAGCACAGAGGATTACTATCAGACAGGAGAGAGCACAGAGGATTACTATCAGACAGGAGAGAGCACAGAGGAGTACTATCAGAAAGTGGAGAGCACAGAGGAGTCCTATCAGTCAGGAGAGAGCATTGAGGAGTACTATCAGACAGGAGAGAGCCCAGAGAAGTACCATCAGACAGGAGAGAGCACAGAGGAGTACTATCAGACAGGAAAGAGCACAGAGGAGTACTATCAGACAGGAGAGAGCACAGAGAAGTACTATCAGACAGGAGAGAGAATAGAGGAGTACTATCAGACAGGAGAGAGGCGGGAGGAGTACCATCAGACAGGAGAGAGGCCAGAGGAGTACAATCAGACAGGAGAGAGCACAGAGGAGTACTATCAGACAGGAGAGAGCCCAGAGAAGTATTATCAGACAGGAGAGAGAATAGAGGAGTACTATCAGACAGGAGAGAGCACAGAGGAGTACTATCAGACAGGAGAGCACAGAGGAGTACTATCAGACAGGAGAGCACAGAGGAGTACCATCAGACAGGAGAGAGGCCAGAGGAGTACCATCAGACAGGAGAGAGCACAGAGGAGTACTATCAGACAGGAGAGAGCCCAGAGAAGTATTATCAGACAGGAGAGAGAATAGATGAGTACTATCAGACAGGAGAGAGCACAGAGGAGTACTATCAGACAGGAGAGCACAGAGGGGTGCTATCAGACAGGAGAGAGCACAGAGAAGTGCTAGCCCAGCCTCACTTACTGGACTTTGCTCATGCCTGTGCTTCAGCTTGGACAAAGCCATGATGTTATAAGCCATGATTAATAGTGTTGCTCGCGAATATTCGCAATGCAAATTTTATTCGTGAATATCGCATATTCGCGAATATTCATGAATATAGCCCTATATATTCACAATTACGAATTATGGTTATTAAGCACTGCTAACAATAACATTAAAAGTTCCTGTAGTTACCTTATCTGAGATCCCATTACCGAAAACAGTGCTTTTATTTGCCCATCTGAAGAGTCAAATAGGTTTGTCTGTGCCTTGGACTGCAATGCTTCTGCTCACTCTTTTCTACCACCTACTCCACCCCTCTGCTTCTATGAATGGCGGCCAAGGCTTGTTATTCATACTTTGGCGCACTCACAGTGAGCTTGATGGTTGGAGTAGCAGCTTCACTCTCTCACTTTGTTTGCTGTACAGCACGTGCGCTATCATTGCTCTGAGACCCTCTGAGTCACAACAGGGACTCTTTGACTCTTCAGACGGAAAAATGAAGACATTTTTTTTTCAATTTTTTTCCTGGTTTTGGGGAAAAGAATAAGTTAATTACAGTTTTTGAGAGAGTAGTGCATGTGTGGACTAGCCTTCTGTCAGAAGTGGTATCTGCAAATACAGTGAAGGAGTTTAAGCATGTATGGGATAGACATAAGGCTATCCTTCAAATAAGGATATAAGCCTCACAATGCATATAAGCATCACAATGCTAGCAGTTATATAGCAGTTTTCTAGATACCAAATTCGCTTTAAACTGTAGAATATTGTAAAATATCATTTAATAGTAAGTCTTCTTATAAAGCTGATTTTTTTTTTTTATTCTATCCTGTTTGTAATGTTGTTTCGACCAATAGTAGTGCTGATAATTTTGTTACTATCAGTTTCAAGTCTGGATTGTATGCTCTGTTTTGACCATACTAATAGACCATGCCAGGTTATGTTAACCGTCAGCATTTAAAGGGGTACTCCAGGCCAAAACTTTTTTTTATATATCAACTGGCTCCGGAAAGTTAAACAGATTTGTAAATTACTTCTATTAAAAAATATTAATCCTTCCAATAGTTATTAGCTTCTGAAGTTGAGTTGTTGTTTTCTGTCTAACTGCTTTCTGATGACTCACGTCCCAGGAGCTGTGTAGTTCCTATGGGGATATTCTCCCATCATGCACAGCTCCCAGGACGTGACATCATCATTGAGCAGTTAGACAGAAAACTTCAGAAGCTAATAACTATTGAAAGGATCAAGATTTTTTAATAGAAGTAATTTACAAATCTGTTTAACTTTCCAGAGCCAGTTGATATATATAAAAAAAAAGGTTTTGCCTGGAATACCCCTTTAAGTCGATATTTTTTTTACCTTTGAAATTGCAGTTTTTCCATTCAAAAAATAGCTTTATTGCCATTTGCCTGAATATAGCATTTATTTTTCTTGTTATAATTCAGACAATTTTGAGAGGATTTTCATACTTTTTTGCTACAGAAAATGATGTCATGCAATTTGAAAATCAGCTTATCTTCTCATAGAACTGCATAGACAAAATAATTTCCGGACAGAATTAGGGTCTAGTTGGTCTAGGGGCCTAACAGAGGAACCGGAATGATGCTCTTAATTCAGAAATAAAATAATAAAATTTAATGTTCTACTATTTATTTCATCTACATCATTGGAGCGGAAGTAAAAATGTTCCCATAGAACTGCTTTAAATTTTAAATCATATAAAATAATATAAAATTTTTAATAAAAAATGTAATTATAAAGTAATACATTTGTAACAATAAATACATGAAGCTGAACACTGTCATGAATATATCCTTGGATAATCATGATGTCTCAATACTGACACAAGTCTACAAGATGTTGGTGCTGTATGCTGCGCACATGGCTGTGACATATGCATGGCTTGACTTTGATTGTCATGTGCGGCTGAATGTACAGCATGCTGAATTCATTATCAGAGCAAGGAACCAAGGACTTGATAATGTATGCGCCAGCAATTCCCATGCATCTCTAGCTGGTCAAACAAATTCAGCGCCTGCATACTTGGATCCAGCAGCAACATTCAGCATTAATGTGCAATTCTATCACACAAGCTGTGAAGGCCGATCCTGCCAGGCTTTGTCATTATCCACTGGTTTTATTTTACAAGCTAGATTGGAGAAAATCGGCAGCTGACATGAAAAGGTTTTGTGTTGAGATACCTGAAGCCACTATTTCTATTCTAAGGGTACGTTCACATGAGCGGATTTACAGCGTATTTTACGCTACGGATCCGCTGGTGAAGGCTCGCTCTATGGTGTCTTTACATGTGCCTGCTCGTAGCGGCAATACGCCACGACGAGCAGACACACTGCGGCGATGTGTGCGGCGTACTCGCACATCGCGGCCACTCTCCCTGCTCTGAGCTAGGCAGAGAGCTCCCGCGATGTGCAAGTATACTGCGACTCGCACATCGCAGTGTGTCTGCTCGTAGTGGCGTATTGCCGCCAAGAGCAGGCACATGTAAAGATAGCATAGAGCGGGCCTTCACCAGCGGATCCGCAGCGAAATACGCTGTGAAAATCCACTCGTGTGAACGTACCCTTAAGGAAGATGTAAAATATGTTTGATTAGTTCTGTCTTCCAGCCTGGGCTGATGCAGATTGGGGGGAATTTATCATTGTATATAGAGCTGTTTTGTGTCAAATATTTTTGCGCAAAAATTTGCGCAAGTGTTTTTTTTTGCGTGTTTTTTTGCTCAAATTTCGATAGAATTTTTCATCCCCTTGTCTATGGTTAAGTTTACTATACAGTAGAGCACTTTCTACTGTAGAATTGAATTTACTAAATGTGTTGTTTTTTTTGCTCAAAAAAAATGTGCAAACAGCATTTTCTTGCGCAAATATACACCACATCTGAGGACACGTACCAAAGTGTCTATTTTGACACAGTAAGGACTGCTACTCACATCATGGACAGACTCTGCCCATGATGGGAGTTGTAGTCCAGGGACTGAGGTGCAGATCGCAGCATGTCATCATCCGGAGACCCGCTGCGATCCGCATTTATTAACTATACTATCCACCAATCAGAGCTCCGTTTTCCCAGCGGGGATTATTAATTATAAAAACTGTATATAGGAGCCCGCAGCAGCGCAGTGTAGACACATGTACCGCCAGTTTATATAGTTAATAAATGCGGATTGCAGGAGAGTGATCTGCCCCTCTGCCCTTGGACTACTACTCCTATCAATGGACATAGTATGTCCCATGATGGGAGTAGTTGTAGTACCGCAGAGCTGCTGAGGGATGGCACTTGCACGTCCCCCGGCTGCGGGACTTTTAGAACTACTACTCCCATCATGGAAAGACTCTGCCCATGATGGGAGTTATAGTCCAGGGGCTTAGATGCAGATCGCACCAGGTCATTCTGCAGAGACCCGCTGTGATCCGCATTTATTAAGATAACAAGCAGGCGGTACATGCGTCTACACTGCGCTGCCACCGGCTTCTATATACACTTTCATAATTCATAATCCCCGCTGCCGTGAGAGGGGAGCTCTGATTGGTCAATAGCTATCTACCAATCAGAGCTCCCATGTTCCAGCAGGGATTATGAATTATGACAGTGTATATGTTTTTTTTTTTTTTTTCAATAAAATGGTTAGCGATACATAGTTTTTTTCTAATGACAGACATCACCGATCACGGTGATACCCTGCTTTAACCCCTTAGACACCGCAATCAAATTTGATTGTAGTGTCTAAAATACAAGTAAAAATGTCACAGCAGCTCTGTGAAAGTAAGTAAAAACACCTTACATGCCAAATTCAGGACCCGGGAAAGTGTCTACTTCCCACCCTCACAAGCATCTAGAAAAAAGTGTATGTGGTAGAGCTTTTCCCGCCACAGCAGAGCTGCGCAAAATTCATCATCCTGCTGCACCTTCTTGATAAATAAGATGCACGCTAGTCAAAACTACCACTCAAAATAGCTCCGCCGTAGACATTCTTTGATAAATCTGGGCCTATGGGTCTAACAAAGATAGCTGAGATCAGCCCTCGTCGCCTATCCTGTGGATGAAGGATAAGTATTGTTGGGCGGAAAATTCCTTTAAAAATGTCCTGTTCAGGACCTGATATATACAGTAGATATGCATACACTGCATATATTCCATTGCTTTTATAATGTGTCTGATTGGTTCCTAATCACCTATAGCCATGTGAGCAGATTCCCCTTAGCTGTAATATCCATTAAAGCTGTATTAACTCCTCCCTGATATTTGATGCAGATTTAAGTCAAAGATACTGAGAAGGAAGCATGGAGTTGACACCTGGTTGCAACCTCCTGGCTGTTTAATCACTTGCCATGGTCAATATCAAAAGCTCCATCTAAGCCATTAAATGAGAGAAGTCCCTCTGTTAACTGAATGTCCCTGCAATATTTTGGGCATTGTCAGTCAGTTAAGGAAGCAAGGAACCTACGAAAGAACCCAAAGTCTGCTACATTACTACTTATAGGATCACAATAAACTACACTGCAATACATTGGGAATTGTATCATCACACTGCCTAGTGGTTAAGTGGGTTTAAAGAATAGAGAAAAGGCTATATAAATAACAATATTCATTAAAACTTGTTAAAGAAAACTATATACATGTGTTATGAATGTAATCAAACTGATCTGCAGAATAAAGATAACACTCCATTTATACTACAGTGTAAACTCTATATGAAACAAAACCAAAATGCCATAATTGCAATTATTTAATTTCTGCTTACATTTTATTTAAAGGGTTTTACTACAATATGTAGTAAAATATAGTAAAATAATATATGAATAAATGAAGTATGCAACCCCTAAAAGTCCTCAAATGTCTACTGTAAGGATGAGGGGAAAACAATATACTGTCACTAAAAATCACTGTAGCATGTTGGAGCTAAAGATGTTAGAATCTATAAGTCAGTGACAAGGATATATCTACTGTAATTTTTTTTTTAAAGGGTTCCTTCTTGTAAGAAAATGCAAATCCCAGGGTATCCTAGATCTGCCAGCAAACAGCTGCGAATCTGGTATCTGGGACCAATAGTTAAATTCTCTAACAGCACGGGAAAATTAAGAGCTGTAAGTGTAAGTGCACACTCGATGACCTACCGTGTGAATTTTACAGTCCAAAGTATGTCAAATTATATCTCGAATTTGCTGTGCATTTTCCATATAGAAATAGATATGGAAGGTAAAATCTTCAAGCTACTTCAGCACCTCATGCAGATTACTCATGTGGATTTGTGGCCTCAGCAAATCTACCAAGTATTAATTTACCCTAAACTTTTACCCTAAATTTTCACACTTTTTACAAGAGACCTTAATGGAGACCTGAGACCTGAATGGGAGAGAGACAAGAGACCTGAATGGGGTTGTACAGTAGGCTACTTGAAAATAAATATAGATATTTTTACCAAAAAAAAAATGTTGATTCATCCAATTTTAGGTTTAGACGATCAATGGAGAAAAAAAAAAGTTTCTCATCTTTGAAGCTTAAAGGGGTACTCCGGTGGAAAACTTATTAAACAGATTTGTAAATTATGAAGTAAAGAGGAGTAGTAGAAAAAGTCGGCAGACTCACCAAAGACTTCTTTTCCAGGGTAATTTCTTTATTTCATACTCACATATAAAAGGTGGATACAAAAGGTGGGAGAGGGATCACAGTGGGGGGTATTCACTGTCTGGCGACAGACTCTGTTTCGCTCGGTACTCGAGCTTCTTCTGGCCTGAACAACTAGGAATAGTGGGCTGGTTCTTATACAGGTGGGTTCACAGGTCTAATTTCTTAGCACCTCCCAACTGTGGTGACGTCTGGTGTGAAGACGTTAGCTTAAAGACAAGCATATATTACGTCTTCCGTATACCTTCTGTCATAAGAAAACAGCTTATTATGATAAAAATAAGAAGAGTGATTAAAAACAAGGGGCGTAATCCACTTTGTCATTCAAGCCTAAAGAACCTGTTGCTGCGGTATGGATAATCCAATATGTTTCTCGCTGCAACAGGAGGCGGTTGAGATCAATACCTGGTCTGTATTTAACTCTCTCCACTCCGGAAAAAGTAAGTACTTCTGGTTTTCCCCCGTGGGCTTCCACTACATGGGATATTAGGCGGGGTGCACCTTTAAGTGTGCGCAGTGAGTACATATGCTCACGTATTCTAGCGCATAACTGACGTATAGTTTTTCCAATGTAGTAGAAGCCACACGGGCAATAAATAACGTATACTACATATTTGGTACGGCATGTTATTAAATCTGTAACAGTGTGAGTTATTGAGCCCATTCGCATCGTTTTCAATTGTGCATTAAATTTGCAAAAATTACAGGACTTACAGGCATAATTCCCTTTTGGTATAGAACTTTCTAACCATGTTATCTCTTTTTTAGGCAATGTTTTTCGACTTTTTGACAGAATATCACCTATTGACTTGTTTTTTCTATATGAAATAAGTGGTTTGCGGCTGGCTACCTCTTTTATGTCGGGATCACCCTCTATAAGGTGCCAGTTCCTTCTCACCGCTTGTTCAATTATATGGTTTATAGGTGAATTCTGGAACGTAAAAGAAAATCGTTTTTTAGTTGGTTCTAATTTTTTACACTTTTTGCCCACTAACAGATTTTTTCTATCTAAGTTGTCTGCACGCTCTTTTCCATCTTTTATCAGCTTACTAGGGTAGGAGCGTTCTAACAAACGTTTAGTTAGATCCTCTGCTTGTGTGTTATAAGACTCATCAGATTCATTGTTTCTCCGTAATCTTACGAACTGACCGTATGGAACACCCTTCTTCACTGAACTAGGATGAGAACTATTATAGTGAAGAAGGGTGTTTTTAGATACGGATTTTCTGTATCCTTCACTTGTGAGTCTGTTGCCTGTTACTAGTAGTCTCAGGTCCAAAAACTCAAGTGAGGTACCTCCATAATGTGAGGTGAATGACATATTCACTGTATTAGTTAAATTAAGGTAGGTGACGAAATCTTTGAACTGAGATTCTGAGCCTGACCATGCTATGAGAATATCATCTACATAACGCATGTATAATTTTACTTGTGAGATATATGGGTTCTGGGATGAAAAAATAATTTGGCTTTCTAAGACTGCTAGGAACAAATTTGCGTATGTACAGGACACCGGGGTACCCATCGGGGTCCCGGTGTCCTGTCTATACCACTGGTCAGCAAATTGAAATGTACTGTTACTTAACAAAAAAGTAAGTGCCTCCTCTATAAATAAGATGAATTCTGCAGACTTATTGGACCATTTAAGGAATTCTTTTACAGCCCCTATACCAGCTTCGTGAGGAATTCTGGTATATAGGCTGACCACGTCAATGGAGCAAAGGTTCCAGTCTGATTCCCAATTCATTGTTTGGATTGTTTGTAATAAATGTAAAGTGTCTTTAATGTAGGCTGGTATAGAGGGGAGTAGAGGGGAGAGTAACCATTCTAAATAGTGAGACAAGTATTCGGTAGTAGACCCCACTCCCGAGACGATGGGACGTCCCGGGGGTGGGGTCTGAGCTTTGTGTATTTTGGGGAGGTGGTACCATGTTGCGGGTTTGGGTGCCTCTGGTATGAGGCGTTCCGCGTTCTTTTTAGACAGCATTCCTTGTTCAACAAACTTATGTAGGAGTGTAGTTAGACCTTTAAGAATTTTAGGAGTCGGATCAGTTTTAAGGGGAGTGTATGTGGACCTATCACGTAATTGCCTTTCGGCTTCTTGTGTGTATATGGTTTTGTACATAAGTACAACACTTCCTCCTTTATCTGCTCTAATTATCACAAGGTCATCTCTCTTTTTAAGCTCATGGAGTGCTGTTTGTTCTGCTTTTGTTAGATTAACTGGTATTTCCTTATACAGTATAGATCGAATATCTTGTAAAACTGAGTTTTGGAATAAATCCAACTGCCCTCCAGGTGGTATCGGGGGGTTAAATCTAGACTTCCTTCCTTTGGTGAATGGTAACTGATCATTTTCCTCTTTTTCTACATAATTGGGATCACCAAAATCTCTCGCCAGCATTTCTATACATTCCTGTTCTAGTAGGGTACATTCATTGGGAAAGAAACCTAAACTATCTATCATTGCTGGTGAATCTGCTTCGCATTTTGTCTGCTCAGTGGTATTTTTATTATAGAAAAATTTAAATAGATTAATGTCCCGTAACGACTTAGCCAAGTCTATTTCGAATGTCACGGGGTCAAACCGCTCAGTCAGACCATAATTCAGTCCTCTCGATAACAATGAGACTGTGGCTTCGTTCAATGTCTCTGAAGTAAGGTTGATAACGTTAGACAGAGGGTGCTCCCGATCGATTCCTTCATAATCCTGTCTCAACGTTCTGTTTTTCTTTTCTTTGGCTCTTTCAGATCTTTTCTTCCTTCCTCGCCGTGTGTGTCTTTTCCTAAAGGGTGGACTCGGTCAATTGGATCTTGATTACTGTCTTTGATGTTAATTTCCTTGTTCACATTAGGTACGGTATCCATGCGGTTTCTTGAACTAAACCGTGATGGACCTCGTGCTTGCTGAGGCCTTCTATTAGATGGTATAGTGGGTTTATGGTACCATAAGAACTCTTTATCTTGGTCATAATCGGTTTTATCCCTCAAGAATTTTTCACGTTTCTTTCTTTTTACTTCATCCTGTAAAGAAACTGTTCTATTTTGTAACTTAGGGAAAAATGCACGTATTTGTTCTTCTGAAGCTCTTTTACGGTATACAGATTTTATTCTTGTGAGATCTTCATTGAGCTTATCGTGCTCTATTCTATTTCTCGTGAGCACAATTTGTAGCAGCTTCATGGAGTGCTCATGGTGTGCCTGCTTCCATAGATTGACAAATGTAAGGTCGTCTTGGAATTGTAAAGGTGCTTTGTACGCTCGTAATCCCCGTGGGGTGCGCTCACTGTGCAGGTAGGACTGAAGTGAGTTAATGGTCCAGAAGATATTGATTTCTTTCTCAGATAGGCTCAGAATGCGTTGCTCTAATGATTTTATATCAATGAGCTCTATATCTTCTTTTAGGTTACATTCCATAAAATACCCCCCTGGATCACTGCGCACACTTAAAGGTGCACCCCGCCTAATATCCCATGTAGTGGAAGCCCACGGGGGAAAACCAGAAGTACTTACTTTTTCCGGAGTGGAGAGAGTTAAATACAGACCAGGTATTGATCTCAACCGCCTCCTGTTGCAGCGAGAAACATATTGGATTATCCATACCGCAGCAACAGGTTCTTTAGGCTTGAATGACAAAGTGGATTACGCCCCTTGTTTTTAATCACTCTTCTTATTTTTATCATAATAAGCTGTTTTCTTATGACAGAAGGTATACGGAAGACGTAATATATGCTTGTCTTTAAGCTAACGTCTTCACACCAGACGTCACCACAGTTGGGAGGTGCTAAGAAATTAGACCTGTGAACCCACCTGTATAAGAACCAGCCCACTATTCCTAGTTGTTCAGGCCAGAAGAAGCTCGAGTACCGAGCGAAACAGAGTCTGTCGCCAGACAGTGAATACCCCCCACTGTGATCCCTCTCCCACCTTTTGTATCCACCTTTTATATGTGAGTATGAAATAAAGAAATTACCCTGGAAAAGAAGTCTTTGGTGAGTCTGCCGACTTTTTCTACTACTCCTCTTTACTTCAAGATTTGTGATTTGCTACTCATAGTCAGAGCACCACCAACACTTCGGGGAACACTCCAACACGTCCCTTAGTCCAAATACGTGAGAATATCAGCAGCAGTGCCGGACATTACACTCTTTGTTTGAACATTTTACCTCTGTGAACTTTGCATTGTCCTAGAGCACGCTAACATGACTGATGCCACGCCACAAAACATGGACACGGACACGGAAGGGATGTTGAAAATGATGGAGGAAATAACACTCACAGGGAGAGAGGATCCAGGGGGGTATTTTATGGAATGTAACCTAAAAGAAGATATAGAGCTCATTGATATAAAATCATTAGAGCAACGCATTCTGAGCCTATCTGAGAAAGAAATCAATATCTTCTGGACCATTAACTCACTTCAGTCCTACCTGCACAGTGAGCGCACCCCACGGGGATTACGAGCGTACAAAGCACCTTTACAATTCCAAGACGACCTTACATTTGTCAATCTATGGAAGCAGGCACACCATGAGCACTCCATGAAGCTGCTACAAATTGTGCTCACGAGAAATAGAATAGAGCACGATAAGCTCAATGAAGATCTCACAAGAATAAAATCTGTATACCGTAAAAGAGCTTCAGAAGAACAAATACGTGCATTTTTCCCTAAGTTACAAAATAGAACAGTTTCTTTACAGGATGAAGTAAAAAGAAAGAAACGTGAAAAATTCTTGAGGGATAAAACCGATTATGACCAAGATAAAGAGTTCTTATGGTACCATAAACCCACTATACCATCTAATAGAAGGCCTCAGCAAGCACGAGGTCCATCACGGTTTAGTTCAAGAAACCGCATGGATACCGTACCTAATGTGAACAAGGAAATTAACATCAAAGACAGTAATCAAGATCCAATTGACCGAGTCCACCCTTTAGGAAAAGACACACACGGCGAGGAAGGAAGAAAAGATCTGAAAGAGCCAAAGAAAAGAAAAACAGAACGTTGAGACAGGATTATGAAGGAATCGATCGGGAGCACCCTCTGTCTAACGTTATCAACCTTACTTCAGAGACATTGAACGAAGCCACAGTCTCATTGTTATCGAGAGGACTGAATTATGGTCTGACTGAGCGGTTTGACCCCGTGACATTCGAAATAGACTTGGCTAAGTCGTTACGGGACATTAATCTATTCAAATTTTTCTATAATAAAAATACCACTGAGCAGACAAAATGCGAAGCAGATTCACCAGCAATGATAGATAGTTTAGGTTTCTTTCCCAATGAATGTACCCTACTAGAACAGGAATGTATAGAAATGCTGGCGAGAGATTTTGGTGATCCCAATTATGTAGAAAAAGAGGAAAATGATCAGTTACCATTCACCAAAGGAAGGAAGTCTAGATTTAACCCCCCGATACCACCTGGAGGGCAGTTGGATTTATTCCAAAACTCAGTTTTACAAGATATTCGATCTATACTGTATAAGGAAATACCAGTTAATCTAACAAAAGCAGAACAAACAGCACTCCATGAGCTTAAAAAGAGAGATGACCTTGTGATAATTAGAGCAGATAAAGGAGGAAGTGTTGTACTTATGTACAAAACCATATACACACAAGAAGCCGAAAGGCAATTACGTGATAGGTCCACATACACTCCCCTTAAAACTGATCCGACTCCTAAAATTCTTAAAGGTCTAACTACACTCCTACATAAGTTTGTTGAACAAGGAATGCTGTCTAAAAAGAACGCGGAACGCCTCATACCAGAGGCACCCAAACCCGCAACATGGTACCACCTCCCCAAAATACACAAAGCTCAGACCCCACCCCCGGGACGTCCCATCGTCTCGGGAGTGGGGTCTACTACCGAATACTTGTCTCACTATTTAGAATGGTTACTCTCCCCTCTACTCCCCTCTATACCAGCCTACATTAAAGACACTTTACATTTATTACAAACAATCCAAACAATGAATTGGGAATCAGACTGGAACCTTTGCTCCATTGACGTGGTCAGCCTATATACCAGAATTCCTCACGAAGCTGGTATAGGGGCTGTAAAAGAATTCCTTAAATGGTCCAATAAGTCTGCAGAATTCATCTTATTTATAGAGGAGGCACTTACTTTTTTGTTAAGTAACAGTACATTTCAATTTGCTGACCAGTGGTATAGACAGGACACCGGGACCCCGATGGGTACCCCGGTGTCCTGTACATACGCAAATTTGTTCCTAGCAGTCTTAGAAAGCCAAATTATTTTTTCATCCCAGAACCCATATATCTCACAAGTAAAATTATACATGCGTTATGTAGATGATATTCTCATAGCATGGTCAGGCTCAGAATCTCAGTTCAAAGATTTCGTCACCTACCTTAATTTAACTAATACAGTGAATATGTCATTCACCTCACATTATGGAGGTACCTCACTTGAGTTTTTGGACCTGAGACTACTAGTAACAGGCAACAGACTCACAAGTGAAGGATACAGAAAATCCGTATCTAAAAACACCCTTCTTCACTATAATAGTTCTCATCCTAGTTCAGTGAAGAAGGGTGTTCCATACGGTCAGTTCGTAAGATTACGGAGAAACAATGAATCTGATGAGTCTTATAACACACAAGCAGAGGATCTAACTAAACGTTTGTTAGAACGCTCCTACCCTAGTAAGCTGATAAAAGATGGAAAAGAGCGTGCAGACAACTTAGATAGAAAAAATCTGTTAGTGGGCAAAAAGTGTAAAAAATTAGAACCAACTAAAAAACGATTTTCTTTTACGTTCCAGAATTCACCTATAAACCATATAATTGAACAAGCGGTGAGAAGGAACTGGCACCTTATAGAGGGTGATCCCGACATAAAAGAGGTAGCCAGCCGCAAACCACTTATTTCATATAGAAAAAACAAGTCAATAGGTGATATTCTGTCAAAAAGTCGAAAAACATTGCCTAAAAAAGAGATAACATGGTTAGAAAGTTCTATACCAAAAGGGAATTATGCCTGTAAGTCCTGTAATTTTTGCAAATTTAATGCACAATTGAAAACGATGCGAATGGGCTCAATAACTCACACTGTTACAGATTTAATAACATGCCGTACCAAATATGTAGTATATGTTATTTATTGCCCGTGTGGCTTCTACTACATTGGAAAAACTATACGTCAGTTATGCGCTAGAATACGTGAGCATATGTACTCACTGCGCACACTTAAAGGTGCACCCCGCCTAATATCCCATGTAGTGGAAGCCCACGGGGGAAAACCAGAAGTACTTACTTTTTCCGGAGTGGAGAGAGTTAAATACAGACCAGGTATTGATCTCAACCGCCTCCTGTTGCAGCGAGAAACATATTGGATTATCCATACCGCAGCAACAGGTTCTTTAGGCTTGAATGACAAAGTGGATTACGCCCCTTGTTTTTAATCACTCTTCTTATTTTTATCATAATAAGCTGTTTTCTTATGACAGAAGGTATACGGAAGACGTAATATATGCTTGTCTTTAAGCTAACGTCTTCACACCAGACGTCACCACAGTTGGGAGGTGCTAAGAAATTAGACCTGTGAACCCACCTGTATAAGAACCAGCCCACTATTCCTAGTTGTTCAGGCCAGAAGAAGCTCGAGTACCGAGCGAAACAGAGTCTGTCGCCAGACAGTGAATACCCCCCACTGTGATCCCTCTCCCACCTTTTGTATCCACCTTTTATATGTGAGTATGAAATAAAGAAATTACCCTGGAAAAGAAGTCTTTGGTGAGTCTGCCGACTTTTTCTACTACTCCTCTTTACTTCAAGATTTGTGATTTGCTACTCATAGTCAGAGCACCACCAACACTTCGGGGAACACTCCAACACGTCCCTTAGTCCAAATACGTGAGAATATCAGCAGCAGTGCCGGACATTACACTCTTTGTTTGAAGATTTGTAAATTATTTCTATAAAAAAAAATCTTAATTCTTTCAGTTCTTTTTAGCAGCTGTTTGCTATAGAGGAAAATCTTTATTTTTTTAATTTCTTTTTTGTGTTGTCCACAGTGCTCTCTGCTGACACCTGATGCCCGTATCAGGAACTGTCCAGAGCAGGAGAAAATCCCCATAGCAAACCTATGCTACTCTGGACAGTTCCTGACATGGACAGAGGTGTCAGCAGAGAGCACTGTGGATAAGACAAAAAAGAAATTCAAAAAGAAAAGAATTTCCTCTGTAGCATACAGCTGCTAAAAAGTACTAAAAGAATTAAGATTTTTTAATAGAAGTAATTTACAAATCTGTTTAACTTTCTGGCACCAGTTCATTTAAAAAAAAAAGTATTACACCGAAGCACCCCATTTAAAGCTAGGTTTACATTGCATTTTGGCTTCCTCCCGCTCTTGGTTCATTCAGCTCTTTTTTTTGGCACCAAACAGCCCAAAAACAGGTCGCAAAACAGAGCCCGTTGGCAGTATGAAAGAGACCTTAGAAATAAGTTACCTATGGACCTGTTATTAGCTGGTACGAGTCTGCCACAGTAATGAAGAAAACTGTGTCCCTGTCGCGGAATGTGACCCTCTGCACAGGGACACAGTTTTCTGCTTTACAGCACACTTCCTCTCACTCCATCACAGCTACCCTCTCTCAGGGGGACGTGGACACAGTTTCACAGTTTCTACGCACATCTCCCCACCGCTTAGACAGACTGTAGAGTGCAGCCGGAGGAGCTCTCCACAGCTTTTCTCACACCCGCCCGCAAATCTATCACCAGCCCACATCTACCATCCGCTCGGTACCTGTTGCAAGACTACAACTCCTACAGGATGCCATTACAGTGAGTTCAAGCTAGGGGTTGTAGACAAGCTGGGGGTTGTAGTAACAGCTAGCAGACGAATGGTGGATGTGCGACGTGGGCTGGTGGGAAAAAGGCTGGGAGATGTGCGGAGAAACTGTGTCTGTGTGTCCCCATGGAAGGGTAGCAGAATAGAGTGAGAGAAAGCTGGCTGCAAAGCAGAAAACTGTGTCCCTGTGCAAAGGGTCACATTCCGCTACAGGGACACAACTTTCTTCATTACAACAGATATATCTGAACTGTCCCATTCAAATAAATGGGATCAGATTGATCATTGGTTTACCTCTGAAGGTTTTTTTTACAGTACCTGAGGGAACCTGAGCCAGATCGCCGCAAATATATAGTGGCCCCCTTAGTTTACACCATAATGTTAACCTACAATTTTGGCTTATGAAGTAACATGCAAGCTACGCCTCATATCTGTGAAGTCATGCTCCATCACTGCTGGCCACACACTTTTTTGAGTGAGGCTCAAAAGTGTCAGAAAAGCATATAAACACAATTCAGGTAAGAAAAGTGTAGGGTATTGGATTTGGAGGCACAGGAAGAAGATGATAGGTCTGGTGGTATAGTAGCAGCAGATTTATAAGGCATGTTAAAGTGTTACTGTTGTTAGAAACAACTTTTTTTCCATTTAGTACTTCCTTAAAAACTAAGCATTTTCCTAATATACTTTATTAAAAAAAGTTATTGCTAAAGATGTGAAATAAATGTTTAAAAACAGGGCCACTAGGGGTCTCGGTTTCTTTAATTTTGAAAAAGAACCCTGGTATCTAGGGCTCTTTGGTCCTGGTTACTACGAAAAGGGACCGGAATTCTGAAGGGAAGGGGGGTGAGGGGGTGGTTTTCTCGCTTCTCTGATCATTTAGTAGAGTGTATAATAGAGCTTTCAACTGTGTGAGGAGAACACCTGTGAGATCCAGACAAGATGCAGACAGCTTGCAGCCTCTTCAGGAGAAGAATTCACACGCACAGTGACAAGCAATACAATGTGCTAAACTATTATTTATATGCAAAATGGTTTCTCTTTGGTCATTTTATGAACTTATTTCTTGTGTATTTGCACCGAATAGGTTCACATGGCTGCTTTAGGGTTATAAAAAGAATGCACTTTGGTCACAAAGCTATGAAAATGCAGGTTTTGTCCTTGCACCATATACTTTTACATGGCTGCATTAGCGTTATATAGAGCATGCATTTAGGCAGAAAGTGTAAAAATGTTTGTGCAGACCTCACGATGGGGGAGAGGGGAGGGGGAGGAGAGCAGCTCATCATGCTCATGGGGAAATGCCCCCAGCCTCTGAGAGAAATGCAGAAAGACTTATTTCAATAATAGATAGATAAAAAGGTATTTTACATATTAACACATGTATTTTATTATGCATACAGGTCTTATGGCACATTACTACACTGATTTAAGCATTTTTTTTTTAATTTCTTACTAATGACAGTAACGCTTTTAAGGCGGTGTCCAGAATAGACTATTCCTTTTCCATCCTGCCAGGGCTGCAAAAAAAAGAGAAAACAAACTTTCACTTACCATCCTACGTTCCCCTGGAGCGCTGTGGCCGGTGATAGGCTGAAGCGCCGTGTGACGTCCCGAGCTAAGTGAAATAGGAAGTAGACAGCCCGGCCAACCGATCAGCTGTTGCGGAGCTTCGGGGTAATGTAGGAAGGTAAGTGAAAGTTTGTTTTCTCTTTTTTGCAGCCCGGGCTGGATGGAATAGGAATAGTCTGTACCGGACATCTCCTTTAAGTGAGATAGGGGTTCAATCTTATAATTTTATGGATTCAATGAACACATTGTAGTGGCTCGATCAAGAAGGGCTGTAAGAAATAGAGTCAAGCATGGAGAATGAGCCTCCTTATGGAAAGCTTATAAAGATAGTGAAACACCAAAATTAAAGCATCAGTGAAACTAAAAATAAAGTCTGGAATGACTGGTTTAGAACACTTTGAAAAGCACATGGAAAGTGAAGCTTCTTTTTCTAGATAATGAAATCCACTTCCAATGTTTTAGTTTCCATTTTGGTGTCTTGTACTGTAGTTTTACTCATATCTGGTGTTAGTGTACTAATATTAGTAGTTATTGCTATATCTGACTAAAGTTTCAGTCTTTATTAAAAACTGTTGAAACTGAGTTCTAAAATACTTAAGTGTTTTGTGCCACCTAGAATGGTCACCAACTAACAAGCATAACTTTGCCACCTAGAGTGTATGGCAATCATCAAAGTTTACCAACTTACCATTGGTCACCGGACAAATATTTGATAATTCTCACCACATCTAAAAAATAGGGAATGTCCACCTAGGTGTTTTAGTTTTGTACATATATATGAAGTGTGTGTGGAAAATAACGTAAAAATCTTTTGTGGCAAATGTTACACTAAGGATAGGGTCATATGAGTCGTATTTTGATGTGTATTTGCTGCTGCGCATTTTGCTACCCATTGAAGTCAATGGATAGCAAAAGCAGCTGCAGAAACTACTCAGCAAAATCTGAAACAAAATATGGCACTTGTGACCCTACCCTAGAAAAAAAAAAAAAAGGTGGAATGTGTGGAATGATTTGAGGACAAACTTTATCACACGACAGAAAAAACTGTGATGTCCAACCCAATGGGGCAAATTTACCAAAGAGCATGCCCCAAGTTAATACATTTGTCCAAAAGTACATGTTGTGAGTCTAAAAAAACCACCAACGGTGAATCTAACAGTATTGGTTAATTTCAGTATGTCTGAAACATCAAGAACTTGTGCCACCGTTTTACGAAAAAGGTTTCTATTCAAGTTTAACAGCCCACAAATATTCTCTAAAAGGAAAACCATTATCCTCAGCACCAAGTACTTGCTGTACCTTTTATCAGGGAACCAAAAATATCTAGGATGCATAATATTTATTTTCTTACCATAAAATGGTGCTAAGACGTGAAGTACCATTTCTGTAAGTATGATAAAACTAGTCAGGGAAACCAATAGTCAGTTGCAATTTAAGCCAAAGTATGAAAGATTCGGGAGTCTATCACTGCTACTGAATTTTCTGCTTGGTTGAATTTTCCCATAAGGTGCATATATAAATATTGTCCATTGAAAATAGAATAAATCAATAGCTGCTCTGTATAACTATATATATTTCAGATACAATACAATCCATCCCAAGAGCTGAACTACAGATGAGGTGACAACAGTGTGAGAGTCATCTACTGAAAACATGTAATTAGCGTTGGCATCTGTACTAGAACTGACACTAATTAAATTAATTAGAAGAAAAAATTCAATAAAAAATCATGTATTTCAATGTATTACAAATAGCATTTCTACATGTGAATAGACTGGGGTGTGTATACAAAGTAGAAAGTATTAATGAGTAGATGGAGAAAAACTAGATATCATCTTGCAATGTTATAGAGTAGGACCAGTTGAATAGTCAATCGTGGACACAACTTGCAGTACCGTAAATACTCAAGTATAAGCTGAGTTTTTCAGCATGATTTTTCATGCTTAAAAAACGCCCCCCCTTGGCTTATACTCGAGTGAACTCTCCTCCGCCTGTCAATTCCTTCTCAGTGGTCTTCAACCTACGGACCTCCAGATGTTGCAAAACTACAACTCCCAGCATGCCCGGACAGCCATCGGCTGTCCGGGCATGCTGGGAGTTGTAGTTTTGCAACATCTGGAGGTCCGTAGGTTGAAGACCACTGATGAAGGGAGTGACAGGCGGTGATCATGAAGGGGGGGATGATGACATGGGGGGATGATGACATGGGGGGATGATGACATGGGGGGATGATGACAGGGGGGGATGATGACATGGGGGGATGATGACATGGGGGGATTATGTATTTCCCATCCTAGGCTTATAGTCGAGTCAATAACTTTTCCTGGGTTGTTGGGGTGAAATTAGGGCCCTCGGCTTATATTCGGGTCGGCTTATACTCGAGTATATACGGTACATTTCTTCAGCACATTAATATACTATTGTAGTGCAAAAAATGCTATGATAGTTGCTGGATGTACAGTTCCAGAAGTTTCAGCAGCAAGTGTAAATCTAGTTTTATGGTGGTGTTATGAAGAAAACTGTGTCCACCGGCACCTCGTTTGGGACACTGGATCATCAGACAGGCTGGACAGGGGAACGAATCACTCAGCATTCTTCCATCTGACCTGCAGAAATGAGTGCTGAAACATACAAAACTGATGCACTTTCGATCAGTTGTGGCCAGTGATATGGCTCAACCAGAACCAGAAAATTGTACAGATATAAAAGTACCCTTATCCAACTAATAGTTGGTCTAGCCTTAGACTAGATAGTCTAAAATAGGGCAGACTTATCACACAGCCTAAACCACTCTAATAAATCTTGCTTATTTGAAGCCTGTCCAGTCTAAGTGTACACTAGCTAAGAATTAGGCTGGGTTCACATCACGTTTTCCCCCATACGGGAGCGCATACGGCAGGGGGAGCTAAAACCTTGCGCTCCCGTATGCCTTCGTTTCTGCTCCCGCGCTCAATGAGCTGACCCCAGTGAAACGTTCGGTCGGGTTGGCTCATTTTTGCGCTGTATGCGATTTCCCCCCTAAAACTGTGGTCAACCACGGTTTTCGGACTGGTTGTAAAAGCACATACAGCGCAAAAATGAGCCGACTGGACCGAACGTTTCACTGCAGTCGGCTCATTGAAATGAATGACATACGAGAGCGCATACGAAGGCATACGGGTTTTAGCTCCCCCTGCCGTATGTGCTCCGGTATGGGAGAAAACGTAGTTTGAACCCAATCTGGGCCAGTGTCTCAGTATTTCCTGGAAGGGCTCCTTTAAAGTGATACTCCACTGGAAAACATTATTATTTTTTTTTTTTATCAACTGGTGCCAGAAAGTTAAACAGGTTTGTAAATTACTTCTATTTAAAAATCGTAATCCTTCCAGTACTTATGAACTGCTGTATACTACAGAGGAAATTATTTTCTTTTTGAATTTCCTTTCTGTCTGACCACAGTGCTTTCTGCTGACACCTCTGTCCATTTTAGGAACTGTCCATAGTAGTAACAAATCTCCACAGCAAACCTCTTCGGCTCTGGACAGTTCTTAAATGGACAGATGTGTCAGCAGACAGAACTGTGGTCCGACAGAAAGGAAATTCAAAAAGAAAATAACTTCCTCTGTAGTATACAGCAGCTGATAAGAACTGGGAGGATTACGATTTTTAATAGAAGTAATTTATAAATCTGTTTAACTTTCTGGCACCAGTTGATTAAATTTTTTTTCCCAGTGGAGTACCCCTTTAAGAGAAAATGGATTTTCTGTTTAATAGTCATTTTGTCATAACTTGCATCTCACAACAAACCTTTATACGATGCCAGGATTCTGCAGTGAAAAACAAAAATTCCTTTGGGACCTTAGATAAAATGAATATACATCTATATAAATAAATGCATAAAACTGCAAAGTAACGGCATAAATGTGCCATATAAACTAGGAGAATGGGATTCCTCAGAATGAAAAGCATTAAAGGCTACAAAACAGAAGCCATTTGTGAACAAGTACCATACACAAATTACGTTGTAAAACATTTTTTTCCTACCGAGCCTGTGACCGAGTGATTGCACAGATCCTTAATTCCTTTGCCCAATCCTCAGGATTTGCTTTCAAATGCATCACCCGGTAAATACTCGTATTCCATTTCTGGATTTATTGTAATGGACAGTGTTACAGTGGTGCCGGCTGCTTCACCTCATTTTTCAGATAAGTCAAGACACTCTGCAGCACAGAATAAATAAAGTGGATTTATCATTATTACACTGGTAACCTTCAATAGACTCTTCCCTAGTGCACTAAATTGAGACGGGCAAATAATACCAATATTTATTTGCCTGCATATTTGTATTCTTGCCCTTGGGTTTTTCTCATGGGCTTGTAGTGATTTGCAGTCATTTTTTTTAAGTCTCTGGTTGGTAGGTAAAACATAAAGAGAAGTAACTAGGGTGTAAATAAATCTTCCGCTAGCTGTAGTTATGCATTTTAATTTATATCACCATGGCGCTTATAAGCTACCCAGCAACACTCCCTAGTATCCTGACATTTATGCTTTAAATTTACATTCCTACAGAGTCAACAGCGAGTCGTAACATGGGAGAAAGTAAAATGGGTAATTATTTGGGCAGAACTGCAAATAATTTAATAAAAAAGACATTCTTTTTAGTATCTTGAAAACTATCTTAGCGCATTATGATCACTGTCAATATAGGGGTGGTTTATCATCCCTCAACAACTTCTCCCTTTCAAGTTGGCTTTAAACTGTATAAAGAATAGTGCTTAAATGGCAATTCCTTTACGCTCAACTACAGCATTGCTGCAGGATACACACAGTAGCCCACTGCTGATGCAAGTGATTTAAAGGGGTACTCCGCCCCTAGACATCTAATCCCCTATCCAAAGGATAGGGGATAAGATGTCAGATTGCCGGGGTCCCGCCGCTGGGGACCCCGGCAATATAGCAAACAGCACCCACCTGTAACTGCTTCCGGAAGCACTGGAGGTTCTCTGGCTAGTTACTCCCGACCACGGGGAGGGAAGATCGTGATGTCACGACTCTGCCCCCGTGTGATGCCACGCCCCGCCCCCTCAATGCAAGTCTATGGGAGGGGGCGTGACGTCTGGCACGCCCCCTCCCATAGACTTGCATTGAGGGGGCGGGGCGTGACATCACAGGGAGGAAGAGTCGTGACATCACGATCTTCCCTCCCTGTGGTTGAGAACCTCCAGTGCTTCCGGAAGCAGTTACAGGTGGGTGCTGTTTGCTATATTGCCGGGGTCCCCAGCTGCGGGACCCCGGCAATCTGACATCTTATCCCCTATACTTTGGATAGGGGATAAGATGTCTAGGGGTGGAGTACCCCTTTAAGGATTTGCCAGAAGTTCAATTCACATATATAGGACTATTTTCGTTTCTGTAGACTGCTCACTTTAGCTATGGGCTACATAATTTCCAGAAGTTTGAAATGTGTATCCTGGTGATGCCCCAGCATTGTAATTGCAGTTTAGAAGAGTTAGAAAGGGTTCACATTTTGCAGCTACAAGGTAACAAGCACATAGTAAAACTCAGCAATTTTTGTAAATCATGCATGATTTACATGCACAGACACACTATCACCACTCAACCACTACGTGTGAACCAAGCCCTAGAGGTGCAATGGAACTCAACACTTGCTGACAGTTCCCCCAGTTGTTACACTGGAGAGACCCAGTAAGCAGTTCATTTTCAGAAGACTCTATCTAACAAAAATGGAATGCCAAGACCAGACAGCTCCCAACTATATCCATCAATAGATGATCGACTATCAGTAACTTGCTGATAAATCGGACAGACATACATGGAAAACCAGTAATAAAATTGAGACATTCCGACCTCTAGGCACAGTTAGTATTTTGTGCTAGTGTGTATGTGGGAAAAAAATGAGATGGGAGATGTGGCTGGTATCTAAATATAATGTGCTTTATTCAAATAAATTGCCAATATGGTCAGTAATAAAATTCAGTCTCTGAGCAGGGTCCTTGCTACAGAGATAATGATATATAGGTTAAAAGCAGTATAGCATAATGCAACATAAAATATGGTTTTAAAATGATGGTACCAGTCTTTGACAAGGACAAAGTTAGAATCACTTGTAAAATGATGGATAGTAAAAATAGAATAAAAAATAGAAGCAGCGCTGTAAATACAATTGTGGTTAGTAGCAGTCTAATGCGTAAGGAATGAATACAATGAAATATAACAATGTGCAGATTGGCACGTGTGCTGGTGCTCACAGCGCACCTGGCCTGGTAGAAATACCTGCAGTCTTCTTAGGTGTTTGTTCCATCTTTGTTGTGGATATCCTGGCCCGTAGGTCTGTGGTGGCAGGTGGCTCGGAGCTGCATCCAGCCCTGGATGGATGAGTTGACAGCAGCGGGGATATGGCATCGCGGGAGCGGGGGTATGCAGATCACTCGCTGCGGACGCTTCCTCGTGCTGTGGCAGTTACTTAGTGAATAGAGGTCTGCTGAACAAGGGACTCCAGCACTTGAGAATGGAGAATCAATCCTTGTGAAGAGATAGAACCAGCAAAGTGGATTGCTGGGTGATAGCTAATAGTCAGATGCGTTTCAGACACTTGATAAAAGAAAATAGAATTGTGATTTAAATTAAAGGGGCTGTCCAGAAGAAAAAAAAAAAGAAAAAAAAACAACAACATGAGTATGGTGTCAAAAGTATGATGTAAGCAACTTACTAATATAATACTAACACTGCATAGATATCTCCATATCTGCTCCCTCTCCCTTGTAGCTGTGACATCACACTACTTTCAGGATTCTGTCTCTGCTCCCCTCCCTCCTGTCTGCTCAGACAGAGACCAGTAATATGGAGGGATGGAGCTTATACTACTGCTCATTAGATTTTAAAGGGGTTGTCCAGTGGTAATAAAACTTCACCTATATACATAGTCTTGCTATTAGAATAAAACAGCTTATACATGCCTTTCTGGCTTCCTGCAGGTCTCCTGTGACAGAGCACCCTGTCCACAGTGCTGATGTCACAAAGCTGTTCGGCCAATCCCTGGTCACAGCGATGTCCTGTCTCAGTCAGTGATTGGGTGAGAGGTGCTGTGAGCAATGTCACTGCAGACGTCACACTCTGCAGCATTAGAAAAAGAAGAAACACTGGCCTGCGGACGGGGCACCCGGACACCGGAGTCCTGCGGGGAGCCGGATAGTTATGTATAAGTGAAATTTTATTCCCACCGGGCAAATGGAATCTTCTCTCAGTCACAGTAGTTTCAGTCAGAACAGGCTCATTGCTGTCGTATCTAAGAAACACAGCAGCCTTAAAAATCTAATGAGCAGTAATATCAGCTCTTCTTTTCACATCAATGGCTTTTTCCTCAACATACAGGAGGGTAAGAGGAGAAGAGCCCTGCTTTCAAAGAGTGTGATGGGATATTATGGCTACAGGCCAGACAGCTCAGCTGATAATGAAAGATGTGTGTGCTAAATAATGCTAAAAGCATTATATTAGTAAGTTGCTTTATTATACTTTTTGACACCATATCCAGATTGTTTCTTTTGCTGGACAACTCCTTTAACCCCTAGAACAATCCATTCGCACAATCCATGTACAGTATATACATTCTAATTCATACAGAGTAACCTCTAAAATATAATACATAGAAGTATTCACAAATTTTATCCTAATAGTAGTGATACTGTACATTGTAAGTTGAAATATACATAGATATTTAACGAAGTCAACTAATGGAATTGAATAAGTCCTCTTGATTTGTCAGGGTACCTAACCTACATTTATGGACCTTTATGGGCATAAAGGTTCTTATGCATGATGAATTTGATAAGGCAATTACAGTAATAAACTATGTAAAGCCAGGAAAGTAATTACATGTCTGTATGTATGTGCCCTATGAATTACATCTCACATACACAGTTTTTTTTTTGCCATTTGAATATAGGTTGGCTGATGACCTAGATATCCTCTATGGTGTTGTCATACGACTAGAAGGTGTCCCTGCAGCTTCTATCAGAAATTCTATTAATCCTATGCACATGTTCCAGCTTTTTACCATTCATGGGTAAACAAGGTAGCAACATACCATATTTTTCGTCCTATAGGACGCACCGGCATATAAGACGCACCCTATTTTTAGGTGCAAAATCTAAAAAATTTAAGATTTTGAACCCAATAGGGGTCTTCAACCTGCAGACCTCCAGATGTTGCAAAACTACAACTCCCAGCATGCCCGGACAGCCGTTGGCTGTCCGGGCATGCTGGGAGTTGTAGTTTTGCAACATCTGGAGGTCCGCAGAATGAAGACCACTGCATAGGAGGTAATACTCACGTGTCCCTGCCGCTCCGGACCCGTCACCGCTGCCCTGGATGTCGCTCCATCGCTGTGGCTGTGTCCCGTCGCTCCGGAACGTCTCTGCTGCCGGACGGGTATCCTCGCTCTCCGTCGCCGTCATCACGTCGTTACGCACGCGACGACATGATGACGAGGAAGGAGAGCGCCGGCATACAGGGGATCCCTGAACGGAGAAGACACCGAGGAGGCAGGTAAGGTCCCTCCCGGTGTCCTGTAAGCACTAACCCGACTATTCAGTCGGGCTGTTCGGGACCGCCGCGGTGAAATCGCGGCGGTCCCGAACAGCCCGACTGAACAGTCGGGTTAGTGTCACTTTCCCTTCAGACACGGCGGTCAGCTTTGATCGCCGCGTCTGAAGGGTTAATACAAGGCATCACCGCGATCGGTGATGTCCTGTATTAGCCGCGGGTCCCGGACGTTGATGGCCAAAGGGACCGCGGCGATAGGGGTGTATTCGCCGTATAAGACACACCGACTTTTTCCCCCAAGTTTTGGGGAAGAAAAAGTGGGTCTTATAAGGTGAAAAATACGGTACTTTTCAAAGAACTGCATAATCACACTTACACTACCTCTGAAAACTAATCCACAGTCCTCGCCCGCACATCCATAATCTCGGAGAAAATAACAGCTGAAAACATATTTTATGTTTTATATGGGAACACAATTTCTTGTGGCAATGAATACAGGCAGAAAAAAACAGTCTAATGGAAGCTCTGTTTTTTCTTTTTCTTAATCTGGAACCAGTAGCATGTTCCACCTGCTTTTATTGCCTCTCGTCTCCCAGAGGTCTAATTGGCCTGCTTTAAAAGGATCAGCTTAAGTGGAAGAAGTTGTTATTTAATGCTAGCAGTACTGTCTTTAATGCAGATTAGATGAATTTAAATGCAATTTCAACTTCTTGAGTTAATTTTCAGGAGTCCTTTGGGCCTTATTTTGTAAAATCTGCTATTTTATAAAGCATGGCAGGTTCAGTCAAATGACTTGATTATAAGGTGATTAATACAACGATGGTACATTATGTACAGCCTTTCCACCTGTATGACTTGAATTACTCGTGAATAGGGACTTTGAGGTTTATTTCGTGTCCTAATACCAGTCACTTTTAATATTGTGTATTATAAATATCTTAAATATACAAACCCAAAAATAATACAGTGATCCCAAGTTACAATGGCCTCAGGTTACAGTATTTTAACCCCTTAAGGATCAAGTCCATTTTCACCTTAAGGACCAGAGCATTTTTTGCACATCTAACCACTGTCACTTTAAGCATTAATAACTGGGATTATGAATTTGATTCTAAGATAGTTTTTTGTGACATATTCTACTTTAACATAGTGGTTAATTTTCGATGATACTTGCATAATTTCTTGGTGAAAAATGCTAAAATTTCATTGAAGCTCTCTGCTTGTAAGGAAAATAGACATCCCAAATAAATTTTATATTGACTCACATATATGTCTACTTTATGTTTGCATCATAAAGTTAACATGTTTTTACTTTTGGAAGACATCAGAGAGCTTCAAAGTTCATCAGCAATTCTCCAATTTTTCACAAAATTTTCAAAGTCTGAATTGTTCAGGAACCAGTTCAGTTTTGAAGTGGATTTGAAGGGCCTTCATATTAGAAATGACCCATAAATGACCCCATTATAAAAACTGCACGCCTCAAAGTATAAAAAATAACATTCAGAAAGTGTGTTAACCCTTTAGGTGTTTCTCAGGAATAGCAGCAAAGTGAAGGAGAAAATTACACTTACTATTACATCTACATGTTCTTGTAGACCCAGTTTTTGACATTTCACAAGGGATAAAAGGAGAGAAATCCTCCCAAAATTTGTAACCCAATTTATCTCAAGTAATGAAATAACTCATATGTGTATGTAAAGTGTTCTGTGGGTGCACTAGAGGGCTAAGAAGGGAAGGAGGGACAATGGGATTTTGGAGATTGAGTTTTTCTGAAATGGTTGTTGGGGAGCATGTCACATTTTGGAAGCCCCTATGGTTCCAGAACAGCAAAAAACCCAACATGGCATACTATTTTAGAAACTCCACCCCTCAAGGAACGTAACAAGGGGTACAGTGAGCCTTAACACCCCACAGGTGTTTGACGACTTTTCGTTAAAGTTGGATGTGTAAATGAATTATTTTTTTCACTAAAATGCTGGTTTCCCCCCAAATTTTACATTTTTACAAGGGGTAATAGGAGAAATGCCCCCCCTCCAAAAAAAAAATGTGTAATCCCATCTCTTCTGAGTATGGAAATACCCCATCCTCATTGGAAATTACACCCATCAAGGAACATAGGAAGCAGTACAGTGAGCCTTAACACTCCACAGATGCTTGATAAATGTTCATTAAAGTGGGATGTGAAGAGAAAAAAATTCGATTTTTTGCAGAAAAATGCTGGGGTTACCCCAAATTTTTCATTTTCACAAGTGGTAATAGGAGAAAATGTCACCGTAAATTTGTAAATACATTTCTATGAGGACATACCTCATATTTGACGTAAACTGTTCTGCGGGTGCACACCAGGTCTCAGAAGTGCAGGAGCACCATAAGGCTCTTGGAGAATTTTGTCAGGTGCCTTTAGCGTTTACAGAGCTACCATGGAGCCAGAACAGTGGGACACCCCCCCCCCCCTCAAGTGCCATTATTTTGGAAACTACACCCAAATGTTTCATTTGCACAAGGAGTAATAGGAGAAAATGCCCCTTAAATTTTGTAACCCCATTGCTTTTGAGTATGGAAATACCCCACATCTGGACGTAACATGCTGTGCGGGTGCACCACAGGGCTCACGAGTCATAGAGCTATGTTTGCATTTGAGGCCTATGGCATATCAGTGGCTGACGTTTACATACATTCAGCAGAAAATAAAAAAAGGAACACCCACATGTGACCCCATTCCACACATTTCACCTTCTGGGGAAGATGTATAGGGGGAACTGGACATTTGGAACGGACACGTGTTCCCTAAATATATTTTCCAGGAATGGATGAAGTGTACTATGGGGGGGGGGGGGGAATGAAAATTTAAATTTTACTACTAATATTCCAATTATGTTCCCAGAATGATGACCCAGAGCATAGCCAAAATAAAAAAATATGCCCGCCCCAAACCCCTCTGAATCATCATTCTGGGAATATGATGTGTATGGCCGTCCCTAACCTGTTTCTTCAAATGTGCACACGCTCAGGTGGAGAGAGAGTGCTGCGCATTTGAGGCAACATAAAAAAGACCCCAATGCTAGTGACTCAGTGACCCATGACCCATGTTTGGAAAAAATACCCCCAGAGGTCTTATCAGGTTTTTTTTTTTCTTTTGTTTGATGGAATAGTTTTTTGGGCAATTAAGTGGTTTTGGGGTTAAAATTCGGAATGTACTCTGGACTTTGTACATTGGGGTCAAATTATGTGAAATTAAAATGAAAAGGGAAAAGTTTGTACTGCATGGAAGTGTGATACTCCCTTAAGCAGTTTTTAATGCAGAGGCCCGAATGATCGGGGCAAGTGTCACATTTAGTGGGGGTGTCCTTCCGTATCCCCCTCTTGTGACACACTGCGACACATTTTTTTCTGGCAAGGTCCCTTCTTTTTAGTGTGGGGGACCTCACTTGAAAAGTGCTGGTCTGGGATGATCCTGGCACCTATATTTTCAGTTCCTTGGGAGCTCCAGCCTGCTCCTTCCCAGTCTCCAAAGATCAGAGCCCTTAGGACTTCTTCTTGGAACTGGAGGAATGTCCCTGTGGTACATCGCACAGGAACAGGTGAGCTGCCGTTACCATGAATTGTTAACAGCATAAGGGCATCCCTCTTATCCTTATACCTTACCAGCAACAGGTTTTCATGAGTAAGGGCACGGGACTCACCCTTGGGCATAGGTATCTGAACAAAATTTAGAGGGAGGCCTCTCTGGTTCTTCCGCATGGTCCCACAAGCGGATGTGGATCTGGTGGCAAGGAATGTGAACAGAAGGATGCTGGTATAAAAGTTGTCCACGTACACGTGGTAACCCTTATCCAGCAACGGGAGCACAAGGTCCCAAATGAGTTTTCTGCTAACACACAGAGTGGGGGGACATTCTGGGGTTTCAATATAGGAATCCTGTCCCTCATATACTCTAAACTTGCGAGTGTACTCGGAGGTGCTCTCGCAAAGTTTGTAGAGTTTCACTCCATACCTCGCCCGCTTTGAGGGAATATACTGGTGGAAGATAAGTGTCTCCTATTAAAACTGATAAGAGACTCATCTACAGAGAGCTCCCTAAGGGGTACGTAGGCCTCAAAACATTTGGCCCCAAAATTATCTATGACCGGCCTAACTTTGAAAAGCCGGTCATAGGCAGGATTACTTCGGGGGGGAGGGGGAGACATTATTAGCGTAATGCAGGCATTTCTGAATGGCCTCAAACCGTCCCTGTGCCATGGCCATACCATAGAGTGGGGTCTGGTAGAGGACATCCCCACTCCAGTACTGCCTGACACTTGTTTTTTTGACTAGGCCCATATGCAGCATGAGGCCCAAAATGTCCTCATTTCGGCTGCATTGATGGCATTCCATCCATTGTGATTGACAAAGTCATCACTGAAATAATAACTAAAATAGTCTATTTCAGTGTATCCGGCTGTATCAATCCAGATTCCTGAGTCGCCAACAAACTCAGGAATCCATGGCTTTTATCCCTCCAGGGGTCTTCAGACAGCATCACCAGAAGGGGGCTCCAGTACGCTTGTCTGGTGGGTCAGATTCCTAATAAGAGGGGCATGGACGCCCGTACTAGTGTTGGCCACTGAGTCACTATCAGGGTGTGTGTGTATTTGTGTTTGCTTGGTGCAAACTTTATATAACGGTGTGTGAAAATATCACACACTGCGAAAAAAATTAAAAATAAACGCTGCGGGCAAAAAATAAAATAAAAAAGGTTGCCAAATGCAAAGCCCTGAAACCCTAATAGGGCCGGGGTCATGCTGCAAAATGTGTGGCGAATCCTTGAGGACCTATTAGGGGGTCAGGGGGGGGATTTTTTATTTTTACTTTTTTTTTTTTTTTTTTTTTTTTACAGAAAACTCACTCTGCACTTACAGTGGCAGCAGGCCACTTCTTCAGCCCTGAGGGGCACAGATACGGTCAGAGGGTGGCTGCCCTGGCTCTCAGCTCTGCCCACTGACTGACTTTGGTGGGCTAGCAGAGCTGAGAGAAAGGGGCATTAACCTCTCCTATGACAGCTGCATTTGCAGCTCATGTGGGGAGGTGATGGGATCGCCACCTCCCACCAGCAACAGGAGGTGATTGTCGGTGTATAGAACACCGCCGATCACCCTTTAATTCCGGGTCATCAGGTCACGTATGACCGGAATCGCTGCAAATCGCCTGTGTGAATTCACTGCCGATCACATGGGGGGGGGGGGTTGTCAGAACCCCCCCAGGCATTGTCACAGGATGCCTGCTTGTCCCTGCCCACGAGTGGCGGGGACTGGCATAGCCCTGGGCATACAGGTACGTCCTGTGCCCTTAACTACCAGGACATTAGGGCGTACCCGTACGCCCTATGTCCTTAAGGGGTTAGAGGGGTTCTCCGGCCCTAGACATCTTATGCCCTATCCAAAGGATAAGATGTGTGATCGTATGGAGTACGACCACTGGGGCCCCCTGCGATCTTCAGACCAGCACCCCAGCATTCCAGTTTCGGGTGGCCATAACATCACGCCCCTTCCATGAATGGATGGCGGCATGGTGTCACGACCACAGCCACCTATAACTGTCGTCTGTACAAAAATGTTTGAAACACCGGGTGCCAGGCAAGAGATCCTGGAGGTCCCAATGGCCGAACCTCCGTGATCAGACATCTTATTCCCCTTTAAACCTGCAATGGTTTTTGAAACTATACTCAACATACAATGCCAGAAACAGTCTAAATCCTTAGCTTATGTGAATAACTGGATGATGTAACCAATTAGGCATGTCACTGGTAAAACCCCTGTATTATTGAAGTGATTTTTTGTCTAGTAGCAGGTCCCTAGAGTGTAGTGTAATACTGTACTTCTCTTTACCTGTACCAGGACTTGCTGCTCCTTTAGACATCAGTTGAGGGCAGCTCTAGTATGTGGTGAATGCTGTACAGGACCCTAAAGAAGCACACCGCTATGTTTTAAGTGTTTTTTTAGCTTCAAGCAGCTATTTCTGACCTAAAGGGTACTACCGTGGAAAACTTTGAAAAAGTGAACTGGTGCAAGAAAGTTAAACAGATTTGTAAATCACTTCTATTAAAAAATATTAATCCTTCCAGTACTTTTTAGGGGCTGTACACTAAAGAGAAATCCAAAAAGAAATGCATTTCCTGTGATGTCCTGACCACAGTGCTATCTGCTGACCTCTGCTGTCCATTTTAGGAACTGTCCAGAGAAGCATATGTTTGCTATGGGGATTTTCTCCAGTTCCTAAAAAGTACTGGAAAGATTAAGATGTTTTAATAGAAGTAATTTACAAATCTGTTTAACTTTCTGGCACCAGTTGATTATTTTTTTTTCATGGAAGTACCCCTTTAAGGCTTCATGTGCCACTCGGAAGTTGCTATGCTGTCAAAACACATGATAACTACTGTTTCTTTAACCTCTTAACCTCACCAATATTCACCTTTGCATTTTCTTTTCCACAACACATTAAAATAGGTTATCTAGAAAAAGAAGAAAAATAGCACCCCATATGTTCTCAGATTATGTGCGGTATTACAACTTGACTCCATTCTTTTCAGTGGAGCTGAGCTGCAATATAACAAACCACTTGATGACAGATGTGGTGCTGTTTTAGGAAAGAAATTAGCTCTGTTTTCCTAATCCCTTCCAATGGAGCTATAAGAGGGCTTGTTTTTTTGAAAAACTAATTGCACAATTTGATGACTTGATGTCACTATACCATAAAATGTAATGCAAAACTAAATTTCCATTTATGGGGCTATGTGTAAGTAAAATTTTTGCGCTGTGTTCTGCAGTTTTTATTGATTAACTTTTTTGTAAGGTAACAAAAAAAATGTAAATCTGGCATTCTGAATTTTTATTTATTACATTTTTTTTTAGGCAATGTTTACACAGTATTTTGTGCAATATGAAATGACCCTGACCTATTGTATTCTTTTTCTTATTTAGTAGGCTTGTTTTTAATTTCCATCAGTATTTTTCGTTTATGATACTGTTCCTCTAATGCTTTGCATACTCCTGCCCCCCTGGTCAATCAGCCACACCCATGAAATTATAGAGTTCACACTCAAATTCCTTCTTTTTCCTTAAAGGGAAAACATTTTTTTAATCAACTGATTACAGCAAGTTAAACAGATTTATAAATTACTTCTATAAAAAAAAAATCATAATTTTTCAAGTACTTATAGGCTTCTGTATGCTCCAGAGGAAGTTATTTTCTATTTGAATTTCCTTTCTGTCTGACCACAGTGCTCTCTGCTGACAGCTGACACATCTGTCAATGTCAGGAACTATCCAGAGCAGGAGAGGTTTGCTATGGGGATTTGCTCCTACTCTGGATAGTTCTTAAAATAGACAGAGGTGTCAGCAGAGAGCACTGTGGTCATGATGTCAGCAGAGAGCTCTGTGGTCAGACAGAAAGGAAATTCAAAAAGAACTCCCTGTGGAGCATACAGAAGCTTATTAGTACTAGAAGGATTTAAAAAAAGTAATAGAATTAATTTACAAATCTGTTTAACTTTCTGGCACCAGTTGATTTAAAAATAAATGTTTTCCAGCAGAGTACCCCTTTAACACCCTGTTATGAGGGGAATTTCATTGCAGTTGCATTGCAGAAGGTGTCAATTAGAGTTGGCAACTATCCGGCAACTATCAATAAACCAATTACCAGTCACTATTAATTGTGGCATTTAGTGGGTTTAATTGCTGAAATCGGACTGAATTGGGATTGTGGAAGCTGCTGGTGAGTGTAAGCTGTAATATACAGCTGGCATCATTGCATTGGAGCACACTCAGCTCCTGAGCACACTCTAGCTCACCCCACCGATTCATCACATATATGAATATAGGAAGGGGTAATTCAAATCTATGTTTCTCTCAGAAAAATGTGTTCAAGTTCCTTTTATCTATTCACTTTCTATAGTCTTTATACTTGATTAAACAATGCATAACCATCTTAACAAGAAGGTGTTTCTTTAAGAAAGTAGGTCATAAGAAGAGTTAATCTGCTGAATATTGCTATTTCTATTAGTGGTGTCATGTGTGGCTTATAGCCTTTGATATTAGTTCAGTCAACAGCATTTTTACTAATCCTTTCACTCCCATCTATTTTTATGTGAGTGATATAGAAAGTACAGTGCACAGATTGTCATTATTTTTTGAATGGAACAAAAACAGTAGTACCTAAATTACAAACCTATGAAATTGACTTACTGCTATGTGAATCTCCCCAAAAGGCAAAAATGGTAACATAAAAGTAATTACTTTTAAGTGCCTACTTTACCATTAAGAGAAAAGATGCGGGTTCTTCACAGGTGTGCTTTTATTTGTTGACTTACGAATTTCCCTACATGGCATCACTTTACTATTATCACCAGAGTTAAATGTTAACAATCATTGGTGGAAATATCCCAGAAACAACGTATTTCCTTCCCTGTGGCATTCTAAGCAAGGCATTTCATTTCCAAATATCCTGAATGCAAGGGCTGTAAAATTATCTATTGCATTCCTTATTTAGTCAAAATCTACATTGAACGTTATTAGTTTTTCACTTCGTTGGCTTCTCAAATTACATTGCAAACATTTTACTCCCAGGGTTCTCTGCAGAGCATTTGCATTTTATGAGTGCATTCCATTAGAATCATAGAGTACCACCTATATTTATTCATAGGAGTTAGAAACTAGAAAGTTTTTAACTCATTGGGTCTGACTATTGAGGCAAATCTCCGTATACTGAATAAACAGCAAGATGTACTTCAGTTATTAGGAATGAGCTTTCGGGAGATGATAATGAAGTGTAAAATGTCACTGCTTATTGAGGACAAGGTCAAGGATTGGGGGGAGGCATATTACTCTTTTCCAACGAATACAATATTATACATCTATTGTTTACACTCATTGCTGGTGGACATTACATTTCCTTTCATAATTAAAGTAAATTTTATTTTAGATAATCATACAATAAGGCAAAAGTTACTTTTTATAAAAATAATGGCTTTAGGAGAAGTCATAAAATAATGTTTTTATTTTGGGCTTAAGTGTCAAGGAGGTGGGGCCGAGCTGCTAAAGTGCCACATAATTTCACTTCACTGGCCATGCCTCCTTAACACTCCTGCCTAAAAGAAAACATTTTTTATAACTTCTTCAAAGGCCATCAGCTTTCTAAAAGGTAACTTTTTTCTTATTGCATGATTATCTGTCAGCCCATGTCTCCAGCTCAAAGCGTACAGATGGACTGACAGATTCCCTTTAAAATGAATAGTTTTTCTGTAACATTACACCTTAATGATATTGTCCTATCAACTAGATTAAAGATTTTGTACGTTCACTTTCTAGCAGCTCACTTAAGGGGAGAGAATTTACAAATAACTTTTTAGTCGTAAGACTTCCTTAAGGCCAATATACAGTAATCCAAAAAAATAAAAATATCAAACTTTTTCACACAGTAGTATAGGACTCTTGGTGGTTGCAATTTTTCTTAGGGACACAAAAGCTTATCAGTTACTTTCACACATGACTATTTATTAAACATTACAGGTAATTCTTTTTTCCGGGTGGGTTCACACCACGATTTTGCTTTACGGTTTCGGCATACGGTTTCATAAAAAAAAACGTATGCAACCGTACAGAATACCGTGCCCATAGACTTCCCATTCAAAACCGTATGCACCATAATGTATACGGTTGTCTCCGTTTTTCAAACCATACGGTTTTTAACTTTTTTCCGGACAGAAAACCGTGGTCTACCACGGTTTTTGGTCCGGGTGAAAAAACGTTTTAAACCGAATACGTTTTTTTTTTAAACATGGGAGTCAATTGGAACCGCACAGAATCGTATGTGCGTACGGTTCTATCCAGTTTTCATCATACGATTTTTTACTTTCCACAGTTTTTTTTTCTTGGAATTTTAATCAAACAAATGAAACTTTCTTCATAATAGAGTGAAAAGTTCAAAACGTATACGTTTTTTTCTTAAAAAATGGATGCAACCGGACATAATTTTTCAAACCGTATACGGTTTTAACCGTATACAGGTAAAAATTTGTACACACGTTTTGATACAGTTTAGTCAGGTTTTGAGGAATTAGTTTTTTTATCGAAAACCTGATACGGGAACTGTATTGCAAAAACGTGTGAACCCAGCCTAACAAAGATGTAACAGTATTCATCCCTTTAATATAGTCTCTAGATCCTGTTGTCTTTACTTGAAACAGAACCACATTCATATGGTACTTCCTTCCTTCTACCTGGTAACTTCTTCTTAAGGGCAATGACCAGATGTGTTTTTATCCAGTTAGAAAGTCAACTAACGGATATTAATTTGTTTTGCCTTTATTTCTGCTGTTGAAAATTTAAGGGGTTATCCACCATAAGGTGATTTTAGTACTTACCTGCCATACAGTGATGGACATGTTTAGGAAGGAGTAGGGAAAAAAAATATTAAAATGTGAAAGAGAAATGTTTTGTTGGTTTACACAGCAATGTAGTGAAACATTGAAGATTGGATGTGTAACATTGTGGTGTCTATATCTTAATCAGCATTGTTGTAATTTTTATGAAATTTATAATAAAGTTCCTTCCCTCCAAGTACAAGTCCCAGGATTTCTTGGTTGTCAGTGTATGGTCACTCTTCTCCCTCTCGCACATCAGCCACCCCACACATTAAAACATCGGTGAGCTAACATCTATGCTTTGCTGTAATCAATAGACCAGTGTTTTCTAACCAGGGGCCTCCAGCTGTTGCAAAACTCCAATTCCCTGGAGAATGATCTCCCTCACGCCTATCGGTCGCTCCACCCATTGAAGCAGAGAGGCTTCTTAGAACACCTGACTAGTGATGTAATGTCTCTGGCCGCACTGCAGCCTGGGAACACCTGAGACAATGCTCATTTTGTATGCTGTTAAAAATAAACATGGGGCAAACATCACATAAGAATTGCGAGATCACCATGAATCACAGGTATAGACACTCTATTATGAACTACACTGTACAGTCTCTGTAGCATAGTCAAATAAAAAAAATAAAAAGATCCTAGACTACCCCTTTAATGCTATTAAATTGCAGTGTTCTCCGTTTGTCAGCATTTGAAAAACAAACCCTTTTTTTTTTATTATTGGGCGGGGAGGGGGGATTTATCAACTGTGCACTAGTGTTGAGCGGCATAGGCCATATTCGAATTCGCGAATATTCGCGAATATATGGACGAATATTCGTCATATATTCGCGAATATTCGCATATTCGTTATATTCCCGTTTTATTTTCGCATACGCGAAAATTCGCGTATGCGAAAATTTACATATGTGAAAATTAGCATATGCGAAATTAGCATACGCGAAAATTCGCATATGCGAAAATTAGCAAATGCGAATTTTCACGCGCCAGTCTCACACAGTAGTATTAGGACCTTCTTTACACCACACAAGCTGGAAGCAGAGAGGGATGATCACTGTGATGTGTATTGTGAAGAAAAAAACAAAAAAAAAACGAATATTCGTAATTACGAATATATAGCGCTATATTCGCGAAATTCGCGAATTCGCGAATATGCGATATTCGCGAATAATATTCGAATTGCGAATATTCGCGAGCAACACTACTGTGCACCTGCTAAATTACATGCACTTTGTGCTTTTATTTTTTGTATTGACTTGTGCCAAAATTATCTAATGTTGCACTATTTTGATGTTTACCGTGCTGGCTCTGTTATTTTTCTTGCTGTAAAGTGGTGCACTGAATTTATCATTTGTACATCATTTTTGTGCACATGTACTTCAGTGACTGGCTGGCATTTGAATGTGCGTCATCTCATTTTTTTGCACTATTCAGGGGGTTTCTGTCAATTGCACAAATTTATGAAGTGACATACACTGCATAATAATTTGCGTAAAGAATTCCCTCATGAACATTTCCAAACTACCCTACCTCCCTTGTGTTCGAAGAAACAATTCTAGGCTGAACTATAGAATGTTATGTCTAGCACAGGACCTAAGGGATCTAAAGGTGACACAGAGATACTATGTTTCACACTCCTGAATACCTGTATCATGCATCACTCTCTGACCTCCCATTCCCATGAAAGTAATATGGAAAACCTGTCCCCTAAAAAAGAAAAATTAGAGGGGGATGCAGAGCTAAACTACACCCATGTGGATGAGCCCAAAGACTCTTGGTAAATTTTGTTTTCAAGTCTCTGCTGGAAATGAGAAGCTATCACTTACATCAGGCAGTTATGGTCACCTTCCCACTTCTTCTCTGACCTCTGGAGTCAGATGTCATAGCAAGAGAAGGAAGCACTGCCAGGCAACAAGGCCTCCGTTTCCATCAACTAGCAAGACCGCAACTGCTAACCTATAGCACTTGCACTCTTGCTGGTATATTTTAGGCCATTATTCATCTGTACGGTGAAAGGCCATCCTATCACTTTTACATCATTTGACTAAATCTGAGTACCATACAGAATTCATCCTGCTATGTGTATCCACAGCCAATTCATCAGTAAGAAACAGTGACTCGATTCCATTGGCAGCCATACAGGATCATGAGCCCCTCCTTTCCTTCTTTATACTGTTTTGATTTGAAAAGCAGGTAATCTTGGTATCTGTCTAATCAATCTAGTTCTAGAACTAGGGGATTTTCTCACATATTTCAAGTTTTCTCCAGGTTTGCATTGTATTCTTGTATCTTCATTCATGAAGGTATCCTTTGTAGGTGTCTCTTGTGTATATTGTAGACTTTGACCACAGCTTCCTCCTTGATAGTATTTGACTTGGTTAGATGTTATTAAAGGGGTACTCCACTGGAAAACCTTTTTTTATCAACTGGTTCCAGAAAGTTAAACAGATTTGTAATATTCTTCTATTTAAAAATCTTAACCCTTCCAGTACTTATTAGCTGCTGTATGTTCCAGAGGAAGTTATTTTCTTTTTGAATTTCCTTTCTGTCTGACCACATTGCTCTCTGGTGACACCTCTGTCCATTTTAGGAACTGTCCAGAGTAAGAGAAAATCCTAATAGAAAACCAATCTTGCTTCGGATATTTCCTAAAATGGACAGAGGTGTCAGCAGAGAGCACTGTGGTCAGACACAAAGGAAATTCAAAAAGAGAATAACTTCCTGTGTAGCATACAGCAGCTTATAAGCACTGGAAGGTTTAAAAATTTTTTTTAGAAGTTATGTACAAATCTGTTTAACTTTTTGGCACCAGTTGATTTAAAAAACAAAATTTCAGGGGAGTACCCCTTTAAAGGGGTACTCCGCCCCTAGACATCTTATCCCCTATCCAAAGGATAGGGGATAAGATGTCAGATTGCCGGGGTCCCGCTGCTGGGGACCCCGGGGATCGCTGCTGCAGCACCCCGCTATCATTACTGCGCAGAGCGAGATCGCTCTGCACGTAATGACGGGCAATACAGGGGTCGGAACATCGTTACATCACGGCTCCGCCCCTCATGATGTCACGGCCTGCCCCTGTCAATACAAGTCTATGGGAGGGGGCGTGGGAGGGGACGCCCCCTGCCATAGACTTGCATTAAGGGGACGGGCCGTGATGTCATGAGGGGCGGAGCCATGACATCACACTGCTCCGGCCCCTGTATCGCCCGTCATTACACACAGAGCGAACTCGCTCTGTGCAGTAATGATGGCGGGGTGCCACAGCTGCGATCCCCGGGGTCCCCAGCAGCGGGACCGCGGCGATCTTACATCTTATCCCCTATCCTTTGGATAGGGGATAAGATGCCAGGGGCGGAGTACCCCTTTAATGGGCTTGTAAGTAAAGAATTCTGGGATTATCTTTATTGCTCTTAAATTCCTTTTAGTATTGCTGAACTCTACAGTCCCTGTTTAGTTTCTACAGGAAATCTGTCATTTGTGTAGCCTTCACTAACCTGTACAGACAAGTAGTGCAGGTGACACTGATTACATCAGTACTTACCTTGTCCTGTTCCGTGCTGTGGTTCTCTGGCAATCATCTTCGGTATCTTTAGCTCTGGGCCCGATTTGGAGCATGGGCGGAGCTTATTGAGGTCACCGCTCTGCTGGGTCCTGCTGCTAGCAAACAGCAGCGGTGATGTCACTAAGCTCCTCCCATACTCCAAGTCGGGCATGGAGCTGAAGAAACTGAAGAGGATTGTCAGAGAATAACAGCACATAAAGGAAAGGTAAGTACCATTGTCATCAGTTTCACCTGCAATACCTGTCTGTAATGACAGGTTAGTGGAGGTGACAATGATGACAGATTTCCTTTAACAAAAGATTTATTCAAAAAGAACACCCCACTGAGAAGACAACACCCTTTTTGGTTCCCCATAACGATCATCCCCTATAGAAGAACACTTTTCAATGAAATTATGGGTGGTAGTTTCAAAAAGGATTTAACTGTATACCAAATTGTTGAGCTGGGATCTCCTAAAGTTTGAACTTTCTCATGATTTTTCTCAGCCTTACTATGTCTTCTTTTTACTTGCATTAACACCATCTTGGATCACATATTAAGATTTCACATGAATGGCTGCCTAATACAAAATCAGCCTCAGACATTTTCTCCCCTTAAAGGGGTACTCCACTGGCCATTATTCAGAACATTCAGTTCCAAATGCTGTGCATGCTGTGGGGTCGATCCTGACCCCTCATGATGTCATACCCCGCCCCAGCAATGTCAGTCTATGGGAGGGGTGTGGCAAAACCCCCTCCCATAGACTTTCATTAAGGGGATGGGCTGGGTCTGACGTCACAAGGGTGGACCCCAGCAGCATGAGCACAGTGTTAGGAACTGAATGTTCTGAATGCTGGCCAGTGGAGTACCCCTTTAATTTGAAAAGAAATAGGAAACAAGTTGCACCAGAACATGGAATTACTTATTAGTCAATTGATCATTACCTTTAAAAATGACAGATAGACTATATTCAAAATGTTGTTTGTGTGTAATATTTTTGTTAAACTCCGTGAATTAAAGCTAAAAGTCTCCACTCTCACTCACCAGAGTCTGGAGACGCCATGAAGAATGTTCTGCTGCCTGCAACATCCTCCAGCATGACTGGTTTGGTGGTGGGTCAGTAGTGGTGTGGGGTGGCATTTCTTTGGGGGCCGCACAGCTATCCATGTTCTTGCCAGAGGTAGCCTGACTGCCATTAGGTATCGAGATGAGATCCTCAGACCCCTTGTGAGACCATATGCTGGTGGGGTTGGCCCTGGGTTCCTCCTAATGCAAGACAGTGCTAGACCTCATGTGGCTGGAGTGTGTCAGCAGTTCCTGCAAGAGGAAGGCATTGATGCTATGGACTGGCCCACCTGTTCCCCAGACCTGAATCCGATTTAGCCTATCTGGGACATCATGTCTTGCTCCATCCACCAATGCCACATTGCACCACAGACTGTCAAGGAGTTGGCGGATGCTTTGGTCCAAGTCTGGGAGGGCATCCCTCAGGAGACCATCCGCCACTTCATCAGAAACATGCCCAGGCATTGTAGGGAAGTCATATGGGCATGTGGAGGCCACACACACTACCTCATTTTGACTTGTTTTAAGGACATTACATCAAAGTTGGATCAGCCTGTAGTGTGGATTTCCACTTTGATTTTGAGTGTGACTCCATATCCAGACCTCCATAGGTTAATAAATTTGATTTCCTTTGATAATGTTTGTGTGATTTTGTTGTGAGCACATTCAACTATGTAAAGACGAAAGTATTTCATACGATTAGTTCATTCATTCAGATCTAGGATGTTATCTTAGTGTAATCTAGGATGTTTTATCTTAGTGTTCCCTTAATTTTTTTGAGCAGTGTATAACAACAGAAAAGACAGGCAAATATACAGTATGCTCCAGCACACCAGATGTAGGGTAGTAACAAAAAATATCAAACTTTATTATATATAGCATAGAAAAATGAATCACACAGATACATTTAAAATATTTAAAAAACACATATGACTACACCCTCCCTGCACAGACAGAAAAATATATGTAGCAGCAGTGTAACCTCCCAGTATATATCTTCTCCCCAACATACATTTATCCACAAAAATGATTGGCATAGTGCCTCAATAACAACAATCTATTACAGTAAGTATAAAAATAAATAATGTAGCTTAAAAATAAAAAGTAAATAGAATCAAGTGGCGAAAAAGGGCCAAAAAGCAGAAACCAATACAAGTATAAACTGTGTATTAATGGATAAATATCACCTAAAGTACACTGAATACAAAGGAGGAGGGAATAAATGGAAGCACAACCAACACGCTGCGTCGGCAGGGGCAATGTGACCCAATTACTCATTCAGATCACAATGCAATAAAAAAGAATGCAGCAAGTGATGGTAGATAATTCTTCTCTTGTATTCTAACTTTATATTCATAAGATAACGTTTCCCTTATTTTTGAGTATATATCACGTTCAGTGACTCCTTATCGTAAATTGGGTTTTGCACTACATCTAATAAAAAGCTGATAAAAGCTGAGGAGAAACAAAACTAAAGTTTTGCATTGATCTCGGAACGCCTTGACTTGATTTCAGCAGAGATGTTGTGACATAACCTGAAAGAAGCAGATCAAACACAAAACCTGCCAGCACAGGGCAAAAATTCTCCAACAGTGATGTGTGAGACTGATATCAAATGATAGCAGGTGTTTGGCTGCAGCTAAAGGCTGACAGGCAATAATAAACTGCGGTACAGTATTGCAATGTATTGTATGATTGATAAGAACATCGCACAGTAAAGACACATAAGGAAACAGAAAAAAAAGACTCTATAAGGTTTCCAAAAAAACTTAAGTCGATGTTTAAAATTCAATAAAAACAATTTCTGTAAAAAAGGTACAAAAATAATAAAATACAAAATACAAAGAATGTAAAATTAAATTAAAGTGATTTTCTATAAAAAAAAATATATATATATATATATATATATATATATATATATATATATATATATATATATATTATGCTTAAGACTAAGTTTCCACTTGTTTTTTTATTTTTCTGGCAGTTTTTGGAAAACTGCCACTGCAGTTTTTGAGCAAAAGCCAGAAGTGTATTCAAAAGGAATAGGACATACCGTGGGGATAAAAAGTTTGGGCACCCCAGGTAAAAATTTGTATTAATGTGCATAAAGAAGCCAAGGAAAATGGAAAAAGCTCCAAAAGGCATCAAATTACAGATTAGACATTCTTATAATATGTCAACAAAAGTTAAATTTTATTTCCATCATTAACACTTTCAAAATAACAGAAAACAAAAAAATGGCGTCTGCAAAAGTTTGGGCACCATGCAGAGTTAATATCTTGTACTGTCCCTTTAGCAAGTATCACAGCTTGTAAACACTTTTTGTAGCCAGCCAAGAGTCTTTCAGGTGTGTTTAGGATCATTATCCATTTGTAGAAGCCGTCCTCTCTTTAATTTCAGCTTTTTCACAGATGGCATCAAGTTAGCATCCAAAATTTGCTGATATTTTATTGAATCAATTTTTTCTTCTACTCGTGAGATGTTCCCTGTGCCACTGGCTGCAATACAACCCCAAAGCATGATTGATCCACCCCCATGCTTAATAGTTGGACAGAGGTTCTTTTCATTAAATTCTGTTCCCCTTCTTCTCCAAATGTACCTTTGCTCATTCCAGCCAAAAAGTTCAATTTTAACCTCATCGGTCCACAGAACTTGTTTCCAAAATGCATCAGACTTGTCTATATGTTAATTTGCTAAGTTCAAACGCTGATTTTTGTGGTGAGGACGTAGAAGAGGTTTTCTTCTGATGACTCTTCGATGAAGACCATATTTGTACAAGTATCTCTTTATAGTGGAATAGTGTACCACAACTCCAGTGTCTGCCAGATCTTTCTGGAGGGATTGTGCAGTCAAACGTGGGGTTTGAATAGTTTTTCTCACAATCCTGAATGCTGTCCTGTCTGATATTGAGATTGACATTGAGATTGACATCACCTGGTCTTCCCAGATGATGATTGAGAACAATCCATGACACTGGCAGGTCTCAGCTTTGCAAAGGGGGCAGTGCATGCTATAAATTCTGCAGGGTGCCCAAACTTTTGCAGATGCCATTTTTTTTGTTTTCTGTTACTTTGAAAGTGTAAATGATGGAAATAAAATCTAACTTTTGTTGACATATAAGAATGTCTAATCTGTAATTTGATGCCTTTTGGAGATTTTTCCATCTTTCCTTGGCTTCTTTATGCATATTAATACAAATGTTTACCTGAGGTGCCCAAACTTTTGATCCCCACTGTATAAAGGAAGGACTTACACTTCTCTTCCCTTATGAATACACTTCTGACTTTGGCTCAAAAATTGCAGTGGCAGTTTTCCAAAAACTGCCAGAAAAAGAACTTAGTGGAAACTTAGCCTAAGTAATAAAAACTATTTAAAAAAACGTACATATCTGGTATTGACATTAACATAACACTAACCCTCCATATGGTGATGCATGATAAAAAAAAAAAAAAATACCTTGCAAAGATGCTACCAGAGACTAAGGCTACTTTTCACACTATGAGTATTCATCTGTTATTAACCCCTTAACGACCAAGGACGTATATTTACTGGTGCTGATTACATTTCCTACATCAATACGCCACAACCTGTGCAACATTTATGCAATTTTTTAATAATGCTGTCCGCAGTTACTTTGTGTGCTTTTTTTTTTTTTTTTTGTGTGGTGATTTGCACCCTTCTACCATAGCAAAACACAGGAATGAAAGTATATGAAAAGTCGCACAAAAACTCAAAAGGCTTCATAAATACCCCCCCAAAATCTGTTAGGAGACTTATGGGCAACCATATCTACCTTTTTTTCCCCCTGGATATCTACATACTTGGGGTCCTACACTTCGCGGGAGAGCAGTACAACCACTATAATTGTCCTGGTGTAGGCTGTTGGAGCCTGGGTTAGAGGTCCTCCAGTATACAAAGAACCAAAAAATCTGCAGCACTCCATTCCTTCAGATGAATCAGTGCATGGCCTTATTCATCTTGTGTTACAAGCAGCTACATTTCGGCTGTCTCACACAGGCATCATCAAGCCCAGCTTGATAATGGCTACGCGAAACAGCCAAATGTAGCTGCTTGTAACACAAGATGAATAAAGCTACACACTGATTCATCTGAAGAAACGGAGTGCTGCAGATTTTTTGGTTCTTTGTATACTTGGGGCCCTAGCTACCTACTGGGGGCAACTACCTACTGGAGGCTACCTGTTTACCGAATTTAGAAGAGAGGAAAAGAAAATAACTCCAATCAACATCACCTGTGAGTCAGTGGATGTAACTGCACTGTAATTACCCCCATACGGTGATAACTATAATCACTTACATGGATTTTTCTTTTTGCAAGGTGAGGACAACATATTTATTTATAGACCCTAATGATGCCATGTGAAAGGGAGAGGCACCATTTGTCTAATCTGCCTAGGGCACCAAACTACCTTGTCCCAGCCCTGCCTATTGGGCTGATGTGTGTAATGAGATCCTCTATACATCACTAAGGCATATGTTGGTGTTATATAAGCCAAAAGAAAAACAAAATTTGGTTAAGTGAATGAATCAATCCTGTTCAGTGGTGTGAGGGCTTCTCCATGAAGCTGGACAATGTTCCTACGGCTATGTTGCAGTCATGCTGTACTGTATGTCTGCCACATGAAGAATAATGACAGCAATAACCACAAATAAACAGACTCTATATGAAACAGCAGTCCCTAAACAGTTAGTAAATGTGACTGGTGTTATTGCGGCATTAATAAATTCAACTTCAATTGAAAGAACAGTCAATTAGCGGCACGTTCCCTATAGGGCAGTTACAGACATACATGGTTCAGCAAATCACCTTATTTTATTCTTGAAACCTCTTCATTTTATTTCACAATATGTTTCTGCAGGCTACATGTAATGTAGGTAAACAGCACTTCTCTGCTTTACCAAATGGAAAAAAGGGGATAAAGTGTGGATACAAGACAAACATCTATGAGTCTCAGTACATCACTATCAATTTTATTTTGGCCGTGTTACAATGTAGCAGGACTTTAAACTCATTTCAGAAGTTAGAGTAGAATTTGATGTAATGTGAATGCACTATGTATTGGCTACGACATCATAATGACTATCCAGTCACAATGACTTATACACAGTCTGGGCTTTTCTCTACTTCCATTATCAGCTTAGTTGCTGAGCTTCATACGGAGCTATAGCAAGAGTTAAGATAACATTTGTCATGTACAGTCATCCAGAGGAACTAGAAAACATTGGGGGAGATTAATTAAGTTGTCTTATAGTTAAATTATCTGTGTTGCCCTTAGCAACCAATCACAGCAGATAGGAGAAATAAAAGCTAAGCTTTGATTGGTTGTTAAAAGCAACAAAGAGAATCTTACTATAAGACAGCACAATCACCGGTAACCCTAATGAACGAAACACAACTCAATAATACCCCAATAATTACCAATAACAGCGAAACCTCTGTGACCACCCAAATTTGCGTCAAAAAGTGGTCTTCCGTGGGGATGGTCTTTTCAAGGAGGTGATCTTTTGAAGACATTTCACTATACCTGCAATTGTTTCATATCTCTGGACATCTTGATGCAATGCTGGAAAAGGTGGGAAAAATTCAGGAAGCCTGTGAAATTCTAAGATGGCAAAAACTTGACTAGACAGTCTAAGGCTATCTTCACACAGCTTAAAGGGGTTATCCAGCATGAGGTGATTTTAGTAGGTACCTGGCAGACAGTAATGGACTTGCTTAGGAAGGATCTGCACTTGTCTTGGGCTAAATGGCTATGCTGTGAGATTACCATAACACTGTGGAAAGTTTTCTGTGAACTTGTATTTCCTGTTTTAAGTTTTCTTGTTTGCCTAAAAATCCTTTGATACCATTTTCCTCCTTCCCACACATCAGTTACCCCCCCCCCCCATTGAAACATAAATGAGCTGCAGACCTGTGGTCTTCAATCAGGATGCCTACAGCTGTTGCATTAGTTGCAGATTTCTCTCTCCACCCATTGAAGCAGACAGGCTCCCTGCCATCAGCTGACTAGTGAGTCAGGTCTCGACCGTATTGCAAGCTGGGAAAAATCTGAGACAGTAGTCATTTTGTATGCTGGTAAAAATAAATATTGGGGTGAAAATTACATAAGAATTGTGAGAAAACCGTCACACACAGTAAAGACACTATATTATGAACTACACTAACTTTACAGCCCCTGTAGCATAGTCAAATAAAAAGAATTCCCGGAATACCCCTTTAACCCCTTAATGAACATCACTTATTTACATCATGGGGCCATTAAGGGTAAATGGAGAGGACTAGGGGCTCGAGCCCACTTAATACCCGGCAGCACCTAGCTGCGTCCAGCATCCAAGGGTGTCCACTAATTATTTGTATGGAGAAATCTCTGCTCATGGCTACTGACTGTTTAGATGCTGCTGTCAAAGCTGACAGAAGCATTTAAATGGACGCCCCATGTGTCATTTGTGATACAGTGGCACAGATTGGGTCCTTTTAATGTGATCATAAATAGCATATCCCTTGTCATTGCAGCCTGAGGCTTTTGCTATTGCTTTCTTACTGCTGGGAGTCTGCTATTAATAGAGCTTGCCTATGGCAGGCTCCACCAATAGAGCACAGTTGTAATAGATCAATGCAATATGTATGCACTGCATTGATCTGTGTGAACAATCCAATGATTGCACATACAAGTCCCCGAGGGGTGTACAAATTAAAGATGTTTTTAAAATATAAATTAACCCCTCCCATAATAAAAATCACACCATTTCCCTATCTACCAAATAAAAAAAATGTAAATGAAAAATGTACATATTTGGTATCACAGCTCCTCCAATCTACTATTGACATAAATCTAGTTTCCTAGTTACTCCTTGGTCCACACTAACTGTGTGGACCTTACAGTATCTCTCAGGTCTATAAATAAACTTATGGAATAATTTTTTTTATTTTTTTGCAGCTTTGAAACTAAATTCTGAAAGAATCATAAATCTACTTATATTTCATCTTTCTCTTCCAGATCTCATTGGGTACTGTGAATAATGTACAAATGAGGCATCTATCAAATGTTATGTAGAGTGGTAGGGATATGTATATATTCACAAGTATTGCTGTACAGATGCAAAGAAAGCATGTAATTCATTACAATACATTTTTTTTTTACTTTGAGTGACATCTGTAATTCAATAAAATATGCTTTTTCAGATTTTTTTTTTTTTTTGCCTGCCACAGGAAACTAACACAGGTTAATCATACATACACTATTGATCCCTGGAAACAACAAATTAGTCTGTATTAGCAAGGTATTAGTGTTTCCTCTTGTGAATGGTAATTGCCAAAAGTTACACCAGGCCAACTTCCTATTAATCAATAGAAATATATGACATTTTACAACAATAACCCATTTGTGACCTAATGTTTTTTGTTTTGTTTTTATTTTGTGTAGCAAGAATAGTACCTCACCAATAGATAAGGGGAACTAAAGATGAGATGATATAATGGATGACGGCACAAACATATGATGATGGTAGTCAAGAATGAAGAAGACAATGATCAACACTGACAAATGCATAGGAGTGAACCTAGAAAGCAATCCCTAATCTTTCCCTAGATCTTTCACTAACCTAGCAATAGACATCACTCCCTGACCCTGCAAATACCCCCATGGAAATCATAACCTTACTAACAAGCAGGCACTAGGAGTCAAGACCAAGGAAGAACAGAAACGAAAATAAATGACTGAAGAAACTATAACAGAATAGACTAGAACATGGCAATGGAAGCACAATGGAACACAGAAGTACTGCAAAAGTCAGGGATTTTTAAAGAAAGGCAATATTTTCAACTTTTTTATGTTCACACATGTTTTTTCAGCCATTTTTTTTTTTTTTGCTTTCGTTCTGTTTTTTAGCTAGTTATGGCTCCAAATTAGGTTCAACGAATCGCCTAAACAATCTAGGGCAGTCAGTCAAAGAAAAGATGAACCAAAGTGCTAGCAACTGCCCCAAACTTACCAACAGACAGGAAAAGAAAGAATATCTAGGTCATAAAAAAAAAAAAAAAAAAAATATATATATATATATATATATATATATATATATATATATATATTACCGTATATACTCGAGTATAAGCCGACTCGAATATAAGCCGAGGCCACTAATTTCACCCCAAAAACCCAGGAAAAGTTATTGACTCGACTATAAGCCTAGGGTGGGAAATTCATCATCCCCCCATGTCATCATCCCCCCCTCTCATCATCCAGACCCCCGTCATTAACACCCCTGTCATCATCACCATGTCATCATCCCCCTTGTCATCATCCCCCCATTCATCATCACAGCCTGTCAATCCCTTCATCAGTGGTCTTCAACCTGCGGACCTCCAGATGTTGCAAAACTACAACTCCCAGCATGCCCGGACAGCCATCAATTTTGAAACATCTGGAGGTCCACAGGTTGAAGACCACTGCAGCCTTCGTCATCATCCAGACCCCCCTTTAATTTTCTACTCACCTCCCCTCGGTGGGAAGGAAGGCAGCAGACCCTGCGCATGAACGTCCCTGTGCGTCGTCATCAAGGCAACTTCACTAGTCCGGGGCCGGCCCGGAGCAGAGAAGAGGGCCTCCCGGTGAAGATGGACAGCCCGGAACCACTAACCCTCCCAACCGGATGGTCCCTGCAGCATAGATGGCCCGAACCAGCTCACCCTTCCTTCCCACCGAGGGGAGGTGAGTGGAAAACTAAATGGGGGTCTGGTTGATGACGAAGCCCACAGTGGTCTTCAACCTGCGAACCTCCAGATGTTTCAAAACTACAACTTCCAGCATGCCCGGACAGCCGATGGCTGTCCGGGCATGCTGGGAGTTGTAGTTTTGCAACATCTGGAGGTCCGCAGGTTGAATTCCACTGAGAAGGGATTGACAGGCAGAGAGTTCACTCGAGTATAAGCCGAGGGGGGCGTTTTCAGCACGAAAAATCATGCTGAAAAACTCGGCTTATGCTCGAGTATATACGGTAAATAACATCACCTTTATATGCTATTTAAAGTAAAAGTAAATATTATTATGTTCTCATTTGATTAAAAAAAAAATTGCAACATTCTATATCGTCCAAGTACTAGATAAATGCTCAAATGCATTTATATACACCCCCTCACCCTTTTTCCAGTATCCATTATAAACCTTTTTTGTAGGCTCTAGTAATGGATATCCGATCTGGTGTAATTTATCTAGCTAAGAGGAAAAGAAAACACTTGTAACACATTGAATTCCTGTAAGAAATATTGTTAGATTACACTTTTATTGTGCACTTGTAGCAGGGATTGGAAACCTGCTGCTACCGAGTCTGCTTGCTGGGCGATATGGGAGGCGTATTACAGCCACAGTTGGAGTGCTAACGGTTGCCCATTCTTGTATGGTATTACAGAAATGTTCAGTCTTGCCATCGCACTTCACATCTTTTCCCTCTCAACATAAACTTCGGCTGGTAGTCACCGCTGAACCAATGTATTTTTTTATTTGTGTTAGATGAAGAAATCACACTTTATCTGAGTGAAATGAAACTACTGACGTGCAATGCCGAAGGTGAAATTGAAAATGAGAAACGATAACTAGGAATGGTGGTATACAGTAAATGTGCGGCTGCCTCCTTCCATCCAGCAAATCAGTTTTTATGCATCTGTCGGCTCTCTAACTAATGCATTCAGATATCTTAATTTAAGAGGATTACAGCGTGGCAATAACTTGACTATTTCTTATTTAGATATATTGAATGTGAATGTTCTTTTCGGTCTTTTTTTATTATTGCTTTAGTCACGGCCGCGTGAAGTATTAGGTAAAATTGACATGGCAATGAGTTTATAGATATCGTGTCACTACAAATCCAAGCAAGCCCAGCATTGTCTTATAGGGGATAGTTCAGTATGTTTAAACCTATAAATACAGCATTGCAACCGAACAGCACCCTTTTATTTATAGTGACATATATTGCCATAGCCCCCCTTCATTTATAACCTATCTTTATGCTCCTGCATCATCCTTGATTGTTTGCTGGTCAAGATACAGCTTACATTGAGTCTCTGCTAGTGATGCTAGCCAGTTTTGTCCCATAAGCCATGTCTGCACAGTAGTGGACAGATAGCTAACAACCAAAAAGAACTTCCCTGTCCTTATGATCATCTTGACGTTCAGGATCTTTAAGCAGAAGAAAAGTTGAGCAGTTGCCCGTAGCAATCAATCAGATTGCTTCTTTCATTTTTGAAAAGGTCTCTTAAAAATGAAAAAAAGCTATCTGATTGGTTGCTATGGGCAAGTGCTCCACTTTTCCTTTTCCCAAGTTGTTATAAATCTTTTCCAGTAGTGTTTTTCCTAACCATGTTTAACAATGCTGAGCTAGAAAACGGTACTAGATAGAGAGTTGCATTTGAATTGCTGCTGATTGGCTGCTTCAGGTGGCCCAGATTGGTGGGGGTCCATGTCTCACACCTGATCAGTTTGCACCTCTTCAACATATACCAGGCATAGCTCCATACATTCAGAAGCAGCTACTGTATACTGGTATTGCATCACATCACCATTCACTTTATTAGGATGAGCTGCAGTACCTGGTACCACCACTGAGAAAAATATAGAAGGGACCCAGCACACTGGTGGGGTGGGGGGGTCAAACCCCTACCAATCTGATCTTGATAGACTTCATAAGCACTTTATACTTATTGTTTGCTACAAGGAGTTGTGTTATTGTACCACCCAAGGGTAGGTGTTGTTCAGTATTTTTTTTATACCTCCTCTTACCACTTTGCAATGTGTTGTGGATGTCCATAGCATATTAGCAGCAGCTTTTTCTTTAGTGCTGTTTATCACTCTATAGGGACTTCAGTGTAACATACCTACACTTACTAAGTGACATCGCTGTTTACGTAATATTTGTGGAGAAATCTTTCTGGTATCATTTGCATATGTAGGTCACAGAGAATTCCCTTTTTGCCTTGGGAATAAACCTGCTGTTGGTTTTGGAGTTGAAGTACGGGTAAATATAGGTGAGGTAATCTTTAAATTAGTTCCGGGCTTTGTTCTTCTGTTGCTTTTTGATGGCAAGAATATCACGGTCTGCTGTGCTATTTTTACCATGAAAGTAAATGGATATCTGGAAACACAGTGTAAATCAATCAGATCCATAAGAAAAGAGATCCATCAAATCAGTCACATCTCCATTAAGAACAGAAACCATATTCTATGTGACCAGAGCCTTATATCTGAAAACTCTGCTGTAGGACATGCTTCTATGCTTCCAGGAACACACACCATGGACACTGGCTTCTACACCAGTGACATCATCAACTGACAATGACTTTATGATGACAACAATGTCATACATTTTGTAAAACAACCCAACACCAGCTCCATCTTGTGCTTACTAGAGGTACTAGCAACTTATGGATGGGGAGTGGGGCCAGTTAGGGATCAGGTTACATGCTGCCTATACTAGTCTATAGAGTGCGGAGGGGTGAGTAGGGAGAGGAAGTGATTGGAGAGAGCAAGAAACAAATAGAGACTACAAATAGACCATATATGATCTCACCCCAGAATTTGATACATACTTTAGATAGTTTTGTATTAATGTATAAAGTTTACAATGGTGTTGCTGCTTATGGTACCTATGGTGACATAGAAGTACAGGATCTCCTCTTCAGTGTACATGCAATGTTTGGAAGTGATCATAAAAGTTATAATCCATCCTCTATATCAGGGGCAACTGAAAATTACAAATGAAGCCTGCACACACAATGCAGCTTATCCTGAAAATTCACCTGAAAAAGCAGGTATACTTAAAATGCTTCACTTTGATGCTAGCAATGCAGTTGTAGGAGCATGCTTTTAAATATCAAACTACTGGGCAATGTGGCACAAAGTTTAGTTACATATTTTAGTTACATAGTTTGTAAGACTGAAAAAAGACAAATGTCTATCCATATTAGCCTATTATCCTATCAGATAATGCAGAGGAAGGCCAAAACCCCAATGTTATTCATTTTAGGTAGAAAAATTCCTTACTGACTCCAAATTTGACATATAAATCTCCAGATCAACAATCATTGTACAGTAACTATAGAGTCTAGTGACTATAACCTGTAATATTTTTTGCATTCCAGAAATACATCCAGGTCCCATTTGAAGTATTTTATTGAGTTCTCCATGACAACGTCCTCTGGAAGAGAGTTCAATAGTCTCACTGCTTTTACAATAGAGAATATTAATCAGTGTTGGTGTAGATGTAGAGGATGCCCCCTTGTTATAGATACAGTCCTGGGTATAAATAGATCATGGGAGAAATCTCTGCACTGCCCCCTGATATATTTATACATAGTTATTAGGTTGCCCCTAAGCCTTCTTTTTTCTAACCTAAATAGCCCTAATTCTGATAATATTTCTGGATTCTGAAGTCCTCCCATTAATCTTAATATTCTGTTGCCCATCCTTCTGAACCTTTTCCAGCACCACTATATTTTTCTTGTACACCCGTGCCCAGTACTCCATGTCTGGTCTGACTAGTGATTTGTACAGTAGTAGAATTATTTCCTTGTCGTGGGCATCTGTATCCCTTTTGATTTACCCCGTAATTTTATTTGCCTTGGCAGCAGCTGCCTGACACTTGTCGCTACATTTAAATTTACTGTCATCTAAAACGGCTAAATCCTTTTCCATGTCAGTTGTCCCCAGAGTTTTCCCATTTAACACATAATCCCAGCTTGAATTTTTCCTCCCCATGTGCATAAACTTACATTTATCTGTGCTCAACCTCATATGCCACTTCACAGCCCAAACCTCAAACCTATTGTGATCCATTTGTAACCGTGCTCTGTCCTCTATTGTGTCAATCACTTCACACAGTTTAGTATAATCTGCAAAAAAAATCAACTATACGAATATTCCCATTTAACCTACACAAGATACATAATTATTACAACCTTACAACCTTATTGCAACCTTACAACCTTATTACAACCTTACAACAAATTTAGTGTATATAGATATGTATATATATATATATATATATATATATATATATATCTATATGTAAAAAAATTACTCACTGCAACCCAAATCAAGAAGACAGCTGCCAATATCACAAAGCACAATGAAACACCTGAATGTATCAATTCAGTGATACATAACTCTCTTAATTAGTTTCTACAAAGTAGCCACAAAGTATTGGTTTCCAGTAAATCACAAGCTGCATAAAGGAGCTGTAGGAGATTACAAAGAAGACCTGATTTTTTCTAAAGACAGTACCTTTCTTATTTAAAGTGGACCCTTTCTGATCTAACAAAATCCTTTAAAAACAATATAGATTTTAGGTTAAGTCTCCCTAATAGCTGCTATCTTTTATTTTGTATTGATGTCCCATACAATGGAGTATTCCCAAAACAGACATTAAAGGTATATTGCTAGGATATGTCATTAATGTCAGGTCAGTGAGACTCCAACTGTTGGGACCACATTATCTTGAATGGTCACTTAGTGTTAGTAATAAGACAAGATTTTCTAGTACATTAATTTTAACTACATATAATTGTCATGTCCACGGTAGTGAACAGGGTGGCTCTGACATTTGCCAAAACCACTTTCCCTACCAACTTGGATGATTCGCTCTAAACCTTGGCTCCCAACTGGACGACAGTATGTGAAGCTGTGTCAGGATAGTCAGAAAAGTAGGGTTGGCAACAAATTGGCAAATTAAGTACTAAATCAGCATACAAGGGGTTAAACAAAAAAATTAGCAAGAAAAAAAAAACCTACCTAAAATCTTGAGAGAAATAAAGTACAAAATCAGACAAACAATAAGTGAGAAAAAGCCAGGTCAAACCAAGAAGTTAGTGCAGTACAAAAACAGAAGACAAAAGCAAGGCCAGAGAACAGGAAAATGGTCAGGATTCAGGGAAAGCTGAAAACTATACAAAATGCTGGTGACGGATAAGCAAGACCAATCACAGCAATGGCAGTAGTGCAAAGGCTGGTTTAAATATCCTTACAGCAGGAGGTTTACATGCCAGCACTTTGCCAGCTGATTTGCCCAGCTCCTTCACATTCCTATTGGTTAACAGGGCTGTCAATTATATGGCACACAGCTCTACACACACACAGTATAGGTACCTCAGGATGCTCCCCAAGGTGAAAACAATTTCCCCCAAAATGCTTTTTGTTCTAGTTTGGTAAATTGGGTACACCTATTTAAAAAGGGGTCAAAAATGACCCTGGGAACTATAGGCCTGTTAGTTTAACCTCCATTGTATGTCAATAATTTGAGGGTTTTCTAAGAGATGTTTAGTTAACTTGACTCTCTGAGAGCAAGTTGCTCTTGTCCATATAAATGAAACACATTCAAAGAGCTCTGTTGATGTACTGTATCTCACATATGTGGATGAAATGAATAAATGTAGTCAATAAATACAACCTCCTCCAGATCAGTGTTCTGGAACCAGACTATAAAACAGAATATCAATGAACTGGTTTATGAGCTGTCTGTATGAATTCCAGTTTTACTGGTTTAGTAATACAGTACATGGAGAGTGACAAATATATAACCAACAGGTAGCATACACTACTTCACTCCAGAATGTCCCCTATCCCTTCATCACAAAATTACTTTTTGGTTAAAAGCAGTACCTATTTTTTTGTTTCTGTAGATAAATGGCTTTTATTATGTCCTGCTATATAAGTTGTATGGTTAAACTTCAAGGCAGAAATTGGAGAAACATGCAGGCGAGCAATTTTCAGCCTATTCACTCTCCCCATTTGAAGAATGATTAAATTAAATGCTGGGAGAGAAATGCACTTTCCCAGCTGTAATGAGCTTTAAAAATGATCCAAAATAGATAGAAAACATTTCTCTTCCTCTATTCCTTTACTGTAAATTGTGCGGTCATTACACAGCTCTAAAAACTAAATGTCTAATGCACAGAATATTGAATGTGTTGACAAGGTACAAGATTTATCAAGCAATGCTTTTAAAGGGCTTACGATATATTAACACCCACTGTGTTCAATCACGCTGCTTGACTACAAAGCCACTGGCCTGATTTAACACTGTACTGTATATTGTGCTCTTAAAGCTGCGCTAAGCCTATTAACACTTCCGATTCCGCATGCTTACCCGTCTAGAAGGCATAATATCTGTAAATGCATTTCTTTTAACAATACAGAAGCTAAATAGAAGTAAATAGAAAATAGAAGATAGTCAGCTACTCCTTTCCTTGCGCCCGGCAGTCTCCTCAGAAATATGAAGAAAGAAAGCAAGAGCCAGCGCACTGTCTTCAGATTTATTCATGAGGTATACACAGGTAACAGGATAGTACACATACCGGCACTCCGGATAGGATGTGACGCGTTTCGGGTCACGTGACCCTTTGTCAAACAGATAGTTGGGTGGAGATCAACCACCTTTTTATATGGTGTTTCACAGGTGCAGCTTGACTGCCCAACGGAGCAAAGGTCCATTAACCCTCAATAGCTCGAACGTTGTGAAAACATCAAACAAGCTTAACAAGAAAATGTTACAAAAATGCACAAATGCACAAGTACAAATATGTTATGTTGCATATTACATCAAAAAGTTATATATGCTAACATAATAAAATAATGCATATATTAGAGGTAATATATAGAATTGGTATAATATTGCAGAGAAGAGGTGTAGGATTAATCGTAATGCAGAATAATGTCAGATCTGAAATTTAGACCATACGGCTGGTAACTGCGTAAATTGTATATCCAAAAGATTTCTCTGTTGCGAAGGGTTTTAACCCTATCACCACCTCGTTTCTGCTTATGAACCAGTTCTATACCATGGAATAAAAAGTGGGATGTGTCACGGTTGTGTTCATCACGAAAGTGTTTTGAAACACTGGATAGATTAACATGATGGGGATTTAAAATGCCTCTAATGTGCTCCTGAATCCTGATTTTAAGCGGACGTTTGGTGCTTCCTATATAGGAAAGTTTGCAGATTTTGCAACAAATCCTATATACCACAAAAGTAGTTTGGCAGTTTATAAAGGATTTTATGGGCAAACTGTGTTGAGCAGAAAGTCCAGGTGTGAATTTACACTTTTCGGCATATCTGCAAACAACACATCTTGAGTTGCCACAAGGAAAAAAACCTTTTACTTTGAGCCAATTGTCGGCTCGTGGACGCACACTGGGTAACATGCTAGGAGATAGCATGCCACCCAGTGTGGGTGCTTTCCTAGAAGAAAAATTGCATCCGTTTTTAAGAATTTTAGCTAAAGTTGGATCCTGGTCTAAAATGGGAAGATATTTTTTTATGATTTTTAGAATTTGATGGTATTCGTTGCTATAAGTGGTAACAAAGCAAACTTTGGATGCACTAACAGGTGCATTCACACGTTGCGTTTTGGATACCAGCAAGGAATTCCTTTCTTTACCACTGACTATAGATCGAGCCCGATCTATAGTCCACCATGGATAACCTCTATCCTTTAATCTTGAAGTAACCAAAGTGGATTCCAAGTTAAATGAATGGGTAGAAGAACAGTTACGTTTTGCTCTAGTAAATTCACCTACGGGAACAGATTTTATGGTATGTTGAGGGTGGCATGTCATGCCACCCTCAACATACCATAAAATCTGTTCCCGACGGATGCAATTTTTCTTCTAGGAAAGCACCCACACTGGGTGGCATGCTATCTCCTAGCATGTTACCCAGTGTGCGTCCACGAGCCGACAATTGGCTCAAAGTAAAAGGTTTTTTTCCTTGTGGCAACTCAAGATGTGTTGTTTGCAGATATGCCAAAAAGTGTAAATTCACACCTGGACTTTCTGCTCAACACAGTTTGCCCATAAAATCCTTTATAAACTGCCAAACTACTTTTGTGGTATATAGGATTTGTTGCAAAATCTGCAAACTTTCCTATATAGGAAGCACCAAACGTCCGCTTAAAATCAGGATTCAGGAGCACATTAGAGGCATTTTAAATCCCCATCATGTTAATCTATCCAGTGTTTCAAAACACTTTCGTGATGAACACAACCGTGACACATCCCACTTTTTATTCCATGGTATAGAACTGGTTCATAAGCAGAAACGAGGTGGTGATAGGGTTAAAACCCTTCGCAACAGAGAAATCTTTTGGATATACAATTTACGCAGTTACCAGCCGTATGGTCTAAATTTCAGATCTGACATTATTCTGCATTACGATTAATCCTACACCTCTTCTCTGCAATATTATACCAATTCTATATATTACCTCTTATATATGCATTATTTTATTATGTTAGCATATATAACTTTTTGATGTAATATGCAACATAACATATTTGTACTTGTGCATTTGTGCATTTTTGTAACATTTTCTTGTTAAGCTTGTTTGATGTTTTCACAACGTTCGAGCTATTGAGGGTTAATGGACCTTTGCTCCGTTGGCCAGTCAAGCTGCACCTGTGAAACACCATATAAAAAGGTGGTTGATCTCCACCCAACTATCTGTTTGACAAAGGGTCACGTGACCCGAAACGCGTCACATCCTATCCGGAGTGCCGGTATGTGTACTATCCTGTTACCTGTGTATACCTCATGAATAAATCTGAAGACCGTGCGCTGGCTCTTGCTTTCTTTCTTCAGAAGTAAATAGAGAAGTAGTAAACCAGACATTAACTTTACATTTGACACATTATTTTATACATCACCTACCACTGAAGTTAAATTTTATTTAACTTTTCAAGTTAAAGTTTGCTATATCTGTATACCATACATATGAGACAAGCAGTGGATTTGCCAATGTTAACTAGCTGAGTATGTAAGGGTGCGTTCATATCATGTTTTGGGGATACGGCAGCCTGATTTGGCGCAATCATTTAAAAGTCTGCCGTTGCCATCTCCCCACCACACCACCTGAAACTGCAGCAGACCACAGTTTATAGTCTGGAAACAAAACCAGATGAGGCCCAAAAATGAGCCGACCGGAGTAACTTGCTGACTCCATCAGGATTATTTAAATAAATAGGGTGTGGCACAGGTCCCCAAAACGTGATATGAATGAGCACTAATTTAGTTTTATAGTCATAGTAAAAACAGAAGAAAATGAATGCTTTTGTATAAAACACAACTTGGAGGTTGTATGGCAAGTTTAACCCCTTAACGACCATGGATGTGTATACTCATCCAATGGCCATTAAGGTGGTATGGCGCGGGCTCACGACTCGAGCACAAGTGATACCGGCCGGCCCCCAGGTGATTCTTGTAGCTGGGGGCCAGCGTTAATAGCTGACATGCGGCGATCTCCGCTGTCGGCTATTAACCCTTTAGATCGCCACTGTCAAAGCTGACAGCGGCATCTAAAGGTGCCTTTATTCCATCCATGGTGGTCCAGTGGGGTGGATCATCCCCCACAGCGCGATCGCGCGGGGGGGGGGGGGATTGCTAGATGATCCACTGCCGAGGTAGCCTGAGGACCAACCACTCCTGCTACGGCAGCTCTGGCACTCCGAATGATAAAGCCTGGCACGGTCAATGGCGTATGCACAAAAAAATTCAAAAGTCCAAAATAGCGTGTTTTTGGTAACTTTTTATACCATAAGAAAAGGAATAAAAAGCGATCAAAAAGTCCAATCAAAACAAGAATGGTACTGATTAAAACTTCAGATCGCAGTGCAAAAAGTAAGCCCTCATACTAACCTGTACACAGAAAAATAAAAATAAAGTTATAGGGGTCAGAAGAGGACAATTTTAAATGTATTAATTTTTGTGCATGTAGTTATGATTTTTTTTCAAAAGTACAACAAAATCAAACCTATATAAGTAGGGTATCATTTTGATCGTATGGCCTACAGAATAAAGATAAGGTGTCCTTTTTACCAAAAAATTTACTGCGTAGAAGCTCTCGAAATTTACAAAATGTGTTTTTTCTTCAATTTTGTCACTCAAGGAATTTTTCCCTGTTTCGCCGTAGATTTTTGTGTAAAATGACTGATGTCATTACAAAGTAGAATTGGTGGCTCAAAACATAAGCCCTCATATGGATTTTTAGGTTCAAAATTAAAAGGGTTATGATTTTTAAAAGGTGAGGAGGAAAAAACGAAAGTGCAAAAACAGAAAAATGCTTGGTCCTTAACCCATTAATGACCACGGACGTAAATGTAAGTCCTGGTCTGGCAGGACATTTACGTCCTGTGTATGACCGCGAGCAACGGAAGGGTGCTCGCGTCATACACGGATGTCCGCCATTAACCCCTCCGATGCCGTGATCAATACAGATCACGGGATCTGCGGCATTGCTGCACTTTGATTGGATGATTGGATCGCCCGCAGCGCTGCTGCAGGGATCCGATCATCCAGCATGACAGCCGGAGGTCCCCTAACCTAGCTCCGGCCATCTCCCAGGGTCTTCTGCTCTGGTCTGCAATCGAGCAGACCAGAGCAGAAGATCACCTATAATACTGAACAGTGCTGTGTCCTATACATAGCACTGCACAGTATTAGCAATCAAATGATTGCTATAGATAGTCCCCTATGGGGACATAAAAAGTGTAAAAAAGAAGTTGAAAAATGTAAAAAAAAAGTTAAAAAAAGTGAAAAAAATCCCCTCCCCCAATAAAAATGAAAATTGTCTGTTTTTCCCATTTTACCCCCAAAAAGCGTATTATTTTTTTAATAAACATATTTGGTATTGCCGAATGCGTAATTGTCCGAACTATCAAAATATAATGTTAATGATCCCATACGGTGAATGGCGTAAACATAAAAAATTTAAAAAGTCCAAAAATGCTGCTTTTTTGTCACATTTTATTAATAAAAAATTAATAAAAAATGATCTAAAAGTTTTATATATGCAAATGTGGTATCTAAAAAAAGTACAGATGAAGGCACATAAATGAGCCCTCATACCGCCCTATATACAGAAAAATGAAAAAGTTATAGTTGATCAAAATAGGGCGATTTTAGATTACTGATTTTGTACAAAAAGTTTTAGATTTTTTTTAAGCGGTACAAAAATATAAAAGTATCTAGCCATGGGTATCATTTTAATTGTATCTACCCACAGAATAAAGAACACATGTCATTTTTACCGTAAAGTGTACAGTGTGAAAACAAAACCCTCCAAAATGTGCAAAATTTTGGTTTTCATTTAAATTTCCTCCCTTAAAAAATGTTTTTTTGGGTTCGCCGTACATTTTATGGTAAAATGAGAGGTTTAATTACATAGTACAATTGGTCACGCAAAAAACAAGCCCTTATATGGGTCTGTACATGGAAATATAAAGGAGTTATGGAGTTTAGAAGGCGAGGAGGAAAAAACGAAAACGCAAAAATAAAATTGGCCTGGTCCTTGAGGTGAAAATGGGCTTGGTCATTAAGAGGTTAAAGGGTTAAAGCTGGCATCAAACTGGACCATTGATACTGCAAAAATAAATACTACAAGTCATAGGTCAGCTGCTGAAATCCGTGAGCGCAATGATCTGGCAGGGCAGCACAGACACCATTGACGACAATGCAGTCCGCACAGAATTGACATGTTCCTAGTGTAAATTTGTCAGTGGAAAACCCGTTCACACCAATGTTTTTTTCATGCTGGGGAATTTCTGATTAGGATTACTTAGTGGAATTTCACTTGGAAATTCCATAGTGGGAACTTAGCCAAATACTCACTGTAGAACTGATCTTGGACACTCAGCAATGTCTGTAGCTAAACAGCACCTGGTCATCATAGAAGAAGAAAGCCTTATGGCTGCCGCTGAGCTGTGTACACAACACTCAATGAGCGCTGGGTATCCGGTGATCAAGGCAGGGGAGATAAAAAAAAAAAAAAACCTTCTCTGTCTTCTCTAGATAGTCTGGCTTTTACTGACATCTGGCTCTCTTCTACAGATGAATAATTTCTGTACAGCTGTACACTTTACAAGGATGTTCAGGAATGTCCTTGCAGAGTCACTTGTGGACCAGCTGGATGGTTCAAGTTATTCAGCTTCCCCAAGTGCTTAGATAAGGTATCCATGCCGAGCACTTTTCTTTTAGCAGAAATAACTGAGCCCCTTTTCCAATACTAATGTGCTACAAATCGATATGTTAGTATTGAACCATAATGTAACTTGCTTGGTATTCAACAGTACTTCTGATAATGGATACAGCAAATGCTTAGAATACCTGGTGCACTTCAGGTAGGCAATTAAACAGTATATATGGGCATTATTGTGGGTACATTTGAATTGATGTTGATAATGCCAATTACTTCTGGTCATGTCAATCATGAAAGTCTATCTGCTCTACTAGCTGCATTGGGAATGCCTTGGGATTGACCGTCAAGTTGATGGTATTGATTTCAGAATGTAGGAATGACAGTCAATCTCAAATGTTTCTATTTTAAAACATTGCGTTGTCATATACTACCTGATTAAAATTGATTTTGCATGCCACCATAAATTATTTTTTACATTTTTCTGCACTTTAGGTAGAAAATTACTTGCACTCACAAAATCATATTTTTATTGGTGTTAAAGGATTATGCCATTAAACAAGGCCACATAAGAATGATAATGATATTTAAAGCTACTTTGCTCTGTTTTCACAAAAAAAGCATTTTTTAAAAATCTTTCTTATTTGTAATCTTTTTGGTGGGCTCTAGGCCAATGTTGCATGTTCAACATTACACAATGCCACATCTGTCTACAGTTCCCAAAACTATACTGCATGTAATCTATGAGACAGATGTAGACATTTTTACGCCTCTTCCTACAAAAGGGCATGAAGGGCATGGATTCAGTAAAATGGGTGTAGTTTATGTGTTATAATATATTGTGACACATTATGGAAACTTTGCGCATTTTCTACATATGGAAAAAAAATATGTTAGAAAGTAGAGTGATTTTTTAATTTTTTTTTTTTTATCTCCTCCTATGTCTTTAATTTGTCACAACCTTGCATCCTCCCCAGTAAAGCTCCTTTTCTCTATGGTTGCTGTTAAAGGGGTACTGCAGTCAGAATTAATGTATCCCCTATCCAGGATGGGGATAAGTAGCTGATCACGGGGGTCTGACTGCTTTGGCCCCCCACAATCTCTTGAACGGGACGCAGTCCCGCTCTGTCAGGAGTGTGTGTCATCTACTTCTAGGCGGCACATGCGCCATTGAAATGAATGGAGCGCTTGCTGTCTAGAGGTAGATGACATGTGCTCCTGACTGAGGGGGGTGGGGTCCCATTCAGTAGATCGCAGGGGGCCAAAGCGGTCAGATCCCCATGATCAGCTACTTATCCCTATCCTGTGGATAGGAGATAAGATAATTCTGGCTGCAGTACCACTTTAAATATGTTCCTCAGTAAGTTCAAAGTCATTCTCCTTCCTCCTCTGGTACCTTGTTTATACGGTCACCAATAACTTCCAATTCAGTTTCCTTCCCCTTTTAGCAGTTTCTTTTTGTCTCTGGCAGCCACAAATATAGTCCTCAGGGACGGGCAGATAGTTACAAAAGGAGTGAAAAGATACTTGTCTCACAGTATCCACACATCTGAAATGCCACATTTATTGAATAAAATTACATCCTTTCAAGCCGTTCCTTGAAAAGCAGTCTTCTCAGCTTTGCTAAAAACTGCTATATTGTTAGCAAACACTGTAGACAATTGTGTAGTAAGATGTTTGTTTAGAGAGTAGGAATAAGGTGTTGGCAGTGGGTAGAGTGATTTAGCAAGTCCCTCAGTACTCATTAAGTATTGTAACACATGTACACAAGGTGTGGCTATACTATGTAAGTACATTTTACAACTAATAAAATCAACACTTTTTTAAATGCATATACAAAAAATTGTAAATATTGATATTTGTTCCTAATCTGTATTGTAAACATTATATTTAGTGGTAAACTATAAGTGCTATTTTCTTGATTGAAAATACAGATAGTTTTATAAGGTTATGGTGCCCATACAAAGGAAACATTATTTGTCAGAATCTGTTATTCTTGTTGGAATCAGCCAATGAGACAATGTGAATGGGGACCTTCCAACTATTCCCTAGTGGCAGATGTTGGGGAAAAACTCAGTCTTGTTCCCATGAGAGATAAGATATGTATATAGGAGAATCCCAAATTATTATACCCTATATACTTGAGTATAAGGCGACCCCAATATAAGCCAAGGCCCCTAATTTCACCCCAAAAACTCAGGAAAAGTTATTGACTCGACTATAAGCCTAGGGTGGGAAATACATCATCCCCCCATGTAATCATCCAGACCCCTCCTTCATCATCACCGCGTGTCAATCCCTTCATCAGTGGTCTTCAACCTGCGGACCTGCTGGGATGGCTGTCCGGGCATGCTGGGAGTTGCAGTTTTTAAACCTCTGGTGGTCCGCAGGTTGAAGACCACTGCGGCCTTCCTCATCATCCAGACCCCCCCCCACCTTTAGTTTTCTACACACCTACCCTCGGCGGGAAGTTAGGGTGAGCTGGTCCGGGCCATCTATGTTGCAGGGACCATCCGGTGGGGAGGGTTAGTCATTCTGGGCTGTCCTTTTTCACCGGGGGGCCCTATTCTCCGCTCCGGGCCCGGCCCCGGACTAGTGATGTTTCCTTGACGACGACGCACAGGAATGTTCATGCGCAACGTCCCTGTGCGTCGTCATCAAGGCAACGTCACTAGTCCGGGGCCGGCACGAAGCGCGGAGAAGAGGGCCCCCCCGGGGAAAATGGACAACCCGCAACGACTAACCCTCCCCACCGGACGGTCTCTCCAGCATAGATGGCCCAGACCAGCTCACCCTTCCTTCCCGCCGAGGGGAGGTGAGTACAAAACAAAAGGGGGAGGGGGGCTGGATGATGATGAAGGCCGAAGTGGTCTTCAACCTGCGGACCTCCAGAGGTTTCAAAACTACAACACCCAGCATGCCCGGGGGGGGCGTTTTCAGTATGAAAAATCGTGCTGAAAAACTCGGCTTATACTCGAGTATATACGGTACCTCATGTATATTCATAACGTTAGCCTATCTATATCGATAACTAATATTTTGTTAAAATTGTGGCATATATTCATATACAAATGCTTATAATCCTTTTCAAACTTTTCTGTACAAATCTTTAATCCATTTTTCGAGCTTCAGCACTGCAATTATTACAAAGCTTGAAGTCCCACTAAACATAGTATTTGTACCCTAAGCAGGGCTGGAGCCCGTTTTTTTGTGAAGGCACTCACTGGCCCTTAACTGTACATTTTATTTGGAAGCTGTAAGGTCTTTTACAAGAATGTCTGCTTATTGGAAATACTGAGAATGAAACCAGAGACAAAGTGCACATTAAAATACAGGTCAGGGAAACTTATTTTATTCTTTTCAGAATGTGAAGCTTTAATAATCCGAGCCTACTGGTTGAAAAATCACGTCCCCCATAATGGTTTCTGCTTCTGCATTTGCTAATTCGCTCAAGGTAGGATGATGGTCATAATCTACAGCTCTTTATAAGTGCTGACAATGATTAGAATTTTTACTTTTTCTAATGATCTGGTAATATAGTTAATAGGCCATGACTAATGATTGCTGAATGGGAATATTGCAATTTATTTAGCTTTTTGTACCAAGCGAAAATTACTTCCCAGGGAAACACCTTCAAATTAATATATAAAACATTTTATGTTAATATTACATTTTAACCCTAAGTGGTTTCATAATAGTTAAATAATAGAATAGAAAAAAAGGACAAATTACCTTTTTTTTTTCCAGTAGATCGGTAACATTAAAGAAAGACATAGCTGAAAATAAGCAATTAGCCACATTTAGATGCATTTTTTCCTAACATGACAAAACCCTCTTAACTCATTAGCAACGGTAACCCCTTAAGGACCAAGCGTTTTTCAGTTTTTGCACTTTTGTTTTTTCCTCCTTACGTTTTAAAAATCATAACCCTTTCAATTTCGTACCAAAAAATCCATAAAATGGCTTTTTTTTGCCACCAATTTTACTTTGTAATGCCATCAGTCATTTTACCCAAAAATCTACAGCAAAACGGAAAAAAAAATCATTGTGCAACAAAATTGAAAAAAAAACACCATTTTGTAAATTTTGGGAGCTTCAGTTTCTATGCAGTACATTTTTCGGTAAAAATCATAACGACATGCACGGAAATTAATATGTTTAAAATTGTCATATTCTGACCCCTGTAACTTTTGAATTTTTCCACAAATGAGGTGGTATGAGGGCTTCTTTTTTGCGCCATGATATGAAGTTTTTATATGTATCATTTTTTTTATTGGACTTTTTGATCGCTTTTTATTCATTTTTTATGGTATAAAAAGTGATCAAAAATATGCTATTTTGGACTTTGGAATTTTTTTGCGCGTACGCCATTGACCTTGCTTTTTAATTAACAATATCATTTTATGGTTCAGACATTTACACACATTGCAATACCACATATGTATATTTTTATTTATACATTTTTTTATGGGAAAAAGGGGGGGGGGGTTGATTCTGATTTTGATTAGGGGAGGGGTTTTATTAGTGAAGGGGTTAATTCACTTTTTTTTTTCCTTTTTTTTATGCAGTGTTATAGCCCCCTCTGGGGGCTGTAACATTGCATATACTTATTGCAGGCATTGTTCAATGCATTACCATAGGAATGTAATGATCAGTGTTTTCTGCACTTGATTGCTTAAGCCTGGATTTCAGGCTTGGAGCAATCAAACGCCAATCGGACAGCCGGGAAGAAGATAAGTCACCTCCTGCTGTCCTCTCAACTGTTCTGGATGCCATGATTTGCCCTCAGAGGTCCCGAACAGCGCTGCTGAGCTAACAGGCAGTGTATTATCCTGTTTTAGATGCCACAATCAACTTTGATCCCAGCATCTAAAGAATTAATACTGGACATCAGCACAATCGGCCCAATCAGCAACCGGGAGCCCGCAGATACAAAACACGATCAGCTTCTGAGCACGCTTCACAGATCGGGATCTGGCCACTGGATGTAAATATACGTCCGTGGTCGTTAAGGGGTTAAACAAATGTGTGCTTGGTAAATATATCATGGGCTAAAGATGTGAACCGGCAGTACATGGAGTGTTTAATAGCTGTGTCGGAGACAGGGTAGAGGATAACACCAAGTCCTAGCTATTTCATCATTTACTTGCTGTAGTCAGATAGTGAGTGAGGTTAGACAGGGAGAGATGTCACCTAATAGGTACCAACATCCACAATGAGATTGCAGGGTGCCATTTGCCCCTATTATATCCTCCAGGACTTTGCCATACTGCAATTTGATATTATTTCTGTGTATTTTACAAGTGATCAGGTTATTGCATGTTCAAGTATATTGCATATTCATATACAAAGAAAATATTTAAGAAAATCAAAAAAATCTAAATTGACATCAGCACATCCAGAAATGTCCAGACTAATAAAATAGTGTGTTAAAGGGGTACTCCGGTGGAAACTTTCTGGTGCTAGAAAGTTAAACATATTTGTAAATTACTTCTATTAAAAATCTTAATCCCTCCAGTACTTATTAGCTGCTGAATACTACAGAGGAAATTATTTTTCTTTTTAGAACACAGAGCTCTCTGCTGACATCACAAGCACAGTGCTCTCTGTTGACATCTCTGTCCATTTTAGGAACTGACCAGAGCAGCATATGTTTGCTATGTGGATTTTTTCCTACTCTGGACAGTTCTTAAAATGGACAGAGATGTCAGCAGAGAGCACTGTGGTCATGATGTCAGCAGAGAGCTCTGTGTTCCAAAAAGAAAATAATTTCTTCTGTAGTATTCAGCAGCTGATGAGTACTGGAAGGATTAAGATTTTTTAATAGAAATAATTTACAAATCTGTTTAACTTTCTGGCACCAGTTGATTAAAAAAAAAAAAAAAGGTTTCCACCGGAGTACCCCTTTAAATTATCCCACATGATGAATTCGGTAGAAAAATAAAAATGCCCAATGCCAAAATGACTGTTTTGGTCACCTCACCTCCCACAAAAAATGGAATACAAAGTGACCACAAAGTCTTGTGTGCCCCCAAATTATACCTTAATTTGAAAACTAAATATTGCCCTGCATAATAGAAAACCCCACACAGCTCTGTAAAAAAATGGTACATTATTGTTGTTAAAATAAGACAATAGTTTTTACGAGAAAATATAAAAATTAGATATCACCAGTATTGGCCAACCATATACCTTGGATGCAATACCTTGGCTGCAACAGCTTCTGCAGGTGAATAGGAATAGGCTGTAGGATATACTCGAGTGAACTCTCTGCCTGTCAATCCCTTCTCAGTGGTCTTCAACCTGTGGACCTCCAGATGTTGCAAAACTACAACTCCCAGCATGCCCGGACAGCCATCGGCTGTCCGGACATGCTGGGAGTTGTAGTTTTTAAACCTCTGGGGGTCTGCAGTTTGAAGACCACTGATGCCTTTGTCATCATCCAGACCCCCCCTTTAGTTTTCTACTCACCTCCCCTCGGTGGGAAGGAAGGGTGAGCTGGTCCGGGCCATCTATGCAGCAGGGACCATCCGGTGGGGAGGGTTAGTCGTTCCGGGCTGTCCATTTTCACCGGGAGGCCCTCTTCTCCGCGCTGCCCCGGACTAGTGATGTTGCCTAGACGATGACGCACAGGGACGCGCATGAACGTTCCTGTGTGTCGTCGTCAAGGCAATGTCACTAGTCTGGGGCAGGCCCAGAGCACGGAGAAGAGGGCCCCCCCCCCTGGTGAAAATGGACAGCACGGAATGATTAACCCTCCCCACCGGACGGTCCCTGCAGCATAAATGGCCCGATGGTTGAACGGATTGACATTTGGTGATGATGAAGGGGGGGGATGATAACAGGGGTCTGTATGATGACAGGGATCTGTATGATGACATGGAGGGGTGATGTATTTCCCATCCTAGGCTTATAGTCGAGTCAATAACTTTTCCTGGGTTTTTGTGGTGAAATTAGGGGCCTCGATTTATATTCTGTCGGCTAATACTCAAGTATATACGGTATTTTGCACCTGAAGAAAGGAAATAGTGAATGTAAAGAAAGGGTTAATGCTAGCCATTCTAAAGGAAATGTTGTAACTTTCAAAACAACAGTAAAGCAATATATATATATATATATATATATATATATATATTCATATTTATTTAGATTTACAGTCCAGGGGGAAGCACAGATGCTTGGCTTTGATGATGATAAACTGCCAGATTAAATGTAGATATAGACAAAAGACTCGGCACACTTCTAAAGGAAAGTTCAAAGAGATGAGTTAAGAAGGTAATGAATAACATATAATATAAAACAAACACGTTCATCTCTCATTAATTATAAATCCAATTATTTATGGAGCAGCCGGGAAGCGATCACAGCATATTCACGTCATGCTACTAGCATAACACTCTATCTTACCTTAGTACGTAGCTATGAGAAGCCATAATTGGGATACATTACCAGTATTAGATTCACTGTCCCTAGAGTAGAGATACAGGGCACACTTTACCTGTCTAGCCTGTCTCGTTGTTTTTCTTTCTGGACAAGTTTCCCAATTATCCGAGCAGGTTTATCACCTTTGCAATTTGCAGTATAGCAACTGCTTCAGTTGTTGAGTTGCAAGACGAATTGTTTACTGACTTCCCTCTTGTTTTCAAATAAAACTGTGTGTTATATTAGAAAAAAAATTAGTAATTGAGAAGCATTCAGTATTTTCATGAAGCACTGCAGAGCACTCCGCAGCCTGGAAAATTAAGCTGGTGCTCCATGGGAAGTGATGAATGTATTGTGCATTCTAATTTAAAACAGAAAAAAAGGCAAGGATTTTACTTAATTCTTTAAGAGATACTAAAATAAAATGAGAAGTTCCAGTGTCAGACAAATCTGTATAATATACGTAAAGCAGGCTATCTCCAGTCTTTGCTGTCAGAGAGTATAAGGATTGAATATGTCTGATATCAATGTGCCAGGGCCTTTGCTTCTATAGGAGATAAGTGTGGTCTTAGGTATCTGGCAACGACTTGTTCCCTTCTCTATATTACATACCGTATTTTTCGCCGTATAAGACGCACTTTTTCTTTCTTTTTCTGGGGGGGAAAGTTGGTGCGTCTTATACGGCAAATAAACATTAAAAACCTGTCCTATCGTGGCAGTCCCTGCAGCCATCAACGGCCGGGACCCACGGCTAATACAGGACATCACCGATCGCGGTGATGCCCTGTATTAACCCTTCAGACACGGCGATCAAAGCTGACTGCCGCGTCTGAAGTGAAAGTGACGCTAACCCGGCTGCTCAGTCGGGCTGTTCGGGACCGCCGAACAGCTTACAGGACACCGGGAGGGACCTTACCTGCCTCCTCGGTGTCTGCTCCGTGCCCGGATCCCCTGCATGGCCAGCGCTCTCCTTTGTCGTCATCACGTCGTCGTGCATGCCGTCCCGTCATCCAATAGGAGTGGCGTGCGTAGCGGCGTGCGAAGCGGCGTGCGTATCGACGTGATGGCAGCGACAGAGAGCGAGGATACCGGGCAGCAGAGATGCTCCGGAGCAACGGGGATACCCCGGGGACACGGCGACAGCGATGGAGGGCGACATCCAGGGCAGCGGTGACGGGTCCAGAGCGGCGGCTGTCCAGGCATGCTGGGAGTTGTAGTTTTGCAACATCTGGAGGTCCGCAGGTTGAAGATCACTGTCCTATACTTTACTTTGTATTTGGTTCAGAATCTTTTTTTTCTAGATTTTCATCCAAAAAATACAGACCAATAAAGTCCAACATAAAGTACTGATTCAAGAGTATGACAAAAACATAAGAGGGAGATACCTGTATAATATAGGAACAATTCTTTATATAAATCTATTTTCCATAATGTGTATATAATGATTTTTTTTTTTTTTTAAAGAAAGGAATCTGAATACTATTGACTTTGTTCAGTAAATGATCACAACATCATGTAGAAAAGAGTTCCATTGTCTCACTGCTGTTACAGTAACGAATCCCTGTCTGTGATAAGGGTGATAGACGTGATTGGAAAATCATGGCATTCTGGCTATTTTGAATGTGTAGGTTTCCATCCCAACTACTCGTATAGAGTAAACATGCACGTTTTTCTTTTTTACATTTCAGAATAAATTACTTATTTTGTATAGTTCTGGCGGATTAGATTTATGGTAAATATTTTCATCTACGTCTACTTCTGAGATCTTCTTCATCAGAATTAGAGAGGAATGTAGCAATCCTTGAGGAAATGCAATGTCCATAAACAAGCAAAGTACTTTGCTGCTACATTACTTTTTGTGTCTGTTCTAAGCAGATGGTCAGATGAACGTTGAGTAGACCAAAAATATTTACTATAAATCTAATCTGCTGGAACTATAAAAAAATAAGAAATTTACATTGAAATGTAAAAAATAAGTAAACCTTATTTCCTCTAGACATAGACAATGCCCTCTTGTCATCGTTACAATACAGTGGTCCCTCAACATACGATGGTAATTCGTTCCAAACGACCCATCATTTGTCGAATCCATCGTATGTTGAGGAATTCGTGCAATGTAAAAAGTGCATTTAATACTCACCTGTCCCCGCCACTCCAGACCGCATCCTCAATGCTCCCGATGCTGCCCCAGGGGCTCCTGATGCTGTCCTGCTGCTCCGGCGTCTTCTTTGGGATCCTCGGGCTTCTTCCGCATCTTCTCCGGGGTCCGGGCCTCGCTTTCTGGTGACGTTAATACGCACAGCGTGCGCAGCGACGTAATAACGACGCCAGAAAGCCCGGACCCCGGAGAAGATGCAGAAGTCACCGGAGGATCGCGAAGTGGACCCGGAGCAGCGGGGATAGGTAAGTGAACCTGTCCGGGATGCTTAAACTGCTATCCGACTGCAGCTTAAGCATTTTGTGCTGTCGGATAGCAGTTAATGCGATGGCCCTGACATATAAAAGCATCGTATGTCGATGTTGACATCGACATGTTGATTTGATCATATGTCGGGGCCATCGCATGTCGGGGGGGTTACTGTACAGGCCTAGGTGTAAAAAGATCACTAGAGAGATCTTTGTAATATATATATATATATATATATATATATATATATATATATATAAATATATATATTTATATATATATATATATATATATATATATATATATATATAAATATATGTGTGGTCTGATAAGTGAGAGACACAACTCTGTCCCCATTTTTTGACTTTTTTCCTCTTTTGATGCATCCCATAATTGTATTTATTTTGGCAGGAGCTGCCTGGCACTGGTCACAAATGCTAAGATTGTTTTTTACCAATCTACCAGTTTTATCCAGCAGTTTATACCATTCAGTACTTTTTAGTTCCCTGTCTTTGGTTGCCAGCCCAAGTGCATACCCTTATATTTATCCACATTAAACTTCATTTGGCATTTTTCGATCCAATCCTCCAGCCTCCCCAGATCCCTCTGTAAGATTATGTCATCCTCCTCTTTGGTGATTATATTACAGAGGTTGGTATAATCTTCACATATTGAAATTCTACTCTGTAGTCCCTCTAAAAGGTCATTAATAGGCATATTGAAAAGGAGAATGCCCATTTCTGACCCCTGTAGTACCTTACTATTAATTGTGGCCCAGGACGACCATTGTAGAGTATGAACCATTGAAACCATTGTCTATTTCTTATAACTGAACCAGGTGTTAAACCTTTTACACAAATTTATCCTTAGTCCCAGCATTCCTGTTATATGTATCAGCTTTTTATGTTGCATGTTGTCAAATGTAGTGTTGAGCGTGAATATTCAAAATGTTATTTTTTTTACCGTGAATATCGGCACTTCGCGATTTTGTGAATATTTAGAATATAGTGATATATATTCGTAATGATGAGAAATCATTTTTTTAATGAAAATTTTTATGCGCATTTTTATGCTTCCAGACAGGACACTGAACCCTCCCATTTTTTAGGTGAAAGATATAATTGTGCATGCGGACTATGCAAATTTCAGTATGAATTTTCGCATGAAAAAAAATACGAACATAGCGAATATGCAAATTTCGTGAACATAGGACGAAGATTCATGCACATATTCGCAAAATATCGCAAATTCAAATATGGCCCCTGCTGCTCATCACTAGTCAAATGCACTTAAAAATTCCAAAGACACAACATCCACAGCCTCACCCCTGTCCAATATTTACCTGACCTCCTCATAGAAGCTGACAAGATTAGATTAACAGGAACGATCTCTTATAAACCCATGCTAAAATGTAAATCTAAATGGCTTATAGTTTTCTAGGTCACATTTTGAACCCATTTTAAATATTGGCTCAACATTTGTTAAAAACTCCTTAAACCCTAATAATGGTCTGGCTATTACTTCCTGCAATACTTGAGGTGGATGGCATTCAGATGATGGGAGCTGTCTTTTTTAGTGTATATCAGGTATGGGTTTAGTAGGTGACATTTAATGGAGATTTTTGTTGTGATTGATAACATTAGTGATACAGTGATGTCTCTATGTGAAAATCCACTAGAGGTTTATTTATTTATTTATTTTAGCCGAGGAACGTGCTCTCGATTCACCCAAAGTGCAAGAAAAAGTGCAAACGTGTTACACTAAAAAAACGTGCACAAAGGATGCGGTCTATCGCAAGCCCTTCTCCGATAGGAGAGAGGCCCCCTAACAAACCTTACCCTTCGCCTCCAGACCAAAAGGTACCTGCGAGGTTCCAGGTTCGATGTCCCTTTTCGCCGAAGCTACTAGGGGACCACAAATGCTCCCGGCATCCCCCTTGGTGTTAGCCAATGTATCTGCCCGCAGAGCCGATAACTGTAGGTACTCTGCCAAAGCAGAAGTACCCGGGGTGTTTGCAAGGAGGTGCAGAACCTAATGGCCACACAAACCTCCCCTAGACCGCCAGGAGGGACACCCAGAAGGGCTACCACATCCTGACAAATCCTGTGAGCACACAACACGCAAAAAGTGACACAGTGAGACAAAAAGAAATAAATAAGTGAATGTGTGCAGATATACTGCCCGGACATCCGGCCGGATCTATAAAAATTTCTCTGATCCTAGCCAGAAGGCCGGGAATCAAGAGGTGAGTGCCACAAGGTGAAGAGATTATGGTGCCCGTGCTTCAACTCAGTGAGCCAGTATTCCCAGTGAGTTTCAGCACCTCGGGGTCACCACTCCCCGAGGCACAAAAGTACCTCGGCTCTAGACCCTCTCAGCCTCGTGGCGAGACCCGGAGGGATCAGGTCACATCGGGGCAGCCGCCGAGCTGATTCCTCAGAACCAGCCCCGGAAAGCCCTGGTACACCTGCACCCTCCATGCAGTACCCATCCCCACTAGCCCCATACCGGCGTTACTGCCCACCGGCATGAAAAACTGATAAGAACAGATACTACACTTGATCTTAGCCAAAAGGCCGAGAAGTGTTCTCTAGAGGTAGTCTTCTAAAAAATGATGACCTTTTTGGCCATTATGCATAATCTATGGTGGACTGATAATGTCTTGATTTGGACAAGGGTTGGTCTTCTCAAAGAGAGGGGTTTTACTGTATTTCTTTTCATATAAGCTGATGCACAGTTGAGTGAAGGTATTTTTGTGGGCTACACAACATAGAATGACTCTAAAACTGAAACCCTCTTAGTATCTTTTAAAAGGAAACTGACAACTGGGTGACTCGCACTAACTTGAATATACAGATATTGTAGATGACCCAGTTTCTAACACTTCTTGCAGAATGCAAATCGCTTTAACCGTTTAGGATAAATTCATCTTGGTGCTTATATGGTATTTTCTTCCTAAGTGCACTGGAGGCAGCTGCCGCTGTATAAGCAATACTTTCTCCCGCCCACACCAGTGATAACCCTGTTCTCTTTGGACGATGGCTAAAGAGGGATGAATATTTATGGAAGGGGCAGGGTTATCAGCCAGAGTAGGCGGGAGAAAGCATTGCACATACAGCAGCTGCTGCCTCCAGTGTGTGTGTACTTATACTTATACTGTGTGTACTTATATGAGGTACCAATAATCTGGTACTTTTGTTTCTTGACTCAATTTAAAATTGACTGCTGCCTGGAAATGACTGAGAAAAAAATCAGACCATGTACTTGAGAAAGCTATAGTATTTCATTTTCAATAGTTTCGAAATATCAGGATAACCAGATAGATTAGAAAGATTGAACGTCTTCACGTGGGTTATTTTAAAGGGCTATGAGGCTGAATGTAGACATGTTTTGTTTGGCTTTTCTTTTGTTCTTTGTTTTTTTTTTATAGTGCATTTTCATATTGGAGTGTCAATAGTCACTGTGTCTTGTATGTTCAGATACCTGGGTCATTTCATACACTGTGAGTGATGCCCCATGTTATTAAGCTTGTGAGATTGGTCTTTATCTCATACATATAAAGAGGTATTAAATCGGAGCACATTATATACAATTTTCATTTTGGACAAATTGTGCGTAAAATGAGTCTATTATATGCAGAGATCTGAAACATTTGGATTTCTTTATATAAAAAAAATATTGATGCCTTTACTTTTATGTGACAATCACTGCACAAAGAGAAATTCGAAGACACTCTCTTAATGCACACAAGGGAATTACAAAAATACATCTACCAGAAATTTATAGCTGACAACAAGCATTTTTTTTGCAAGACTTATGAAAAACAAATGGTCTGTTTGCAGTGAATGAAGTGTAAAATATGTAATTACCATTCATTGTTTCAAACATTTTGCAATAAAAAGTATGAAATTAAACTTTATTGCAAATCTCTCTCATTCTAAGCCTTTTTACTAGAAAAGCAGATATGCTTTAGGTCAGGATGAATTTTATTTAGGAGATTTACCGCCGGTGGAGGATAATTGGAGGCAAAATTCAGTGTTTGGAGAATCCGATCCGGTAGTTAAACACCAAACTGAACAAATTAGCTAAAATAATTAGAGCTAAAACAAAAGAATTTTGCAATTAGATCCATGTGGAAATGAGGTTTAATTTTACAGGATAAAAGTCAAAGTTGGTGAATTGGGAAAATGAGAAATTTTGGAAAGTGGCCAAAGGTGTCTAAGAGCTTTTGCTCTTAGAAGTAAAACAACTGAGTCTATTTTCAACTCCCAAGGACTGACTGATGTCTGGTTGTTTGTGCAGCAAAGCAAACATCCTTTGAAATGTGAACTCTTTGTATGTACTATGAAGTGTAGATTCTGTAAGTCTATTCATATATATGAACTGAAGTGAGTAAATAAACATTCCATTCAAGCCTTATAGAACCTACTCTATACAGACTCATTTCAATAGTATGCACTTCTGGTTTCTGGCAGATTGTCATGGCAACAATAGTTCTCTGAAGCAGAGTAAGGGTAGTCAACTAATATACAACTATGTATACTTTAGATAAATGTATTGACAGATTTCCCTATAAAGAATTCAGCATTACACTTGTTTGTCTGTTTAGCCTTGATGGTGGAACTTAAGATCTCCGGAAGGAGACAATTCAAAGTTCTTAAAACCATCTGCTAGATGAATCTTTCTTCTGATGAAACCCAAGCGTAGAAAGGAGGAAGAAAGGGGAACATGTGACATCAAAAACAATAATAATACAGATGAAATGTATACATAGAATATAGAAGAATACAGACAAAAGCTATTTGGGGTATGCAGTGGTGTATTTAAGGTTTGTGCTACCCTAGGCCCAACTAAACTCATGCACCTCTGTATTCTTAATGCCTCACCCCTTTCCTATAAGGACCGAAACTTTTAGGGAGTTATCCTATTTGTATTTTTTGTTGTGTTATATATCATTTCAAATGTTTTATTCTATATTTTAAGAAATATTGATAATTAAATAAAATAATACAAAATGTAAATTAAACTATTTTTACCAAGATGTGTCAACCATGTGAGGGTCAGTAACAAGTGAAAGTTGAGGAATGTCTGTCTCCTCATTGGCACTTCTTTGGAAGGGAGATTATCCTGTTACCAGCTGCCACCCCATCATAAAGTGTTGCCCTAGACCTAGGCCTTGTTGGCTTAGTTAAAGGGGTACTCCTGTGGAAAACTTTTTTTTTTAAATCAACTGGTGCCAGAAAGTTAGACAGATTTGTAAATTACTTCTATTTAAAAATCTTAATCCAGTGCTTATTAGCTGCTGAATACTACAGAGGAAATTAATTTCTTTTCGGAACACAGTGCTCTCTGCTGAATCACAGAGTGCTCTCTGCTGACATCTTAGTCCATTTTAGGAACTGACCAGAGTAGCATATGTTTGCTATGGGGATTTTCTCCTACTCTGGAAAGTTCTTAAAATGGACAGAAATGTCAGCAGAGAGCACTGTGCTCACGATGTCTGCAGAGAGCTCTATGTTCCAAAAAGAAAATTATTTCTTCTGTAGTATTCAGCAGCTAATAAGTACTGGAAGAATTAAGATTTTTTAACAGAAGTAATTTTCAAATCTGTTTAACTTTCTTGCACCAGTGTACTTAAAAAAAAAAAAGTTTTCCACCGGAGTACCCCTTTAAGATACAGGGCTGGCGTTTTGAAAACACAAACAAAAGGAGAGATAATACAATATATCAGGGGAGTATGAATAGAAAACCTTTTTGAGCAAATCCATTGTACCAGCCTGAAGGGCAGATTATTTCTCAAAGATCATAATCGAGTTGACCCTAGCTATTACAGTTGAGAGGACAAGATGTTTTTTTTTTTCCAATTTAGTAGCAATATAGATCCTGGCAGCTAACAAAATAAATTGGAGCAAAATAAAAACAGAATAGCATATGTTGTTGGGTTTGTGTCTGAGTAGGCAAACAGTAAGATGAAGAGGACAGCGAACACCCATGACCTCTACTATCCATCGCTTGCACCAGACAACAGTAATAATAGGACAGGTTCCCTATATGTGGTATGAAGAGACCACCTTGGAAAAACCCAGATAGCATAGGGGCGAGACAGCAGGATACATAGAGTATAAGCTGGCAGAGATGTAAAATGTCCTATGGATAACTTTCAATGCCATTTTAACCTGAAAAAACTTGCTAACTACCTTGGCTAAGTTGGGAGCAGTAGGATTGCTAAGACGAAAGAGTCATGGTCGCATGGAGATCCTTTGCCCACTTAAGCATATATATGATAGTTTCTGGTCTTTTGAGGGGTTTAATTAAGAACAAAATAAAGATTAAGAACCAGGGCAAAGGGGGAATAAAGGGCCAAATATTAAAAGAATGTAGATTCACTTCATACAATAGGGGACCCCAATAACCTCAGAAAGAATAAGACCTGCACCAATTTGAAAGTATCAGGGGGAGATTGTTTAAACCTGGAGTAAAATAGAGTCACCACCAAAAAACTGTGAAAGTTAAGTAATCCTTTTTATGTAGTTTAATAAGTATTTGTTATTGTAAACCAAGAATAATAGCCTTATAAAATATAATCCCTACTAATGTTTTGGCTATTTTAACTATATTTAGTTAATTTTCTTAGTTAACAATACATTTAAATAACTTAGATTGAGAGCTTACAGGGTAACATTCACATTGGTTAAAAAGCCAACCAGTGATTAGTAATTGACTAACACCTTGTATATACCATTTTCTATGTGCCAAGTACATCAACTTTCACATAAAACCAACTCCTATTTAATATTGTAATAGTACACAGTAACTGAATGCTTTGTATACAGCCACTGTGCCCTGTCATTCCTATTCTTTCAGATTCATTGGGTTTTATTGTGTCCCTTCTGTTGCAGCCCATCAATGTCATAGGTGCATTCACTATCATAATATCTCAGCTCTTTCTCTTCCAGTAAAGGTGTAACAATAAAGAGTAATTTAGGACCTCGGCAGCAGGATTATTATCTGCTTGGCCAATCATCTGTCACTGCTGGGAATGGGTTCATAGTAATGTCACAAATGAATATGTTCAATACAGTGCTGATGGAATCCATCTAAATGTACTTCATAGACAGATGATCTGAAGATGCCCAATAGTGATGTATTGTAGAGAACACAGAAAAAAAGTGTGACATGATGGTATATTGATCCTGTGAGACTGTTCAGGAAAATGCAATTAGGTGGCTGAAAAATCAACACACTGAGCGAGAGTGTCAGATCTAAGAGAGCCCTCAAACTGGCCTTCACCATATGTCTACATTAAGACATCTCATTTACAGGACATTTTTTGTAGTTTAGGCATAAATGTAAAGAAGGTATAACATTTGTCGCAAGTTGTGGTTGCAAGCAGAAATACTGTGTTACACTTGTGTTACAGATAATATCACTGAGGGCTTAAATGATATTACCATTGAAATAGAATCTGCAATATCTAATCAATGCGTCTCCATTAAAAGTAGTCATTAAATAGGATGAAGACTAAATAAAGCATCTGAGAAACAGACAAAAAAGTGACGGTAGTGTTGGTGGTGGGGTACTGGACAGGAACGGTTGAAAAATGCTAGTAGTCTCCTAGAAGCTAAAATACTTAAAAAAATTATGTCCCTATTAAATATAGAGAATGTTTATAAAGGGGGCTGGGTCCATAAAATATTTTATTGCTTTTTTTTTTTTTTTATAAAATGTTTAATTAATTAAATTATTTTTTTATTTATTTAATGTTCTCTTACTGATTTCCCCTGAAACTAGGGTTTATATATTATACATAGTTACATAGTTAGTACAGGTGAAAAAAGACACATTTCTATCAAGTTAAACCAGGGAGGTAAAAGGAAGCAGTACGGGTGGATGCAACGGGGGGGATGTGATTCTTTATTTCTGCAAATGCATTAATGTTATTTAGTTTTAAGAATATATCTAAGCCTGTTTTGAAACCCTAAACCCCATGTTCCTGATTTTTTTTTACAATATAGAAGACACATTTTATAATTAACATTTTCGTTCATTCATGTTGTAATATATGAAAAAAATGTTTCCCTTGAGGAAGAGAAGAAACATCTTAGCTACAGAGTTAATAAAATCATGTTTTTTTTTAACTATGAAATCCTCTAATTCTGTATGCCATCTGTGTATGTGGAGAGATGTCAATCACAGAGAGGAGGACAGAGTAAGGCACAGAGGAGTTTCCAATCTGCAGGGATATATTTGTTATTAGTAGGGATGTCCCGATACTTAGTATCGGTATCGGGGCTGATACTCGGCATTTGCATGGTATTGGGGACTCATTTAATGTCCCCGATACCATGTCCGATACCTGCTGCTATGGGGCCCCGCTCCGCTGTCCCGTTCTCCCGATCGCATCATGGTGTCCTATGGAGTAGCATGTGACGTACAAGTCACTGCTCCTCCTCCCCTGTGCCCGCGTAACACTACGGAGGAAGCAGAGTGACGTGTATGTCATATGCTCCTCCATAGGACGCGATGATGCGATCAGGAGAACAGGACAGCGGAGCGGCAACACCCAAGGACAGCCACAGGTGAGCTGTCCACAAGAGCAGGGGGGGGCTGCTGTCTAAAAAAGGTGGTGGGGGCTGCTGTCTATAAGGGGGGGGCTGCTGTCTATAAGGGGGGTCTGCTGTCTATAAGGGGGGTGGGTGCTGTCTATAAGGGGGGCCTGCTGTCTACAAGGGGGGGGCTGCTGTCTACAAGGGGGGACCCTGCTGTCTACAAGGGGGGACCCTGCTTCCTACAAGGGGGACCCTACTGTCTACAAGGGGGACAAGAGGAAGCGCTGTCTACAAGGGGGGGAGGCCTTCTGTCTACAAAGTGGAGGGGGGCCTGCTGTCTAAAAGGGGGAAAAGAGGAAGCGCTGTCTACAAGGGGGGGGCTGCTGTCTACAAGGGGGGCTGCTGTCTACAAGGGGGTGCTGTCTACAAGGGGGGGTGCTGTCTACAAGGGTGGGTCCCTGTCTACAAGGAGGGGGCCCACTGTCTACAAGGGGGGGGCTGTCTGTAAGGGGGACAAGAGGGAGCACTGTCTACAAGGAGGTGGCCTGTTTTCTACAAGGGGGACACAGGGCGGGCGCTGTCTACAAGGGGGACAAGAGGGGGTGCTGTCTACAAGGGGGGGCACTGTCTACAAGGGGGGGGCGCTGTCTACAAGGGGGGGCTGCAGTCTACAGAAGTGGGGCTGTGGTCTACAGGGGGATGCTACTAATGTCTGCAACTATCTATACTACCTACAAGGGGATACTACCTACTATTAAAGGAAATCTTACAGCAGAGTCACCTGCACTAACTTGAATTTATAGGTAGTTAGTGCATGTGACTCGGTTTCTATCACTGCTCACCATGTGAACAATGGCTCCGGAGACATCGGTCTCACCGCCAATGCAAATTCCCTGTCCTGTCCAATGGAGAAGAGAGAGATCTTGGCTCATACTACAGCAGCCACCTCCATTGCACACAACAAGAAACCCACATATCATACGGTAAGCAGCGCCAAAAACCGGGTCACTCTGGTGTCAGATTCCCTTTAAAGTAAAAGTACTTGTACTTGGTATCGGCGAGTACTGGAATTAATGTATCGGTACTCGTACTCGGTCTTAAAAAAATGGTATCGGGACATCCCTATTTATTAGGCATCCAGGGGCCTGTGCCTAGGGCAGTGATCTCAAACTATGGCTCTCTAGGTGACTCAAAACTTCAACTCCCACCATGCCCGTACAGCCGTTGGCTGCAGCCAAAGGCTATCTGAGCATGCTTAGAGTTGAAGTTTTGCAACTCCTGGGGGCCACAGTTTGAGACAACTGCTTTACAGCCTTATACATGTGGATGGATAGATTGTCTAAAAGCAGGTTATCACTTCAGATATTGCTAAGCATAAGGTGAAGTGCGCACCAAAATCCAAACACATGATTATTTTAGCATGGATTGGTCACAGGTTTACTGAAGAACCCATGACGAAAAAGTCTGCAACAATTGTAATTGAATTATAACCTATGATAGCCGTACATTGGTGATATTGTTCAACACATCTACTACTTGGAGTCTAATGTGGAGTATACGTTCATTGTTCACCATAGAAATAAATACTGCCATGCGATTATTTATTAGTATGCCTGTTCTATCAGTCTGTAGGTGTTCTAGTTTAGTCTTTATATTATGTTATTGGATTTTTCAGTGAACAGCTCTAGTGTCCTTCTCAAAAAATGCTCCTTTAAATCTCTCTAGATTTCAGAAGAATAATAGAGAGAATAAAAATGAAAACATTCATGTACAGCTCGCATTTCGTTTCTTAGATCGATGTGCGAGTAAATATGGTTCCATCTCGGGCTTTTAGATAGAAACACTAGGAATAGACACCATTCCTTACTTATTGAAGGCCCTCAGCTCTCTGTCAGTGATATACAATTTGATTTACATTACATTCAAACCTATTGAGCTTTCCACCCTGAGGTGCTGATGGTTTTAGGTTGTGTGATTGAAAAAATGATCTGATGCTTTGGGTGAAATACTGTAACTACCATGCAGAAGACTGTGAATAGAATATGTGTACAATGTTATACATGCTTTGGTATTTTACAAATACTTTATTTTGGATCAGCCTCACTATGTTAAAGGGGTATTCCAGGAAAAAAAACATTTTTATTTATATCAACTGGCCCCAGAAAGTTAAACAGGTTTGTAAATTACTATTATTAAAAAATCTTAATCCTTTAAATAATTATCAGCTGCTGAAGTTGAATTGTTGTTTTCTCTCTTGCAACAGTGCTCTCTGCTGACATCTCTGCTTGTCTCTGGAACTGCACAGAGTAGAAGAGGTTTGCTATGGGGATTTGCTTCTACTCTGGAAAGTTCCTGAGACACGTGTCATCAGAGAGCACTTAGACAGAAAAGAACAACTCAACTTTAGCAGCTCATAAGTGCTGAAAGGATTAAGATTTTGTAATAGAAGTAATTTACACATCTGTTTAACTTTCTGGAGCCAGTTGATTTGTAAAAAAAAAACTTTTTTCCTGGATAACCCCTTAAAAAAGTGTCAGAATGTGATGTGTCATATCTTGTCTAAGATAAATGTGGTGGGGAGGCTCAGTCCTCAGATGACATAAAAGGGAATATTAGTATACAGAAAAACAGCTCATTTCCTCCTTAAAAAAGCACCACACCTGTCCTCAAGTTGTGTGTGGTATTGCAGCTCAGTTCCAGATTTAGACAATATTAAGGCCCCTTTACCAGTTATCAGGCAAATTCAAGTTAGTATGAACTTCTGTTCCTGATATTCGGCCCATGTATCGGCTATGTTGCCACGTGTTATATATGGTAGAATCTTATGACAGGTTCCCTTTAAAGTGTATCTGTCATTTCAACAAATGTCTGACATGTTAGAATGTTGCATCAGCGGGTGTCTGGTGCTGGTACCTCTACTGATTACTAGAATGAAGGGGCAGAAGCATGGCGCTGTGCTCTTTAATGTCCACTTTGCAACTTAAGAAAGAAGTATTTTGTATACCACACGTTTCAGCTGTGTAAAGAGCAGATGAAGGAACATAGTGGCCCTCATTTACTATTGCAAACCCGACATGTTTTGTTGGGTTGTGCGCCAGATTCTGTCGCATTGCGCCAGAAATTCTGTCTGCTCCAGAATTTGCGCCAGAATTGAAAAAACCCAGACTAACTTAATTTTGCTAAGAAAACCCAAAAAAGGGGGGTGGGCGCCGGGAAAAGGGGGCGTGGTCTCGTAAAAGGGGCGTATTCCAGACATTTTCACAAAAACCCAACATATTTACTAAGGTTTCCACATAAAATGTGGTAGATTTGAGCTGAGGAAAACCAGACAGATCAGAGCAGGTGAAAAAAAGCAAAATGTAGGGAGAGTGGAAAATGTAGGGAAACCTTAGTAAATACCGTGGAAAATAAATTGTAGGGAATTAAAACCCACAAAGAAACCTACACTCCACTCTTAGTAAATAAGGGCCAGTATGCAATTGCTTTTGCCCCTTTATTTTAGCGATCAATGGGGGTCTCAGCACCTGGACCACCACCAATAAAAACTTTAGATAAGTCAGTAGTTTGCTAAATTAGAGGAAACATCTATTGTTGCTTTGTAGAACTTTCTTGTAATGACCTTTAAGGGTATACAGATGTCATAGAGGAGTCCCACACTGGTAGACGTGTCCTGTCAATATTTAAAGAAGAAGTCCCATGCCTAGAAGTACAGAAAAACTTAAACCCTATCCACAGTATAGGGCATAAGTTTTAGATTGCGTGGGGTCTGACCGCAAAGCTAATAAAGTATCGGTATTTGATCATCTTCCAGCCATTGTAGTGATAAGATTATTATTTTTGGTTACAGTTTCTAAGGCATTTACAATGTGTTTGTTTTTCTATTTCCACCTAAAGTGAACAAGCACAAACCATGGATAGAAACGTCATATCATGGAGTTATCACTGAAAATAATGACACAGTTATTCTGGATCCTCCTCTGGTTGCACTGGACAAAGATGCCCCGGTTCCATTTGCAGGTAGGTGTTTATTTTACTAATACTGTTCTTGGTTTTCTAAATATCTTGCACATTTACACTTGGATTATCTTGTATAAGATATATATATATATATATATATATATATATATATATATATATATATACATATATTATTTAAAGCTGCAAAGTGGAGATGAGTTTTCACTGATTCCGTTGTATTCCATTCCATATTCAGTAAGTGTCCTCCAGCAGCAATCTCAATAGTGTATTTCCCAGGCAATGACCTGAAATGACAGTAATGATACATTTAATCTTTTATGGGTTGTAAGTACAGACCTGTCATTGGTCATTACCTGTGACAAATCATATTTGTATGAAGCCATGTAAAAGCCAAGAATAGGGAAAGCAGGCCATCGATGTGAAGCTTTTCCTGTTGTGACAATCCAACATTCTCCAACAGCAATTTCAATAGCTGGCTGTTGTAAAACGTTTAACTAAAACATTTGTACAGATATTTTATACTGTGTAACTTCATAAATCCGACAGTATAAAATGCACATATAGACAACTTACATTGTAATATTCTTCCAAATAGAAAATATTTTTTCCACTTACAAACACATTTTTACTAAGCTGTCATTCCCTTATAGAAAAATAGATTGGTGTTAGGTACTCCCGGCAAAAACCTTGTTGTTTTTATGATCTTTGGTCATCCATTCTCAATGGTTTGAACTTAGTCTATCAAACTTGGACTTTAGATTTGTTCCATTTTAATACTTGTAGTGTTTTTTAATAGAAACACATCTATCTATCTATCTATCTATCTATCGAGGATAGAAGCAGCACATCCAGATAGAAACACTTGAGTGGGGGAACGCAGGTATAGGATTGTGGCCAGGCAATCCAGCCTGATATACTTCAGATAAAGGAAAGAAGTCCAATTACGGTGTGGTTTATTCCATAGTGTAATGGAGTACAACGTTAGCATGAGGCTACTGAAATGTTGTACTCTTTTACACTATGGAATAAACCACACTTTGACTGGACTTCCTTTGGTGATGCTGCATTTATCCAAAGTATATCTACCTGCCTGTCTGTCGTAAGTAAGTAAGTAAGCAGCTGGTAAAATGGTAGATGGGAGGCATGGATCATTGAGCCGTCTTGCCTCAGTGGCATAAGAGTGGGCTTTGAAGTGACTGAAGGTTCACTGCACCAAAATAATTTTGCACTGAACTGAGAGGTAGATTATGTTTGTAAAGAGAACCTGGTGTGAAGGAAAATTATGTTTCTGTTTACTGTAAGCTGCAAGTGCAACCAATTGCTATATGTGAATTATTGCAATAAGCCCAGGACTCCTGAACTGTGACCCCTGCCTGTTTGATTCTGTTTGCTTGGTGGCAATACTGTTTGAAGGATTCCATTCTATTCTCTCTCTCTCTCTCTCTCTCTCTCTCTACCTGTCTGTCTAGAATATAGGAAATGGGCTCCTCTCTCCAAGTGCTCCACAGTGTCTGTCTATCTTTGACATCCAAAAAAGGGGTCCTATAAAAAAAAAAATAATAATAAATAAAATAATAAACATTAAAATGTGCCATCTATTCAGGTAGAAAATAAGTAAGGAAAGCAAGTAAGCAAACCTCTTTGTTTCCAAAGGAGGTAATGTGTCCAATGGATGAAGCACTTTAGGTAATGTATGAAGACTTAAAATTTATCATGTGAACAAATAAATAAATAAAGATAATGATAAGATGTTTTAAAACACTATGAGGAGATTTATTTTACACTAACACCTGTTTTTAGGTTTAAAAAAGTTGTACATTGATGCACAAGGCCCATTTATTGCATATATTTATGACTTTTTACTTGTTTACACCATGCACAAGAGGTGTGTGTTGAGCTTAACGTAAATGGGGTGGGGTTTCACAGTAAGTGGGCATGTTACCTGTGTTGTTTACCTATTCACATTGTAGGTTTTTGTTTGTTTTTTTAAAGCTTTCAAGCTTTAATACATTATGGAGACAGAGGTCCACTGTTCTTTCTGCCTCTCTTATGGTGTCTAATTTTGACAGGAAGGACAAAGGAGAAATGTGTTTGTTTCCCCCTTTTCGACCCTTCCATATATGTGAGTTCCTCTGTTCAAGGGCCCCATTAAAGCTGCATTACATGTCTGTATGGTATTTATGTCCTTTACATCTATCTATGTATCCATCCATCTCCACAAACTAATCAAGTGAAAATGCTTCAACCTGGCCGCCATCCAGACTACTATCATTCTGAATTGGCGTGTGTAAATGGACAGTCAAGACTTAAAATGTGTCTCATCTGCCAGAAAATGTATCTGACCTGCTGTCTTAACAGTCACCATTATCTCTTCCAATAATGGTGAACTGAAAGAAGACCCCATTATGGGAAATGGAAGTGCGATGCAGCAGATTCTAGGAATTCTTTTACAATAATTGCCACAGGATGATCCTTCTCCTGCCTAAACTCATGTATACATGGAATACAGTATGTTTAGCATCTCCTAATCATATTCTGTCCATGTATTCTGTAGTCTTATATCTGCTCATACATTACAATTGTATACGTCTCCCATGGTTTGACAGTTTCTTTGCTCTTCGCATTCCGTACTGTCACACAATGACCGTCATGTCCAAAGTAAATGTTCAATTACATAAAGCCCATGTAGCTGTTTGTTCAATTACCTATAGCTCATGTAGCTGTTTTAGTAGGATAACACCATTTCTTATTCACATGGATGAACCACTAGGCTAGATGAGGTTCAACAAAGACTTTGGCATCTCTGCTCAGGCCTATCTTCTCCATTACAATACACAGATTGTCTGTACAGACTGCGACCCCATCATTGTCACGAGAAGGGCAGATGTCCTACCCGGGTTCTGACAGTGGATATAATATTTTACCTATTTCCCTGCAGCTCTGACAGCATCCATATTAAAAGAACTTGTTTAACACTCAGCACATTTTGGAATCTATCTGCACAAAATACACACCAGCTGTTAACCTCATAAAATGGCATAATGTGACGCCTGCTCTTTCAGTCTGCACAAGCAGGGCACTAATGCAGATGGGTTATGGTAATGGACTTCAGGATACATTTATTTTTGCATTGGTAGTTATACGTGTAATGGATCGAAGAAGAAAAAAAAAAAAATGAAAGCCGCACTCATAATTGAAGTGAAAGTTCTTTTGTTGGGAATGAGGTTTTAAAATATTCAACTTTTAACCATTGCCCTTTTAACCTTCCATCTGCCGAAGGGTGTTAGAATATTGATGAAATAAAATGGTTTAATGCAGCCTCCATTTAGAGAATTATATTAGGAGGACGGTATAGGTTCGGTAGAAATTATCCACTCCTCTTTACCAAGCCCAAATAATCTTTCCATTATACTAAATTAAGATGAACAGATGGTTTACAGCTGGATGCGACAGCTAAATGGGGGTCTTTAGGAAATTGGATTCTGGCTGCAATTCTGTAAAAACATAATAGAAATCCTGCTTAGATACTCCTATACCTCCATAGAGAATGGAATGGTGAAGCAGCACAACTTTATCCTAAGTAAACTTATGAAGTTACAGAATAGTGCCTAGTACCTATATAATAAGTATATAGTATACAATATATGTAGATAGAATGGAAGACAGCACCAGGACCGAGCCACTATGCAGGTGACCATCCAGACAGCCAATCCGGATTAGAAGCAACAAATTAACTATATGTCACAGCATCCAAGCAGCAGACTCCAAAATTATGTAAAAAGCTGAAGTCTTTTTATTGATTACCCAAAGTGTATGCATGCACTTTGGGTAACCAATAAAAAAACTACAGCTCTGTCATGATTTTGGAGTTTGCTGCTTGGATCCTGTGACTGATATTTTGTTGATTAGTATACACTATAAAGATAATGCATTTATTTACAGGTCTCCTATAGGCCAGGTCCTTGATGGCATTAAAACATGCCAATATTCTCTTCAACTGGCTTACAACAGCTTGAACCCTGCCTGCTCATTTGCACCCACCTATTCCCCCTATAGTAGTCATTTTCATGATAAGCTGGCATAAAATTAATGGTGTTGACAATAATTGTATATTTGTCAGGTGCCATTTATACTTTTTTCTAATTGGCCATGTTTTTTGCTATGAGGGGGAGATTGACTAAGGCCAGGTTCACATATGTCCAATGTCCAGCATAGATGAACTCAGCCTAAGTCTTGATGCAACTGATGCCACAACTGATGACAACATGCATCCGTTATCATCAGTTGTGTAGCATCCGACATCCATTGTTTTGACACACTGAACAGGGAAACGCAACAAGCTGTGTTCCTTGTCCAGTGCCATCCATTGTGTCCAAACTGAGACGCCAGATGATTGTGAACTGTCCCATTCAAATTAATGGAATTAGTTCTAGCATCAGTTTCCCTCCGGTGCACGCCAGAGGGAAACACTTCTAGACAACTGATGTATGTGAAGGGGCCCTAAGAAAAGGGCATAAGATTTCTAGCACCAATGGCACCAAATACCTGGCTTGCGTGTATGCACCAAATACACTCTGTGTTTTAAAAACTTTTTATTCTTCATTAGACAGTATAGTGTTTATAAAAGAGAGAGTGTAAAATGTAATGAAGATGTGTACACAATATCGGTGTAAGATAAGTTAGTCATGAAATGAAATAAGAAAGAGAAAGGTGTCCAGCATTTGCACCACATGTGCACCAGTGTGATACATTTGGCCCATTATCTGTCAGATTTAGTTTCGTTTTTTTTCTGCTGATGTGGGGGTTAGAAGGACAAGCTTCGAGAAGCAGGAACAGATGGTGAGGAGGAGCCATTTTCAGTGATACAGAGCTTCTGGAATGATAGGAGGTGAATTACAAAATAAAATTGTTTCTTCTCTGGCCGCACGATTGATTCTTGTTTCTCAGTAGTTTGTTAGTAGGCAAGAATATTTGGCAGCAAACAGAACAGATGAAAAGGGACTTATAGCATACATAGATCTGGGTGGTAATTCTGCATCGTTAAGTTCATGGGCTTGGAAAATATTAAGCCCCATTGCCTTTAATTCAAGTTATAAGAACTTTATCTAAAAAAGTAAGGACTCCCATCTAAGAATTCTGCACTTGAAGAGCTGTAGGCTTTACATTTGGTACAAGCAACACTTCTATGCTGGATAATTTTGTGATAACAGTGACATCACTCATAGAGAATAAATAATTCATGGGCTTCCATCTTCAAAGTAATATGGCGTGAAGCATACAGTATATTTTTTACCATGTCTGTTATCAGAAACTTTGCTAGATATTGGAATTATTGGACATGAAAGGGTGAAGGTCTTGTATAAATTGAGCATAAGGAGATAGCAAATCCCTTGAGAAAAGTATTACTAGTTCTAGCTTATTTTCTATGAAACGCTTAAGCTATTGAAGAAATGAAGTAAAACCAATCTAGGAGAACATACTATAAGTGACGTGATTTTTTTTTCTTATGAATCAAGCATAAATGCGTGCAGTCATGTTATATTGCATATTGTATTTGCTATGTAAGTCACTTTTTTGAAGCTCCTGAACTTAGGCTGGTCCGTAGTCGTAGATTTGACCAGTCCACTATCTAATGTGTTTTAGGGCAACATGGCTTATCTTTTTGTTTTGAAGGGAGAAAGAAGAGCTGCCCCAGAGTTCAACAGTGACCTGCTACCTTCTCCCCTTTATGAACACAAAAATGTTCAAGATACTGCTATGTGCAGCCTAAGGCTATTTCCCGAATGATGAAGGCTGTAGGTTGTGACAAAATCTAACAAATTGATCATTAGTATCTTTGCAGAAAGATAAACCAGTGTCTCCGATCTCCAAGTAATTATCATTCAGTTGCAGATAGAATTGGCTTTTTTAACAAGCTTGATAAGTAACTTTGACTTAATGTACTCCATATATTACCAAGGAGATCATATCTATGTCAATAGCATTAGAGTGAGTGCACTAGGTGATTTTTTTTTTTTTTTTTTTTACCAGTAGGATGAATATTATACATGTAGAAACTTTTTTATGACTCCCTTGCTATAATTTCAATAATAATGTTTAGGCATATACAGTAGATACATTTTTAATTACCACACAGCAATTCTGTCCAGTATATATATATATATATATATATATATATATATATATATATATATATATATATATATATATCTTATAGTATATCTCTGTATTTTAGCATCCAAAATGCTCTGCCAATTTCTTTCTTAATAAATATAGCTTTATATTTTTCAGAACTACATTTTTAGGACAAATAACTCCAAATTCCCTGCATAGAAATGGATATGGAGTACAATGTGGATCCACTAGAACCTGGCTTCTCAACCTGGGGTACGCTTACCCCTAAGGGTACGCCAGGGGCTGTCAGGGGGTACGCAAAAGTGCTGTCAAATACCGGCCATGCATTGACCAATATTTGACAGTGCATATCAGAGAACGGCCGCAGTAGCTCACTGTACAGTAGCTGCGGCCCAAGCTGCGGCCACGGCTACTGTGAGTGAGCTGCGTGGACGTGTGACCTCCCCTGATGTTGTGCAGACTTTCCACACAGCGCAGGAGGAGGTCATACGCCGCTGAACGGGGCACCCTGCATCCAGAGACAGGCCACAGGGAACCGCAGGACGCCAGGTAAAGGATAAAAACTAAAAGTTAAACACAACTGTATGACACGGAGGGGGACTGTATGGGATGGAGGGGGACTGTATGGGATGGAGGGGGACTGTATGGGACGGAGGGGGACTGTATGGGATGGAGGGGGGATGTATGGTATGGATGGGGGATGTATGCCTTGTGCTTTATTACTCCCCATCCCCCCTCCGCCATTATCCCTCTCCCCTTCCAGCTTAATCCCCTTGCGCCATTCCCCCTTCCTATGATTCCCTTTTGCCATATCGGATAATAATGGCACAAGGGGATTAATATGGAGGGGGGGAAATCGCAAAAGGGAATCAGAGGGAGGGGGGGATAATGACACAAGGGGATTAAGATGGAGGGAGGGATAATCAACCCCCCCCCTCCATATTAATCCACTTGTGCCACTATTATCTGACATGGCAAAAGGGGATCAGAGGAGGGGAGAATAATGGCACAAGGGGATAAAGATGCAGAGGGAATGATGGCGCAAGGGGATTAATATGGAAGGGGGAGGGTTGATTATCCCTCCCTCCATCTTAATCCCCTTGTGCCATTATTCTTCCTCCATCTTAATCCCCTTGTGTTATTATTCCTCCTACATCTTTATCCACTTGTGTTATTATTCCTCCTACATCGTTATCCCCTTGTGCTATTATTCCCCCTCTATCTTAATCCCCTTGTCCCATTATTCCCCCTCCATCTTTATTCCCTTGTGTTATTATTCCCCTCCATCTTTATCCCCTTGTCCCATTATTCCTCCTCCATCTTAATCCCCTTGTCCCATTATTCCTCCTCCATCTTTATCCCCTTGTACCATTATCCCCCCCCTCCATCTTTCTCCCCTTGTGTTATTATTCCTACTCCATCTTTATCCGCTTGTGTTATTATCCCTCCTCCATCTTAATCCCCTTGTGTTATTATCCCCCTCCATCTTTATCCCCTTGTCCCATTATTCCCCTTCCATCTTAATCCCCTTGTACCATTATCCCCCCCTCCATCTTTATCCCCTTGTACCATTATTCCCCCTCCATCTTAATCCCCTTGTACCATTATTCCCCCCTCCATCTTTATCCCCTTGTACCGTTATCCCCCCCCCTCCCTCTGATCCCCTTTTGCCATATTGGAAATAATGGCACAAGGGGATAAAGTTGGAGGGGGGAATAATAGCACAATGGGATTAAGATGGAGGGGGAATAATGGGACAAGGGAATAAAGATGGAGGGGGGAATAATTGCATAAAGGGATTAAAATGGAGGGGGGATAATAGTACAAGGGTATTAAGAGGGAGGGGGAATAATGGGACAAGGGATAAAGATTAAGGAGGGAATAATGGGACAAGGGGATTAAGATGGAGGGGAATAATAGCACAAGGGGATAAAGATGGAGGGGGGATAATGGGACAAGGGGATAAAGATGGAGGGGGGAAATAATAACACAGGGGGATTAAGATGGAGGAGGGAATAATGGGACAAGGGGATAAAGATGGAGGGGTGGAATAATGGGACAAGGGGATAAAGATGGAGGGGGGAATAATCGCACAAGGGGATTAAGATGGAGTGGGAATAATGGGACAAGGGGATAAAGATAGAGGATGGAATAATGGGACAAGGGGTTTAAGATGGAGGGGGAATAATAACACAAGGGGATAAATATGGAGGGGGAATAATGGGACAAGGGGATAAAGATGGAGGGGGGATAATAACACAAGGGGATTAAGATGGAGGGGGGAATAATAGCACAAAGGGATTAAGATGGAGGGGGATGCATTAGTATAAAGGTAAGGACACGCCTTTTGTCCGCGGGTACCCTTCGCGCGCAAGTTCCCATGCGAGAGGTACCCGCGGACATATTTTCAGCCTTTGGGGGTACAGTTGCCAAAAAGGTTGAGAACCACTGCACTAGAAGCAGCTTTGGAGGTTGCTGCGTACCATCTTATTCTTGAGTTAAATATATAACGGTACACGTTGAGCTCCTAAGCTCCTTCTAGTAGTGACTATTAGTTATTAGTTATAATAAGCTTTGTATCAGACAACTGGAAATCTGACGTCTATAAAGATATATTAAGATTTTACCTCTAGGGGGATTTACACTTTATGGTTTGCAAAGTCTCCTTGAGTTCACTGCCTACTGTCTGTATCAGTGTGTTTTCGGCTGTCATTGAGTGTCTGTCTCCTCTGTATGTATTAGCAGTATGATGTGGGGAGGGACAAACACAAGCTCGGAGGAGCCATTTTCAATGATATGGAGCCTCTGGCACAGTAATAGGTGAATTACTAAGTAAAATTGTTCCTTCTCTGGCTGCACTATTGATTGTTGTCTCTCAGTAGTTTGTTAAAATACAATAATCTTTGGCAACTAGCAGATGAGATAAAAAGTGACTTACTTATAGCATACATAGTCCTAGGTGGTAATTCTACATGGCTGAGTTTGTGGGGCTTGAAAATAATACTGCCCCACAGCCCACTTGCATTCACCTACCCTGTTTGGCTGAAAGCCACAAGATAAAGAGGGCATTGGCTTAACTTTCATGGACTTCTGCCATGCTGGGGAATTCCCCCTGGACACTTAAATAGGTCATCCACCATAAAGTGATTTTAGTACTTTCCTTCCAATCAGTAATTGACATGCTTAGGAAGGATCTGTGCTTGACTTGGGGTTAAATGGCTATGTTGTGAGATTACCATAACATTGTGGCTATCTTTTTGTGAACTGTTGGAGTTTGTTCTCTCAAACTACAAATCCCATAGTTCCTTGTTTGTAAGTGTGAGGTCATTTTTCTTCCTCCCACACATCAGCCACTCCATCCATTGCTGCCTTCAATTCAATAGACCAGTGTTTTCTGACCAGGGTGCCTCCAGCTGTTGCAAATTCTTCCACAATGATCTCCCACCCTAAGGTCACTCCACCCATTGAAGCAAAGATGGGCTCCCTTTGAACACCTGACTAGTGATGTAATGTCTCAAGCCGCACTGCAACCTGGAAAAAGCTGAGACAATTCTAATTTTGTATGCTGTTAAAAATAAATATAGGGGCACAAATCACAGAAGAATTGAGAGACCACCATGAAACAAAGGTACATACACTTTATATTATGAATTACACTAACTTTACTGCCCCTGTAGCATAGTCAAATAAAAAAAAATCCCGAAATACCCCTTTAAGCCTCAATTACATATTAACAAAACAACATATCTTGCCTGCTTCAGTTTCATAAGTTAAAACCAATGTTATTGTACACCAGATGCTTTAAAAACTATTGAATGCAATTACATAAAGTCCTGTATCCTATAAAACATAAAGAACTAGAATCTCCTCCTAATGAATATTAATGAACAGTCATTATGATTAAGAAACACAGATGAGATTCAGTGCATAAAAACAAAATAACTGTACTGCAGTGCAAAAGATATTTTCTATATTATTAAAATAAAAACATGAGAATAATGTAATTTATTTAGATTAGAATATCTGAAATTTACAATTTATGCAATTACTATATGTCTGTCTTTCTCTCTCTCTCGTTCTCTCTCTCTCTCTCTCTCTCTCTCTCTCTCTCTCTCTCTCTCTCTCTCTCTCTCTCTCTAGCTCTATATCTATTATATATATTCTATTCTGTTAAGTGTTTTTTATTGGTATGTACTGTATTTATCTATGTTCTGCAGAAATACCTCTATGACTGTGGACTTGCAGAACATTATCCTTTCAAGCTAATGACTTATATCTTTTTGCGTTACACGTTGTTTGTCCAATGAAGTATGTGAAAATCCTATTAGCTTTCCCATGTACTGGTGTACTTGTGTCAATTAATGAAGGAGGCAGCAGAGCATTGCTTTACAATCTATACAAGAAAATGAACAAAAGCCATTAGAGAAGAGAACATTTTTGAAAAATTCGATTAGGCCAATTCTCAGAATTTTCTGAAAAAATGTGGTTCGATCTGAATTTATTCGCGGAGAATCACTATTAAAAACATCTATTTCTGGCATACAGAGAGCATTAATAGGGGTGTAAAACACTTTGCCTTGTTCTAACACGCATAGGGAGTGTGCTGTGTTAGTGAAATAATACTGTTATTCAGTATGACATGCAGATTACAGGCATCGCTATTAGAATCACTGCCGCAGAGCGTCTGGATGTGGCAGTAGGGAGACCATATGGTGTCAAAATTGAAGAGAATAAAAAGTTTTTTTAAATGTAATTTTTATTTAACCCCTTAAGGACGTAACCATTTTAAACCTTAATGACCAGGCTCTTTTTTCAAATTTGACATGCATCTCTTTAAATGGTAATAATTTTAGAATGCTTTTTCTGAGCGGAGCGATTCTGAGATAGTTTTTTTCATGACACATTATACTTTATATTTGTTGTAAAACTTTGTTGATTCATGCAGCATTTTTTGCGAAAAACTCCCAAATAATGTGGAAAATTTCTGCCGTTTAAAAAAAATATTTATGGGGTACACTGTGCGGTAAAAGTGATGTTATATTTATTCTGTGGGTCAGTATGATTATGGCGATACCTATTTTATATAGCTTTCTATGTTCTTTTTCCTTTTCAGAGCAAAATTCTTTTTCTGCCATTCAATTTCCAACAGCCATAACTTTTTTAATTTTTCGTCCGACGCCACTGAGTACGGTTATTTTTTGCGTGATGAGCTGTACTTACCTTTTATTGGTATCATTTTTGCAATAAGTGCTACCTTTTTTAACTTTTTTATTCCGCTATTTGTACCAAAATTGGTGAATGTTGTGCTTTTTTGTTGCTTTTTCTTTAAGGCGTTCACTGTGCCATAATTTACATTATAGTTTAATAGTACACGTCATTACGGACATGGCAATACCTATTATGTATATGATTTGTGTTTTTGATCATTTTTGGTGATAATACAGGGCTTTTATTGGTAAAGGGACTTTTTTTTTTTTTACACTTCATACTTTAATTGAAGAACTTTTTTAATTTATTTTTTACACTTTTTACAGGTTATACTTATGCTGCAATACATTTGTACTGCAGCACAGTATAACCCAATCAGCTGTACACATTACAGCCTGTGCAATCCAGCCTGTAGGTGCTGCTATATCAGATTCTGCTGTGTCATTTGTATATGTAGCATGAGTCATAAAAATCCCTCTTTCCTTTATTTATTGATATATTAATTAATATATATATATATATATATATATATATATATATATATACACTTTTTCATAACACTATAGATTACAAACATACCCATACTCCTAATGAAAGCTACTGGCCCCCATTGCAAAATATGTAACAAATCCTACCATCTACCATGCACAGGAGAAAGAATGTCCAAAACTCACGTTTCAGATCCAAGTAGTGAAGACTTATTCAATAACAGTATATGCAGCGATACATAAAAGAAGTAAGTTGTGTTTTGGCATTAGGCTCTATCAAACTGTTTGCAATTATGAGTGCTGGGACCTTCTTTCTTCCATGCATTACGGGGTCTTCCTTCTCCATGAATAGAAGTAATGACCTTTCCTCTTCAAATGATCTACCATATAACATACAGGACAAATGCAGATAGTTGCCTAAACATGCCCCATTTGTTATAATCCTGATGGAAGAAAGACCTCTGGGCCCCCTCAAGCACAATGGATATGACTATTATCCCTGCACCCTGTAGAACTATTTTATGCCACTGTGTAGAACAATTCAATGCTTGGTGTCCCTCCTCCTCACAGAAGCATCATAACAATTGCATGGGTGGACTACCTCTTTGACAGCTACACCAGTGATATATAAAATATTACTTTGTTTAAAGGTAATTGGATAATTTTGTTACACTACCCTATTACAATGCCACTGCTAACAGCTAACAAATCAAGTGCAGGTTGACAGGTATTATAATTAATTTTTTGCCTTTTTTTTAATAATGGAACATTTTCTTACACAACGTTAATAACAAATACAGTTTTATAATAGAGTCTGAACCGCAGTCAATTAATAACTGCTGTCCTATTTTATATTTTCCTACAGTAATGAGTAGATGTCTATTTCTGAATTATAAGTAGTCTATGCTTCCATTTAAAAGTTTTGTCAGTTAAAGGGCTGCCATCTTATATTATGCAGAAGCCAAAGTCTGACTGCCTTTACCCAGAGCTGGGGTGCGTTTGTTGAAGGTGCAAATACAGCAGTTGCGTCTGTGCCCTGAATTAACACCAGCAACTTAGCTGAACTTAGAAAAAGCTATTCTGTATATCTTGAGAAATGGCATTCTGTAACTGTACAGCACCAAGTAAATACTGCAATTTACAGAATACAAGGTTAATACAGATGCTGAACAAGTAGAGACTGCTGACAGATTTTAGTTCTAAAGTCATCAGATATGCAAATTCAGCTCTAAATAAAACTCGGCTATAAGCAAAGCAAAATTCCTGCAAAGTTTTCTCACTTTTCTATGCAGATTATACTAATACTGAATGTATAGTTTAAAGTATTGTGCAAAGGTTAACATATACTTTAAATTCAGTTTTTAAATAATCTAAATATTTATCATATTTGAGTACTTGTATTAGACTTTGGAAATAGCATGTGCTCTTTAAGAAAATACTCATGGAAACTCTGAAATACCTAGTTGGGGAAACGGGTGAATACAGGACAATACACAGAGGTTAACATGCAAAGAAAGAGGAGTTACTTTCTCACATGATCACTATATAAGTATGCTCTTAAATCAAAGTTCTTTGTATGACAGACATAGCAGTTATCTATGCAGTGTAGATAATTGTCCATCATTTAAGGGTTGACTAGGATTGGCTGACAAATCACATTAATAGATCAGTGGAACCCAGTTTAGATCATGTCTCAGACGAAGCTCCTTAGTAAAATGGCGAGCAGGGATCACTGAATGTAAATTGTTGTGTGGACCATGTGCAATGTATATTTATGATTCCCATTTTGGCCTTGAGGACACAGGAATTTTTCATTATTGCATTTTCCTTTTTTCCTTCTTGCCTTCTGAGAGCCATAACTTTCTCATTTTTCAATATACAGGCGTCGGCTCCACCACGAGCAACACTACGCACAGGGCTACTTCCCTAACTCCCTGCCATTGCAGGATTGGCGATTTGTCTTACAATTGGGCGCTGTAGGCTGGATCCCTCTTACATATACAGGTCTTCTGATTTCACGTGAGGAATACCTGTGGGGATGATGGCCGCCTATCTATTATGCTAAACTTGTGATACACATGAAGGTTCATTAGTGGTATTAATTTCATATATATCTTTTGGAGCTACATTGCTAAGATTCCCCTGAGGACGTCCCCATGCATTAACAACTGCATGTGGATAGAAACGCGTTGGGAATAACAGCATGATTACTATATGCGTGGTTTCTTCATACTATGAATATACTGACACTGCTTGTCATTAAGCAGCGAGTTGCTATGTTGTGAAACCAATTGGCCAACTATGATGGGCCACTGAGTTTCATGATTACCTTTGCACTATTTGGGTTGCACTAATTCCTATCTGGTGGCTTTTATAAAAATTTCAACAAATGTTATATTTTAGCGACACCCCACATATCATATTTCTCCTTGATATATATGTTTTTCCGTATTGAGGGTCTGAGGGGCCATTATCTGGTTTTCTTGTGATCCGTTACAATCACATTTATTATTATTTCATTTTTCAATCTACAGACCAATATGAGGGCTTGTTTTTTTGTGTGATCAATTGTTCTTTGTAATTACTCCTTTTATTTGAACTGTACAGGACCCTGAAGAAGCTCCTGTCCTCCACATAGATAGTGATTACAGCTCCCAGCAGTTCTTTCTTACTAGTATATGTAAGGACTTCCTTTATATGTATTAGTTATCTACATATTTTATTTTAATCCTCACTTTTTCCTATTTTTGGATAACATTTTGGGCATGAGAACCAATTATCAGGTTTCCAAAGAGTTATGGTCTCAATATTCAATGGTTTCAACATACAATAGACGTCCTGAAATTTATTAATATTGTAACTTAAGGGACCACTTGCAAGTCACAGTTAGCAAGTGAGCGAATTTACATCCAATATGATCAACATCAAATGAAGACCTTCTCTTGATCATTTTGTAAAGGACATTGGGGAGATTTATCAAAACCTGTCCAGAGGAAAAGTTGCTGAGTTGCCCATAGCAGCCAATCAGATTGCTTCTTTCATTTTGCAGAGGCCTTGTTAAAAAGGAAAGAAGCAATAGGATTGGTTGCTATGGGCAACTCAGCATTTTTTCCTCCGGACAGGTTTTGATAAATTTCCCCCATTTTGAATGATTTTACTTATAAGTAAAACATTGCATTCTTTTCACAATGTGACATAACTATCCTGTGAGGTCATCGGCGGCTAAAGTGTCAGCAAAATTGTTTGACCAAGCGTGACCCTTGGCTCTACTGCCCAAGATATCAGCTTAAAAGAATGGCAGCCAAGAGACCTAGAATTTAATTCTTCCCCTTTGAACAGACTGCTGAGTTCAGCATGTTATTAACAAATTACAATGATAGATACAGCGCTTTCTTTGAAAAGGAGATATAGAAAGGTAATAATACTTTGAGCCTGCAGAAGAGAGGATGCGTACAATACAGTAAGGGTTAGAATAACGATTGCTCGACAGACTTACAGAATGCACCTTGTATTTATAAATTATTTTTACTAGATCTCTTTGGAATTTTATGAAAAAGCTACATCCCAAAGAAATTCACAAGCCTGCCTTACAACTGCCTGCACCATCCAGTCAATGTTTTTGCTACATAGTATCTTTTTTCTTTTTTTCTTTTAACACAACATTTTATTTTCGGAATAAAATGCAATGGGCCAATCTTTTTCGCTTTCTTGTCTTAGGAGCTGGAAGATAACACTTCTTATGAGGCATTAAATGTACAAGAGAGTAAAACTAAGGCTTTTTCATCAGACATGGAAGGCAATTCACAATCTTGAGCTTTAGACTCGTAACAATTTAAAATACTGTAATAATGAAAGTGGCAAGAGATTAACATAAAATACGCTAACTGGGTTTGTATACGGTTTTATAGCCGCAATAACTTGTAAAACAAACTGGCTTTTGAAATATACTTTAAAGCTCTTTGCAAAGGACAGGCATTATTGTATTAGGACACAAATAAACCCACAGAATAGATTGTAGTCTCCATTATATGCGCTAATAAAGAACATAATTTAATATTATTTATCTGATGATAACAAGTTGCTTATAAACTAGCTATTCTCATAAAGAAATTTAATTAAAAAGTAATACCTCGTCCTAGCCCCAAGTAAGGAATGCTATCAGCCAGCTAGGCCTGGTGGATTATAACTTTGTGGGAGTTGAGAGTTTAAAAACAACTTGATTTTGTTGTTTAGTATTAGATGTATATTAGAATGTTTTATGTTTAGACAATACAATGTATCTAATAAAATGGAGCATTTATGGTCTCAATTAAAGATGAGCAAACTTTTGAAAAATTTAATTTGGACGATTCGCGGAATTTTCCGGTCCGATTTTATTTGCGGTGAATCTGTATTAAAAATGACAATTTCTGGCCTTCAGAGAGCCATAATAGGGGTGTAGAACAGTTTGCTTTGTTCTAACACGCACAGGGAGTGTGCTATGTCAGTGAAATAATACTGTTATTCAGTATGACATGCATATTACAGGCATCGTTATTAGAATCACTGGTGCAGAGTGTCTGAATGTGGCAGCAGTAGTAAATAGATTTTTAAATGTAATTTTTATTTAATTTAATTTGAATTTCTTCACATTTTTTTGAGTACCCATTCTGGTGAGCATCGAGCTGGCGGTTTGCACGTGGCGAGCTGCCACCTGTTCCAGCCCATGCCTCTCACCCCCCCCCCCCCCTCCCACTGTCTTACTCTTTTGTGGAGCTGCAAATGTTTCATTTAATCAGTAATGGTTCATTGTGATCGCTCCAACCTGTTTCATTGGATTCTTGTGGTAATTCCACAGCTACTATATGACGTCAACGAACATAGGGCCTCAGTCTTGAAAAGATTACATCGATTTTTTGTAATTAAGATTTTGAAATTAAAATGTAAGATTTTGAAATAGAAATTTTAGATTTTGAAACTGAAATTTAAGATTACACACCCAAGTTTTAAATGGGTTATCCAGGAAAAAACTTTTTTTTATACATCAACTGGCTCCAGAAAGTTAAACAGATTTGTAAATTACTTCTATTAAAAAATCTCAATCCTTTCAGTACTTATGAGCTTCTGAAGTTAAGGTTGTTCTTTTCTGTCTAAGTGCTCTCTGATGACACATGTCTCGGGAACCGCCCAGTTTAGAAGAGGTTTGCTATGGGGATTTGCTTCTAAACTGGGTGGTTCCCGAGACAGGTGTAATCAGAGAGCTCTTAGACAGAAAAGAACAACCTTAACTTCAGAAGCTCATAAGTACTGAAAGGATTAAGATTTTTTAATAGAAGTAATTTAAAAATCTGTTTAACTTTCTGGAGCCAGTTGATAAATATAAAAAAGTTTTTTTGTGTGGTTTAAAAGGACCAAATCTAACAAGGAGTCAAATGTCACATGGCGGCACAATGACAGATCCTGGAGGTGGCATCAGAATGAGGAGACCATGTAGTGGCTGAATGAGACAGCCTGGAGGTGGCAGCAGCATCAGAAGTCCTGAAAGTGACCCGGTGAAAGAGTGGTGCTGTGGGTGGCAATAACAGTGCCCGGTGACGAAGGTGGGTGAAAGAAGGAGAACTTGGCATCAGATGTGTGGCATCATGCAGGTGGAAGGATCAGAATAGTAGCTGAGGCAGATAGGCAGAAGAAAACAGTCTTTTTTGTCAAAGTATTGGTGTGCACAAGTAAGTATTGAGGATTTGCTTTATGTAAAACTTAACTTTTCTTAGGATAAAATATATGGACACAATTTTTTTTTTATTCTAACAAAAGAAAAGGTGTGCAAAAAAAAAAAAAAAGCCACCAAGTATTTATGTGATGCAAAGACCTCTAAAAGGTGGAAGGGAACAATGTATGGTCCATTGCAACAGGTGTGGATAAAAACTTCCCCTGCAAGGCCCTATTCTTGCACTATTAATTCCCTTATTGGCAAGAGTTACTCATCCAAAAAAGGGCGGCCCCACACAGGAACTTCTCCCTATTTCCACCTAAAAACACTGCCATTTCCCATGGTTTTTAGTTAGAAATAGGGAAAGGTTCCTGTGTGGGGCTGCCCTTTTTAGGACCAGTAACACTTGCCAAGAAGGGAATTAATAGACTGTTGACTGAGGGTGTCGGATGTCACTTGGGATAAAGTGGATGACCAAGTGAACCGATCAATCACGGCTGCTGGGTTGCTGATCGAAACATGACTGCTCGCCTACTCTGGCTGCCACACGCCCCTACTCTGCTGCGACCTCTGCCTGCGCTACTCTGCCTGACATACTTATTGCGTATATGAGTGGAGTACAATACGCTTCACTACTCTTAAAACAGTATTTGTCTAGAACAGCAGCTGGAGAGTACTTTTGCCTGGACTTTCACAGTATCTAGGCCCTTGACAGATTAACAGTTACAAAAAAAGTACACTACTTAGATATATGACTGTGGTATGCACTTTTGAGGGCAGAAAAATGTGATACAGTATGCTTAAAAAACATATTTTTGCACAACACCAGCAGTATACAACAGTACTGCAGCACAGAGTCACTGTGTACTAAACCCAAAATTGCACTCTCTCACAGACTATTAGGAATGGACTGCTGGGTATGTATTATACCAGACTAGTATAACCAGCAGATGATTTCTTATGGAAAAAGACACATAATTGTGCTGAAAAAATATTCCTGCCTCCTCTGCTAAAGTTTATGAAGTTGAGGCAGTTTGTTGAAATGTGTGAGGCAACACACAGCTATCTGCCCCTCTCTGTAATACAATGCTGTAGAAAGTGACTGGGAGGTTAATGGCTGCAGTAAAAATATATTTTTTTTGAAAAAAAGCACTGCTCTCTGTCCACCAGAACACTGATGTGACTAGGAGGTGAAACGCTGCTGGAAAAAGCTTTTCTGTGTAACACACACACACACAGGCTGTCCGTCCTATCTCTCTGCAGTGTAATGAATGAAGTGACTAGCCGGAATATGGCTGCCGATTATATAGGGCTGTGACATGACAGGGGTGACTGGCTGCTGATTGGCTGCATCCTGCATGTGATTCAGGGTTATCCTGCCTACCATTGTTCTCACCTTCCCAGAGTTCCTTGTCCCATGTCCTCATATATGCAACTGTATATATAGAAATAGACATAGACTGGGAATTGCACTTAAAAAGTTCTTTATCTCCAAATTCATCCATGTACAAAACAGTAGAGAGATATACAGAACATAATCACCCGGTGCTCAATAGACTGCTCAGAGGTTATTCCACTCGGTGTCTTCAGAACCTTCCATCCCAGACTTGCTGCTTGCTGGACGGTGTGTTCCTGGCCATGTGGACGCTAATTCTGAGGGGGTGTGGAAACACTCGCTGGCATGCGAGCTGCTGGACGTTTCAGGAGTCTCCTCCCTTTCTCAACATGTTGAGAAAGGGAGGAGACTCCTGAAACATCCAGCAGCTCGCATGCGAGTGAGTGTTTCCACACCCCCTCAGAATTAGCGTCCACATGGCCAGGAACACACCGTCCAGCAAGCAGCAAGTCTGGGATGGAAGGTTCTGAAGACACAGAGTGGAATAACCTCTGAGCAGTCTATTGAGCACCGGGTGATTATGTTCTGTATATCTCTTTACTGTTTTGTACATGGATGAATTTGGAGATAAAGAACTTTTTAAGTGCAATTCCCAGTCTATGTCTATTTCTATATATATGGTTTACTACACTCAGGAGACGGAGCCCTGAGATAGACATAGGGAAGCCACCCATTACGTGCACACCTGTGGTCTGATTATGTTGAGAAGTTGACTCATATATGCAACTGCCATTTTAGATGCCCTGGAGCCTGGACCGCACTAAATGGAGTTTAATGAAGCGATTCACGCGATAGAATTGCGGCAATATTTGCATTCATTGCAAATAGAATTTTTCATGAAATTCGTAAGGAATTTGGATTTGGCAGCTTCGATTCGCTCATCTCTATTCTCAATACATTATAGCAAATTGAAAAACAAGCAAAACACCAAGCAAACTTGTAATACTTAAAGAAGTATTTTCATCTTCAGATTCCCCCCCCCACCCCCAAATAAAAGAAGCCCACCACACATGCACAGTAAGGACATTATTTCTTCTCTATGGGGCTTCCAAACATCACAGGCCAATTTTTTGCATTCTTGTGATCAGTGGGGGTTCCAGTGGTCGAACCCCTCTGATCAGCTTGTCATCCCAACAATGTTTGCAGATGGGTATACCCCTTCAAGATGTCCATGCATACAAATAAGATGAATGTTGGCCAAGTTTACTGATTTTTGCCATTTAACCCTTTTACGACCATGGACGTTTTAGTGCACAAGTATTGAGGATATGCATTACTTTTAATAGTGAGCTTAGGATAAAATATATGGACCCTAATTTTTTTTTTTAAACCAAACAAAAGGAAAGGTGTGATAAAAACACCATGTTCCACCTATACCACCAAGTATTGATGTGATTCAAACACCTCTAAAAGGTGGAAGGGAACAACGTATGGTCCATTGTTACCGGAGGAGTTAAAAACTTCCACTGTAAGGCCCTACTCTCGCATTATGAATTCCCTTCCCAACATTACGTTGTTCCCTTCCACCTTTTCTAGGAAAGTGTTACTCGTCTTAAAAAGGGGCGGCCCCACACAGGAACCTTTCCCTATTTCCACCTACAAACACTGCCATTTTTCAGGGTTATTAGGTGGAAATTAGGGATTGGTTCCAGTGTCATCTATTGTTAAAGATGTTAATTTGATCAATAATCTTGCTAATAACTGGACATTTAATGGAAATAAACTATTTATTGAGACAAGTTCTCTATTTCACATTAGAAATATAGACTTTTTGCATACCTTTTTAATAATATTCATGAACAAAGCATGTATTTTCCAGTTTGTAGTGTATTAAAGAATTTGTTAATACTGTGTTGCTCCCATTCAACATTATCTTTTATAGAGTCTACACTGACATTTTCAAAAATAAAAATTAGAAGTTTCAAGTTTACCAGAATGTATAATACCAGGATCACTTGTTCCTGCTCAAAGATAATGGAGTTTTCAGGTCCTACTATAAAAAATATATTATTTTGCACCTAAATCGCAAGCTATGATAAATTACGCAGCCATCGGTAATACATCCCTGCATATTTTTCTTACTGATGATCCATTCTTGCTGTTTTCTAAAAGCCTTATCAATGTGATTGTGTCGCTGACTACAAGGAGCTTTATGATAGAATGCATAAAGTATGGTGTGACAATGGCATTCCACTCTGAATTACCAGCGGCAGAAATCTCTTCTGTATGAGCAGGATTAGCCTCGGTACAGTCATATCGCCATCAAATGTAAAACCTTTTTCTTTGAAAAGTAAATTTAATGTGTGTTTAGTCACACTTCCTCAAACCCAAATCCCTATCCCAGCGAGGGGCAAATGAATAAAGATATGAAGGTTGTCAAAGGGATTGAAGGTAGAAATTTCCATATTGCAGAATTTATAATCTGGTTTTACTCGACATAGATTTCATGGGTTTTTATTGAACTAGAAAACATGCTAATATATCATACAGCTAGATTTCACATGATTTAGCAGTGACCACATGACTGTAAGTAGCACTTTTGTAACGTAAAACTTAAAGGAAAACTGTAGTATGGGTGAATAGGAGTCTCTAAAGGATTCACTTACTTTGTAAAGTTTTGTCCTATAAAGTGTCGTACTTCATCTCCTGTGTTGCACTCTGCAGGCAGGTCCCCCGCCAGCAGTCTTTCTTAAGGTTCCGGAGGAAGGCACCCAAGTCCGCCCCCCTTGTTGCATATTCATTTATTTGGGTTCTGGAGGAAGGCTTCCGAAGGCTGCCCCCCTTGTCATATATTCATTTACTGCTACTCCATGTCCTAGTAACATGGGGTTATACGCCCCCTGAGCGCAGCACTCTGTGTGCAGAGCGCATGAGTACAATTTTCTACCCAGCTTTCACGTCCTGATGATGTGAGAGCTGTGCGACGGAAGAGCCACTCTGTGCTGCGTAAATGTGCATGTGTCGGCCCCTTGTTACACCCGGAAGTCGGGAGCAGCGAGGGACCGTCGAATGCGCAGTTACACAGCACAGAAAGGCTCTTCGATGCACAGCTCTCACGTCATCAGGACGCGAAAAATGGATAAAAAATTCTGTGCATGCGCTCTGAACACAGAGTGCTGCGCTCTGGAGGCATATAACTCCACATCACTAGGACATGGAGTAGCAGTAAATGAATATGCAACAAGGGTGGTGGTGTTCAGAAGCCTTCCTCCGGAACCCGCCTGCAGAGCCCAACACAGGAGGTGAAGTACGACAGAGGATGCTAACTCGCCGGAAACAAAGCATTACAAAGTTAGTGAACCATTTTGAGACTCCTGTTCACCCACACTTTAACCCAGTGTATTAGGTTTAGTGTGAATGAACTGGCTGAAAGTTTTCCTTTAACCCCTTAACAACCACGGACGTAAATGTACGTCCTGGTTTGGCGGTACTTCGAGTCAAACCAGAGGACATACATTTATGTCCTGTGTATGACCGTGAGCATCGGAGCGGTGCTCGCATCATACACGGCAGATTCCCGTCGGTAATGGCCAACATCTGCTATCGCGCGTATGTCCGCCATTAACCTCTAAGATGCCGTGATCTGTACAGATCACAGCATCTGCGGCAATGCACATGTTAAAATAGATGATCAGATCGCCCGCAGCACTGCCGCAGCGATCCGATCATCTGTAATGATGGACGGAGGTCCCCTCACCTGTCTCCGTCCGTCTCCCCGCGTCTCCTGCCCTGGTCTGAGATCAAGCAGACCAGAGCAGGAGATAGCCGATAATACTGATCAGTGCTATGTCATATGCATAGCACTGAACAGTATTAGCAATCAAATGATTGCTATAGATAGTCCTTTACCTATGGGTACACAAAAAGTGTAAAAAAAGTTGAAAAATGTAAAAATAAAAAGTAAAAAAAAGTGAAAAATCCCCTCCCCCAATAAAAATGAAAATTGTCCCATTTTACCCCAAAAAAACATATTATAAAAATATAATGTTAATGATCCCGTATGGTGAACGGCGTAAACGTAAAAAAAAAATTAAAAAGTCCAAAAATGCTGCTTTTTTTGTCACATTTTATTCAAATTTTTTTTATAAAAAATGATATAAAAGTTTGATATATGCAAATGTGGTATTGATAAAAAAGAACAGATGATGGCGCAAAAAATGAGCCCTCATTCCGCCTTATATACGAAAAATGGGGCAATTTTAGATTACTGATTTTGTACAAAAAGTTTTAGATTTTTTTTAAGCGGTACAAAAATATAAAAGTATCTAGCCATGGGTATCATTTTAATCGTATTGACCTACAGAATAAAGAACACCTGTAATTTTTACCATAAATTGTACAGTGTGAAAACAAAACCCTCTAAAATGTGCAAAATTGTGGTTTTCATTAATATTTCCTCCCTAAAAAAATATTTTTTGGGGTTCGCCGGACATTTTATGGTAAAATGAGAGGTTTCATTATGAAGTACAATTGGTCACCCAAAAAACAAGCCCTTATATGGGTCTGTAGATAGAAATATAAAAGAGTTATGGATTTAAAAGGCGAGGCGGAAAAAAAACGAAAATGCAGAAATAAAATTGGCCTGGTCCTTAAGGTGAAAATGGGCTTGGTCCTTAAAGGACAACTGCAGCAGCATTACACTTATCCCCTATCCACTGGATAGGGGATAAGTGTTTGATCGCGGGGGGTCCGACCGCTGGGACCCCCCCCATCTCCCTAACGGGGCGCCGCCATAAGCGCTCATGGTGAGCGCTAAGGCGCGTAGCGTCGACCTAGACGTCGAAGGTGACACCCCGTCTTCTCCCCGTCCCCATACAGTTCTATGGGAGAGACGGGGAGGCACGAATGCTGCCTCCCTGCCTCTCCCATACAGATGTATGGAGGAGGCGTGGCGACCGCAAGGTCACAGGGGGTCCCAGCGGTCAGACCCCCCGCGACCAAACACTTATGACCTATCTTGAGGATAGGGGATAAGTGTTTGTAATGCTGTAGATGTCCTTTAAGGAGTTAAAGAAGTGTTCCTACCTTAGACATTTATGACATATCTTTTGACTGTGTCATAGATGTCTGAGAATGGAAAAGATCTTCAAATGTCTCTGTAAGCTCAACCAATATGGCTGCCCCCATAATAATGTACAAAATAAACAAATAAATAAATTAGAGTTAGACATTGTGTCACTTAAGAAAAAACTTTTGACATGTTGAAGAGATGTAAAAAGTTTTCATTGGTTGGGATTTTAGTGCTCACAAGAATGAGCTTGGAAAATAGCATGCTTAGCGTGACAAACTTCCAATGAAGGTCTATGGGATTGTCTCCGTCAGTGCATTCCCTGCTAATTTTTGTGAACGGTAGGGGTCTGAACACTCAAACCCCAACTGATCAAAACTTTTAAAATGTCTCTTCTACATGTTAAAAAAAAATGTAAAGCGACAGGTACACTTAAACAATGTATATGTTATTGTATCTGGCTCTGATTGCACATTTACTTTAAGACTATGTTCACACATTGTATTTTACAATACAATCACACTAGAATCAAAGAAAATTTGCATCAATATTTAAAAAATACCTGAGCTCTCTGTAAGTGTATGGGAAAGTGTTTTTTACAGATGCTAAAACAGTGTCAGGTTTTTTTTTTTTTTGCATACTGTGTGCACAGACAACCACTTTTCCATAGAGCACATTCATTTTGCAACTGCATTTAAAAAGAATAAAATAAGCCTGGAAATGCACTGTGTGAATGTAGCCTAACATAAAATATTAACATCACACAGTATTACTATAGAGGTTAAGATTTGTCCTTAAAGAAAGGGGTCAATAGGTGTGTGAACATTTGTAGGCCATTCATGCTTCATTGTTAAAAGAGACAATCAAAGTGTCTACACATGGGTAACGTTCCATTCTGGGAGAGACTCAGGCTTGACTATTGATCCCTGGTCATTTTCTATGGCTTTTTATAGAAGTTATGCATTGACTTGTACATTTGCCATCACCAATAGATGGCACAAGAGAGCAAAATCTTTCTTGTATGGGAGAGAGCTACTTTGCATATGTTACCACAGTGAAAAAAGGGAGTTACGGGACATAAAAATTATTGAATGCCATAGTTTCTATTTCATGTAGGTGCTGTGATGGATCATTTCTTACCCTAGGCTTAGTTTTAATGTGACTGCAAAACCAATGATGTCTGTGAAGGAAATAACATAAGAGGATGGAGTCTGACTTATTTGGAAAACATACATCATTGAGACGTTGAGCTGCCAACATGTACACACCATACTGTAACAGCAAATATATAAAAATATGATCTCTACTCTGTAGCCAATTTCTTTTTACTTTTTTCTTCTTTTTAATGTTAAAGAATAATTTAAATGAAATGTTACTGACTTGTGTTTCTACAGACTAATGGATTGTCTGACAGTTTGAGATATGCCTTAATTTAATATACAATAGATATATAAAATAGGAGAAAATATGTTGAACTTTTGTCTTTTCATCTCTAATTTGATATTTGAAATTCTAAATTCAATTGACCGCTCAACATTACTACCATAATTCTAGAATGTAGTAAAATATGAAAAAAGCGTCTTCTGTAGTCTTATATCAGGAGATTTGGATTTTCTTTGTTCAAAGCTCATTAACCAGTCGCTCATTGTTAGCAATAGCAGGCCATGTGCTTTAGTGTACGTACCCTCCCCTCCTCTTAACTAATACTTTGTAGAGGAACTCTCCAATAATTCCAGCTGTAAGTGTTTTTTTTTTCATTATTAGCTCAACACAAAATGACTTTGAGATTGCATCCCACTGTTCTGGGCAAGTATTCTTAGTCTGTAAGAAGACACAGGGGGCATTGTATATGAAAAAAAGGAATGTTCTTTAAAAGGTGTCAGTATTATCTACAGAAACAAGGTTCCAGCTCACTATATTTACTATCTTTATTTTGTATAAGGTGGTTTCTTTATAGGAACATAACCCCAGTATTGTACTTTCACATGTCTCTGATATGCAGAATGAATGGGGCAACACTACAGACCCTCTATCGACCAATCTTTCAGGGAGGAGAAATCCTAGGTAAATATCTGTGGGCAGTCAGGTGAACGACACCCACAGCGGTGCTAGGAGACACCAGTGAGACAACTCGCAAATAAACATAGTAACATTGTAACATAGTTCATAAGGTCGAAAAAAGTCCAGAGTCCATCAAGTTCAACCTATAACCATAATGAGTCCCTACTGAGTTGATGTAGCTCTAAAATCCATAACCTTTAATTATTCTCCAAAAATGCAACCAGAGCCCTTTTAAATTCTTTTACATAGTTCACCATGACCACCTCCTCTGGCAGAGAATTCCACAGTCTCACTGCTCTTACAGTAAAGAACCCCTGTCTGTGCTGGTGTAGAAACCTTCTTTCCTCTAGACATGCCCCCTTTTTTATAGATACAGTCTTGGGTATAAAAAGATCATGGGAGAGATCTCTGTTAGGTCCCCTGATATATTCACACATTTGCCGTCTTTGAACCCTCTCCAGCTCCATTATATCTTTCTTGTATACTGGTGCCTGGGGGCCATCAAAGAACAGACCCCAGCATCTTACTGTGCGAAACCTCCAGTTGTCGCCTCTGAGTGCCCTAAACTGTAGCTGTCCTCCCGTCCGCCAGGAGTTCCGAATAGGAGTACAGAGACATGGTTTATGCAGTGAGTGCAGGAGTCTGTTTTTTTTTTATGTTTATTTGCAATTGTCTTTCATAAATCTCTGATTTGTACAAGGGAGCACTGGTAAGTCGGCATTATCATCTGTTTACTCTGGTGTGCTGCTATGCAGCAACTATTGTTGCTGTGGGGATGTGTCTGTTAGGTGGTGTGGCCCAGGGTAGTAGTTGAGCTGCTTGACCACTGCATTTTCCCTATAGGCACTGCGGTTGTGCCAATGGTGGTCATCACCCAGAGCTACATGATTATGAGTTAGAAACCCTCTTTACTCAGTTGGCCATGATGTGGTGAGGGGGTTTGCAGATTTTGACCAAAACATCAACTAATGGCCTGAAATTTGTCTCATTATAATGCTTACAGGTGAAAGATTATTGTATAGCATGTGGATGTTCAGCCTAGTCAGTTTTTTCTATATTTGAGGCAACAAAAAATTGTGTCTGCTACATAAGACTTTATATGTACAGAGTTACATAATTATACAGAGGCTTATGAAGATGTATAGTCTTGGTGCACAGGGCTCTGATGGTCAGTATTCTGGAGTCAATTGGCAAAAAAACATATTGCATTGCCATAAAAGAAAACATTGAAATAATTTTTTTTTTTATAAAAATATTTTTGAAATGCTTGTTACTTAAAGAATATATTCACTTTTGCCAATATTTCATAGAAAAAAAACAAAGACAATTAATTTACTGTAAATACTTATTCTAAATGTTTACATTCACCATAGAAAACAAAAAGAAAGTGGCCACAAGGTACAGTGCAGATAAAACAGGCAAAAGAGATGAATAAAGATTCTGCTGACTCATCATAGCCTCTGCAGCATGGGCCTTTTTCACATCTTTAATTCCCATTGATTTTACAATCTAGTTCTCTGATCTATATAAAGATTTTTGAATGCATGCACCATAGAGCATATATCCAAAGAAAGACATCACAGGCTCCTAGATTACATTTTCCCTCAAACAGTGGGAAAAATCCTTTTTTCAGCTAAAGTCCCCTCAAAAGACAAGTGGGTACTCCCTCTGCCTGGAAAAAAAGGTTTAGTCTCCAAAAATGAAATTTTTTTATTTTTTTTTTTAAACTGTGAGTGTACAGTCTACGTGAGGAACTGGTCGCAGCCAAAACAGTTGAGGGCTTCAAAACTGGCTTAGACAAATTCTTAGAACAAAATAACAATTACATGAATGTAGAAATATATAACCACATTCCCTCCATCATCCATCCTTACCAATTCCCTTCCTCCCTTTCCTCACCTCCTTGGTTGTACATGATGGACATTGTCTTTTTTCAACCTTACCATGTAACTATATTAATGCGACAGTGCACTTGAGAACTGAACTTTGAGAGTAGCAAAGGCCAAAGAGCACTGTGGGGGGCAAGATATATAGCGCTGCAGAGGGGGGGGGGGGCAGACATATAGCCTATATATCTAGCCCCCCAGCAGCGCATTAGATATGACCCCCGCCTGTGCATTAAATATTTACCCGCTGGCGCATTAAATATATACCCCCCGCCGGCGCATTAAATATATACCCCCGCAGCGCATGTATATGTGCCCTCGCAACCCTTCTATATACATATGCCCCTACCGCCATATGAATAAAAAGTATTTCTGTTAGAAGCGCATAGTGCCGGCTCCCGGCACTATGCGCTGCTAATAGAAATACCTTTCATTCATATGGAAGCAGGGGTATATGTATGTAGGAGCACTGGGGGGGGGGCAGATAACCCTATATGTCTGCCCCCCACAGCACTTCTATATACACATGCCCCTGCCGCCGTATGAATGAAAAGTATTTCTATTAGCAGCGCATATTGTCGGCTCTCGGCTCTAAGTGCTGCTAATAGAAATACTTTTCATTCATATGGCGGCAGGGGTATATGTATATAGAAGAGCTGTGGGGGGCAGACATATAGTGTTGTCTGCCCCCCCAGTGCTTCTACATACATAAACCTCTGCTGCCATATAAATGAAAGGTATTTCTATTGGCAGCGCACAGTGCCGGGAGCCGGCAATATGCGCTGCTAATAGAAATACTTTCATTCATACGGCGGTCGGGGCATATGTATATAGAAGAGCTGCGAGGGCACATAAACATGCGCTGCGGGGGTATATACTTAATGCGCCAGCGGGTATATATTCAATGCAGGTGGGGGTCATACCTTATGCGCTGGCTGCGGGGGGGGGGGGGGGGGGGCTAGATATATAGGCTATATGTCTGCCCCCCCCGCTCTGCAGCGCTATATATCTTGCCCCCCCCACAGTGCTCTTTGGCCCCTGCTACTCTCAAAGTTCATTTTTCAATCTCTCGCTGAGAGCCCTGATCGGCCATTCAGGGCTCCCCGCGGGGGATTCAAAAATGAAAGTTAAAGCACACTGATACATCGCAGGGTTGCGGAGCATGCCGCCCGCTCCCCTGCTTAATAATTTTTGATCGCATCGGGTCTCAGAAGTGAAACCCGGTGTGATCAATCCCTCAGCCCCTGTACTACAACCCCCATCATGGAACAGGCTCGGTTCTATGATGGGAGTTGTAGTACAAACACTAATCTAGCCTCCCCAGCTGTCTGCAGACTCCCGCAGCTGGGGAATTACTACTCCCATCATGGAAACAAGTCTGTTCCATGATGGGAGTAGTAGTACACCCTCAGCACTGCAGGAGTCTGCTGATGTCACCTCTTCTGAGCATGCTCAGAAGTAATAACGGATATAATAAACTGTGTGCAAACGGATGACATAAAGGCTCATCCGTCAGCCATAGACTTTAATGTTAAAAATAACGGCCGTTAATTTACCCGTTTCTTGTGACGGAAGAAAAATTAGTGCATGTGCCGTTATTTCTTCAGTCACAATTACCTACCGTTATTCATGACGGACTATAACGGGTCATAAAGGATAATCAAAAAATCCCATAGACTTTAATGGGATTCTTTAACGGCCATTTACCAGGGCTTTTCTAACGGACGTTTGTAACGGATGAATTTTTATAGTGTGAAAGCAGCCTTACTAAACATGAGGTCTATGGGCTGGTTGTTATATATGTTGTTAGACTTTCCTATTTTATAAGTCAAACATGCATCACTGTTGGGGGTGATTTTAGCCAAAGATAATTGCTTATACAATATTTTACATATACATTTACATTTGATAATATCCTATTCAGTTTGTAGGGCCCCAATGATTTTTTTATACATCCATACAAACAAACAAATCCAAACATGTTTCAAAAATTGATTATTCTATTTCTTGGATAACACATTCTATTTTTTTATTTTTGACAGGTACACAAGAAATGTAGACAGAACTTTTGCAAAGTTATACAAAAAAATAAAAATCTTTGATCAATAATAATGTTTCTGTGTGTGATTCTAGTATAAGGGTAGATGAAATAAATAAAACAAAATGAAAATAACTTTCCAAGTTGTCAACTGTTGATCTAATCAATAAAATGCACTGCCAAAAATACTTTTCTAAAGTAATTCCAAATATACAGTATGTACTTAATCCAACGTACACATAATAACCAGGAACAAAACACCCTTTTCATTTTGTCCCCCCCCCCTCCCATCCATATCAAAATACTTGTTTCCATTATTTGATGGTATTTTTGTTACCTCTACTTGCAGGTTTTCTTTTTTGCTTACTAACTCCACGACCAGATGAAAATTTTAATTCTATAGTAAAATATTGAAAAGTCCATTTTTTGGGCTGCATATTTTCAAATTCAAAATTTATAATTTGTGATTATTATGCCGCTTAACAAATGTGTAAAATAATCAAACAATTTCTGCAATAGCTGTGGGATTTTGCAGTTTTCTCTGTGGCTCGCAAAAGAAAAAGGGGTGTTGTTTTGTGCAATAGGGGGCGTTCACATTAATATAAATCCAGTAAGCCTGTACGCTGACAGTGGAGCCTATGATCTGGGGAAGGTTTGATAAATGCCCCCTTAGTGTTTTTCTGGCATGCATAAAATGTCACAAAATAAAAACTGTTGTAAAGAAAAAAATCTACAACAAAGCCACCCAATTTCATTTGAAGATGTAAATGACAAAAAAAAAAAAAAACTTATAATAAAGCACTAAATGTAGATTTTTGTATCATATTCTACTGAATTACTTTGATAGTGACATGTTAAAGTTTTTTGATCAGTTGGTGTCCCAGTGCTGAGACCCCATTGATCATTAGAATGAAGAGGAAGAGGGAGTTCTTGAAGAGGTCAATACTGATACATTATGTGAAATTGAACATATTTTCATTGCATATGCATTTTTGAAAATGTCTGCTTGCTTGAGATATATATATATATATATATATATATATATATATATATATATACCGTATTTATCGGGGTATACCACACACCGGCCTATAACACGCACCCTCATTTTACCAAGGATATTTTGGTAAAAAAAGTTTTTTACCCAAATATCCATGATAAAATGAGGGTGCGTGTGTGCGCGTGTATACCCAGATATACCCCCAGGAAAGGCAGCGGGAGAGAGGCCGTCACTGCCCACTTCTCTCCCCCTGCCTTTCCTGGGGTCTAGAGCGCTGCTGTCGGCCCTTTTCACCCCCTGGTTATCGGCGCCGCTGCCCGTTCTGTTCCCCTGACTATCGGTGCTGGCGCCGATAGCCAGGGAGAGAGAAGCGGCGCCGACAGCCAGGGGGAGAGAAGGGGCAGTGGCACCCATTGCCGGCGCCGCTGCCCCGTTGCCTCCCCCCATCCCCGGTGGCATAATTACCTGAGTCCGGTCCGCGCTGCTCCAGGCCTCCGTCGTGCGTCCCCAGCGTCGTTGCTATGCACGGCGCGGCGCTCTGACGTCATGCGCCGCGCCGTTCAGCGCATAGCAATGACGCCGGGGACGCACGCCGGAGGCCTGGAGCAGCGCGGACCAGACTCAGGTAATTATGCCACCGGGGATGGGGGGAGGCAACGGGGCAGCGGCGCCGGCAATGGGTGCCGCTGCCCCTTCTCTCTCCCTGGCTATCGGCGCCAGCACCGATAGTCAGGGGGACAGAACGGGCAGCGGCGCCGATAACCAGGGGGTGAAAAGGGCCGGCAGCAGCGCTCTAGACCCCAGGGAAGGCAGGGGGAGAGAAGCGGGCAGCGACGGCCTCTCTCCCCCTGCCTTTCCTGGGGGTGTATCGGCGTATAACACGCACACAGACTTTAGGCTAAAAATTTTAGTCTAAAAAGTGCGTGTTATACGCCGATAAATACGGTATATACCAAATCCAGAGATCACAGAACCAGTCAGGTTATGGATCATGAAAAACTGGAAATCTTTATTATCCCTGTAAAAAATGCAACATCTTGGCAGCAGTAGCCTTTATCAAATTGAGTCGTTATACCCCACAGGTGATTGACGAACTTTTGTTAAAGTGGGACGTGAAAATGAAAAATTAGATTTTTAAAACTAAAATGCTGGTGTTACCCCAAACTTTTCATTTTCACAAGAAGTAATAGGAGAAAATGCCCCCAGAATTTGTAACCCCATTTCTCTTGAGTAAGAAAATACCTCATATGTGGATGTGAAGTGCTCTGTGGGTGCACTAGAGGGCTCAGAAAGGAAGGAGCGACATTTAGCTTTTGGAGAGCGAATTTAGCTGAAATAGTTTTTGGGGGGCATGTCGCATTAAGGAAGCCCCCATGATGCCAGAACAGTAAAAAAAAACACATGGCATACTATTTTGGAAACTACACCCCTCAAGGAAGGTAACAAGGGGTAAAGTGAGCCTTAACACCCCACAGGTGATTGACGAACTTTCGTTAAAATGGGATGTAAAAAAAATAATGTTTTCAATAAAATGCTGGTGTTACCCCAAAATTTTCATTTTCACAAGGGGTAACAGGAGAAAAAGCCCCCAAAAATGTGTAACCACATTTTTTCTGAGTATGGAAATACCCCATATGTGGATGTAAAGTGATCTGCTGGTGCACTACAATGCTCAGAAGAGAAGGAGCGCCATTGGGATTTTGAAGAGAGAATTTGGTTGTAATGGAAGTCAGGGGTCATGTGCGTTTACAAATCCCCATGGTTCCAAACAGTGTACCCTCCCCACATGTGACCCCATTTTGGAAACTACACCCCTCATGGAATGTAATAAGGGGTGCAGTGAGCATTTACACCCCACTGGCGTTTGACAGATCTTTGGAACAGTGGGCTGTGCAAATTAAAAATTCAATTTTTCATTTTCACAGACCACTGTTCCAAAAATCTGTCAGACACCTGTGGGGTGTAAATGCTCACTGCACCCCTTATTACATTCCTTGAGGGGTGTAGTTTCTAAAATGGGGTCACATGTGTGGGGGGGTCCACTGTTCTGGCAGCATGGGGGCTTTGTAATCACACATGGCCTTCAATTCCAGCCTAATTCTCACTCCAAAAGCCCAATGGCGCTCCTTCTCTTCTGAGCCTTGTAGTTCACCAGCAGAGCACTTTAGATCCACATATAGGGTATTTCCATACTCAGAAGAAATGGGGTTACAAATTTTGGGAGGCTTTTTTCCTATTACCCCTTGTAAAAAATGAAAAAACATGGGGTAAAACCAGCATTTCAGGGGAAAGAAAACTAATTTTAAATTTTCACGTCCAACTTTAATGAAAATTTGTCAAAGACCTGTTGGGTGTTAATGCTCACTATACCCCTTGTTACATTCCGTGAGGGGTGTATTTTCCAAAATGGGGTCACATGTATGTGGTTTTTTTTTCCATTCATGTCAGAAATGCTGTAACTATCAGCTACCCCTATGCAAATCACCAATTTAGGCCTCAAATGTACATAGTGCGCTCTTACTCCTGAGCCTTGTGCGTCCGCAGAGCATTTTACGTCCACATATGGGGTATTTCCGTACTCAGGAGAAATTGCGTTACAAATTTTGTGGGTCTTTTTCTCCTTTTTACCTCTTGTGAAAATGAAAAGTATGGGGCAACACCAGCATGTTAGTGTAAAAAATTTATTTTTTTTACACTAACATGCTGGTGTAGCCCCTAACTTTTCCTTTTCATAAGGGGTAAAAGTAGAAAAATCCCCTCAAAATTTGTAACACAATTTCTCCTGAGTACGGAAGTACACCATAAGTGGCACTAAACTGTTGCCTTGAAATATGACAGGGCTCCAAAGCAAGAGAGCGCCATGCGCATTTGAGGCCTAAATTAGGACTTTGCAATAGGGGCGATACAAGGATGGTGCTTGTCTCCATCAAAACCCTACAGCAGTGTTTCCCAAACAGGGTGCCTCCAGCTGTCGCAAAACTCCCAGCCTGCCAAGACAATCAATGGCTGTCCACCAATACTGGGAGTTCTTGTTTTGCAACATCTTGAGGCTCCATTTTAGTGTTTTACTTTTTATTTTGTGTTAGTGTAGTGTAGTGTTTTTAGTGTACATTCACATGGCGAGGCTTCACAGTGAGTTTTCCGCTGGGAGTTTGAGCTGCGGCGGAAAATTTGCTGCGGCTCAAACTTGTTGAAGGAAACCCACTGTAAGTCCGCCAGTGTTAATGTACACTGTACATTTACATGGGGGGCGCCCCAAACCTTCAGCTGTTGCAAAATTACAACTCCCAGACCGGCAGACCGTACATGCTGGGAGTTGTAGTTTTGCAACAGCTGTAGGGACACTGGTGGGGAACCACTGAGTTAGGAAACAGACCCTAGCTCAGTTTTTTCAATCAGTGTGCCTACAGCTGTTGCAAAACTCCAACTCTGAGCATGCACTGACAGCCGAAAGGCATGCTAGGAGTTTTAACAAATCTTTATTGAAGAAATAGTAACATACATAAAAACATATTAAAAGAAAATGGCACAATAAGACAACACCATGGAAGGCATATAGATGGGAAGGAAATAGTATTCTAAATCATAAACAAAGCAGATCACTCATGCTGGAGTAAACCGTGTAAACATACAGTAATAAATAACCAGACAAGTTGAGCAATACAGTAGGCCAGGATCAAATAGTATGATGAACCTTACCCAAATATATGCCCAACCCCTACATATGTTTCGCCGTTGAGCGACGCCCCCTGAGGAATCTCAACGGAGCGAAACATATGTAGGGGTTTGGCACACTTCCGCCGCACTTTCCGTCCGCACTCCTCCTGATGTCTCTACCGCCGCCCGGTGGTCTCTCCCGCCACTGCTCCGATGCCCGTGCCGCCGCCGCTCCGGTAAGCCGATTCTCTCCCCCCTTGCCGAACTTGTTTCTCCCCCACTCTGCCCGAACTTCAATCAGTGGCGGGGGATAGGAAGAGGTGGCAACACCCCCCTAGGCATTGCCACGGGATGCCTGCTGATAGATATCAGCAGTCATCTTGGTCCAGTCCCCAGCGTGCGGTCCCCAGGACATGAGGGTGTACCTGTACAGCCTCCTTCCACAACAGGTAAAATACTAGTCTTCTCCATGAAATTTTGGAGTATTTTCTCTTATATTTTTGAATTGTGACATGACATTTCTCTGCCACTTATTCTAGAATTGTGGGAATTTGTTGACATTTTTCACATCAAAGAGGTGCATCCCTATACAATCAACCACTGTCATCCCTGATTGGTGTGTAAGGTCACACTCCCAAATAGTAACACCTAGATGTCAATTTATTTATACATTTCTAATAGAAAGAGATGACACAAAATAAAGTAACACTTAACTGTAGTGTTATTTTAAGGGAATAGAAGTATTTGGTGAAACTAACATGATGATCCTTAGTGGCCTATTTAAGATTTTAAGACATGAATAATTATTAGGTTTTTCCTTGTTTTTTTTCTTTTTGTTTTTTTATAGGATCGCTATTTACCTATTGTTGTTAGTGATGAGCATCAGGAGCCATATTCCAATTTGCCATATTTCGCGAATATATAGACAATTATTTGTCCTATGTTCACGAAATTCGCATAATCGCTATGTTCGTTCACTTTTTTCCATGCAAAAATTTGCATAAAAAAAAAATCAATATACGTCATTACGAATATATAGCACTATATTCTAAATATTTGCGAATTGGCGAAGTGCTGATATTCACGATAAAAATTTGCATTACGAATATTCGTGCTCAACACTGATTGTTGGTACAAGTACATTAGCATTTTGTATAGATTATTTTTCATCTAAGAAATGCAATATATTTTATTTAAAATGTGTTTTTCTGTCTTTTTACAGTCTCTTTAACAATATTTTAGTTTTTTTTGGTTAGTTGGTTTTATATTACTTAATCCGAAAGATGGTATTTATTTATTTATTTGTAATTCTCATATATTCCAAGAAACTTTTTTTCTTAAAATAAAAAAAATTAAATAAAAAATCTTACTTTCTATTCAAGGGTAAAGCCCTAGTAGGACATTTGTTTCATAAATGAGCTTGTTTATGAAAGTACATTACACGCCATGCATCAAAATATGGTTGATATGTGTGCTGCCCAGAAGCTGAAAACTAGGGCACAGAAGCATTAATAATGCAGAGTTCAGCACTCAGACCCTTCCAGGCAGCTGAGCTGCCAGTGACATAGAAAGGTCACCAAATATTTAAACCTCCAACCCGGCTCCTTCTGTTGGAACATTATTATTATTATTGTGTTCTTTTGCGCAAATCGCCTTTATTTCTTCATATTTAATCTCAGGCTTGTCCCAAGAGAGAGCGCTGCAGGTATTCTCATCGTCCCATAATTACCTTTTTAGGATAAAGAGAGAAATGAGAGTGAACATTTTCAAGGTTTACTGATCATGGTCAGTCAATGGAAAACTAATGATTATATCTTCATTGCAGAAAATGCTATTCTGATTAGAACCTTAGCCAAGATTAATAATGATTTAGTGAACCAATGTTATTTCCAGGATATGAGCACCTTTCCTTATCCTCTGTGAGACAGACATGTAGAAATGGAGGGCACTTAGTATAATCAAAAATTGTCTTCTGCTGTAGTGAGACTAGTCTGGAGAAAGGATGAGAACCCAGAGCCTGTATACTGCCACATGTAGTCCCTATGGTGCTGTCTAGAGATGAGCAATTTTTTTTAAAAAATTCGATTTGACCGATTCACCAAATTTTCCGGAAAAAAAAATTTGGTTTGGTCCGAATTCATTTGCAGTGAATCACTATTAATAACTGCTATTTCTGCGCTACAGAGAGCCTCAATAGGGATATAGGACATTTTGCCTTGTCGTAACACGCATAGGGAGTGTGCTGTGTTAGTGAAATAATACTGTTATTCAGTATGACATGGCATCACTATTAGAATCACTGCTGCAGAACGTCTGGATGTTGCAGCAGTGTCGGGAGACCATATTGCGTCACAATTGAAGAGATAAAAGAGATTTCTTTTAATGTAATTTTATTTAATTTTTTTAAATCCTTTATTGAGGACCCATTCTGGTGAACATCAAGCTGGCGATCCGCTGCAGGCTTGCTACCACCTGTTCCAGCCCCTGCCTCAATTGAATGTGCCAGCAGCATGAGGAGACCAAATGGCCAAGTTGTGTTTGGGTCCTCTGTCTCGTCTTCTTCTTCACCTTGTAGCTCCACAGCCTGCTCCTCCTCTCCTGTCAGATGACTATAAAAAACACCCATTTCGCAAAACCTTGCCTGTGCTCCACTGTCCCCCTTCCCCTACCCTTCCTCCTCTAGTTCAGCCCCCACAGGGCTTATGTGGCCTGGAGATGTAGGCGCCACATCTCCAGTGTCATGACCAGACATTCTTTCCAACACTTGTTGTAGTAAATGAAGCAGTGGAATTAAGTCATTCATCCTGTAATCCTGGCAACTGACTAAAAATGTGCCTTCCTCAAAGTGCCTGAGTAAACGACAGGTGTCACGTATGAGCTGCCACTGGTTGACATTGAAGTTACACAAGGGAGTTCCCCTATCTGCTTGAATCATCAAGAAATCGGTCCAACATATGGAGGGTGAAAATCCAACGTGTGGAAACATCGCAAATCAGACTATGTTGGAGGATACCGTTCTAAAGCTGCAACTTAAGGAGGGTGTGCTTTGCGGTGTGCAAGAGGCTAAGGTGCATGCAAAGTTTCCGTCCCATTGTTAGGATGTCTTACAGATGGGGGGGAACACTTCAGGAATCATTTGAAAAACAGATTGAACATGTGTGCCATGCAGGGCGCATGGCTCAGGCATCCTTGACGCAGCGCAGACAAGATGTTCTTCCCATTGTCGGTCACCATGGTTCCCATGTTTTCGTGGAGTAAGCCATGATTCAATTTCTTGATGAATCACTTTTAGCAGTTCCTCCCCTGTTTGACTCCGTTCACCATGGCAAACCATGTGAAGAACAGCGTGACAACGCGGTGCCCTGCACACATGGTATGCTGAAGGGCCACTGAGACTTGTCCATGCATTGGAGGCTCAGGACACGGTGGAGGATGAGGAGGCGGAGTCGCACACTGTCGCGGGACCTACTGCCTGAGAGTATGGAGGTGGAAGCGGTGTGATCTGTCCAAGTTGCTGTTGTGGCTGTGCAGGAACCATATTCTCCCAGTGAGCCGTAAAGTACATGAATTGTCCGTGACCGTAGTTACAGCTTCACACTTCAGTGCTACTGTGCATTTTGGTACACTTTCATAGAGTGGGGTGGTGGGTGTTAATACCAGTACCCGGTGACGAAGGTGGGTAAAAGAAGGAAAACTTGGCATCAGATGTGTGGCATCAGGCGGTTGGCAGGATCAGAATAGTAGTTGAGGCAGGTAGGCAGAAGAAAACGGTCTCTTTTGGCAAAGTGTTGGTGTGCACATAACATAAGTAAGTATTGAGGATGTGTATTAGCTAAAGCTTAACTTTTCGTAGGATAAAATATATGGACTCAAATATTTTTTTGAAAACTAACAAAAGGAAATGTGTACAAAAAACACCGTGGGGGGAATTTATCATTGTGTTCTATTTTTTTTTTTGTCTAAATCTGTGAATTTTATTTAATTTTGTGCTAATTGCATTTTTTTTTTTCAAGTTTAAAATTCCGTCACCTTGATCTTTTGGTGTTGCTAGACCATTTTTTAAAGTGACGGATGCAGTGGTCACAAATTTATTTCCCGCAAATTTTTCCGCAAATGGTGCCAAAAAAACTCTGCAAATCTAGACCACCTCCCGACCAAGTCTAAAAACATGACTTCTCCTTTGGCATTTTTGCAGGCAGTTTTAATTCTTTTTTGGACCAAAAATGTGATGGAGATACGATTTCGTAAGGTGCCATAAAAAATGTAAAAAAAATTAAAAGATACAGTAATGATGGAAAAAATTGTATTTAGCAATTTTTTATCAAAATTTAGATTAATTTTTAACCCCCTAATGACGAAGGATGTATATGTATGTCCTCTGCCGGCTCTCGCGATATGCCGCGGGGTCACACGGTGTCCCCGCGTCATATCGGGTCGTTCCCGGCAGCTGTCAACGGTCGGGACCCGCGGCTAATACAGGACATCACCGATCGCGGTGATGCCCTGTATTAACCCTTCAGACGCGGCGATCAAAGCTGACCACCGCGTCTGAAATTAAAGTAACCCGGCTGCTCAGGTGAAATCGCGGGGTCCCGAACAGCTTACAGGACACCGGGAGGGCCCTTACCTGCCTCCTCAGTGTCCGATCGATGAATGACTGCTCCGTGCCTGAGATCCAGGCAGGAGCAGTCAAGCGCCGATAACACTGATCACAGGTGTGTTAATACACGTCAGTGATCAGCATGAGAGATCAGTGTGTGCAGTGTTATAGGTCCCTATGGGAGCTATAACACTGCAAAAAAAAAGTAAAAAAAAAGTGTTAATAAAGGTAATTTAACCCCTTCCCTAATAATAGTTTGAATCACCCCCTTTTCCCATAAAAAAAATTAAAACAGTGTAAATAAAAATTTTAATAAACATATGTGGCATTGCCGCGTGCGTAAATGTCCGAACTATAAAAATATATTGTTAATTAAACCTCACGGTCAATGGCGTACACGTAAAAAAAAATTCAAAGTCCAAAGAAACGTATTTTTGGTCACTTTTTATACCATTAAAAAATGAATAAAAAGTGATCAAAAAGTCAGATCAAAACAGAAATGGTACCGATAAAAACTTCCGATCACGGCACAAAAAACATACTGCCCTGTATGTGGAAAAATAAAAAAGTTATAGGGGTCAAAAGAGGACATTTTTAAACGTATACATTTTCCTGCATGTAGCTATGATTTTTTTCCGAAGTACGACAATATCCAACCTATATAAGTAGGGTATCATTTTAACCATATGGACCTACAGAATAATGATAAGGTGTCATTTTTACAGGAATATGCACTGCGTAGAAACGGAAGCCCCCAAAAGTTACAAAATGGCGTTTTTTCTTTGATTTTGTCGCACAATTATTTTTTTTCCCGTTTCGCTGTGAATTTTTAGTAAAATCACTAATTTCACTGCAAAGTAGAATTGGTGATGCAAAAAATAAGCCATAATATGGATTTTTAGGTGGTAAATTGAAAGGGTTATGATTTTTAAAAGGTAAGGAGGAAAAAACGAAAGTGCAAAAAATGAAAAACCCTGCGTCCTTAAGGGGTTAAACAGGGATCAATTAAAGCTCTATACAGCGCTCCACATCTCGGCACTATACGCCAGCCAGTGATATGAATAGAACATCACTCCCTAAATTCTGTGATTGGCTGCAACCATTCGGCCAATTACCATTCTGGGCGGAAAATATGAATGAGTGATGTTCTATTCACATCACTGGCCGGAGTATAGTGCAGAGATGTGGAGCGCTGTTTAGAGCCGCTCCGCATCTCTGCTATAGAAAGGACAATCACATCGAGTGTCAGGAGTGACACTTGCTGTGATCTATCCTTAACTACAGGTACTACTACTCCCAACATGGAGCACACTCTGCTCCATGCTGGGAGCTGTAGTACCTGCATTAATAGAAAGATCACAGTGAGTGTAACTTCTGACACCTGTTGTGATCTGTCTATTAATGCAGGTTAGTACAGCTCCCAGCATGGAGCAGAGTGTGCCTCTATTGTTGGAAGTAGTAGTACCTGCAGTTAAAGAAAGATCACAGCGGATGTCACTCCTGACACCTGCTGTGATCCTTCTGTATAATGTATAAATGCGCCCGGCCGCCCTTCTATGGTCCCCTGCACTGACGTATATATTCATATTTCCCACAGAAAGGTGTGATTGGCTGGAACCATCTGGCCAATCACAGCTCTGCAGGAAATATGTATAGGTGTATATATACGGCAGTGCAGGGGACCATAGAAGAGCGGCCGGCCGCATCTATAAATTATACAGAAGGATTGCAATGGAACCCGGGGCGATCTGTCAATTAGTACGGGAACTACTACTCCCATCATGGAACAGTGTGTTCCATGCTGGGAGTAGTAGTACTACCTAAAAAAAATGTAAACATAAAGAAAAAAAGTGAAACACACACTTTATTAACAATTAATTAAAATGTTGTTATAAAAAATAGAAATGTTGTTGAATACATTTTTTTTTTTCCATCCCTACTGCATTGTTGTGTAGTACAGCCCAGTACAGTATTATTAGGCACTAATAGCAGGTGACAATGGCTTTTAGTGCTCTGCTTAACTGGCCCCTTTAAGCTTTAGAGTTGCTTTACACCTCACTGCAGCAGTGGAGTCTCTGTGTATTGCTAGTGTTGAGCGTGAATATTCGAAATGCTAATTTTTATAGCGAATATCGGCACTTCGCGATTTTGCTAATATTTAGAATATAGTGATATACATTTGTAATGACAAATATTTGCTTTTTTACTGCAAATTTATGTGAACATTTATATTGTCACTTCCAGACTAGACACTGATCCCTCCCTTCTTTTAGGTGAAAGATATAATTGCGCAACTATGCAAATTTCTTTATGAATTTTCACATGAAAAAAAACAAAGAGAACAAACATAGTGAATATGCGAATTTTGCAAACATAGGACGAATATTCGTCCATATATTTGCGAAATTAAAAAGTGTACTTTCTCTGTCAGTGCTTTTATGGATTGATTTGGGCTTGTGGTCAATCACTGCTGTCACACAATTTCTATCTCTCCCTGCAGTGAAACATTCTCTCTGAAATAAAACACTGAAGTGACTGGCCACAAGATGGCTGCTGACTATATAGGGCTGTGACATCACAGGGGTAGCTGGCTGCTGATAGGCTGCATGCGATTCAGGGTAATACCGCCTTGTCATCTTCCCAGAGTTTCTTGCCCATGTCCTCACATGTGGATCTGCCATTTTAGATGCCCTGGAGCCTGGACTACACTAAATAGAGACTAATGAAGCGATTCATGTGATAGAATCGTGGCGATATTTAGATTTTTTGTGAAGCTAATTTTTCCTGAAATTCGTAACGCATTCGGATTTGTCAGATTCGATTCGCTCATCCCTAGTTATGTCATATCAAACAAACACAAAACACACTCATATATACAGTATATAGATATATTTTAACCCCTTAAGGACTTCAATTTTCCACCTAAAAATCCGTATTATGGCTTATTTTGTGCACCACCAATTCGACTTTTCAGTGACATTAGTCATTTTACCCAAAAATCCACAGCGAAACGGAAAAAAAAATCATTGTAGGACAAAATTGAAGAAAAAACGCCATTTTGTAAATTTTGGGGGCTTCGGTTTCTACGCCGTGCTATTTTCGTTAAAAATTAAACATTACATTTATTCTGTAGGTCCATGCAGTTAAAATGATACCCTACTTATATAGATTTGATTTTGTCGTACTTCTGGAAAAAAATCATAACTACATGCAGGAAAATTTATACGTTTAAAAATGTCCCCTTTTGACCCCTATAACTTTTTTTATTTTTCCACCTATGGTGTGGTTTCAGGGCTCATTTTTTGTGCCGTGATCTGAAGTTTTATCAGTACCATTTTGTTTTGATCAGACTTTTTGATTGTTTTTTATTAATTTTTTAATGTAATAAAAAGTGACAAAAAATACGCTATTTTGGACTTTGGAATTTTTTTACATGTACGCCATTGACAGTGCGGTTTAATTAATGATATATTTTTATAGTTCGGACATTTACGCACGCAGCGATACCACATATGTTTATTTTTATTTAAACTTTTTTTATGGGAAAAGGGGGATGATTCAAACTTTTATTAGGGAAGGGGTTAAATCACATATATTAACACTTCTTTTTTTTTGCAGTGTTATAGCACTGCACACACTGATCTTTTACACTGATCACTGGCATGTATTAACATGCCATTGATCAGTGTTATCAGCTCTTGACTGCTCCTGCTGGGATCTCAGGCATGGAGCAGTCATTCGCCGATTGGACACTGAGGAGGCCGGTGTCCTGTAAGCTGTTCGGGACGCCGCAATTTAATTGCAGCAGTCCCAAACAGCCTGACTGAGCTGCCGGGATACTTTCAGTTTCACTTCAGACGCGGCGGTCAACTTTGATTGCCTTGACTTAATGGGTTAATACAGGGCATCACTGCGATCGTTGATGTCCTATATTAGCCGCAGGTCCCGGCCATCGAGCCATTGATGGCCGCCGAGACCGACCCGATATCCCTGCATGACCCCGCGTTATATCGCGGGAGCCGGCGCAGGACGCAAATATGTGTCCTGCGTCGTTAAAGAGGTACTCCCCCCCCCAGACATCTTATCTTCTATCAAAAGGATAGGGGATAAGATGTCTGATTGTGGGGATCCCGCTGCTAGGGACGCGCACGATCTCGACTGCAGCACCCCAGACATCCGTTGCAAGCAGCAAACTTTGCTCCATGCTGGATGACTGACAATGCGAGCTGTCACGCCCCCTCCCATAGACTTGCATTGAGGGGTCATGGCCGTGACTTCACAAGCCTCCGGCGCTGCACCCAATGCTCTAAACGAACGCTGAGTGCAGCAAGGAGATTGTGGGGGTCCCCAGCAGCGGGACCCCTGCGATCAGACATCCTTTGGATAGGGGATATGATATTTAGAGGTGGAGTACTCTTTAAAGAGCAATATTGTCATAGAATAAAATGGAGGTTCTTAGTATACCATCTGATCAAATAGTGTGTACCATCCCACCATGGTAAAGTGACCTCATCAGGATGGACCCAACACCATAGATATGCCTCTTTTGGAATAGCAAAAAGGCTACAAAGTTTGGGCATGTAGGATCTAGTTATTGCCTGCTTAAAACCATGAGTGGCATGCACAACCAAAATGGATGCAGCCACTCCGGCAACATTAAATAGAAAAAACAAAATTAGTAAGCGAAAGATGGTAGTCCATATGCACTGTATTGTTCCTACACATGGCACGTTGTAATCTGCTTCCACCAGTTTTTCATTGCCCTATTACTACAAAATAGAACATGCCATACTGAAATGTGATACTTATTGAGATGTAACATGGGCCCATTGATTTTTGTTGGTGCCATATTACATATTTGTATGCTATAATCTGTATAATCTGGCAATGTGCATGGGCGTTGAGCTGATTTTAAGTTGGATCAGAACACTGTATGGGGCTCACTGACAATATCTAAATATCTAAGCATAGCTGTCAGTGGTTGTTCAAAACATACACTATTATGTTTAACAGTCAATAAGCAAATACATCAGTACTCTAGGGGTACGTTCACACACAGAAAAAAAAAAAAAACACAGCCACATCCTCATCCATAAAAAAGCAAAAAAAAATCTGCAAAAAAAAATCATACATTTTTTTTTACCAAAATAAAATTTAAATTTGGTCATGAATTAAACATGGATACATTGTTTTTTAGTATGTGAACATACCCTAGAGCTGACCATCATGGACCCATTGTAAGTAAAATAAAACTAACATTACGTACGCTAGATGTATGAAGCTGTCTGTGTGCTGTTAAACTGAAATTTTAGGCATAATCTGCTCAGAAATGCATTGCTGTTTATAGAAACAGCGTATGTCCAATCGGTTCCTGATTCAGTCCGATCCCGCTGTGAACAAAATGTCCGTTCAGAATTTCTCATGGCGGCCATTCTGTAGTGTATACCCAACCTTAGAGATATACAGTACATTGCCAGTATGTCCTTATTTCTGACATACAAACAAAGTATGACCAGAGCTTAATGCAGAAGACTAATTATAATTGCCTGACAAATAACTAAAATACATTTTCATTTTAGTTTATGCACTCTGTATCTGTGTGTCATTGCTTTGGACAAAGCTGTTTCCAGGAGATGAGCAAATTTAAAAAAAATTTGATTTGTCCGATTCGCCAACTTTTTTTTAAATCAAATCGATTTGATCCGAATAAATTCTCGGCAAATTTTTATTAATAATGTATTTTATTGAAGTCCAATACAAAGGAAATTAATATATGTCCGGTACCACTAGGTAAATGAGCAGCAATTTAGTATGTTGGAATGGCAATCCAAGAGTGTACCTGTGATATTACAATAAAAATTCCCCAGATGGCGGTGCAGTGATCCAAGAAACTAAAGTAGCAAATACAAACTGTATAAAGAGGCAGAATTGGAGCCGCACGAATCTTGCAGGGATGAATCAACTTCTGTTTATTGTAGTGCAGAAAATCAACAGGTACAAAAATACACAGGGAGCTGTGGATAGAAACAGGCAGGAGGTGTGCAGGGGTCGGCACCTAGTTTTGTGCACGTGGGAGCGAGCCAGAGGAAGCCAGCAGAAACTAGTTGCTTCCCCCTGCACGCATGCACTACAGATGAACATCCCTGCAAGATTTGTGGTGAGTGCATCTTCCATTCTGCCTCTTTATACAGTTTGTATTTTAATGATGTGTTTAATACAGTGTGTTTCACTTTTTCTTTTTAAATTTTTTTTTTAAATTTTTTAGGTAGTACTACTACTCCCAGCATGGGACTGACTGTTCCATGATGGGAGTAGTAGTACCTGTGCTAATAGACAGATCGTCCCGGGTGTCACTCCTGATGTGGGCAGCTTTCTCGCATCTAGATAGGACGATTGCAACAGGTGTCAGGAGTGACACTTGCTTTGATCTGTCCTTAACTGCAGGTACTACTACTCCCAACATGGAGCACACTCTGCTCCATGCTGGGAGCTGTAGTACCTGCATTAATAGACAGATAGCAGTGGGTGTTACTTCTGACACCTGATGCGATCATCCTGTATAATGTATAGATGCGGGCGGGGGGGCTGGATGCTCTTCTCTGGTCCCACTGTAGTATGGAGTATATGCTGTATATATACCTATTATTCATATTTCCTGCAGAGAGCTGTGAGTGGCTGGAACCTTCTGAATAAGTGATGTGAATTCTATTCACATCACTGGCCGGCTGCAATAGAAAAGACAATTGCAACGGGTGTCAGGAGTGACACCTGCTGTGATCTGTCTATTAGTTCAGGTACTACAGCTCCCATCATGCTGTGAGTAGTAGTACTACCTAAAAAATGTAAAAGATAAATAAAAAAAAGTGAAACACACACACACTTTATTGAGCACAATACATTACTAATAAAAAAATATATATATTATTATCAGCTAAATTTTTCAGGTCCCTGCCTGAACACATAAATTGATCCCTATTTAAAAATTATTATAAATTTTTTTTTTGGTGGCTTTATAATTTTTTATACACCCAAAAACGGATTCTACATTTTAGGCTGCTTTCACACTATGGGGGAGATTTATCAGAACCTGTGCAGAGGAAAAGTTGCCCAGTTGCCCATAGCAACCAATCAGATCGCTTTTTCATTTTTAACAAGGCCCCTGAAAAATGAAAGAAGCGATCTGATTGGTTGCTATGGGCCACTCAGCAGCTTCCCTCTGCACAGGTTTTAATAAATCTCCCCCTATGAGTATTCCACCGTTATTAAAAATCAGTTTTCTCTATTGTATAATTAAAAAATGGATGTATAATAATGGATTAAATAACGGGTGCTAGTGGCTGAATAATGTCCGTCAAAATAATGGGCATATTCATCCATTAAGACCCATTATAACATCTGTCATGTACCGTTATTTTATGGCCATTTTAACACCTCTGCCTACAGACTCCTGCAGCCGGGACTACTACTACTCCCATCATGGAACAGACTTGGTAGTAGTTCCCCTACTGTGCGAGTCTGCCAATGGCTGGGGAGGCAACATTAGTGTTTGTACTACTACCTCCATCATGGAACAGACTCTGTTCCACGATGATGGTTGTAGTACGTGGGCTTAGGGATTGATCGTGTGATAGCCTGGGGGAGTAGGGTATATGGGAGGTAGCTGTGTGGTGACTAAAGGGTATCTGATGAACCCTTGCTATTTGCAATGCCAGGGTGAGGGCTCCTCTATCATTCTTGTCCTACTGCCACCCTTCCGAAGAGCGATAGGGAGGCATAGAAGAATGGAATGTCCACAACCGGAGAGTTTGCTTAGAACAGTTGGAACTTTTACTGAGGATTTTATGCAACTTCACAACAGGAACAGTCTCTACAAATGCAAATTCTCTTGGAGATTTACAATGGTTGGGACCTTAAGCAATTTAGAGTCTTTAGATTGATATGCACTGTTCCACTGGATTTAGGAGAATTAGTTGCGGTCCAGTAGTCATGCTAGCTTTAGCGGGGATTAGATTAGAACTCACGGTTTAGGTTCTGCTGAGGCCGGTAGGTTGTTATGCCTAGCGTGTCTTTGAAAGTTGCGCAGATCCATCCTGCTAGTCCGGCATCCACGAGAGCAGCAACCCAAGAGTGCGATAATTGGCTACAGCTCCCTTATATGGATAGGGGCTGGAGTAGTGCTAATTGGTCCATACTGATGTCAATCACCTTCACACAGGATTATGGGTAACATGTGATCCAAGGACCTCCAAAGGTCCTCTAACATACCATAGAGGATTCAACACGATCACATGACCGAAGGTCCTGCGACGCTAGACAAGGTAAGCATACTATACATTATATTAAATATACCTTATTATTAAATATGTACATGTATAAACATTACAAAATTAGAGTAGAGGAGAGGCGACTAGGGGCTGTCGCACCTGGGGGACCCTACCTGAGCGTAGTTACTCTGACTTTGGGGACCACCATACTAGGTACGGTATGCAATACGGTACCGGGACACCACAATTGCATCGGGTTTCACTTCTGAGACCTGATGCGATCAGAAGTTATTAAACAGGGGAGCAGGCGGCATGCTTCGCTCTCCTGCAATGTACGGTGAATTTTTACTTTCACTTTTAAATTCCCTGCCGGGAGCTCTGAGTGTCCGGCACTGAGAAGCCATTCAAGGCTCCCGGTGGGGTTTTCAAACTACTAATTTGACCCCCAAATGTATGCCCCCTATGCATATGTATAATAATTCATTGGCCCCAGTGTGCTTATAATAATTAATTGGCCTCAGTGTGTTTATAATAATTCTTTAGCCCCAGTGTGTTTATAATTCATTGCCCCCAGTGTGCTTATATTTATTACCCCCCCCCCATGTCCTTATTTCCCCTTCTGCTGCCTGCTCCTCATCCTCTTGGAGCAGGGCAGCAGAGGGACATGCCGGAAACCAGCGGCGGTGAATGAATGAAGCCGACATGTCGCATCCCCACTGCTGCCCTGCTCCTAGCGCAATAAGCATACCGCCAAGACATGTCTATTCTCTGCTGCTCATCTCTGTACGGAGATGAGCAGCAGAGAATAGATATGTCCCGCTGCTGTCCTGCTCCAAGAAGATGAGGAGCAGGCAGCGGGAGGGGAAATAAGGACACTGGGGGGGGGGGGGGGGGTTGGAATAAGGATAAGCGCACATGGGCCAATAAATTATTATAAACACACTGGGGCCAATTAATTATTGTAAACACATTGGGGCCAATGAATCATTATAAACACAATGGGGCCACTGGGGCCAATGAATTATTATAAACACACTGGGACCAATGCATTATTATAAACACACTGGGGCCAATGAATTATTATAAATATGCATGGGGGCATACATTTGGGGGTCATATTAGTAGTTTAAAAACCCAGCCGGGAGCCCTGAATGGTTCCTCAGGGGTGGCCATTCAGGACTCCCGGTGGGGAATTTAAAAGTAAAAATACACTGTACATCGCAGGGGAATGGTGCATGCCGCCCGCTCCCCTGTTCAATCCCTCAGCCCATGTACTACAACCCCCATCATGGAACAGAGTCTTTTCCATGATGGGGGTAGTAGTACAAACACTAACATAGCCTCGCCAGCCACCGGCAGACTCCTGCAGCTGGGGAACTACTACTCCCATCATGGAAACAAGTCTGTTCCATGATGGTAGTAGCAGTAGTCCCGTCTGCGAGAGTCTGTAGGCAGAGGTGTTAAAACGGCCATGAAATAACTGTACATGAAGGATGTTTTAACAGGTCTTAACGAATGAATATGCCCCTTATTTTGACGGACATTATTCAGCCATTAGCACCCGTTATTTCATCCGTTATTATACATCCGTTTTTTAATTATACAATACAGGAAAAGTATGTTTAATAACGGATATATACTCATAGTGTGAAAGCAGCCTAAAATGTAGACTCCATTTTTGGGTGTATAAAAAATTGTAAAGCCACCAAAGGAAAAAAAAAATTAAGGTTAAAGGGGTATTCCAGGCGACACCTTTTTTATATATATATATATATATATATATATATATATATATATATATATATCAACTGTCTCTGGAAAGTTAAACAGATTTGTAAATTACTTCTATTAAAAAATCTTACTCCTTCCAATAGTTATTAGCTTCTGAAGTTTTCTGTCTAACTGCTCAATGATGATGTCAAGTCCCGGGAGCTGTGCATGATGGGAGAATATCCCCATAGGAACTGCACAGCTCCCGGGACGTGAGTCATCAGAGAGCAGTTAGACAGAAAACAACAACTCAACTTCAGAAGCTAATAACTATTGGAAGGATTAAGATTTTTTTATAGAAGTAATTTACAAATCTGTTTAACTTTCCGGAGCCAGTTGATATATAATAAAAAGTTTTGGCCTGGAATACCCCTTTAATTTTTAAACAGGGATCAATTTAAGTGGGTCGGCAGGGACCTAAAAATGTAGCCGACAATAATACAAATTTATTTTATTTATTAAATGATTTTATTTTATTTTATTAGTAATATATTTTAATATTGTGTTTAAAAAAGTGTGTGTGTGTTCACCTTTTTTTCTCTATTTATTTTTTATTTTTTAGGTAGTGCTACTACTCCCAGCATGGAACAGACTGTTTCATGATGGGAGCTGTAGTACCTAAACTAATAGACAGATCACAGCAGGTGTCACTCCTGACACCCGATGCGATTGTCCTTTCTATTGCAGAGATGGAGCGGCTTTCTCCTGCGCTCGCATCTCTGCACTGTACTCCGGCTGGCCAGTGATGTGAATAGAATTCACATCACTTATTCATATTCCCCACAGAGAGCTGTGATTGGCCAGATTTTTCCAACCACTCACAGCTCTCTGCGGGTAATATGAATAATAGTTATATCTGTGGCATATACTCATACTAGAGTGGGACCAGAGAAGAGCAGCCGGCCGTCCGCATCTATACATTATATAGGACAATCGCATCGGATGTCAGAAGTAACACCCGCTGTGATCTGTCTATTAATGCAGGTACTACAGATCCCAGCATGGAGCAGAGTATGCTCCCTGTTGGGAGCAGTAGTACCTGCAGTTAAGGACAGATCACAGCAAGTGTCACTCCTGACACCCGATGCAATTGTCCTATTTATTGCAGAGATGTGAACACAGGAGAAAGCCACTCGCATCTATACATAATACAGGATGATCGCAGGGGTGTCGCTATTGAAAAAAAATTTTATTTCGAATTCGGATTCGGTCTGAATCAATTTTTCCTGAACAAATTTGACTTTGTCAGATTTGATTCGCTCTTCTCTACTGTTTCCCATTGTCAAAATAGTGAGTAAGGGCAGTTTAAGTGAGTCAGATGCAAAACTGAGCTTTTTTCTCCTATAGAATGAGATTGTTAACATATCAGACATTATGAAAATCCAATTTGGAGCTGTGAAGTTAAAGCGTACTTGCACAAATTAGGTGTACACTATATTGCAACTGTAACAGCTTGTTTTCTTTTGACCTTTCAAAGTATGCAAGCTTTATCGAAAACCAAATATTAGCATAACTATGATAAAGCACTTACCAGGGTGGATTTGAATGCAGTATATATATATGCATAATGCATTCACCAGCATTTAGCCAGCAAGATCTGCTCATCTTTTTTCATTATGGTGCTGACAGAGCCACTGCGGCTTCACAATAGTGTCCCCATTTGGCAGTCATTAGGGGTTATGTTTCTACAATACTTACTAAAACATTAAAGAAAATGTTTATGCTAAAACATGAAGGAAACATTTGCAAATGTTTGTGTTTATGTTTATATGAATAATCCTAATGGAATCCTTAGCATAGGAGAAGCCTCTGAAGAGAGAACCTCCTATTATTTACACAGATGGATATAAATGTTCTAGAATCTGTAGAACATCCATAGAATCCAATAACATTGAGGTCTATGTGACTATGAATAAGGACATGGCATCCAAAAGTCTTGCTTTTATTATTTGTTTATGACTTTGTATGCTGGAAAAGAAGTAAAGTAATATTGGGACTACTACCTTGTGAGCCGGATCTTCTGTGAATTGAGGTAAAATAGACCGAAACTAAAGGGTTGTACAGAATAAGAAAACACGACTGCTGTCTTCCAGTGCCACACTTGTCCAGTTTAGCTCTACTGTTGGGACTTATGAGACTTATCTGCTTTACAACATCCAACCTGCGGACATGCGTTGCACTGTTTCTAAAACAAAGCAGCCATTGTTAATAATTATAACTTTTTCAAGAAAATATTTAAATTGTCCTCTTCTGACCCCTATAGACGCATTTAGTTTCCCATATTGGGTGCTATGAGGGATCTTTCTTTTCTCCATTGCAATCTGTAGTTTTAATTGGTACCATTTTTGTTTTGACAAGACATTTTAATCTCTATTTATAAAAAAAAAAAAAAAATCTGTTATATAAAGTGGCCAAGAATCCACAATCCCAATTCTGGACTTTTGGATTTTTTTTTTTACATTTGCGCCATTCACCATGCGATTTAATGATTTAATGATACCACACGTGTTTATGTTTATTTTTATTTGTTGCAAACACTAAACAAAGCTGTGTTATACCACAGCATTGATCAGAGTTATTGGTGCTCTGCTTCTCTAGAATCTGCTTGGCATTGCTGATATCAGCTTGAACGTACAGTACTGGGTTAGAGTGTTGTGCTTTGCAGTGTCATTTAGTACCGTGAAACCTCTAATAGTAACTAATATATTTTTTATTATTGATCTCCACACTTCATAGTGTAGGTCCACTAAGAATCCCATAGCATCTCAATGAATTAAGGTGATCCCAAAACAATATCAGTCACAATGCCCACATAACAGTTGGCCACCTAAAGTGAAAGTTTCAGGTCCCACTATGTAGAATAAATTTAGTGCTTCACAGTCACTTCCCCCATCTGCTATGGCCACATTATAAATCTAGATTGCCAATTACCCCAGACCTCAACAACAAAGTAACCCTTTCTGCTATGTGTTTCTGTCCCGCTGTAGAAGGAAGTTACCATGTGAAGACAATCTGTGGGTATTGACTTTACCTTTCTCCCCATGTGCCTCTCTGTGCTGTTGGCTACACCAACTAATTCTAGTAATATTATGTTGTATTTTTAGAATGCATTAAATGCCAACTAAGCTGGAGTTTATGTTTTGCACTGCAAAGTGAAATCCCTAGGAATTCCACAACATGATATTCATGCTGTGGAGTTCAAAAATCCCTACATGCTCTGAAATCCACATGGAATTGTCTCTGCTAGGGAAGTCAACACCTTGAACTCATTGTTACGTTCCTCATTCCTCAAAAATGGTTACAGTGTGACTGGGAGCATTATCCTGTTTAAAGAGGCAACTTTAACATGAGGAAACATATTAGGAAATGCCACTGCCATTAATGAGTGTACTTGGTTTGTAGCAGTTTTCTTTTTAAGAGGTAATGAATTATAAAACATCTACATGAATGCAAACCAAGGTTTCTCAAGAGAACAGTGCCCAGACCATCACACTACCTCCACTGGCTTCCCATATGGTGTCCAGGTGTTATCTTTTCCCCTGCTCAGCTGTATAAATGATGTAAACATAAATGTGATTCTTCACATCAGGCCACCTTTTTCCATGGATACATGATCCAGTTCTGATGTTTACATGTCAACATTTGTCTCTTGACTGTTCTTTGGATTTTCAGCCCAAAATATGGCAACCTGTGGTCCCCTCTGTCTGCTGAAACCTTACTATCATAGCTGGTATAAACATTTTCAACAATTTGTGCTACAGTAGCTTTTCATTAGGATTGGAATAGATAAAGTATCCTTCGTTCTACAAATTTATCAATGAGCTTGGAACACTTATAACTCTCTTAACCAGTTGATCTTCCTTTAAATACTTTTGGCAGATACTAACCCCTACACACTATGGACTGCCTATTAGACCTGCCGTTTTGGAGATGTTCTTACCCAGTCATCTAGCCCTCACAAATCACAATTTAGGCCTTCATAGAGTTGCTCAGATCTCACTCATTGCCTGATATATTTCACCTCTTGACAGATACAATTGACACAAGAAAATCAATTATATTTACTCATGACACATGACTCAATCACTATAGACACATGGTGGTATATATAGTTTTATCGTTTATTGCAGAATATTGGGGCAAAATATTGACTGGAAAACTGATACATAGTTGGTATTCCTGAGCCCTGTCTAATTCAATTCAAGTCTAATTCAAGTCTCTTGCATAGTGCAAACTCCTAGCTAGTATGCAGATTATTATCACCTTACAAAGTGAACAAAACGTTCAGTTACCAGAAGTCTACCTCAATACTCAATGCGACTATACACCTGCATCCAAAAGAGCCGCTGGCACAGGTTTTATGCTGAATAATTCATGCAGGCCTCATGCGCATTCCTTGGACACTGTGTTAGTGAGCCATGGACTTTCCATATGTTAAACATGCACATATAAGCAGCCCCGGAGTCACCTCATAAATAGATAATAATAATCAGAATATCAGAGAGAGATGTTTCGGCTAATTACGAGCAATTTGTTGGTAAATCTCCGGGCATTGTCAGCTGGCTGTTAGATGTACTGTAGCATTCTTCTTGCTCGGCATGATAATTGTGATATTTGTGTAATTCTTTTCCATCTACTTCACCCTTTCAATTGATTTTCTGAATGTGAACTCTTTTGATAATGTTTTGTTCAACCGGATAATAATGGAAGTAAAATTATATATCTGTCTGTTCTTATCATTGTGCATCTCCTTGAAGCCTTACTTAATAAACATCCCTGATCAGTACTATTGTTAGACTTTGTCTCCAAAATGACACTGTCTTTAATAATAAAAAAATAACAGCTTCAGGTTGTTAGTACTTAGGAGAACAATAAGTGGCAAAAAGCACAATACAGGTGACCATGGGTTATGGCTAAGTGATTTCCTGCCTATTGTGGAATAAACCTATGAACTTATGTACAATAATTTCATTACAGACTGTTATTTCCTGTTAATGGGCTAACACAAAAGTCCCCAATAGGCATGAAAAAAATTGTTCAAAATGTTGGAAATATTTCTGATGTGACATTTTCTTTGTAGTTCCACACTTTACCAGAACATGACAGCATAATAAGCAAACTGCTGATGTTCCATTTTGCAAATTAACGTGAACCATTGGCCCAGCAGGTCTGTTCAGCCTACAGGTATATTTAATTCTATTCTATATTTGTCTCACAACAGTGAATTTATTTTTTTTGCATTCTCTTATTATTACTAAGTATTTTTTTTTCCTGGCATTCTCTTTAAAAGTTTTCGATACATTTGAATATGAATATTTTATCATGTTTCAAACGAATAACTTCCGTAGATAACAATCATTTTGAAGGAGAAGAAAAAATAGGATAAATGTAGGAAAGAAAGAGTTAGGTGTGCAAAAAAAGGAGACCAATGGAGAAAGGTTTTTTAGTAGTTATAAGTGGGTGAGGGATTCTAAAGGTTTTGTTCTTTGTTTAGAGGGAAATAGGTTCATTGGCCTTCACTTTTTAAGTAATGTACTGTGTTAGATAGGAAACTTCCAGGTTGTTAAATTTAATTGTATATTTTATTTTCCTTACATGTTTTATGGAAGAACGTGACGCCAGGCTGAGGGCTAGTATGCTGAGGTAATTCTCCGGCCTATTGTCGCCCTTCCCAGTAACAATAGGTGCATGCATAAAATGACTGAGGGTCCACAAGGTACTTGAACTTGAACTTGAATAAACTTTACTTAAAGGCTTGTGGTACATCCAATGAATAATAACAGTCTCTTAAATACAGTCTCTATACACTTCAGTGACTTACAGTTGTTGCGGACCTTGACTTTTGATATAAGTCTTTGAATTTAAGGTAATTTGCGAAGATCCGTCCGGATTTAGGGGATATATAAGGTCCGGTGATCTTGCAGAGTGCTTAGGGATTGATACACTCACGGTTTGGTAATGATCGGCCGTTGCCGCAAGGCTCAGGAGTAAACTCACTGATGACAGCAGCGCAGATCCTTCTCTCACAAGAGCCCACGAGGAAAGAGAGTGAGCAATGGCCACCGCTCCCTTAGATGGGCAGGGGCAGGGCAGCCTTGATTGGTCCGAATAACTGTCACTCACCATTACAAGGAACGATGGGTGAAATACGTCATAGGGACCTCCAAAGGTCCTCAAGCAAAAACCATAGAGTTTACCTGACCAAATGACCCGCAGGTCCGGCTACGCTCCGTACAGTTAATTATCCACTTATATACATTTGTACAATTAGTTCTATAGAAATTCTGAGTAAACTGTTAGTTTAATGACTATCTAGATGAGAGGTGACCAGGGGTGGACTAAATAAGAAGGACCCCGACGTCCTAGGGACTCTGGCTATAAGGACCTATATACAGGTACTGTATAGGATGCGGTACCGGGACACCACACATACTGTGGTATTATTTAGTTTTGAGTGGATCTTTTTTAACTGTTTCATTGGCTTTCCATTGGGTTTAAATAGTTCAATTCAGGATCCTCTTTTGTTAACAGGATAGACAAACATAAACTGTCATTTTTTTATCATGTCAAAAACAGGATCCTGACTGATCTGTTTTTTTTATTTTTTTATTTATTTTATTTATTTTTAATTTAAAAATCTTAAGAGCATGAGCAAATGCCCATAGAAAGCATATCCTGCTCTTGACAGTTCCTGAGACAGACAGAGGTGTCAGCAGAGAGCACTGTGGTAAGACAGAAAATAAATGTAAAAAGAAAAGAACTTCCTGTAGAGCATAAAGCAGCTGATAAGTACTGGAAGGGTTAATATTTTTAAATAAAGGTAATTTACAAATATGTTTAACATTCTGGCACCAGTCGATTCACCGGAGTACCCCTTTAAGCTTATTTTAGTGGAAGATGCAGGGGACAACCAGGATTTATGAAGAAAAAGCTGTGCATGAGAAAAACTGTTATGAGAGATACACTAGATTTTAATCAACAGAAAATCTGAACATAAAAGAGAAACATATATATATATATATATATATATATATATATATATATATATATATATATTATATTATATTGTGATAGTGTGGCAAGTAAAGGGTGTATTTCCCTAGCTAACCATGGAGAAACCTCCACCTGTGACTTAATTAATGAGGTAGCAGAAAGGGGAAGTGTGTTTAACCCCTTAATGACCACGGACGTAAATGTTCATCCTGGTTTGGCGGTACATCGCGCACCAGGACATACATTTACGTCCTGTGTATGACCGCGAGCATCGGAGCGGTGCTCGCATCATATACGGCACGTTAATACTGATCAGTGCTATGCTCTATGCATAGCACTGAACAGCATTAACAATCAAATGATTGATATAGATAGTCCCCTATGGGCACATAAAAAAATGTTTTAAAAAAATTTGAAAAATGTAAAAATAAAAAGTATGAAAAATCCCATCCCCCAATAAAAACTAAAAATTGTCAGTTTGTCCCATTTTACCCCGTAATATTTTTTTTTATAAACATATTTGGTATTGCCGCATGCGTAAATGTCCAAACTATCAAAATATAATGTTAATGATCCTGTACTGTAAACGATGTATACGTAAAAAATACAAAAAGTAAAAAAAAAATGCTGCTTTTTTGTCACATTTTATTCCAATTTTTTTTTATAAAAAAGGATCTAAAAGTTTTATATATGCAAATGTGGTATTGATAAAATGTACATATGACGGCGCAAGAAATGAGCCCTCATACCGCCCTATATACGGAAAATTGAAAAAGTTATAGGTGGTCAAAATAGGTCGATTTTAGATTACTGTTTTTGTACAAAAAGTTTTAGATTTTTCTTAAGTGGTACAAAAATATAAAAGTATCTAGCCATGGGTATCGTTTTAATCGTCTTGACCCACAGAATAAAGAACGAACACATGCAATTTTTACCGTAAAGTGTACAGTGTGAAATTGGAGCCGTCCAAAATGTGCAAAATTGTGGTTTTTAAATTTCCTCCCTAAAACAATACTTTTTGGCTTCCTTGTACATTTTATGGTAAAATGAGAGGTTGCATCACAAAGTGCAATTGGTCATGCAAAAAACAAGCCCTTATATGGGTCTGTAGATGGAAATGTAAAAGAGTTATGGATTTTAGAAGGCGAGGAGGAAAAAATGAAAATGCAAAACTTAATTGGCCAGATCCTTAAAGCGTACCCATCAGATCCAACAATGTTTTTTAATACATCACTCAGTACCTAATCCTGACCATTTATATCTAATTTTTATGTGTCTAGCATCTTTATTTATTTTTTTATAACACTTTTAATTTAGCTCACTAGTCTGAATTCCTCTCAAAGGGAGGGGGCGTGGCCTCACTGTGCAGGTCTCCGCCCCCTCCCACAGTATGCTGTCTGCTCACATCTCCCCTAGCATTAGCAAAACTACAACTCCCAGACAGTGGGAGGATTTTTCCTCCAGCTGTGAGCCCTGTGCTCACAGCTGTCAATCAAGGAAGTGTGTCAGACAGCAAGGTGGCTGTAGGTGGAGGCAGGGGTCCTGGTAAGGAACACACAGCCCGAACTGTGAGTGGCCCCAAGTGTGGACGAGACACACAAGAAGACGTTGCAAATGCTGTGTGTGAACAGTGAGTAGAAGGTTGCAGGAGGCATAAGTTTAACTGGATGGGAAAAGCCCACCAGTTGATACACAGGGCATGCTGGATTGTTTAGTCAGTGATTTTGTTTTGTTTCTGTCTTATGTTTTTATTTATCCTGCAACCTGTCTAATAAAGCTGGTGAGGAGCCATACTTGCAGAAAGAACTTGCTATTTGCCGGTTTATTGCAAAGAAACGTGTCCTATGGCTGTGTCAGGGATGATCCCAAAGCTATCCCCAGGGTGAATTTCATACAATTGGTGGAGGAAGTTGTTGCCAGGAGCAACCAACCGTTCATGTTGCAAGTGAGACAAGTCCAGCTGTGGAGTACAAGAGCAGGACTGAGCCTGTGGTGAAAGCGTTGCTAGGGGCAATGGATTGCATCAACCTCTCTTAGGTGTGGAGACAGGTGGACGGGCCACCTGCACAGCACAACAGCAGTAAGCCGTGTGGGAATATTTGTTTGCAAAGATGAATCAACGTTAAAATGCTGTTGCTAGGAGAAACTGACGTGGACAGCATTCGGATGTCGCCAAGAAGGATGCTATGGTGAGCACCTTGATGGAATTGGCTGCAGCTCAGCAAGAGGACGTCTTTGCACCTGATTATCCTCTGGTCAGGAGGCTAGAAATTATGGACATGAGGACCTGTGAGTTATTGGTGGGTGGAATCCCACTGTTTGTGGATTTGGACTGTCACCAGGCTGTATCCAGAGCCATGCCCGACATAATACCCTTTTTGAAGACCTGACCAGAGCCTGGTAAGACTGTTCTACTTGACTTTGAAACCTGTTATGGGACAGTGAGCCATGTTATGGAGGCGTGTGCCGAGCTTGAAATTATAAGGCAGTTGTGGAATGAGGAGAGTGTGGCAGAGAAATCTCACACAAAGGGTCCTGAGGTAATAGTGCGTGGTGTCTCACTCCTTGACTGTGTGAACTCTGTCCAAGGCGACTCCAACCAATGTCTAGTTTTGAAATCATGTGAGGGTGGGGAACCCCTCTTGAATACTGATGAGACTCTGCAGGTTGGACTGAAAGAGTCTGGAGAATAGAAAATGTTGAATGCAGGGCCGGGAGAAAATTTAACAAAAGGCACTTTATATGAGTTGGGTCATATTGCTATGAACTGTCATGTAAATTTTTAACATATTCAGTGTGATAATGTTTTTTGTCAAAAATGCATGCCTATGTTTTCTGAAGTAATGTGTACTGCTACCAACTCTGACAGGACAAAATAAAACCTGTATGAGCTGGTAGTAGGTGGTAAAAAGATGATTGCTTTGCTGGAGCCTAGGGGTATATAAAATCTGGTGAAACCGGACCCTGTCATAGTGTCTATGCAGGCAGTTATTTGGGGTTATAAAATGGTTAATGTCTATATTTCTACTCCCTATGGTACTGTGAATCACAAGGCTGCAATAGAGTCCTCCTTAGAGTATGATGTAGTACTGGGGATGGATTTTTCAGCAGTAATGGGAAGACTGTCAGGTAACTAGAGCGGGTACACCTGATAGGCTCACAACACTTGACTTGCACCACACATTAGTTGAGAGTTACTCAACAAAGGCTGAGGATAGACTGAGAGTATCAGCAGTCACTAGATATATGTCAGATAGGGGTCTGCCAGACTGCTAGATGAGCTGAAGAACAGACCAAGAGTCAAGTCCAAGAGGATCCAGAGACTTAAGTGACAAGTGTGCCTCTGAATGAAACTGAATCGTTAGTAAAACCAGAAACAGATCAGGTACAGAAACATGGGTTCCATCCACCAGCTAAAGATGAGCCCAAAGGGGGGTTGAAATTGCACGGTCATCTGGAAGAGTTGACCGGAAAAGAAGCTACAGAGATGTCTGTGGATAATGCAGAAGTACTGGAGAGAGTACATGTGGACCTGGGTGCTGCGCTTACTGTCATAGACAGAGTCCTGAGTGAAGGAGATGTTATGTCTGGACCAGAGATGGATGACCAGGAAGGTCGAACCACTGGACCAGATGTTGTTGTTGCAGACCCAGGAGCTCTTGACGTTTCTGCGAGTAAGGAGAGAGATGGTGGTGAAGTGAAGGAGAAGTCTGCCGGAGAGCAGATAAACAGTCCAGCGAGACTGTCCAGGGACTACCCTGACGCCCAAGGGGCCAAGATCCTTGCAAAGGGGACGACAACCCCAAAAGGAGGAGAAGAGCTGGAACAAGTTGATTGAAAGAGTAGGAAGCAAAGCTTCAATTGCAGAAAAATAAGTTTGCAGCTCTGCAGGATGAACTGTCCCGCTCCCATGATCTTGTGACCCGCAAGGAGAGAGAATTAGAGAGTCTGGCAAAGCAGGTCTCATTCAGGGATGAAGTAGTGAATATTCTGTGTGAGGCATATCTTGTTCTACAAAGTGATCACAAGGCTAGGTTGGTAGCCATGGAAGAGCTGGAGAAGGAGAAAGTAGTAATGGCTCATAAGGTGCAGAGCCTGGAGGTGCAAAACGAAATGCACCTTAAAGGAGTACTCCGGTGCACACTTTTTTCATGTTATCCCGTCCGGGCTGCAAAATAAAAGAAAACACACTTTATCTTACCTGCCAACAAGCCCCCAGAGCTCCGATACAGGTGTTCGGTCCCCGGGCTGTATTCTTCTTACTTCCGGTTAGCCCGGCACGTCACACAGAGCTTCAGCCTATCACTGGCCGCGGGACATCGCTGCGGCCAGTGATAGGCTGAAGCTCCGTGTGACGTGCCGGGCTAACAGGAAGTAAGAAGAATACAGCCTGGGGACCAAACACCTATACCGGAGCTCCGGGGGCTCGTTGGCAGGTAAGATAAAGTGTGTTTTCTTTTATTTTGCAGCCCGAAAGGGATAACATGAAAAAAGTGTGCACCGGAGTACTCCTTTAAGTCTCAGGCAGCTACCTTGGATTCACTGGGAACGCAGCTCTCTGAACAAGAGGCTCAGCTTTACCCCTTAAGGACCAAGCCCATTTTAACCTTAAGGACCAGGCCAATTTTATTTTTGCGTTTTTGTTTTTTCCTCCTCGCCTTCTAAAATCCATTACTCTTTTATATTTCCATCTACACACACATATAAGGGCTTGTTTTTTGCGTGATCAATTGTACTTTGTAATTAAACCTCTCATTTTACCATAAAATGTACGGCCAACCCCCCAAAAAAATCTGTAGTGAGGAAATTTAAATGAAAACCACAATTTTGCACATTTTGGAGGGTTTTGTTTTCACACTGTACACTTTATGGTAAAAATGAAATGTGTTCTTTTTTTCTGTGGGTCACTACAATTAAAATTATACCCATGGCTAGATACTTTTATATTTTTGTACTGCTTAAAAAAAATCTAAAACTTTTTGTACAAAATCAGTAATCTAAAATCACCCTATTTTGACCACCTATAACTTTTTCATGTTTCCATATATAGGGCTCATTTTTTGTGCTATCATCTCAACTTTTTATCGATACCACATTTGCATATATAAAACTTTTAGATATTTTCTAGATATTTTTTTAAATAAAATGTGACAAAAAAGCTGCATTTTTGGACTTTTTATATTTATTTACGTTTACGCCATTCACCGTATGGGATCATTAACATTATATTTTGATAGTTCGGACATTCATCCACGCGACAATATCAAATATGTTTATAAAAAAAATTACGCTTTTTGGGGGTAAAATGGGAAAAACTGACAATTTTCATTTTTATTGGGGGAGGGGATTTTTCACTTTTGTTTCACTTTTTATTTTTACATTTTTCAACTTTTATTTTACACTTTTTATGTCCCCATAGGGTACTATCTATAGCAATCCTTTGATTGCTAATACTGTTCAGTGCTATGCATAGGACATAGCACTGATCAGTATTATCGGTGATCTTCTGCTCTGGTCTGCTCGATCTCAGACCAGAGCAGAAGACCCCAGGAGACGGCCGAAGCCAGGTGAAGGGACCTCCGGCTGCCATGCTGGATAATCGGATCGCTTCGGCAGCGCTGCGGGCGATCCGATCATCCATTTAATGTACCGCTCTGCCGCAGATGCCGTGATCTGTATTGATCACGGCATCTGAGGGGTTAATGCGATCGCGGATGTCAGCTATTACTGGCAGGTCCCCGGCTGCTGCTAGCAGCCAGAACCTGCCGTGTATGACACGAGCACAGTTCCGATGCTCGCGGTCATATACAGGACTTAAATGTACGTCCTGGTGCGCGAAGTGCCGCCAAACCAGGACATACATTTACGTCCGTGGTCATTAAGGTGTTAAAGTCTATGAGCAGAAAGTGTCCTAGATGGCGAAGCTGAATAAAGACAATGAGCAGATGAGAGAACAACTGCTGTCCCTGGAGGATACTGTCAATAACCTGACAGAATTGCTGGAAAGTGAGAAGGTGAACTCTGCTAAGCTCAAAACTGAGAAGCAGAAACATTTAAAGCTACTGGAGATTGAGATGCTTTCTCTAAAAGTGGGGGAGTCTGAGCAATGGACTCAAGAAACGGTAGAGTGTGAAGACCATGAGAGGAAGCCATGTGAGAAGTCCTCTGAAGCTGAGACTGAGCTGAAACCCTATGAAATGTCTTCTGAAGCTGCAGAGATATGGACATTGGATGGTGAAAATGCTGAGGCAGGGAAGTTCTTTAAGGCAGAAGCTAAACCAGAGATAACTACAGAAGTCCTGCAAATGGGTGATACAGGCGTGGTTGGCCACCAGCAAAGTTCGGGCGATGGCCGTACCGGTGACAGAAGACAAAGGCCTGAAGCATCTGGCTTGTCTGCACCTAGTGTCCAGAGCACTGCACAGACCAACGTGAAGAACCTGGCATTGGAAAGGTGTGACATGAATAAAGCCTTTTACAAGGAATTTGTCAAAGGTGACCAAAAGTCTCATGCTTGGTGGCTGATGAAAGTGCGAATGAAAGAAGGTTTCGCCATTAAAGTGGTGCATATAAAATCTACTGAAGAAGTAAGCCATGTGCCTCAAAACCTGTTGGACGAAGTTGTTCAAGGAAAAGGAAAGGCATTTGGACTCTGGAACATTTGCCTTTTGAACACAAGTGCTCCTTCCCATTGGTCTGAGCAGAGGGAGGGGGGGGGGGGGGGATATGTGACAGTGTGGCAAGGAAAGGGTGTATTTCCCTAGCTAACCCTGGAGAAACATCCACCTGTGGCCTAATTAATGAGGTAGCTGAGAGGGAAAGTGTGTTTAAAAGGAAGTCAGACAGAATAGTTGGGGCTCTCCCCAGAAGACAACAAGGTGGATGTAGGGGGAGGCAGGGGTGCTGGTGAGGAACATACAGCCTGAGCTGTGAGTGGCCCATAGTGTGGACGAGACACACAGCCAGACATTGCAAACACTGTGTGTGAACAGTGAGTAGAAGGTTGCAGGAGGCATAAGTTTAAATGGCCGGGAAAAGACCACCACTTGATAGACAGGGCATGCTGAATTGTTTAGTTAGTGACTGGATGGTCTAGGATTTTGTTTTGTTCCTGTCTTATGTTTTTATTTATCCTGCAACCTCTCTAATAAAGCTGGGGAGGAGCCAGACTTTCTGTTTGCCAGTTTATTGCGAAGAAACGTGTCCTGTGGCTGTGTCAAGGATGATCCCAGAGCTATCCCCAGGGTGAAATCCTTACAATATAGTATTACATTATTTATGTTATGTGGATACCAAAAACATTATAATAAAAACAAAAAACCTTAAATTAGAGATCAAAAAGACCAGGGAGAAATATAGTGCAATTCTTCATTTACCTTTTCACAGGCAGTGTAAAGTTCAGTATCTGCCCACAGCATAAACAGATTAGCAAAAGGAATAATAATACAAGTCCTTGTTTTCTTGCATGGTAACAATAAAATGTCCACGGGGAGCTCATTAAATGTAGTTCAGCTACATACAATGTCATGTTGTTATGTTTATGTAATTTCTGATTACATTAAGTCTAATAGTTATGCTTTTTCAGATCTGCTCTACAAGACTTAGATGATCCATTTCTGTTTTTTGTCAAATTAGTTTCTCTTATTTTTCAAGAAAGAGTAATTTATTTGAATAAGTCTCCAAGTATATAGCAAAAGCAAAAGTGGGGTTAGAAATTTCAGCGGTCTTATGGTCTATGCACAGGGCATTTCCACATACATGGACCTTATGCAGGTTCTCATAGATACTGTAGGTCCATTTTATAGACCATATGCTGCTGTATGGAGATTTGTCTACCTTTGCTTACCCTTTTTACAACACAGTATGTGATTAAATCTGCAACATTTATTTATTTATTTAAATTGCTTGCCTTTTATAAAAATGGAGTTATACAAAAAGTACATTACGGGTCCATAGCATGCCTCATGAGGCTTTCTTAGAAAGCCGGTGATTTAAAAAAAAACTCCAAACTACAGGATATTTGAAGCTACAAGTAAGTCGACTCTTGCTTTATTTGTGGTTAAAAAGATTTTTGCATAGTTAGTTACATTTATCTACAACCAAATATGTGCGGTTATTTGTCAATGTGGATGTTTTACAGGATTTTAACAAGCTAAAAAAAAAAAACTCTTAAGTGTTGTGCATAGAATACAGCTTGTCTTCTGGATTATTATGCTGAAAAACTATCCAGAAAACAATCTGCATTCTATTCAGAATACTGAAAATTTAAGAGGTTATGCAGGATATAAAACACAGAATAGGGGATAAGTGTCTAATCGTGGGGAGTCTGACCACTGGGACCTCATGCAATCTCTAGAACAGGTATTGGTCTCTACCTTTAAGAGCTCTGCCCCCCCTCCCTCCCACAGAATTACACAGAATTTCAGTCTCACTGCTCTTATAGTAAAGAATTCCTGTCTGTGCTGGTGTAGAAACCTTATTTCCTCTAAACGTAGAGGATGCCCCCTTGTTATAGATAGAGTCCTGGGTATAAATAGATCATGGGAGAGATCTCTGTACTGTCCCCTGATATATTTATACAAAGTTATTAGGTCTCCCCTAAGCCTTCTTTTTTCCAAACTAAATAAACCTATTACTGATAATCTTTCTGGGTACTGTAGTCCTCCCATTCCCCATATTACTCTGGTTGCCCATCATCATAAAAGCTGATCAGGTTAGTTTGACAGGACCCATTCCTCATAAAGCCATGCTGATATGGAGTCATACATATCCTTGAATCTCTTAGTAAATGCTCAAACAATTTACATATAATGGAGGTCAAACTAACATGCCTATACCTTTTGACCCCTTTTTAAATATTGGCATCACATTTGCCATGCGTCAGACCTGGGGAACAGTCCCTGTTACTTTAGAGTCCCTGAATATTAAAAATAGGGGTCCGCCTATTACATTACTTAATTCCTTTAGAACACGGGGGTGAATGCCATCTGGACCTGGTGATTTGTCTATTTAGATTTTTTGTAGGCGGCACTATACTTCTTCCTGGTGAGTTTTTTTTTGCTGTATTTCACCTGGCATTTAACTTTCCTCAGTGAATACAGTGGGGAAGAATTTGTTTAATATATTTGCTTTTACCTGATCCCCGTTTATAATTTATTCTTCTATTTTTTTTTTAGGGCCAACACTTTCATTTTTAACCCCTTAAGGACCAAGCCCATTTTAACCTTAACCTTTCATCCCGAGTCCTTAAGGAATGAGGGCGTGTGGATACGCCCGTGGGAATTCCGGTCCCCGCCGCTAGCCGATTGGGATGCCTGCTGAAATCATGCAGCAGGCATCCCAGCACATCGCCCAGGGGGGTCCTGAGACCCCCCCATCCCCCATGTCGGCGATCGGAGAAAATCGCATGTCAATTCAGACATGCAATTTTCTCCAATTACGGGCTGATTGGGTCTCTGGTGACCTGATCACCCGGAAAATAGGGCTGATCAAAGTTGTCAGCGACAGCCCCGATCATAGGGATAGGAGTTAGGTCGCAGAGCTGTTATCTCCTCCTATCTCCTGTCATTAGTAGAACGGAGTTCTGACCAATGGCAGCGCAGGACAGGGAGTTGCCATGGCAACCCCCCGTTCTGCCCGCCCCTGGATGTCGAGGGGATCGTAGGAAGAAGATGGAGGCCGTACCTGCAGGAAAAGATGCCTGGGGACCCGGATCTTCGCTGGAGACTGCTGGATCCTGGCTCAGGTAGGAAATCGTCGGTGGGGGGGGGGGGGGAATTGAAAGTGAAAGTAAAACAATCTTTACTGTGGCAACCACTAGGAAGGCCAAACTGCAACTCCCAGCATGCCCAGACAGCAAAAGGCTGTCTGGGCATGCTGGGAATTGTAGTTTTGCAACATCTGGAGGGTCGCAGTTTGGAGACCACTGTTACAGTGGTGCCCAAATGGTAGCCCTCCAGATGTTGCCAAACTACAACTCTCAGCATGCCTGGACTGCCAAGACATGCTGGGAGTTGTAGTTCTGTAACATCTGTCCCTTCAGATTTAGCAATTTTCATGAATTTTTTGAAAATTGCTGCTCTACTTTGAAGCCCTCTCATTTTTTCAAAAAGCAACAATATGTCCATTTTGTGATGCCAACATAAAGTGGATATATTGTATTTGTGAAGAAAAATAAAATGTATTGTGAATATCCATTTTCCTTACAAGTAGAGAGCTTCAAAATTTTCATGACATTTTTGGATTTTTCACCAAAAAAGGATGCAAGTAGCGCCAAAAAATTTACCACCAAAATAAAGTAGAATATGTCACAAAAAAACAATCTCAGAATCTGAATATTTGGTAAAAGTGTTTTCGCGTTATTAATTCATAAAGCGACGGTGGTCAGAATTGCAAAAAAGGGCTCAGTCCTTAAGGTGAAAAAGGGCTGCGTCCTTAAGGGGTTTATGACCAGGCAAATTTTGTTTTAGCATTTTCATTTTTTCCTCCTTTCCTTCTAAAATCCATCACTCTTTTATATTTCCATCTACAGATCCATATAGGGATCCAAACTGAAGGAGAAAGTCGGACGGCAACTCACTGTGTTCCACGAAGCTTTATTCAGAGAATCAGGGTGCAAGTAACAAACAGGATAACAAAGTGGAGAAACGTTTCACGGTGTACGCTTCTTCCGGCTCATATAGGGGCTTGTTTTTTTGTGTGACCAATTGTACGTTGTAATGAAACCTCTCATTTTACCATAAAATGTATGGCAAACCCCAAAACATATTTTTTAGGGAGGAAATTTAAATGAAAACCACAATTTTGCACATTTTGGAGGGTTGTGTTTTCACACTGTACACTTCTTTATTCTTTGTTCTTAGTTCTTTATTCTGTGATACCCATGGCTAGATACTTTTATATTTTTGTACCACTTAAAAAAGATCTAAAACTTTTTGTACAAAATCAGTAATCTAAAATCGCCCTGTTTTGACCTCTTATAACTTTTTCATTTTTCCATATATAGGGTGGTCTGAGGGCTCTTTTTTGCACTGTCATCTGTACTTTTTATCGATACCACATTTGCATATAAAAAACGTTTAGATAATTTTTTATATATTTTTTTTTATAAAATGTGACAAAAAAGCAGCATTTTTGGACTTTTTTTATTTTTACGTTGACGATGTTCACCGTACGGGATCATAGACATAATATTTTGATAGTTTGGACACTTATGCATGTGGCAATACCAAATATGTTTTTTTTTATTTTTTAACCCCTTAAGGATGCAGGACGTAAATGTACGTCCTGGTGAGGTGGTACTTAACGCACCAGGACGTACATTTACGTCCTAAGCATAACCGCGGGCATCGGAGCGATGCCCGTGTCATGCGCGGCTGATCCCGGCTGCTGATCGCAGCCAGGGACCCACCGGCAATGGCCGACGCCCGCGATCTCGCGGGCGTCCGCCATTAACCCCTCAGGTGCCGGGATCAATACAGATCCCGGCATCTGCGGCAGTTCGCGATTTAAATGAACGATCGGATCGCCCGCAGCGCTGCTGCGGGGATCCGATCATTCATAACGCCGCACGGAGGTCCCCTCTCCTTCCTCCGTGCGGCTCCCGGCGTCTCCTGCTCTGGTCTGTGATCGAGCAGACCAGAGCAGGAGATGACCGATAATACTGATCTGTTCTATGTCCTATACATAGAACAGATCAGTATTAGCAATCATGGTATTGCTATGAATAGTCACCTATGGGGACTATTCAAGTGTAAAAAAAAATTTTAAAAAATGTTAAAGTAAAAGTAAAAAAAAAGTGAAAAATCCCCTCCCCCAATAAAAAAGTAAAACGTCTGTTTTTTCCTATTTTACCCCCAAAAAGCGTAAAAAACATTTTTTATAGACATATTTGGTATCGCCGCGTGCGTAAATGTCCGAACTATTAAAATAATATGTTAATGATCCCGTACGGTGAACGGCGTGAACGAAAAAAAATAAAAAAAAGTCCAAAATTCCCACTTTTTTAATACATTTTATTTAACATTTTTTTATAAAAAATGTATTAAAAGTTTTTTATATGCAAATGTGGTATCAAAAAAAAGTACAGATCATGGCGCAAAAAATTAGCCCCCATACCGCCACTTATACTGAAAAATAAAAAAGTTAGAGGTCATCAAAATAAAGGGATTATAAACGTACTAATTTGGTTAAAAAGTTTGTGATTTTTTTTAAGCGCAACAATAATATAAAAGTATATAATAATGGGTATCATTTTAATCGTATTGACCCTCAGAATAAAGAACACATGTCATTTTTACCATAAATTGTACGGCGTGAAAACAAAACCTTCCAAAATTAGCAAAATTGCGTTTTTCGTTTTAATTTCCCCACAAAAATAGTGTTTTTTGGTTGCGCCATACATTTTATGATATAATGAGTGATGTCATTACAAATGAAAACTGGTCGCGAAAAAACAAGCCCTCATACTAGTCTGTGGATGAAAATATAAAAGAGTTATGATTTTTAGAAGGCGAGGAGGAAAAAATGAAAACGTAAAAATTAAATTGTCTGAGTCCTTAAGGCCAAAATGGGCTGAGTCCTTAAGGGGTTAAATTACGCTTTTTGGGTGTAAAATGGGAAAAACTGTCAATTTATTGGGAGAGGGGATTTTTTTTATTTTTGCACTTTTCACCTTTTTTTTTTAAAACATGTATTATGTCCCCATAGGGGACTATCTATAGCAATCATTTGATTGCTAATACTGTTCAGTGTTATGAATAGGGCATACACTGATCAGTATTATTGGCTATCTTCTGCTCTGGTCTGCTCGATCTCAAGCCAGAGCAGGAGATGCCGGGAGACGGACGGAGGCAGGTGAGGGGACCTCTGTCTGCCATTACAGATGATTGAATCCCCGCGGCAGCGCTGCGGGCGATCTGATCATCTATTTTAACATACGTACTGCCGCAGATGCCGTGATCTGTAGTGATCATGGCATCTGAGGGTTTAATGGCGGATATCCACACGATCATGGATGTCGGCCATTACCAGCAGGTCCCCGGCTGCTGCTAGCAACCGGAACCTGCCATGTTTTCTATAGATTTTTAATGCTTCTTCACTATCATCCTGTTTTAGTAGTTTAAATGCTTTATTTTTGTTGTTTATTGCCCCCTTAACATTTGTATTCATCCATATTGGTTTTCTTTTATTTCTGACCCCTTTATTCCCATAAGGTATATACCTCTTACAGTGAGAATTTAAGATATTTTTAAAAGTCTCCCATTTAATGTTGCTATTCTTGTTTTTGAGGACATTATCCCAATTTAGGGGCTTCTCTGAGTTGATCAAACTTTGCCTTCCTAAAGCTCATTGTTTTTGTGGCCCCTCGAGAGATTCTCTTATTGAAGTTATAATGTATTATATTATGATCACTATTTCCTAGGTGTCCTTCTACTTGCACTTTAGTTACTCTGTCAGGTCTGTTGGTTAATATTAAGCCCAGTAGGGCGCCCCCTCTGGTCGGGCCCTGCACCATTTGGGACAGATAATTGTCTTTAGCTATAGTCAGAAACCTGTTTCCTTTATGAGATTCACAGGTTTCAGTCTCCCAGTTTATATTAGGATAGTTAAAGTCCCCCATTATTATCACCTCATTTTGATATGCTGCCATGTTAATTTGCCTCAGTAAATGGTCTCCATAGACTTATTTATTTTTAGCTTATTTTATGTATTTCAAACCCTTGTAAAAAAAAATATATATATATATATATATATATATATATATATATATATATATATATGTATATACGCAGTACACAATATTTTAGCTAAATAATAATGCACAGGCTGTACCTGGCAAATGCAATTATATGACCTTAAATAATTTTGTGTGAAAAATAATTATAGAAGTGATACTTTAATTGGTTAACAAGCAAAATTATAATAACACAGGTGTCCATCCATCGGGCAAGTCTATAAATATAAATTTGCTAACTTTGTAAACATAGCTACCGTATATACTCGAGTATAAGCAAATTTTTTGTGCTGAAAACGCCCCCCTCGGCTGATACTCGAGTGAACTCTCCGCCTGTCAATTCCTTCATCAGTGGTCTTCAACCTGCGGACCTTCAGAGGTTGCAAAACTGCAACTCCCAGTTCGGGCATGCTGGGTGTTGTAGTTTTGAAACCTCTGGAGGTCCGCAGGTTGAAGACCACCGCGGCTTTCATCATCATCCAGCCCCCCCACCCCCTTTTGTTTTGTACTCACCTCCCCTCGGCGGGACGTTAGGGGGAGCTGGTCCAGGCCATCAATGCTGCAGGGACCGTCCGGTGGGGATGGTTAGTCGTTGCGGGTTGTCCATTTTCACAGGGGGGCCTCTGCTCCGCGCTTCGGGCCTAGTGTGTGACGTTGCCTTGACGTCGACGCACAGGGACATTGCACATGAACGTCCCTGTGCGTCGTCGTCAAGGCAACGTCACTACTCCGGTGCAGAAGCGCGGAGAGGAGGCCCCCCTGGTGAAAATGGACAGTCTGTAACGAATAACCATCCCCACCGAATGGTCCCTGCTTTATAGATGGCCCGGACCAGCTCACCCTAACTTCCCGCCGAGGGGAGGTGAGTACAAAACTAAAGGGGGTGGGGGGGCTGGATGATGGCGAAGGCCGCAGTGGTCTTCAACCTGCGGACCTCCAGAGGTTTCAAAACGACAAAACCCAGCATGCCCGGGCTTGCTGGAAGTTGTAGTTTTGCAACATCTGCAGGTCCGCAGATTGAAGACCGCTGATGAAGAGATTGACAGGCGGTGATGATGAAGGGGGGGGGGTGATGATGAAGGCCACAGTGGTCTTCAACCTGCGGACCTCCAGAGGTTTCAAAACTACCACTCCCAGCATGCCTGGACAAGCTGGGAGATGTAGTTTTGCAACATCTGGAGGTCCGCAGGTTTAAGACCACTGATGAAGGGATTGACAGGCGGTGATGATGAAGGTGGAGGGATGATGACGGGGGTCTGGATGATTACATGTTGGGATGATGTATTTCCCACCCTAGGCTTATAGTCAAGTCAATAACTTTTCCTGGGTTTTTGGGGTAAAATTAGGGGCCTCGGCTTATATTCGGGTTGGCTTATACTCGAGTATATATGGTATGTCGATAAAAATATTGAACAGTAAAAAAAAATTAAGAGTAAACAAATATAGACAAAGGAACAACAAATCAGATCAGGAAAAGCAATGCATTTGAGTCATAAGTAATGATTTTATGGTTATTTTAAGAACAATGTATCATAATACATATATAGTAGTAAACACACTCTTGTGAGTGCATTGAAAGCCTAAAGTAACAGTCAGACAGACATTTTTATTATTATGTCTACTTCTGCTCTTCCAGATTTCTATAGTGTTCTATTCTTTTAAGGTACAAGTGCCACTTATCCTCTGAATGATTTAACATTTTAAAATGTTAGTACATTTAATGGACACTGCTGTAAATTGAACAAAAAAAATAAATGATTAATGCTTTACAAGGTCCAAAGAACAAAAACAAAACAACAAGGGAATAGCCAGGGTCAGGCTTAGTTATAGAAACAGCAAGGTTATATTGTTTCCATAACTCCCTTTCACTTCTGTGGGGAAGGGTATTGATTAGTCTGTTTGGCCAGTTCAATAATCCTCGCTACTTTGCCTGCCGAATTCTAGGTTAAACAGTGTTGGGGGTAGAGATGAGGGAACCAAACCCATAGAATCCGATTTCGGTCAGAACTTTGCTAGAAATTAAACTTCGGTTGGTTCGTTTTGTTAGAACCTACTAAAAAACATCAGCTACATAACAGAAAGAGAAGGAAGGATCCTATGACCTCAGCGAATCCAATAATGCTTTTCAAACAGCTCACACAGCTATCAGGCGACAATATATGAGTTGCATTAAAGCCACTATAAAAGCCTATGCACATAGACTCAGCATTCATTTTAGAGATAGTAGGTGTTAAGGTGAAGATCTCTGTGAGGGACACTAAGCAGTGTAAAACAAATAGGAGTAGGACAACACATATATAATAATTATAGTAAAGCAGCAGAGAGTTTTCTGCGTCTTTTCTGTCAGTGCAATATCTGTTTTAACTGGAAGTTAAAAAAAAATGCACAGGAATTTGTGTCACTTTTGTCCACTTCTTAGGATGGCAATTTTGTTGTTACTTCACTTTCCAGGCACAAAACCTGTTGTAACTTCCAAAAAGGGAGAATTTTTAAAGCACCTGGAAAAAGTCATTGTCCCCCCCCCCCCCCCGATACCTCTGTGTGCATATAAACACCAGCATCTGCATCAAATAAAAGGAATCATTTTTGAACATTTATTTTTAAAATCATAAAAAATCTGCTAGTCCAGCTTGTTTTTATTCAACCCGTTAGTTACCACTTGGTGCCATTTGTTTACCCATAACCATGCATGTTGCCGTAAATACAATTTTTTTTCCTTTAACACAGCTCACTGGATGACCTAACAGTGTTATACAGGGCTCTTAGACATACACACAGTGTCATAAACACAGTTTTGGGCTATTGGTAAAGTACAGGTTGGGACAGAACTAGTTTGGTCAGTTCCAAAACTTTTAGCTGGAGTTCGTCAAACTCACAGAATCAAACTTTTTAGATAAGGCACAAATCCTAGAGGTTTGGGATACAATATAAATATCTAAAATTGACATACCCTTTTAAATAAGATTGCTTAAAAAAGATTCACCAATTATACACAAAACCATATAAAGTTTTCTTTTACCTATGTAAGTAAAAATTTACAGAACATGAGCTGCAACAAGGACTATTCATTTAGTTACCAACAACAGTGTTTTATATGTGGCTCTTTTGTGAAATCCACCCGTATCTGCTGTGTTTGATTTATTGAGGGGCACAAGGCTTTCAAGGAATCCAGTACATTTCAAGGTTCCCCATGTGACAGCCTCAGAAATCTATGCCAGTTGGGAGCTGACATAGATTTCAGGTGTAACTGACTCCTGTGCGCAGGTATAAATTGTTAAAAAAAAAAAAAGCATGAGGAGGCCACACCCACTTTATATGAAGCTGCTCCCCTTTCTCACTCACTTGGCAAATGTGGGACACAGTAGGGAAAAGTCTACAAAGTTTTTGCGCAACCCGGGAATTTCCCACAAAAAATTGTGACTTTTCACTTGTCAGTGCAAGGGACAACTCATGATGATTTTCTCCTTTTGTGCTTACTGACATGTTGGCTACGCCAATTTGCCACCTTCAATACTTTAAAGTTAAACTGGTTCTAAAGATTGTTATTTATAGGAATTTGCCTGAAGCAAGAAATGATGGGGCTGTTATAGAGTCAACAAGAGAACAAATAGTAGGGATAAAAAAAAGCATTAAATTGATGGGGGCGAGAACAAGGAACAACACGCAGCTTCTATCGTACAATAGAGCACTTCTCTATATAAATGTGACAACTGTATTATAATTGAACTTAATTGAACTATAAAATCCATTTATATTTAAGTGCTTGGCATCACAGCTGCCATCTGGCACATAGGTGGTTAAGTGGAATTGCATTAATTGGCATTAAGTATGCCCATTCAAGCGAATGCACTGCCTTGCCATGCCTAATTGGGTAATGGCTTTTCTTACAGTAAAATGCTCTGTGACTGGCAGTACTCTGTAAATAGCAGCAGTCGCTTAAGGCTATTGCATGGCAGTTTTTTTTTTCCTTACTAAAGTAAGGTAAAATCATTTATAGGTCCAAGAAACTTGTGTGTTTTGCATTTTATTTGCAATACCTAGATCTAGCTATGGCTAACACTCCTAAAATGATCAAGTCAACAACACACATTCATGGGTATACACTTTGGGATATTATTTCAGACCTAACTAGTAGATATAAGCATATTCAGGAATTAGATTAGTTTACAAAAAAAAAATGGCAGTTTGGCGATTACTAAAATTTTGAGATATGGATGCACCTTTCAAAATGGTGGCCCATATTGCTAGCATACACAGCCACACATTTCCTGCATTGTCCATCATCTTCCATACTGTACTACCGCTACCAGCCCTACAGAGATGCACATTTCTTGCCTTGTCCATAATCCTACAACTGGCAACCCTACCCTGCAAAGGATAAATAATAAAAAATAGTTAAAGCCTTAAACTTATCAACCTCATAGTGTCAAACATGAGTTTACTGGGGTAATTTGGGCACGTTGTACTGGCAGATATTGTATGCTACCATAGTTAAAACTAGGGTAAAGAATGTGTCAACAAGTTGGTTCCCTCCACCTTTACTAAGATATTGCCTAACGCTGACCATGCACATTAGAAGGGGACTCAGCTGTACACGACAAATTGATGTTGTGACCGGGCAACCATCTAATGTTCTTGTGGGCCTCCCAAATATCCCCCCCCCCCCCCCCCATCAGCACATGTCATAAAGAAGGGCAAGGCATGTTGGAGTTAAGCTGCCCAATTTCTTTGTTTTCATGGACATAAGTTTCCACCAGAGCAGTAAAATATCAGCTTTCTCCTGTCTCCCAATTCAGAACACATGTACATTATGCATGACTAAGCATGCTTGTATATGAGGTGAATGGGAGAGATATCTTAATGTTGAACAATCCTACACCTGATACTTATGTGAATGGCCACCTTAAGACTATATGCTACAAACCTGGATATACCTCTCTCTTCTGTATATTCTTGTATACCTGTATAGACCAACATATATAAGTCAGAAAGGTCATAATTCATATACTATTTCATGATACTATTGCATTTTTTCAGTTGTAGTGTATCTCCAGCAATGTACAGATTTACCATCAAGACTCTTATATTGTAATTTCTTCCTTGAAACCATAATTATAGTAGACTTTGGGATAGTGTTAACTACAATTATATTAATAATAATAATAATAATTTGTGATGAGCGGCATATGCCATATTCGAATTTGCGATATTTCACAAATATATGGATGAATATTCGTCCTATATTCACCTATATTCACGAAATTCACATATTCAATACATTTGCGGTTATTTTTGCTTTGCGTAAATGGGCATGCACTTACACGCAAAGCGAAAATAACCACAAATATATCAAATATGTGAATTCGCGAATATAGTATGAATATTCGTCCATATATTCGGGAAATATCGCAAATTCGAATATGCTGCTCATCACTAATAACTATCTACCTATCTTTCTATATTATCTATCTCTCCATCCATCTATCCATTTATCTATCTCCTAATATTCTTGGTCTATACAGAAGAGATAATGGGTCTATGACATCTCTCATTTTCAATATTGTCATGTCATATTCGCGAATATCGTCACTTGATATCTACCTATGTAATTTTAGTGACGATATTCGCGAATATTCGCTCTCCAGTCTAATACAGTAAATAGCATAGGAGCCTTCTTTAGTCCCCAAGCTGGAAGCAGGGAGGGTTGAGATCACTGAAATGCGTTCTGTAGGAAAAGAGAATTACGAATGTTCGTAATTGTGAATATATATCGCTATATTTGCGAATATGCTAAATTTGCAATAAATATTCGAATTGCTAATATTTGTGCTCAACACTAATATTAATGATAATAATGATAATACATTTTTAGCAAACTGATTCAAATTTTGACATTATGTTTTAGTTTGCAAATCCTAATTTAAGGAACCACCAATTACCGTATTTATCGGCGTATAACATGCACTTTTTAGGCAAAATTTTTTAGCCTAAAGTCTATGTGCGTGTTATACGCCGATACACCCCCAGGAAAGGCAGGGGGATAGAGGCCGTCGCTGCCCGCTTCTCTCCCCCTGCCTTTCCTGGGGTCTAGATCTCTGCTGCTGGCTCTTCTCTCCCCCTGGCTATCGGCAACGCTGCCCGTTCTGTCCCCCTGACTATCGGTGCCGGCGCCCCATTGCCGGCGCTGATAGCCAGGGGGAGAGAAGCGGTGCCGACAGCCAGGGGGAGAGAAGGGGCAGCGGCACCCATTGCCGGCGCCGCTGCCCCGTTGCCTCCCCCCGTTGCATAGCAACGACGCAGGGGACGCACGCCAGAGGCCTGAAGCAGCACGGACCCGACCCCGGCAACAGGTAATTATGCCACCGGGGGTGGGGGGAGGCAATAGGGCAGCGGCGCCGGCAATTGGTGCCGCTGCCCCTTCTCTCCCTCTGGCTGTCGGTGCCGCTTCTCTCCCCCTGGCTATCGGTGCCGGCAATGGGGCGCCGGCACCGATAGTCAGGGGGACAGAACGGGCAGCGGCGCCGATAGCCAGGGGGAGAGAAGGGCCGGCAGCAGGGCTCTAGACCCCAGGAAAGGCAGGGGGAGAGAAGCCGTCAGCAAAGGCCTCTCTCCCCCTGCCTTTCCTGGGGGTGTATCGGGGTATGCACGTGCACACACGCACCCTCATTTTACCATGGATATTTGGGTAAAAAATATCCTTGGTAAAATAAGGGTGCGTGTTATAGGCCGGTGCGTGGTATACCCCGATAAATACGGTATTTATAACCTTACATTTATTCCTTTTTAGTCAGCATACTGTTACATTAGCTAGTTATGAAGCTGTAACTCATACAAACATTATACAGAGAAAACGACCAAGAAAGGAAAGGTAAGGAAAAAGATAGAATAAATAAATATAAAGAAAAAAAGAAAAAAAAAAGAAAACTTGAAAATTAAAGAGCAGATTGTGTATGATATTGTCTCAGTTTCTTACAGTAGACTTAAATTTAACATATAGTAATCATTTACTTCATTCATAAGAACATTTTAGAGGGATTCCAAATTAGAAAATATGGTATGTACCATTGCGTAATTATACTGAACCATATTACAGATATCTGTTAAAGAAGTTTATAGGAGCTCTGGTCTTGGCAATAGGAAAGCTAAGGATAGCAAACATTAAATCACTTAAGGGCTTGTCATCCAATAGTAAATATAAAAGTGCTACCTCCAGACCCCGAGGGATTTTGACACCGAAGATAACACCCACAAACTGACAATCCCACCAGATGTGTTTAAGAGTAACAGTTTTAAGACTACAACATCAGCAACGTGAAGCTGGGATAATACATAGGAGGTCATATACCATTAGTGTTGCTAGCGAATATTCGCAATGCAAATTTTATTCGTGAATATTGCATATTCGCGAATTAGCAAATATTCGCGAATATAGCACTATATATTCGTAATGACGAATATTCATTTTTTGTTTTTTTTGTAATTTTAGTTTTTTTCACAGTAAACATCACAGAGATCATCCCTCTCTGCTTCCAGCGTGTTTGGTGTAAAGAAGGCTCTAATACTACTACGAAAATGTGCATATGCTAATTTTCGCATATGCAAATTTTCGCTTATGCTAATTTTCGTTTATGCTAATTTTCGCATGCGCGAATTTTCGCATATGCGAAAATAAAACGCGAATAGTACGAATATGCGAATTTAGCGAATATATGACGAATATTCGTCCATATATTCGCAAAATATTGCGAATTCGAATATGGCCTTTGGTGCTCAACACTATATACCATCTGTACATTAATGCCCTTGAGGCCTTTAGATAAAAGCCACAGTGTGAGAGTTTTGAGCTCAGAGAACATGCTGCTTTCCAATTTCAACCTGTAGGGTATGGTTTCTACTTTTGGGGCAACTCTAGAAACACCTTTTACCATGTTTTTAGAGTTCCAAGAGTACTTTTTTTTTATAGCCAGAAGGTGGTTCTGATGGATCTATCCTACAACAAGGTAGAAAATGTCTCATTTGAAGGTATTTGTAGAAATCTCTAAAATAAAATAAATTACATTTAGTAACCAACTGTTTGAATAAAAAAATTAAAATAAAGCTTCTGACCATTGTACAAATCTGCTATAGTATTTATACCCTTTGCTGTCCTTCACTGTCCATTCAGGGTAATTAGAATCTGGAATACTGTTTCACATGAGATTCTTCTTCTGTTGCCACTTTCCATATCCATAGTGCTGTGTACACAGGGGGCAAGATATCTTTACTTTCCGATTAGGTACAATCATAGGGGGAGATTTATCAAAAATCTCCCCCTATGATTTGCTGAGTTGCCCATAGCAACCAATCAGATGGCTTCTTTCATTTTCAGAGGTCTTTTGGGAAATAAAAGAAGCATTCTGATTCTTTGCTATGGGCAACTCAGCAACTTTTCCTCTAGACGGGTTTAGATAAATCTCCCACATAATTCTTAGTGTTAATCCTTAGACCAAGTGTTTTTAAAATATCATTATTCCACCAGAACTTTAAATATTCTAATATTACTGCATTTTACTATTGCCTGATATTGGGGAAACCTCTTTGGGCTACTGGTAAATATAATATTTTCTGTCATACCGATGCTTTTTTGTGGTTCCTTATGAACCCCATAACAAAACGCTATAAGGATAAAAGTTTACTGGGAAGTGCAGAGGGAGATTGCGAATATAATATATTATTTTAGGATGTGTTATCACCTTGATAACAGCTAATCTTCCTATCTAGGATACCAAAAGTCTAGAGTAAGCAGTCACTTCCTGGTTTAAGGATGTTATTGAGTTATACCAGTTGACCTGCATTGGTCTAAGTGTTAAATAAAATTAGGATATTTGCCATTTTGCTCATAAAAATGAAAGTTAATTATAACCATAGTTTAGACTCATTGGGGATTCCCATGTTTAGAATTGTGGACTTGGATGCATTATTCTTTTAGTGGCTAATGCTGCAAAATTGCTGTATAATAGAGGTTACCTTACAAAGTGACGTTTCTGGGGAGGTAAGACACAGCACTACATCTGCAAAATGTTCAATGTGGTGCTTTGTGTCTCCAATTTTTTCACTTCAGTTCTCTTAGAGATTTGAATACTTTGAGCCAATGACTTCATGATCATATTAAAAACTAAAGGGGGCAGGGGACATCCCTACCTTATTCCATTTGAGGTTTTAAACTTTGGAAAGTATACTGGAGGGAATTTCTTCCTGATGGTTAAGTGACAATTACTTTCCCAAATTACTCATATAACACGAATATGAGTCAACTTGTGCCAGATAACCTCAATGAACCTGGTTGAACGCCTTCTCTGTATCAAGGTCCACCAATTATTTAATACCAGTGGGGACAGGATAACTCATCATTAGAAAAGGATAATATTTTCTGTTTTAGCAACACAAGCCATGCTAGAAGTGACTGCCTGCCAAGTACCCCATCCCTTTATAAATATGACATAAATATAGCATAGCCATTCAGAGGGGTCAAGGATTATGTTTATGACCAACATAAAGGCCTTTAGAAATGTGATTGATGTTGGTTCTGTCACCTGTGATAGACCTATTTATTGTGTTCTGGTATAATATCTAGCTATAGGTTTCCATGCAGTTTACAAACATTGTCATATCTCAGATCATTTGGTCTCTGTTAACTCTTTATTCTGTAACCAGATAATTTATATTGTTTGCTACTGAAATCATTTGCTAGTGTCTCTGTAAATTCCAGCCACATGAAAGTCTTTTCATTTCTTTAGAGATATTAACTCATTTTGATATTGCTTATTTAATAAAAAAAATACTGTTGCCTATTGTGCAAAGAGCTTTTCAACTCTACATTATTTCTCCTTTGTAGTCATCATTTCAAAATACACCAAACAGTAGTAGAGTGGATGTCCTGTAGGTTTCTGCCTATTTGATATGTTTTAGCAATACGGCCAATCCAGGAGCAAAATAAAATGGAAAAAAAGAAGATAGAAAGATTTGTGCAGACACTTGTTTTAGCACCTTTTTTTTTCAATTGGCCCATGCTTCAAGAGAGAAATTGGTTAAGTATCCATTGAAATGAGCTGAGGCTCCATGGTCAGACTGCCATAGACATTGAAAAAATAGTGCAAATATCTCAGACATTGGTAAAAGTAACAGATGTGTAAACAGCTCAATATTTATAGTAAATGTCTGTCTGCAGAACTCTATATTTTAATGGGAGGTTTAATATATGGATTTCTTATTTCCTATAAATGGATATCGGGTTCAGACTAACCCAAAAGAGTGCCAGTAAATATAAGGGTAAGACCAAGCTCTGATACAATATAATGCCCCAAAGACCCTGCAATGCCATTCAGGGCTGACTTTGGAGACAGTGACATGCGGCAATGGTCTAATCCTTAAGATTTTTATTTACAAACTATCTCTGTTACCTTACTGTTATGGCCTGTGCGTGCAATGACAACTACACAGTTTATGTGCAGTTCAACTGGACATACACTTGTCTATTTACAGATAGCTGAAGAACAATTTCTTTTATTTGGACTAAGTTACTTCAGTATGATCAAAAAATACACTTTTGCTTCATACAGTTGAGTATATATTTGAGTATATAGTATGTTATCAAATATTTCTTTAAATTCCTTACAATATTGCACCTGTCCACATGATTTGCTGATAATTCTAAACTTAAAGGTTACTCCAGTGGAAAACTATTATTATTATTTTTATTATTATTATTTAATAAAAAAAAAATTCAAATGAACTGGAGCCAGAAAGTTAAACAGATTTGTAAATTAATTCTATTAAAAAATCTTAATCCTTCCAGGACTTATCAGCTGGTGTATGCTTTAGAGGAGGTTGCATTTTTTTCTGGAGTTCTTTCCAGTCTGACCACAGTGCTCTCTGCTGACACCTCAGTCCATGTGAGGAACTGTCCAGAGTACAAGCAAATCCCCATAGCAAACCTCTCCTGCTTTGAACAGTCCCTGATACAGACAGAGGTGTCAGCAGAGAGCACTGTGGTCAGACTTAAAAGAACTCCAGAAATAAATACAACTTCCTCTATAGTATACAACAGCTGATAAGTACTGGAAGGATTAAGAATTTTAAATAAAAGTAATTTACAAATCTGTTTAACTTTCTGGCACCAGTTCATTTGGAAAAAAAAAAGTTTTCCACTGGAGTACCCCTTTAACCCCTTAAGGATCGTTTTTTTTTTCCGTTTTTGCACTTTCGTTTTTTGCTCCTTGCCTTTAAAAAGTCATAACTCTTTCAATTTTGCACCTAAAAATCCATATGATTGCTTATTTTTTGCGCCACCAATTCTACTTTGTAATGACGTCAGTCATTTTGCCCAAAAATCTACGGTGAAACGGAAAAAAAAATCATTGTGAGACAAAATTGAAAGAAAAACGCCATTTTGTAAATTTTGAGGGCTTCCGTTTCTACGTAGTACATTTTTCAGTAAAAATTACACCTTATATTTATTCTTTAGGTTCATGCGATTAAAATGATACCCTACTTATATAGGTTTGATTTTGTCGTACTTCTGGAAAAAATCATAACTTCATGCAGGAAAATTAATATGTTTAAAATTGTCATCTTCTGACCCCTATAACTTTTTTATTTTCCGTGTATGGGGCAGTATGAGGGCTAATTTTTTGTGCCGTGATCTGAAGTTTTTAACTGTACCATTTTTGCATTGATAGGACTTATTGATCGCTTTTTATTCATTTTTTCATGATATAAAAAGTGACCAAAAATGCATTATTTTGGACTTTGGAATTTATTTGCGCGTACCCCATTGACCGTGCGGTTTAATTAACAATATATTTTTATAATTCGGACATTTCCGCACACGGCGATGCCATATCTGTTTATTTTTATTTTTATTTACACTGTGTTTTTTTATGGGAAAAGGGGGGTGATTCAAACTTTTAATAGGGGAGGGGTTAAATGATCTTTATTCACTTATTTTTAAACTTTTTTTTTGCAGTGTTATAGCTCCCATAGGGACCTATAACACTGCACACACTGATCTTTTACATTGATCACTGGTTTCTTATAGGAAAACAGTGATCGATGATTCTGCCGCTTGACTGCTCATGCCTGGATCTCAGGCACTGAGCAGTCATTCGGCGATCGGACAGCGAGGAGGCAGGTAGGGACTCTCCGGCTGTCCTGTAAGCTGTTTGGGATGCCGCGATTTCGCCGCGTCTATCCCGAACAGCCCACTGAGCTAACCGGCACTTTTTACTTTCACTTTAGCCGCATGGCTCAGGTTTGAGCGTGCGGCTAAAGGGTTAATGGCTCACGGCACCGCGATCAGTGCCGTGCGCTTTTAGCGGCGGGTCCCGGCTTCACTATGACGCCGGGCCCGCCGTGATATGATGCGGGGTCACCGTGGGATATTATATCACGGGAGCGGGACCAAGGATGTACTCATACGTCCTTGGTCCTTAAGAGGTTAAAGCATTACTGTAGTTTGAATTAACATTAACATGTTGTCCAGCAATGTCAAAAGTTTAGATTACACTTGGTGTCATTCCTAAGACATGCTGTGATCACAAGTTATTAGCCTGTGAAGTACCATGCTCCACTCCCTGGCGTGTGGCTCCATCCAACCTTTTCCCTTTATAAACGCATGCATTTAAAAGGTTGGGTGTGAGTGAGAGCAGGGGAGAGAGGCACGCTGCTGCACACTTCACTTGACTTCAACTATCGCTGCAAGTATAAGGACTGAGGACCAGTGCAGTCCCAACTTTTGAGGCATATGTAATTACATAAATAATGTAAGTGGATTATTTAAATAAAAAGACAATCGTCAAGACTGCAGGTTATTATATCTTTTTGACTGGTCTATATTAATTATCAATGACCGCTCCGTACTGCTTGTCAGGACTATGTGTGTGCGGACAAAGCAAGACTCACAAGTTTTCTCCAAGTCCTGACAGCACTCAAGCAGCAATTTTACCTGAAAATATATAAAGAAAATTGAAAAAAGATGTATCCAGGAGCCCGGTGTCCTGTGCTTTACTTGTCATGTCCCTTATTTATGCGGAAGGAAAAAATGTAACAGCTTTTTTACATACTGTTTCCACAGATAACTACTTTCCTATAGACTTTCATCACTTCAATTGTGCAAATACAAACTTATACACTGCCATTAGCCCAGACCTCTGAGGAACTTCTATGGAGCGAAACATGTCAGGGTGCTAGTTGTTTTGGAGTTTTAATCATTGTTGCTAGAAGGTGGCAGGCACAGGCACTAGCTATTGCAGCTTTTATTTTAGGTGTAAAATCAACATTTGCATCCAGCACCCTGGTCATAGGTGCTATCATACTTGTTTGTAAACAATATTGTTCATTTCCCTCTGGCAATACAGGTGTTTTTAACATTGTACTTTGTTTTAGTTGGTGGATCCAAAGACTGTTTTGGATTAAACTCAAAAAGTACAGTATGGTAAAAGTATAGTAAAGGCCTAGCCAACTTTCACTATCACAGCTAGAAATGCATTTTTTTTTTGTTTTTGTTTTTTTGTTAAACTAAGCTAGCTTATTTGTTGGACCCAGGTAAAATACAGGTCAGCCAACTGCTTTGTGTAGTAGTGTTATAGTTTTTATTGCTGGGCTCTGTAGTTCCACAATGTTCTGTGTGTGTGTTCACTGTTCAGCTTGTCGGTCTGGCAGCACAACATAGAGCACAGGGTTTTATGACTCCTTCTAGACCCACCCTTATGCTGTCTCCTGATTGGCCTGGGAGCTTTATACAACAATGATTGGCTAACCTGTGGTCATGTGATCTTTCTGATAGCTGCAAGGTATTCTGAGCTATCCTGATGTCATCTCAGTATTACTGCTTCTTCATTCTATGGATTCGGGTGCCAAAGTGTCATAGGTTCCTCATTCTATCTCCTATAAAAGTACCGTTTCATGGCTTGCAAAAAAGCAAGCCTGGCAAATTTCAAATGTTGGCTGTATATCATTTTAGGCAATGTTCTGAGCAAAACTGGGTTGTATGGTTTCGGCTCGCTCATCTCTAATTTTAATGAATATTTAGTACTTACATTTTTGAGCTGGATATTGGAGAAGGCTGGAGGAACTCACTTAAACACTTAGAGGCTGTAACTTTCTTATGTGTTCAGATTCTATCTCTCTAATAATTTTTAAATGTATTTCCACCAGTGATGAAGATAACCACATTCCAACTACAGAGACATATTTCAGGTTAACATCTCTGTGCAAATGTTAACACTGTTTATAGCAAATTCCTTCCATACCGAGTAAACTACGCTCATCTGGTCAGGTAATGTGTTTACGTAAAAACGAGAAAAGAAGATTTTGTTGCTACATTTTTTCTTTGTTATCTATAATTTAGCTGCTGAATATTGCTCTTGCGTTAGATTTTGAGGACATTCTATATGCCGGTTGGACCAAAACTGCAAGTGTAAATAGAAAATTTCTGGAGGTTAAACAGAAAACACATATCTAAGCTGTGCTTGTGGAAAATTGAAAAAGTGTTTTTTCTTCAAAACCCAAGTTTACTTTATTAAATGAACAATCCATGAACCTAACAGTGTTTTACCTGGAGTGGGCCTGAAGGGGCATAACTGTTGTTTGATTCTCTGCATCATGCACCGTCCCTTAGCGGTATAATTCAGAGGTAAACTCCTGTGCCTCTATGCAAACTTTAAAAAAATGCCCTCCAATCTACTTTTAGCCATTTATAGTTATAATGAATGAGTGAAATTAAAGGGGTACTCCACTGGAAAACATTTTCTTTTGAATCAACTGGTGCCAGAAAGTTAAACAGATTTGTAAATTACTTCTCTAAAAAAATCTTAATCTTTCCAGTACTTATCAGCTTCTGTATACCACAGAGGAAGTTTTTTTTCTTCTTGAATTTCCTTTCTGTCTGACCACAGTGCTCTCTGCTGACACCTCTTTCCATTTTAGGAACTGTCCAGAGCACAAGAGGTTTGCTATAGGGATTTTCTCCTACTCTGGACAGTTCCTAAAATGGACAGAGGTGTCAGCAGAGAACACTGTGGTCAGGCAGAAAGGAAATTCAAAAAGAAAATAACTTTCTGTGGAGCATATAGCAGCTGATAAGTACTGGAAGGATTAAGATTTTTATATAGAAGTAATTTAAAAAAATCTGTTTAACTTTCTGGCATCGGTTGATTTAAAAAAAAATGTTTTCATGCAAAGTACCCCTTTATGCACTCTTAGGGTATGTTCACACTACGTAATTTCTCCACACAGAATTGCACTATTGTGTTAACCTTAACAATGATGTGAATGGGCCTTTAGCAGAATTACGCATGGACTTTATTGCCATTGATGGTCACAGTGGAGGTCCGCGCGGACCATCCTCTAAAGGTAAAACACAGTTTATGAGTGTTTTTCTGGGATATTCCATTACAATCCAACCTGAGCCACAAGTCAACAGGCCACTTCTCTGCACCCCACCAGTCTTGTTTGATAGATATCTCAATGTTTGAGTACAGGGAGAGAGAGATCCATCAATCAATACTGGCGGCGCAGGAAGAAGCTACCCGGGACCGCCCTGATGACTCTTGGTTCAGGCAGCATGAAAATAATGACAGGTTCACTTTAAAAGAAAAGAAGGGTGCAATACAAGTAGTCCCTAAGTACGCAGACTCAGTGGTTAGCACTGTTGCCATGCAGCACTGGGATCATAAGTTCAAATCAAATCAATGAGTTTTCATGTTCTCCTCTTATGTTTATGTGAGTTTCCTTTGGGTACTTCAGTTTCCTTCTACACTCATAACATACTGGTAGGTAAACTTAGATTGTGAGCCCCAAGGTAAATCCCCGCTTTGGAATCTGTGTGCGCTATTAAATAAAGAATATTATTATTAAAAAACTTTTTAGCTACTATATTTTTACCATATATACTCGACTATAAGCCGAGTTTTTCAGCACGATTTTTAGTGCTGAAAACGCCCCCCCTCGGCTTATACTCGAGCGAACTCTCCGCCTGTCAATCTCTTCAATCAGTGGTCTTCAACCTACGGACCTCCAGATGTTGCAAAACTACAACTCCCAGCATGCCTGTACAGCCATTGGCTGTCTGGGCATGCTGGGAGTTGTAGTTTTGAAACATCTGGAGGTCCACAGGTTGAAGACCACTGCCGGACCTTCGTCATCATCCAGACCGCCCCCTTTAGTTTTCTACTTATCTCCCCTAGGTGGGAAGGCAGGGTGAGCTGGTCCAGGCCATCTATGCTGCAGGGACCGTCCGGTGGGGAGGGTTAGTCGTTCTGGGCTGTCCATCTTCACCGGGAGGCCCTCTTCTCTGCTCTGGGCCCGTCCCTGCGCATGAACGTCCCTGTCGTCGTCAAGGCAATGTCACTAGTTCGAGGCCAGGCCCGGAGCGGAGAAGAGGGCCTCCCGGTGACAGCCCGGAACGATTAACCCTCCCGACCGGACAGTCCCTGCAGCATAGATGGCCTGGACCAGCTCACCCTTCCTTCCCACCGAGGGAAGTAGAAAACTAAAGGGGGGGTCTAGGTCTGGGTGGTGACGAAGGCCCGGCAGTGGTCTTCAACCTGCGGACCTCCAGATGTTTCAAAACTACAACTCCCAGCATGCCCAGACAGCCGATGGCATGCTGGGAGTTGTAGTTTTGCAACATCTGGAGGTCCGTAGGTTGAAGACCACTGATTGAAGAGATTGACAGGCGGTGAGGATGAAGGGGGGGGGGAGGTGATGACAGGATGATGATGACGGGGGTCTGGATGATGACAGGGTGATGATGACGGGGGTGTTAATGACGGGGGTCTGGATGATGACAGGGGGGGGGATGACGTATTTCCCACCCTAGGCTTATAGTCGAGTCAATAACTTTTCCTGGGTTTTTGGGGTGAAATTAGGGGCCTCGGCTTATATTTGGGTCGGCTTATACTCGAGTACATACTGTAAAATGACAATATGTATGACGTTCTGATATCTCTGTAAAATATGTTGTTAACGTTGTCAGTGTGTTATTTCTCTGCCACCTAAGATAAGAAGAAATTGTCTGGTTAGTGATCCAAATACTCCTACCCCTGATGTATTCTTATTACGGTAAACACATGCCTCATTATAACATCCTTTACTATTATAAGCCCATTCTTGTTTAAAACAAAGCTGAACACATTGTAATGGGGAGAAGTGACAGCATATGCTGTTTTGTCATCAAACACTTGTCAGGGAAGACATGGGCCTATATAATTAGTGACTTGATGAGCAGCACAATTCTTGTAAAAACGCAGACAACAAAAAACTGACAGTGATTGCCAAACCCAATAGAAAGCTGATATGAACACAGATCACATTCACATTGACCTTTTAAATAATCTTCCATTCTCATATTATCAAGTAAATATATGCACTGCTCAGGTAGATTTGTAATCTTAAAGAAAGAGTAAAATAGTGTATAAAATTGCTAACATATTTTTTCTATTCTTAACTGACTGAAAAATCTATTTATTTATATTTAATTATTTGATTATTTATCTTCATCTCAGTTGCAGTTTCCTGGGGTTGACTGGGAAACATATATTTTTTTAATGCATAAATTTACTTAAAAAAAACAGAAGGTTATGGAAAGAGAGTATTGTAGCTTAGGGTACCTTCACATTGCCAATAGATTCCGCTATATAGCATACACTATTTTTTTCTTCATTAAAGGGGTACTATACTGGCCAGTGTTCGGTATAATTAGTTCCGAACGCTGTGTGCGTACTGCGGGGGTCGGCCATTCCCCCTCGTGATGTCACAACAGCCCCTCTCATTGCAAGTCTATGGGAGGGGGTGTGTTGGCTGTCACACCCCCTCTCATAGACTTGCGCTGAGGGGGCAAGGCCTGACATCACGAGCGGGCATGGCCGACCCCGCAATGCGCATAACTAAATGTTATAACTAAATGTTCTGAGCGCTGGCCAGGGGAGTACCCCTTTAAATTCTGCTAAGCTACTTTATCCCTGACAGACCCCATTAAAGTTAATGTTGTCTGTCAGGACCCGTCAGTTTCTGTTGTGCTCCATCCCACTTCAGGGCCTGTTCAGAGCAAGAAAAAAATGTCGAACAGACTCTGAACGGGATGGATGTGAACAGGAGTGTTAAAGTAGCCTTATGGTGCTAAGCTCTTTACATAACTCCCATTCATGTCAATTGGACATCCACACATGTATTTACAGTATGTTTGTGCCTCCTTTGTGTACACCTTTGTGTCCTTCCTTACCTTTTCTCTTGGCATAAGATATCTTGAGATTACCATCTTTATATATATATATATATATATATATATATATATATATACATATATATATATATATATATATATATATATATATATATATATATAGAAAAAAAAGAAACGCTTTGTGAGAAATACATATTTTTCAATGCTGATAATCTTGTGCTATTGATCTAAAGGTGAGGTCACACGTACAGGTTTTTAATTGCAATTATTAGATGCAAAGCCAGGAATAGATGATAAAAAGGAAACACTTACAAGGGGAGAACTGAGACTTTTCATTTTTTGAATCCAGTACTGCCTTTACACTCAATAATGACAATTAAAAATCTCAATGTGAGAACACAGCCTAAGGGTATATCATGCCAAGAGAAAAGAAGTACTTACTTGTGTGTGTATATATATATATATATATATATATATATATATATATATATATGCCCTTTTCAGCTATTTTATTTGCCTCCACAGCCAGCTACAGTACCTCATTTACCACGTAATGGAAGAGTATTCACAACAGGAGAATGAAATATTAAATATTTTTAGTATTTTAGATGTACTCTATATACTCCAGTATTAGCCGACCCGAATATAAGCCGAGGCCCCTAATTTTACCTCAAAAACCCAGGAAAAGTTATTGACTTGACGATAAGGCTAGGGTGGGAAATACATCATCCCCCCATGTAATCATCAAGACCCCCGTCATCATCCAGACCCCCGTCATCATCCCCCCCTTCATCATCACCCCCTATCAATCCCTTCATCAGTGATCTTCAACCTGCGGACCTCCAGATGTTGCAAAACTACAACTCCCAGCATGCCCGGACAGCCATTGGCCATCTATTTAACAAAGATCCTTTTGGAATCTGCCCACAAACTCCAACCTGATTATTTAACTAGGAAATCTATGTTGCCGCTCCAATGATGCAGAATTGTCTTCCATAGATGTCAAAATCCAAGCAGTAGAAAAATAAGTGGTTACCTGCCACTTTTTGATGCATATTCTTCAGAAAATTTGTTTATTCAATTCAATGGATGCTATATTGATATGCTAAATTGGAAATCCATTGTAAAAAAAAATCCAAAAACAAATCTGTGTATTTGGGATGAAAATTTGCCTTAAAATATGGCTTGGATTTTTATGATGAAATAAAAAGTCAGTAAAAATAGCTTTACATAATCAGTAGGGAAGTATTACTTTACTAAGAGAGTAGTGGATGCATGGAATGGCCTTCCGGAATAACCTTCCTACAGAAGTGGTAGCTGCAAATACAGTGAAGAAGTTTAAGCATGTATGGGATAGGCATAAGGCTACCCTTCATATAAGATAGGGCCAGGGAGACTATTCATAGATCATTTAATATATAAAATGTATATATTAAACATAATCTACAGCATTTACAGCACTAGAGGAACGTATATAGTTTTACACAAATTATTAGTAGATATGTAAATAAGATACAAAAAAATTTATTTATGCAACACACTGTAAAAATGAATGTTAAATGTGTAAGTTGCTAATATTATGCATGAATTATTTACTTTGGGACGGTTACAATGTCATTATCCAATTTGCAACATTGTAGAGCACCTTGTGCAATATTATTTATGATTCAGCTTTAATCCCTTGGGAACGGAGCCCATTATGACCCTAAGGACGGGAGCATTTTTTGCAAATCTGACCACTGTCACTTTAAGCATTAATAACTCTGGAATGCTTTTACTTATAAATTTGATTCCGAGATTGTTTTTTCGTGACATATTCTACTTTAAGTTAGTGGTAAATTTTCAGCGATACTTGCATCCTTTGTAGGTGAAAAATGCTAAAATTTCATGAAAAATTTGAAAATTTAGCATTTTTCTAACTTTGAAGCTCTCTACTTATAAGGAATATGGATATTCCAAATAAATTATATATTGATTCACATATATAATATATCTACTTTATGTTTGCATCATAAAATTGACAAGTTTTTACTTTTGGAAGACATCAGAGGGCTTCAAAGTTCAGCAGCAATTTTCAAATTTTTCGCAAAATTTTCAAAATCGGAATTTTTCAGGGACCAGTTCAGGTTTGAAGTGGATTTGAAGGGTCTTCTGGTTAGAAATACCCGATAAATGACCCCATTATAAAAACTGCACCCCTCAAAGTATTCAAAATGACAATCAGTAAGTGTGTTAACCCTTTAGGTGTTTCACAGGAATAGCAGCAAAGTGAAGGAGAAAATTCAAAATCTTCATTTTTTACATTGGCATGTTCTTGTAGACCCAGTTTTTGAATTTTTAAAAGGGGTAAAAGGAAAAAAATCCTCTCAAAATTTGTAACCCAATTGCTCTCGAGTAAGAAAATACCTCAAATGTGTATGTCAAGTGTTCGGCGGGTGCACTAGAGGGCTCAGAATCGAAGGAGCAACAATGGGATTTAGGAGAGTGAGTTTTTCTGAAATGGTTTTTGGGGGGCATGTCCCATTTAGGAAGCCCCTATGGTGCCAGGACAGCAAAAAAAAACACATCACACACTATTATGGAAACAACACCCCTCAAGGAATGTAACAAGGGGTACGGTGACCCTTAACACCCCACAGGTGTTTGACAACTTTTTGTTAAAGTCGGATGTGTAAATAAAAAAATAAAAAAATCCACTAAAATGCTGTTTTTTCCCCAAATTTTACTTTTTTACAAAGGGTAATAGGAGAAAATGCCCCCCAAAATGTGTAACCCCATTTCTTCTGAGTATGGAAATACCCCATATGTGGACGTCAAGTGCACTGCGAGCGAACTACAATGCTCAGAAGAGAAGGAGCGCCATTGAGCTTTTAGAGAGATAATTTGTTTGGAATGGAAGTCGGGGGCCATGTGCATTTACAAAGCCCCCCGTGGTGCCAGAACAGTGGACCCCCCCCACATGTGACCCCTTTTTGGAAACTACACCTCTCACGGAATGTAATAAGGGGTGCAGTGAGCATTTACACCACACTGGCGTTTGACAGATCTTTGGAACAGTGGGCTGTGCAAACAAAAAAATTAAATTTTTCATTTTCACGTTCCACTGTTCTAAAAATCTGTCAGACCCCTGTGGGGTGTAACTGCTCACTGTACCCCTTATTACATTCCGTGAGGGGTGTAGTTTCCAAAATGGGGTCACATGTGGGTATTTATATTTTTGCGTTTATGTCAGAACCGCTGTAAAATCATCCACCCCTGTGCAAATCACCAATTTAGGCCTCAAATGTACATAGTGTGCTCTCACTCCTGAGCCTTGTTGTGCGCCCGCAGAGCATTTTACGCCCACATATGGGGTATTTCTGTACTCAGGAGAAATTGCGTTACAAATTTTGGGGGTCTTTTTTTCCTTTTACCTCTTGTGAAAATAAAAAGTAAAGGGCAACACCAGCATGTTAGTGTAACATTTTTTTTTTTTTACACCAACAGGCTGATGTAGACCGCAACTTTTCCTTTTCATAAGGGGTAAAAGGAGAAAAAGCCCCCTTGAAATACGACAGGGCTCCGAAGTGAGAGAGCACCATGCGCATTTGAGGACTAAATTAGGGATTGCATAGGGGTGGACATAGGGGTATTCTACGCCAGTGATTCCGAACAGGGTGCCTCCAGCTGTTGCTAAACTCCCAGCATGCCTGGACAATCAGTGGCTGTCCGGAAATGCTGGGAGTTGTTGTTTTGCAACAGCTGGAGGCTCCGTTTTGGAAACACTGCCATACAATACGTTTTTCATTTTTATTGGGGGGACAGTGTAAGGGGGTGTATATGTAGTGTTTTACTCTTTATTAGGTGGTAGTGTAGTGTAGTGTAGTGTTTTTAGGGTACATTCACACTGGCGGGTTACGGTGAGTTTCCCGCTAGGAATTTGCGCTGCGGCGAACAATTTGCCGCAGCTCATACTTGAAGCAGGAAACTTGCTGTAAACCCGCCCGTGTGAATGTACCCTGTACGTTCACATGGGGAGCGGGGGGGGCAAACCTCCAGCTGTTTCAAAACTACAACTCCCAGCATGCACGGTCTGTCAGTACATGCTGGGAGTTGTAGTTTTGCAACAGCTGGAGGCACACTGGTTGGAAAACCTTCAGTTAGGTTCTGTTACCTAACTCAGTATTTTCCAACCAGTGAGCCTCCAGCTGTTGCAAAACTACAACTCCCAGCATGCACGGTCTGTCAGTACATGCTGGGAGTTGTAGTTTTGCAATAGCTGGAGGCACACTGGTTGGAAAACCTTCAGTTAGGTTCTGTTACCTAACTCAGTATTTTCCAACCAGTGAGCCTCCAGCTGTTGCAAAACTACAACTCCCAGCATGCACGGTCTGTCAGTACATGCTGGGAGTTGTAGTTTTGAAACAGCTGGAGGCACACTGGTTCGAAAATACTGAGTTGGGTTCTGTTAACTAACTCAGTATTTTCCAACCAGTGTGCCTCCAGCTGTTGCAAAACTACAATTCCCAGCATGTCTGATCACAGAAGGGCATGCTGGGAGATGTAGTTATGCAACAGCTGGAGGTACGCAACTACAACTCCCAGCATGCCGAGACAGCTGTTTGCTGTTTGGGCATGCTGGAATTTGTAGTTTTGCAACATCTGGAGTGCTACAATTTAGAGACCACTGAACAGTGATCTCCAAACTGTGGACCTCCAGATGTTGCAAAACTACAACTCCCAGCATGCCCAGACAGCAAACAGCTGTGTGGGCATACTAGGAGTTGTAGTTTTGCAAGATCTAGAGGGCAGTATAGAGATCACTGTGCAGTGGTCTCTAAACTGCAGACCTCCAGCTGTTGCAAAACTACAAATTCCAGCATGCCCACACAGCAAACAGCTGTCTGGGCATGCTGGGAGTTATAGTTTTGCAACATCTAGAGGGCTACAGTCTAGAGACCACTATAGTGGTCTCAGACTGTAGCCCTCTAGATGTTGCTATGCAACTACTCACCGGCTTCCGTCGCATCCGAGAGCCGTCCTCTTCTGCCGCACGCCGCCGCAGATCTCCGTCGCCGCCGCCGATCCCCGTCGCTCCGCTGCCTCCGGAGGGGTAAGTGGACGTCGGCGCCCGGTCCTCTTCATTTTCCCTGTTCTGCCCCGCCTATTGTGGGAGGGCAGGACGGGGAAAACGAAAGTAAACCCCTCCGCCCCAGATCTGCTATTGGTGGTCGCGTCTAGACCACCAATAGCAGAGATAGGAGGGGTGGCAACTCTGCCACCTCACTCCTATCGCTTTAGGGGGATCGTGGGTGTCTTAGACACCCGCGATCCCCCTTCTATTCCGGGTCACCGGGTCACCATAGACCCGTAATGACCCGGAATCGGCACAAATCGCAAGTGTGAATTCCCTTGCGATTTGCGCCGATCGCCGACATGGGGGGGTCTAATGACCACCCTGGGCATTTGCACGGGGTGCCTGATGATAGATATCAGCAGTCACCCCGGCCCGGTCCCCGCCCGGCGCGCGGCGGGGGCCGAAATTCCCACGGGCGTATGGATACGCCCTTCGTCCTTAAGTACCAGGACGCAAGGGCGTATGCATACGCCCTTCGTCCCCAACAGGTTAAAGACATTCACAAAAACAACTACAAAGCTTATTATGAGATTATTTTACTTTGAGACAATGTTGTTTATGAAAAAATAAATAAAAAAAATTAATAACCCTACATTTTATGCACTGACTTCCACATGTGGAGAGGAAATCTGGCATAACACTGATTTGTTCACAGCCCAGAACTTCAGGACTGTGTTTATACATAGTACTGGTACAACCTTTACTGGTATCTCAGGACAGGCTAGATATGTGTTCACTCAATTGATTTCAGTGCAGTACACACTTATATACTGTAATCTCCAGAATAATAGCACAATTGATGAATAAAGTATATTAAAAAATAAACTTAATTGACTTAATATTAAAACATTGTGAGGGATAGGATATTCCCAACTTGTGCTTATTGTCTTAGGTGTAGCACTACTCACCATCGTACAGCCGCCATTCTACCTTATGGGCAAAATAAGTAACCACACGTTTATTTGTCTTCTTATACTGAAGATTAGTTATTGCACAGTCCCTGACCAGTATTCGTTCCGTTATAGCACACGTGCTTAGCGTACCATAATTCACAAGGTAGAAGTTGTGTCTCGACCAGCAACCCAGCAGCCGTGATTGATTGGTTCACTCGGTCATCCACTTCATCCCAAGTGACATCCGACACTCCCAGTCAACTGTCGGTGGGTTCCTCAGACTCAACCCTCAGTTGGCATGGCCCTCATGCTGCTGCTGCCACCTCAAGGCTCTTTCATTGTGCTGCTCTATGGCCTCCTCATGCTTATCATACCACCTCCAGGCTCTGTCATTATGCTTCTCTATGGTCTCCTCATGCTAATGCTGACACCTTCAGACTCTGTTATTGTGCCACCATATGGTCTCCTCATACTGATGCTACCACCTCCAGGCACTGTCATTGTGCCGCCATATGGTCTCCTCATGCTGATGCTGCCACCTCCAAGCTCTGTAATTGTGCTGCTCTATGGTCTCCTCATGCTAATGCTACCACCTCCAAGCTCTCTCATTGTGCTGCCATGGATACTGCAAAACATAATTAAATGGGTTATCCAGGAAAAAAAAATGTTCTATATATATATATATATATATATATATATATATCAACTGGCTCCAGAAAGTTAAACAGATTTGTAAATTACTTCTATTCAAAAATCTTAATTCTTTCAGTACTTATGAACTGCTGAAGTTGAGTTGTTCTTTTCTGTCTAAGTGCTCTCTGATGACACCTGTCTCGGGAACTGTCCAGAGAAGAAGCAAATCCCCCTAGCAAACCTATTCTGCTCTGTGCAGTTCCCGAGACAGACCGAGATGTCAGCAGAGAGCACTGTTGTCAGACAGAAAAGAACAACTCAACTTCCGCAGCTGATAATTATTAGAAGGATTTAGATTTTTTAATATAAGTAATTTACAAATCTGTTTAACTTTCTGGAGCCAGTTTATATATAAAAATACAGTTTTTCCTGGAATACCCCTTTAAGGTGCTGGTCCCCAGTTTCAGAAATTGCTCTGCATTAGGGTCACTTTCAGGACTCCTGATTCTGCTGCTGCCACCTCCAGGCTGTGCAATTCACCCACTATATGGTCTCCTCATACTGATGCCACCTCCAGGCTCTGTCATTTTGCTGCCATGTGACTCCTTGTTAAATTTGGCCCTTTTTTACCCACACACCGGGGCACGGAACACTAAAACTTGAGAGTTAAAATTTCTATTTCAAAATCCTCAATTTCAATTTCAAAATCTTAAATATAAAAATCTTAAATTTCAATGGTCTCCTAATGCTTCAGCCTCCTCCAGGCTGTGCAATTCAGCTACTATATATCTTACATTTCAATTGTCTGCTTATGCTTCTGCCAACTTCAGGCTGTGCAATTAAGACACTATATGGTCTCCTCATGCTTCAGTCAACTCCAGGCTGTGTCATTCAGCCAATATATGGTTTACTGATACTGCTGGGCCCTGGCATGGGCCTAAAATCTTTTCATAAATCTTCAATTTAAATTTCAAAATTCCTCTTTTAATCTTAGGGATTGTGAAGCCCTAGTGTCTACCCATGCTGCTGTCAGCTCCAGGCTGTGCCATTCAGCAACTATATGGTCTCTTCATGCTTCAGCTACATCCAAGCTTTGTCATTCAGCCACTATATGGTCTCATCATGCTGCCAACACCTCCAGGCTGTGTCATTTCGCCACTATATTGTCTCCTCATGCTGCCAACACCTCCACGCTGTGTCATTCAGACACTATATTGTCTCCTCATGCTTCAGCCACATCCAAGCTGTGTCATTCAGCTACTATATGGTCTCCTCATGCTTCAGCCACCTCCAGGCTGTGTCATTCAGACAATATATGGTTAACTGATACTGCTGGGCCTGGGCATGGACGTAAATTTTTTTCCATAAATCTTCGATTTAAATTTCAAAATTCATCTTTTAATCTTAGGGATTGTGAAGCCCTAGTGTCTACTCATGCTGCTGTCAGCTCCAGGCTGTGTCATTCAGCAACTATATGGTCTCTTCATGCTTCAGCTACATCCAAGCTTTGTCATTCAGCCACTAAATGGTCTCCTCATGCTGCCAACACCTCCACGCTGTGTCATTCCGCCACTATATGGTCTCCTCATGCTGCCAACACCTCCATGCTATGTCATTCAGCCACTATATTGTCTCCTCATGCTTTCGCCACATCCAAGCCAACACCTCCACATCTCCACATACTGATGCGACCTCCAGGCCCAGTCATTGTGCCGCTCTGCAGCAGTGATTCTAAAATCAATGCCTGTAATCTGCAAGTCATACATAATAACAGTAAGATTTCACTACCCCAGCACACTCCATATGCGTGTTAGAACAAAGCAAAGTGTTCTACACCCCTATTGAGGCTCTCTGTAGTCCAGAAATAGCCGATTTTAATATAGATTTGCCGCAAATAAATTTGGATCGAACCAATCGGCCGAATCACATTTTTCAAAAGTTCACACATCTCTAATTATTATTATAAAGCAGGGGAATATCATTTCAAATATGAGTTTCCTTTTAAAAGGAAACTCATTGACACCACCAGCAAATAGTCTGGATATTGATCTGTTTGAAAAAGTATGGTCGAAATAAATAAAATAAGTTCCTGTCTGGGGCCCTTGATTCAGTCTCTTAGACATTACGATTATCTTTATTTTACTTTCCACGTCAAGAACTACTTTTGCAGATATTTTCTCTTCATGGGATCTTATTTACTCTTTCCATAGCCTCTAGATGAGTATTATGGGAGTGCAAGGGGCGATGTTTGGAGGTTCTTTAAATGTCAAGGCTTTTTAGTTCTAGGCTGAGGATGTAATTATGTGTTTATGTTTGTATGCATGATTACATTCTCATTGCCTACCTACCTTTTTGTTATGCTTTTGTTTGAAACTGTCCTATTGTCCTGTTGTCCTATTCCAAATGTTGGGGGATTGTCCTGACTGAAGTCATTATTTTGCAATGGTTAGAAACTAATAAAATATGAAAAGCTAAATTAAAATGGTCCATGACAAGGCTCCGTCTTGCAAAGCTAAACTGTCTATGCTTTTTGGAAAAGGTAAAACTAGGTTAATATAGAATATTGTTTTTTTTCATTAATAAGCTCCAAGCATCAAAGATTTCAGGCTGAATTAAATTCTGAGGAATAGCAACAAAGTAGTTACCTGTATTGCTTTTGTTAATGTTTCTATAATAATTTTTTTCTCAATATAGAGCGATTCCATCATTTTTTCATCATGTAGATGTTTGCACAGCTAAGTTTTCACTAATATTAATATTAGGTTTAATACAGAAAATGTATTTTACTTTAGGCTTTCAGCACTTAGTTATCACTCTCCGGAGAATGAATTAAGAATTAACAATGACTCAATAAACCATCTCTTATTCATGTGGATTAACAATGCATTGATTCATTGCTACGATGGCCATTTGAAAACCAGAATAAATATACAATGTATTTCCTTGTTTACACTGTGATATGTAACCACTTCTATTTACTGCATTTAATTAACCTGAGCTTAGTATACATGACTCTTTACAAACAGCACTATATTCTAAGGGTTGGTAAAAGAGTTTAGTTGTAAATTGTCTCATTGTTCTATATGGTAAGCGTATACATACTTGCCAAAAGTAGAGATATTAAAGTTGGTTCAATATTGTGAAGATAGGAACCAGTTGAAATGGTTTAGTACAGTTAATAAAGTAAAGGGCAGTACAAGTTGCAGCCCAGGGGTTACATTTAGTTGAAGTTAATTTAGTTGAAGTTAATCTTGCACTTTATTCAGACAGTCAGTAGATGACTGTGATAAAGTGCAAGATTAACTTCAACTAAATTATAAGTGCGTAGACCTATCTATACTTGATTTATTTGTCTGTGAGCACCATCTGTGAGTGCCAGCCACCTACTCCATTATTACATGGACTACATAAGGCTTCAGGTATTTCTCTATGCTCCAGGTTTCAGGCTCAGGTTAGTGGAATACTAGTGCATCTGCAGGGGGGTAGCTGGAAAACACAGGGCCCTGGTGCAAAAATTGACATCAGGCATGTTCTATACGTGTATCCTATTTTATTTATTTAATGTCAACTGGCTTCCTTGGTCATAAAACACATCCCTAAATACCTGGTGTCAGATTTGGTAAAAGAAAAGCTGATGCACCATCTCTTTAGTACCTCTACATACTTGACAAAAACATCATGCTACATACATACAGTGGGGCAAAAAGTATTTAGTCAGCCACCAACTGTGCAAGTTCTCCCACTTAAAAAGATGAGAGAGGCCTGTAATTTTCATCATAGGTATACCTCAACTATGAGAGACATAATGAGAAAAAAAAATCCATAAAATCACATTGTCTGATTTTTAACCCTTAACGACGCAGGACGTATATTTACGTCCTGCACCGGCTCCCGCGATATGAAGCGGGATCGCGCCGCGATCCCGCATCATATAGCGTCAGTCCCGGCGCTCATCAACGGCCGGGACCAGCGGCTAATACCACACATCACCGATTGCGGCGATGTGCGGTATTAACCCTTTAGAAGTGAAAGTGAAAGTGACCCGGCTGCCAAAAAAAATGTAAAAAAAAAGTGTTAATAAAGGGCATTTAACCCCTTCCCTAATAAAAGTTTGAATCACCCCCCTTTTCCCATAAAAAAAATAAAACAGTGTAAAAAAAATATATATGTGGTATCACCGCGTGCATAAATGTCCAAACTATAAAAATATATCATTAATTAAACCGCACGGTCAATGTCGTACGCGCAAAAAAATTCCAAAGTCAAAAAAAGCGTATTTTGGTCACTTTTTATACCATTAAAAAATTAATAAAAAGTGATCAAAAAGTCCGATCAAAACAAAATCATACCAATAAAAACTTCAGATCACGGTGCAAAAAATGAGTCCTCAGACCGCCCTGTACGTCGAAAAATAAAAAAGTTATAGGGGGCAGAAGATGACATTTTTAAACGTATAAATTTTCCTGCATGTAGTTATGATTTTTTCCAGAAGTGCGACAAAATCAAACCTATATAAGTAGGGGATCATTTTAACCATATTGACCTACAAAATAATGATAAGGTGTAATTTTTACCGAAATATGCACTGCGTAGAAACGGAAGCCCCCAAAATTTACAAAATGGCGTTTTTTCTTCGATTTTGTCGCACAATGATTTTTTTTCCGTTTTGCCGTGCATTTTTGGGTAAAATGACTAATGTCACTGCAAAGTAGAATTGGTGATGCAAAAAATAAGCCATAATATGGATTTTTAGGTGGAAAATTGAAAGGGTTATGATTTTTAAAAGGTAAGGAGGAAAAAACGAAAGTGCAAAAACTGAAAAACCCTGAGTCCTTAAGGGGTTAAAGAATTTATTTGCAAATTATGGTGGAAAATAAGTATTTGGTCAATAACAAAAGTTCATCTCAATACTTTGTTATATACCCTTTGCTGGCAATGACAGAGGTCAAAGGTTTTCTGTAAGTCTTCACAAGGTTTTCACGCACTGTTGCTGGTATTTTTGCCCATTCCTCCATGCAGATCTCCTCTAGAACAGTGATGTGTTTGGCCTGTCGCTTGGCAACACAGACTTTTAACTCCCTCCAAAGGTTTTCTATGAGGTTGAGATCTGGAGACTGGCTAGGCCACTCCAGGACCTTGAAATGCTTCTTACAAAGCCACTCCTTCGTTGCCCGGGCAGTGTGTTTGGGATCATTGTCATGCTGAAAGATCCAGCCACGCTTTATCTTCAATGTCCTTGAAACATTGCCTCATTCATTCTTTTCTTTACACGGATCAGTCGTCCTGGTCCCTTTGTAGAAAAACAGACTCAAAGCATGATTTTTCCACCCCCATGCTTCACAGTAGGTATGGTGTTCTTTGGATGCAACAGTCTTTCTCCTCCAAGAACGGCAAGTTGAGTTTTTACCAAAAATTAGTAATTTGGTTTCATCTGACCATATGACATTCTCCCAATCATCTTCTAGATCATCCAAATGCTCTCGAGCACACTTTAGATGGGCCTGGACATGCACTGGCTTAAGAAGGGGGACACGTCTGGCACTGCATGATTTGAATGTCATGACCAACTGGGGAGGCACAGGGAGAGTGAGCCCTAAATTCACCCTAAAACTCTTTCCCTGCCTACTTGCCATCCACCCTAAACAGTGAATAGACAACTTGGAGCCGGTCCCTCCCTACTCTAAAGTGAAGTGGCGTAAAAACAAATAAAATACATAGTTAGTCACAGGCCAGAAACAGAAACAGAAAAACTACCAGATAACCAGATTTAATATAAGCTCACATACAGGGCGGAATATAGTCTATAAACAAACAGTTCACAAACTGGAATCCAGACAAACGACAGACATGATAAAAGGAACTAGACTGGTATGCAACAAGTATACAGCAGAATCAAAGAGATGAAGGTTATAAACAGAAGAACTAAATGCTAAAACATTAAACTGATCAGGTAACATAGGACACTGTTCACACTGGGACACAGAACAGAAACAAACTGGATACCCACTCCACAAAAGGAGTAGACAGCATAATAAAACCAAATAGACTACTAGCCAGCAGGCACACTCCTCAGTGGGATCAGGAAGCTGTCCTAGTAGGAAACAGAAATATAATATATATGACAATAGACTAGAAGAGGATAAGTCAGAATTGACTCCAGGATACCAGAACAGGAATTATACAAATGAGACTCACAGTGTGAACACAGACTAAGCAGACCGGACATACCTTATCCTAAAAATTGACAGATGTAACGCAGACTAAAATCTACAATAAACAAGACTATTTAACCATGGCTAAAACTCAGATAAGATCACAAGATAAATAAAAGGTGCTCGCTCAAGCAGCCAAGACATATATTGTACAAATAACCAGCAGAGAATGCAGGAAAACTCTGGTTTAAATACACCCACCCGAGTTCTCATTGGTTCTGAGCATTAACTATTCCCTACCCAGGGAGAATAGCAAACTGCTCAGAACATCCGAGTGTGTGAACATGCACCTAAACAGTAAAAATACATAAACAAATGAACGGATATTACATTGAGTCCCTGGCAGCGTAGTGTGTTACTTGTGGTAGCTTTTGTTACTTTGGTCCCAGCTCACTGCAGGTTATTCACTAGGTCCCCCTGTGTGGTTCTGGAATTTTTGCTCATTGTTCTTGTGATCATTTTGAAACCATGGGGTGAGATCTTGCGTGGAGCCCCAGATCGAGGAAGATTATCAGTGGTCTTGTATGTCTTCCATTTTCTAATAATTGCTCTCACAGTTGATTTCTTCATACCAAGTTACTTGCTTATTGCAGATTCAGTCTTCCCAGCCTGGTGCAGGTCTACAATTTTGTTTCTGGTGTCCTTCGACAACTCTTTGGTCTTGGCCATAGCGAGTTTGGAGTGTGACTGTTTGAGGTTGTGGACAGGTGTCTTTCATATTAACAGGTGCTATTAGTACAGGTAACGATTGGAGGACAGAGGAGACTCTTAAAAAGAAGTTACAGCTCTGTGAGAGCTAGAAATCTTGCTTGTTTGTAGGTGACCAAATACTTATTTTCCACCATAATTTGCAAATAAATTCTTAAAAAATCAGACAATCTGATATTATGGATTTTTTTTCTCATTATGTCTCTCATAGTTGAGGTATACAGGCCTCTCTCATCTTTTTAAGTGGGAGAACTTGCACAATTGGTGGCTGACTAAATACTTTTTTGCCCCACTGTAAAAGATATTGGGCCTCATTTACTAAGAATGTTGGGATTTTGCTAGTATGAAATGTTGTTTCCGACTTGTAGGATTCCACCCTATTTACTATGGGGATTTCAGGAAAATTTTCTGACTGGCTTTTTCTAGGTGGAAATTTTCTGCCATTTATTTACTGAATTTTCCGTGAATTCAAAAGGAAATATGTTGGGTTGTGAAACCACGCCCCTATTGGGCTGGTCACACCTCTTATTCGGCTTTACACAATGTTATGTCGGGTTATTTGGATTTTCCTTGTGCACACCATTCCATACTGTCTGAGACATGCCTCAGACACTAGGCACCAAAATAACTTGGAAAAAAATTGACAAAAACTAGTGGGTTTTAGCTTAGTAAATGAGGACCATCGTGTGAATCATTCCTATACATACATAGACTCACATTACACAAGTGTATAAAAATACAGTACACACTATACATGTACATATACATACATTTGCACATTACATGCACATTATACACATATAAACTTACTTTTTATGAAGGCCTGCGAAGTGCAGGGGGGTCAGTAACTTTAGTCACATGAGTGCAAGGGGGGTTAGTCACTTCAGTCACAGGAGTGCAGGGGGTCAGTTTCTTCAGTTACAGGAGTGCAAGAGGGGCAGTTATGTCAGTCACTGAAGTATAGGGGGCAATTGGCTGCAAAGAGGTTCACCATAAGCTGCTGCTGGTGCAATCCTTTGTCAGACCCACAGCACAATCATGCCCCCACAGGGCCCTCTTGATGATGGGGTCCCTAACCCCTATGCAGTTTCCCCCCACTCTCCCCTAATGGGAGCCCTGCATACACTAGAGAAAGCAGGGCAGGACATATTTCCTCTTCCTCTATCTTGTGTGCCTGACCCTCCTCCTCTCTGGCTACCTGTACTGTTACTAAACTGCAGTAAGGACATAGGAGGCAGGCCTCAGATGATTGGTGGAGCCAGAGGGATGTGACTGTACACCCCAGCATATTTCCTCCTTACTTGTGGGCCATCAAGTGCTGCATCAATATATCTGTATTACCCAGCGATACAGCTACTGGCTGCAAGGGCCAGCGAGCCCCCCCCTGACTAATAGGCCCAGTTGCAGCCATGACCCTTGTGACCTCTATTGCTATGCCACTGTGTCTATGTGAGCATTAAGATGTCACCTTCAGATATTCATACATGATTAATGATCAGGTTTTAGCCCTTTTTTGTATGTATTATTAATACGGTTAAATGAGTTTTCCTAATATCCCATTTACAATGACAGTTTCAATATCTGCACTAGACTTTAAAGTTGAGCAAAGTTGCCAAATTCTTTGCTTAAAACTTCGGACGCGGGGCATTGATTTTAATACTCAGCTTCCAGACGGAGTCACAAGACACATCTGAGGCCCCTGTAATATGGAATATTGACCACCACTGAGCTAGAAAGATAAAAGAAACAAGGAAGGATTTCTTCTTTTATCTTTACATCAGAACAGATTGGTTTCTTCCTCATGGGAGATTTGTTCTGAACGTAATAGGTTGATGTTGAGTTATTTAACTGGTTTTCAGCCTTAATGTATGCCAATTTATTAAACTATTGTTCTTCTTATTATTGGACTTTTATTATTCTTCATCTGTGTTACTATCAGGGAAAGAATTATAAAGATGACTGTGATTATTAAAATGAAAAAGCAGTATGGGGTAAAAGAAAAGTATAAAGGGAATTTCATTTTTAAGGTGGAATTATTGGTTATTACAAAGCTATTGTTAGGTTACATACCGGTTTTGCTGGGTATTTTATGGACACATCACAGCACCCTGTTGTTGTGCATAATTTAAATGTTCGTATATGGAGGGTACAGAGCCTTGGTTCCCATTAGAAAGTTAAAAGGTATTCATTAGACACAACTTCACAGATTCTAATGCTGCTTTAATTGCGCAGCTCTATGACAGTGATTATCTTTTTGCCTTTTTAATGACTTCTTACATATCCATCCCAAATGTACTCTGTGCAGGATACTACTTCAAACAGGCACTAAGTTATCTACTGGAGTCAGTGTTCAGATTAACTGAGTTAGAAACAGGATTTTATTAATTAAATCACACAAGAATTCAGCACATGAGGCTGGAGGTGTGCGCAGAATTTTGTTTTATTATAGAAGAGTTTGTTAAACAGGTTAGCCAACTTTTTTTTTATATTTAATGTTCTATGATAGGCCACCAGTATCAGATTGGCAGGAGTACAATGCAGATTATGCAGATTAACTGCTTAACTACTTAAAGAGATAGTCCAGTATCCAAAAACGAATCCCCTATCCGCAGGGAGTCTGACTGCTAGTTCAAGTGTACCTGTCATTACCAAAAACTATATAATGTAGATAATACCATTATATGTATATTTGTAATATACATTGGTAAAAATGTGTATATTTTTGCGTGAAAAAATGCTGTCTTTGCAGCCATTGCCTGTGTGTCTCTGTTGGAGACCAATTACAGAAGGAAGGTGTGGGTTGACAAGTAGCAGCTCCAGCTGTGTGAGCCAGGAGCATGTCAATGAGCCTCAATGCACAGAGCCCAGCTTGTCCCCAATGTATGGGGCCACGGCAGTCCGCAGAAAGGGGGCGTTCTGTACCCCGCATGATGCCGCGGACTGCGGACTGCTGAGGCCCCCTACAGAAGATCTCAGGGGGATCCCAACGGTTGGATAGAGGATAAGTTATATTTCACTACAGTATTCCTTTAAGAGACATAACTCTATCACTTTTCCATCCACAGAGCTTTATGAGGGCTTATGTATTGCAGGAACAATTGTACTTTGCAATTTAACCTTTCATTTTACCATAAAATGTACTATGAAACCAAAATATATTATTTGTGTGTGTATGGAGATTGTTTTTATATAGTGCCTGTCATGTCATGTAAGGCATAGAGAAGTGTGCCCTGAACTTACCCAGAACCCCCTTTCCCTGCCTACTTGCATAATAGCCCTAGGCAATGATTCCACAACTGGGTGTCAGTCCCTCAGCTGAACTAAAGTACCAGTGCACAGAACTGTATGCCGGTGGGGGATACAGGTCAGGATATGAATGGTTATCAAGCTTTATCAAACAAACAGGGAACCAGGAAACTGAATAACATCAGGAATGCACAGTAGTAACAAATAGATATCAGGGTAACATAGCAGGGGGTACTTTTTGATCACTTTTATTAAAAAAAAAATTCTGATATGTGATGTAACAAAAAAAATCTGCAATTCTGTTATACCGCTATAAAAATATACTTAAAACCTTCAAGGTCATTATCCAGCAGTACTGAGCAGTGCAGTCTGTACATTCAGCACTGGAATAATATATAACACTTACTGTAGGCTTCTGGGATCTCTTACTTTGTGTCTATCTTCCTCGGTCTTTGTTTAACCACTCCCCCTCCACTACTCACCTCTCTTTAGACTTTTATGGGCAGCTGTATCCTGATACTTCAGTGACTTGATCTATCTAGAGATGGATTTAAGCAGTACATAATGGCCCTCATTTACTGAAGTCCAACCAACTCTTTTTCTCGGTTATTGCGCCTAAATTTTAGTCGCAACGTCTGAGCGTTTTACTGACAAAAAAAATAAAATACTTGGAGTACTTCCAAAACCACTCGAGAAAAAGTGTGAGTTTGCCTCACACAATAACTGACAGCCAAGAGGCCGAGTGAAATTCCGAAAACTGAGTGATTTCTAACAAGGGTCTGTTTGCCATTGTGTTTTTTGTGAAAATAACTTGGTTTAAAACCTGAAAACATTTTGTTCAGTTCAACACTTTTATGAATAAAATCTTGAATGATTTTGTGATCGTTAATGTTTATATATATATATTTTTTTAACACATTTGCAATATTAGGTTTAAATCAATTTAACACCCAAGCTGATAAACAAGGAGAGTTGTTGTAATGTTTGAAAAATGATAACACATGAATACTTTTGATTCATGGAAACATTTTTAAACAAAAAAGTCTAAACCATTTTGACTCACACAACTAATGTCTTTAGCTCGGAGTTTGTGCGACACAATTGACTAGTGCGACACAAAAAACCGTGCGACACAAAAATAACCGACATGTGCGACAGAATAGTAAATAAGCCTGAAAAAAAAGATGAGTGATATTGAAATCACTCCAGAATAAACACTCCACTCTCAGGGCCATTGTCTTCCAGAGCGAGGGAGAAAGTAGAAAGTAATGTGATATGTGAAAGAAGAGACATTCTTCTCTGATAAAACATAATTTAACGTTTCATACTTTTGCCTGTACTGTTAAATTATGCAACGTTTGCTGAATGTGTAAAGTCTTTTTTAAGTAATATTCAGCAAAATCATCCTTGAAGCAACCTGTTACATTGAAAATGCACTACAATATGCAGGCATTATGTTATAAGACAACTAATCAAAAGCAAATTGATATATATAGTTTTGTGGAAAAAGTTTTAGGATAACATTTCATTTATTCATGTAAACCTCTGCTTATTCTTGGATGAATAGTCAAGGGCGCAGTCCTACTCAGTTATTACTAGCTCTCTATAGTTATATACAGAAAGCTGTCAATGATTGTGTAGGACCGCCCACATGACTACTTAGCACAGAATGAGCAGAGATTTACATAATTAAATGACAAGTTATTCTAGATTGTTTCCACAAAACTACATATCAATCTGTTTGATCAATATTTCTATAACATCATGCCAGCACAAAGGACTGCAGTTTCAATGTGACAGGTTTCCTTTACAGCTGGCAATACATATCTGTAGACACATCCAGTCACATGTCTACTGTTGCCAACTTCTCAGCAGGGCTCAGAAGTGTCATCACAAGTTTTTCTAACATGTTGGTTGTTTAGTGCTTCTCATAAAAGGTGTAGGCATACATGGTTTAGTTATCACATAGAGTAAGACAGCTTCACCTTCTTTGACCAATTTGTGTTACAAGTAGACTACTTTATTACTTTGTAGTGAGCGTAATATAACTTGCTTTATTTAAGGAAACTATACAAAAAATAAAATATAAACATAATAAAATAGAAAACATTTTGAGAATAAACAAGTGTTTTTACTAACTTAGTTGGAATAAAGATGTTTATGCACTTTTGTAATCAATCTTTTTGAAACCAAAACTGTCTGGCTTTATCCATAGCAATCAATCCAAGGCAGACAGGGCCAATATGTTTCTATAAGATAATCAAAAACCAATAGTTAAACTGTCTTTATTGCTCATAGCAACCAATCATAGCTCAGCTTTCATATCTTAACAAGCTCTGGCAAAACTTTTACTATTAGACACTTTTGCTAGTATACATTCACTTCCAATAGCTATGCAAGCAACCAAAGAAGGAAATTTACCACGACCAATGTTTCTAAGGTCTCGATGACAAGCGTATTGTATTAAGATGAGAGGTGCAAGCCAGTTCCTGGTGTAAATAATAATAAATCCACTGGGCTATGGGAGGCCATGCCCCCTCCTTCTAAAACCCACCTTCTTTAACCCCTTAAGGACCAGGGGTTTTTCCGTTTTTGTTTAATTTCCATTTTTGTTTTCATTTTTTTCCTCCTTACCTTAAAAAATCATAACTCTTACAATTTTGCACCTAATAATCCATATGATGGCTTATTGTTTGCTCCACCAATTCTACTTTGCAATGACAACAGTCATTTTACTCAAAAATCTACGACAAAGTAGAAAAAAATCATTGTGCGGCAAAATTTAACAAAAAAACACAATTTTGTGACTTTTGGGGGCTTCTGTTTGTATGCAGTACATTTTTCTATAAAAATGACACATTCTCTTTATTCTGTAGGTCCATACAATTAAAATAATATCCTACTTTTATAGGTTTGATTTTGTCGTACTTCTGAAAAAAATCATAATTACATGCAGGAAAATACGTTTAAAATTGTCATCTTCTGACCCCTATAACTTTTTTATTTTTCCGCATATGGGGCAGTATGAGGGCTCATTTTTTGCACCGTGATCTGAAGTTTTTAGCGGTATCATTTCTCTATTGATCGGACTTGTTGATCGCTTTTTAGTCATTTTTTCATGATATAAAAAGTGACCAAAAATACACTATTTTGGACTTTGGAATTTTTTTGCGTGTACGCCATTGACTGTGCAGTTTATATAATTATATATTTTTATAATTTGGACATTTCTGCACGCGGCGATACCACATATGTTTATTTTTATTTACACTGGTTTTTTTGTTAAAAGGGAAAAGGGGGGTAATTCAAACTTTTATTAGGGGAGCCGTTAAATGATCTTTATTCACTTTTTTTTTATAGGGACCTATAACACTGCACACACTGATCTTTTACATAGATCACTGGTTTCTCATAGGAAACCAGTGATCAATGATTCTGCCGCTTGACTGCTCATGCCTGGATCTCAGGCACTGAGCAGTCATTCAGCGATCGAACACCAGGAGGCAAGGTAGGAGACCCTTCTCGTGTCCCACAGCTGTTCAGGATGCCACGATTTCGCCACGGACATCCCGAACAGCCCCCTGAGCTAACCGGCAGTGATTTACTTTCCCTTTAGATGCAGCGTTCAACTTTGAATGCCGCGTCTAAAGGGTTAATAGCGCGTGGCACTGCGATCATTGCCGCGTGCTATTAGCCAGGGGTCCCGGCCATGTCGTAGCCCCGTTACTGGTACGTCTTTGGTCCTTAACGGGGTTGTGAGCTGCCCTGCAGTTCGGAGCTCCGCTCACAGCGTCCGGAAGTTCATTACTCCTAACGCTGTGTGCGGGCTTCCGTGTTCGCGGCCGCCGGGCGTGACGTCACGCCCGGCCCCTTTGTGATGTCTCGCCCGCCCCCTCGTGACGTCACACCCGCCCCCTCTACCAAAGTCTATGGGAAGGGGGCGTTACAGCGGTCGCGCCCCCTTCCCATAGACTTTCGTTGAGGGGGCGGACGAGACATCACGAAGGGGCTGGGCGTCACGCCCGCCGGCCACGAACACGGAAGCCTGCACACAGCATTCGGAGTAATGAACTTCCGGACGCTGTGAGCGGAGCTCCGAACTGCAGGGCAGCGCACAACCCCTTTAAGTGGTTAAAAAATTATACAATTTCATGAATGTTTGTGTACAATGGATCTTGTAAAAGCAAATTTCCTTCAAGGTGTAACAGTTTAAGAAAAAAAAAATTAAAAATTTTCTCCGTGGTCAAATATGTAAAATATAGTCCTTGGTTGGTCCACTTTTGGAAATGATGAGAAGTAATATGGCTACCATTGTCCCTCATTAAAAATGTTCTCCAAGCACTATTCGGTTTAGAGGTATTTTTTTATTCAGAGCATTGGATCATAAACTCTTAGGCTGGTGAAAAATGTTAATGAAAACTGGAACATTGTGTGATGTGATGTAAGTAAAAAAAGATTTTTACATCTTAGCTTAATATTATTTAACCTGTTAACCTGTTAAGGACCATAGGCCTATCTGTAGACCCTGGGCCCTTTCCTCTTCTATAACGCGGGGCCACAGCGGGTTGGCTAATACCGCACTGCACTGATAGTGGTACCATGCGCTATTAACCCTATAGTTAGTTAACCCTAAAGTGAAACTAAACTACTCCTGGCTTGCTCATGGGGCTGTTCGGGACCGCTGCGGCATTCGGAATAGCTGTAGGACACAAGGAGAGTCCCTTTACCTGTCTCCTGGTGTCGTATTGCTGAATGACTGCTCAGTGTGTGAGATCCAGGCATGAGCAGTCAAGCAGCAGAATCATTGATCAATGGTTTCCTATTTGAAACCATTGATTAATGTAAGAGATCAGTATGTGCAGTGTTATAGCCCCCTATGGGGGCTATAACATTGCAAAAAAAAAGTGGGAAAAAAAGTTAATAAAGATCATTTAACCCCTTCCCTAATAAAAGTTTGAATCACCCCCCTTTTCCCACAAAAAAAATAAACATATGTGGTATCGCTGCATGCAGAAATGTACGAATTATAAAAAATATATCATTAATCAAACCGCACAGTCAATTGCGGACGCGCAAAAATTTCCAAAGTCCAAAATAACGTATTTTTGGTCACTTTTTATAATATGAAAAAATGAATAAAAAGCGATAAAGTCTGATCAATACAAAATGGTTCCGCTAAAAACATCAGATCACAGCACAAAAAATGAGCCCTCCTATCGCCCCGTATGCGAAAAAAATTAAAAAGTTATGGGGGTCAGAAGAATACAATTTTAAACATATAAATTTTCCTGCATGTACTGTAATAATGTTTTTTTTCCAGAAGTACGACAAAATCAAACCTATATAAGTAGGGTATCATTTTAATTGCATGGAGAATAAAGATAAGGTGTCATTTTTACCAAAAAATTGACTGCGTAGAAACGGAAGCCCCCAAAATGTACAAAATTGTGTTTTTTCTTAAATTTTGTCGCACAATGATTTTTTTCTGTTTCGTCGTAGATTTTGGGGAAAATTACTTATGTCACTGCAAAGTAGAATTGGTGGCGCAAAAAATAAGCCATCATATGGATTTTTAGGTGCAAAATTGAAAGAGTTAAGGAGGAAAAAATGAAAGTGCAAAAACGGAAAAAAAACCTGGTCCTTAAGGGGTCTTTAAGTTTGATCATAACTGGTGTTTTTGGCCTTCTACAGGGAAGTTATCTATGTAAAATTATGTAATGACTATGATTTTCTTGGAATAATAAATGACTCTTTTGAAGTGAAAATTGATATTACATAGTATTCTCTTATCTAAAATATTTCATTATTAAAACATTACCAAGAACAGGAGGATATATCACCCTAATTCAGGATCATCGGTGCAAGCGATGGGGTTTGCAAGAAAAGAGCGGGGCACATGTCCCTATTGTCACTAAATCCAACATTATACTAAATTTCTCTCAGCCCATTTCATTGTTTAGTGATGTGTTAACATTATAAAATCCTGATTCATCAAATAACATCTCCAGATCATACTGTCACGATGCCGGCTGGCAGGTAGTGGACCCTCTGTGCCAGAGAGGGATTGGCGTGGACCGTGCTAGTGGACCGGTTCTAAGCCACTACTGGTTTTCACCAGAGCCCGCCGCAAAGCGGGATGGTCTTGCTGCGGCGGTAGTGACCAGGTCGTATCCACTAGCAACGGCTCACCTCTCTGGCTGCTGAAGATAGGCGCGGTACAAGGGAGTAGGCAGAAGCAAGGTCGGACGTAGCAGAAGGTCGGGGCAGGCAGCAAGGATCGTAGTCAGGGGCAACGGCAGAAGGTCTGGAAACACTGGCAAGGAACACACAAGGAACGCTTTCACTGGCACTAAGGCAACAAGATCCGGCAAGGGAGTGCAAGGGAAGTGAGGTAATATAGGGAAGTGCACAGGTGAAAACCCTAATTGGAACCACTGCGCCAATCAGCGGCGCAGTGGCCCTTTAAATCGCAGAGACCCGGCGCGCGCGCCCTAGGGAGCGGGGCCGCGCGCGCCGGGACAGAACAGACGGGGAGCGAGTCAGGTAGGGGAGCCGGGGTGCGCATCGCGAGCGGGCGCTACCCGCATCGCGAATCGCATCCCGGCTGGCAGCAGGATCGCAGCGCCCCGGGTCAGAGGACGTGACCGGAGCGCTGCAGCGGAGGGAGTGAAGCGAGCGCTCCGGGGAGGAGCGGGGACCCGGAGCGCTCGGCGTAACAGTACCCCCCCCCTTGGGTCTCCCCCTCTTCTTGGAGCCTGAGAACCTGAGGAGCAGACTTTTGTCAAGGATGTTGTCCTCAGGTTCCCAGGATCTCTCTTCAGGACCACAACCCTCCCAGTCTACTAAAAAAAAATTTTTTCCTCTGACCTTTTTGGCAGCCAAAATTTCCTTGACCGAGAAGACGTCCGAGGAGCCGGAAACAGGAGTGGGAGGAACAGATTTGGGAGAAAAACGGTTGAGGATGAGTGGTTTGAGAAGAGAGACGTGAAAGGCATTAGGGATACGAAGAGAAGGAGGAAGAAGAAGTTTATAAGAGACAGGATTAATTTGACACAAAATTTTGAAAGGACCAAGATAGCGTGGTCCCAACTTGTAGCTAGGGACACGGAAGCGGACATATTTAGCGGAGAGCCATACCTTGTCTCCAGGGGAAAAAACGGGGGGAGCTCTTCTTTTCTTATCCGCGAACCTCTTCATGCGTGAAGAAGCCTGTAAGAGAGAATTTTGGGTCTCTCTCCATATAATGGAAAGGTCACGAAAAAATTTCATCCACAGCGGGCAGACCAGAGGGCAAGGGGGTAGGGAGGGGGGGAAGAGGGTGACGGCCGTACACCACGAAAAATGGGGATTTGGAGGAAGATTCAGAGACCCTGAAGTTATACGAGAATTCGGCCCATGGAAGGAGATCTGCCCAGTCATCCTGGCGGGAGGAAACAAAATGTCGCAAATAATCACCCAGGATCTGGTTAATTCTTTCTACTTGTCCATTGGACTGGGGATGATATGCAGAGGAAAAATTTAATTTAATCTTGAGTTGTTTACAGAGAGCTCTCCAGAATTTAGACACGAATTGGACCCCTCTATCCGAGACAATCTGCGTAGGCAACCCGTGAAGACGAAAAATGTGTACAAAAAATTGTTTAGCCAACTGAGGCGCAGAAGGAAGACCAGGAAGAGGGATGAAATGTGCCATTTTGGAGAATCGATCAACGACCACCCAAATAACGGTGTTGCCACGGGAAGGGGGTAAATCAGTAATAAAATCCATACCAATCAGAGACCAAGGCTGTTCGGGGACAGGCAGAGGATGAAGAAAACCAGCGGGCTTCTGGCGAGGAGTCTTATCCCGGGCACAGATAGTGCAGGCTCGCACAAAGTCCCCAACATCCGTCTCCAGAGTCGGCCACCAATAGAAGCGGGAGATGAGTTGCACAGATTTCTTGATGCCCGCATGACCTGCGAGATGGGAGGAGTGACCCCATTTGAGGATTCCGAGGCGTTGGCGTGGAGAAACAAAGGTCTTTCCTGGAGGAGTCTGCCTGATGGAGGCAGGAGAAGTGGAGATCAGGCAGTCAGGTGGAATGATGTGTTGCGGAGGGAGATCAACTTCTGAGGCATCCGAGGAACGAGAGAGAGCATCGGCCCTAATGTTCTTATCGGCAGGACGAAAGTGAATCTCAAAATTAAATCGGGCAAAGAACAGAGACCACCGGGCCTGGCGAGGATTCAGCCGTTGGGCCGACTGGAGGTAGGAGAGGTTCTTGTGGTCGGTGTAGATAATAACAGGAAATCTTGATCCCTCCAGCAGATGCCTCCATTCCTCAAGTGCTAATTTAATGGCTAGAAGCTCTCGATCCCCGATGGAGTAGTTCCTCTCCGCTGGAGAGAAGGTCCTAGAGAAAAAACCACAAGTGACAGCATGCCCGGAAGAATTTTTTTGTAGAAGAACAGCTCCAGCTCCTACTGAGGAGGCATCAACCTCCAATAGGAAGGGTTTGGAAGGGTCAGGTCTGGAGAGCACGGGAGCCGAAGAAAAGGCAGACTTGAGTCGTTTAAAGGAGTCTTCTGCTTGAGGAGGCCAGGACTTGGGATCAGCATTTTTTTTGGTTAAAGCCACGATAGGAGCCACAATGGTAGAAAAATGTGGAATAAATTGCCTGTAATAATTGGCGAACCCCAAAAAGCGTTGGATAGCACGGAGTCCGGAGGGGCGTGGCCAATTTAAGACGGCAGAGAGTTTGTCTGGATCCATCTGTAGTCCCTGGCCAGAGACCAAATATCCTAGAAAAGGAAGAGATTGGCATTCAAACAGACATTTCTCAATTTTGGCATAGAGTTGGTTGTCACGAAGTCTCTGAAGAACCATACGGACATGCTGGCGGTGTTCCTCTAGATTGGCAGAAAAAATTAGGATATCGTCCAGATATACCACAACACAGGAGTATAACAGATCACGAAAAATTTCATTGACAAAGTCTTGGAAGACGGCAGGGGCATTGCACAGTCCAAAGGGCATGACCAGATACTCAAAGTGTCCATCTCTGGTGTTAAATGCCGTTTTCCACTCGTCCCCCTCTCTGATGCGGATGAGGTTATAGGCGCCTCTTAAGTCCAATTTAGTGAAGATGTGGGCACCTTGGAGGCGATCAAAGAGTTCAGAGATGAGGGGTAAGGGGTAGCGGTTCTTAACCGTGATTTTATTAAGACCGCGGTAGTCAATGCAAGGACGTAGGGAGCCATCTTTTTTGGACACAAAGAAAAATCCGGCTCCGGCAGGAGAGGAGGATTTACGGATAAAGCCCTTTTTTAGATTCTCCTGGACGTATTCGGACATGGCAAGAGTCTCTGGGGCAGAGAGAGGATAAATTCTGCCCCGGGGTGGAGTAGTACCCGGGAGGAGGTCGATAGGGCAATCATAAGGCCTGTGAGGAGGTAGAGTCTCAGCTTGTTTTTTGCAGAAAACATCCGCGAAGTCCATATAGGCCTTAGGGAGACCGGTTACTGGAGGAACCACAGAGTTACGGCAAGGGTTACTGGGAACCGGTTTTAGACAGTTCTTGGAACAAGAGGACCCCCAACTCTTGATCTCCCCAGTGGACCAATCCAGGGTTGGGGAATGAAGTTGAAGCCAGGGAAGTCCAAGGAGAATCTCCGAGGTGCAATTGGGAAGGACCAAAAGTTCAATCCTCTCATGATGAGATCCGATGCTCATAAGAAGGGGCTCCGTGCGGAAACGTATGGTACAGTCCAATCTTTCATTATTTACACAATTGATGTAGAGGGGTCTGGCGAGACTGGTCACTGGGATGTTGAACCTGTTGACGAGAGAGGCCAAAATAAAATTTCCTGCAGATCCAGAGTCCAAGAAGGCCACTGTAGAGAAGGAGAAGGCAGAGGCAGACATCCGCACAGGCACAGTAAGGCGTGGAGAAGCAGAGTAGACATCAAGGACTGTCTCACCTTTGTGCGGAGTCAGCGTACGTCTTTCCAGGCGGGGAGGACGGATAGGACAATCCCTCAGGAAGTGTTCGGTACTAGCACAGTACAGGCAGAGGTTCTCCATACGGCGTCGTGTCCTCTCTTGAGGTGTCAGGCGAGACCGGTCGACCTGCATAGCCTCCACGGCGGGAGGCACAGGAACAGATTGCAGGGGACCAGAGGAGAGAGGAGCCGAGGAGACGAAACGCCTCGTGCGAACAGAGTCCATATCTTGGCGGAGTTCCTGACGCCTTTCAGAAAAACGCATGTCAATGCGAGTGGCTAGGTGAATAAGTTCATGTAGATTAGCAGGAATTTCTCGTGCGGCCAGAACATCTTTAATGTTGCTGGATAGGCCTTTTTTGAAGGTCGCGCAGAGGGCCTCATTATTCCAGGACAATTCTGAAGCAAGTGTACGGAATTGTACGGCATACTCGCCAACGGAAGAATTACCCTGGACCAGGTTCAACAGGGCAGTCTCAGCAGAAGAGGCTCGGGCAGGTTCCTCAAAGACACTTCGGATTTCCGAGAAGAAGGAGTGTACAGAGGCAGTGACGGGGTCATTGCGGTCCCAGAGCGGTGTGGCCCATGACAGGGCTTTTCCGGACAGAAGACTGACTACGAAAGCCACCTTAGACCTTTCAGTGGGAAACAGGTCCGACATCATCTCCAGATGCAGGGAACATTGGGAAAGAAAGCCACGGCAAAACTTAGAGTCCCCATCAAATTTATCCGGCAAGGATAAGCGTATCCCAGGAGCGGCCACTCGCTGCGGAGGAGGTGCAGGAGCTGGCGGAGGAGATGACTGCTGAAGCTGTGGTAGCAACTGTTGTAGCATAACGGTCAGTTGAGACAGCTGTTGGCCTTGTTGCGCTATCTGTTGTGACTGCTGGGCGACCACCGTGGTGAGGTCAGCGACAACTGGCAGAGGAACTTCAGCGGGATCCATGGCCGGATCTACTGTCACGATGCCGGCTGGCAGGTAGTGGACCCTCTGTGCCAGAGAGGGATTGGCGTGGACCGTGCTAGTGGACCGGTTCTAAGCCACTACTGGTTTTCACCAGAGCCCGCCGCAAAGCGGGATGGTCTTGCTGCGGCGGTAGTGACCAGGTCGTATCCACTAGCAACGGCTCACCTCTCTGGCTGCTGAAGATAGGCGCGGTACAAGGGAGTAGGCAGAAGCAAGGTCGGACGTAGCAGAAGGTCGGGGCAGGCAGCAAGGATCGTAGTCAGGGGCAACGGCAGAAGGTCTGGAAACACTGGCAAGGAACACACAAGGAACGCTTTCACTGGCACTAAGGCAACAAGATCCGGCAAGGGAGTGCAAGGGAAGTGAGGTAATATAGGGAAGTGCACAGGTGAAAACCCTAATTGGAACCACTGCGCCAATCAGCGGCGCAGTGGCCCTTTAAATCGCAGAGACCCGGCGCGCGCGCGCCCTAGGGAGCGGGGCCGCGCGCGCCGGGACAGAACAGACGGGGAGCGAGTCAGGTAGGGGAGCCGGGGTGCGCATCGCGAGCGGGCGCTACCCGCATCGCGAATCGCATCCCGGCTGGCAGCAGGATCGCAGCGCCCCGGGTCAGAGGACGTGACCGGAGCGCTGCAGCGGAGGGAGTGAAGCGAGCGCTCCGGGGAGGAGCGGGGACCCGGAGCGCTCGGCGTAACACATACATGCTTTACTATTATAATAAAATGTCGGAGAGATGTTTATGAAGAATGTATAAAATAACAAAAGATGGCCGCAGCACTAAAAAGATAGGGAAAAAATATAAGTGGCTTTATTCCATATCACAAAGACAGGAGCAACCTTTCGGCTGCCCGTGAAACCTTTTTCAAGCATGCTTGAAAAGGCTGCACGGGCAGCCGAAACGTTGCTCCTGTATTTGTGATATGGAATAAAGCCACTTATATTTTTTCACTAATTTTTTTGAGTGCTGTGGCCATCTTTTGTTATTTTATCTGGATTTGGGCCTTTGGCCAGGGCCAACTAGCTGCTTGCACCTACTGTTTTCTATTTTTGGCTGTGCTGCTCTTACGCAATTTTTTGCTATGAAGAATGTATATACATAAACATAGGATAGTAAAATGTATCCTAACCCACCCCCATTTGACAGGGTCAGGGTTCTAAAGTCCCATGCAAGTCTATAGGACTTCTGGTACCATACACTACAGGCTCCACTCAACATCTCCTGGTGAGTGCTTTTGACCCACAACTTATTCATCACAGCATATGAGTATGAGGACGAAATATGAGGTCAGGATATGAGCATGGTAAATGAATATGAGGATAGGATATGAGGTTGGAATATGAGAATGGGATATGAGGTTGGTATTTGAGGACGCGGTATGAGGTTGGGGTAGGTAGGGACACCAGACAATGCAAGATATAAATAGCTTAAATTTAAGAATGCATTTGGCTCTTGTACATCAATATTTAACACTGACATTTTATATTACCATATATACTCGAGTATAAGGCTGAAACAACCCCCCTCAGCTTATACTCGAGTGAACTCTCCACCTGTCCCAGTGGTCTTCAACCTGTGGACCTCCAGATGTTGCAAAACTACAACTCCCAGCATGAGCGGACAGACATCGGCTGTCCGGGCATGCTGGGAGTTGTAGTTTTTAAACATCTGGAGGTCAGCAGGTTGAAGACCACTGCGGCCTTCATCATCATCCAGACCCCCTTTAGTTTTCTACTCACCTCCCCTCGATGGGAAGGTAGGGTGAGCTGGTCCGGGCCATCTATGCTGCAGGGACCGTCTGGTGGGGAGGGTTAGTCGTTCCGGGCTGTCCATCTTCACCGGGAGGCCCTCTTCTCCGCTCCGGACTGGCCCCGGACTAGTGACGTTGCCTTGACAATGACGCACAGGGACATCCGTGCGCAGCAGTCCCTGCGCATGAATGTCCCAGTGCGTCGTCGTCAAGGCAATGTCACTAGTCCGGGGCCTGCCCGAAGCGGAGAGGAGGGCTTCCCAGTGAAGATGGAAAGCCCGAAATGACTAACCCACCCACCTCCACCGGATGGTCCCTGCAGCATAGATGGCATGGACCAGCTCACCCTACCTTCCCATCAAGGGGAGATGAGTAGAAAACTAAAGGGGGGTCTGGATGATGACGAAGGCTGCAGTGGTCTTCAACCTGCGGACCTCCAGATGTTTCAAAACTACAACTCCCAGCATGCCCGGACAGCCATTGGCTGTCTGGGCATGCTGGGAGTTGTAGTTTCAAAACATCTGGAGGTCCGCAGGTTGAAGACCACTGATGAAGGGATTGACAGGCGGTGATGATGAAGGGGGGGGATGATGACGAGGGGGATGATGACAGGGTGATGATGATGAGGGTGATAATGACAGGGTGATGATGATTAGGGTGATAATAACGGGGGTGATGATGACGGGGGTGTTAATGACAGGGGTCTGGATGATGACAGGGGGGGATGATGACATGGGGGGATGATGTATTTCCCACCCTAGGCTTATAGTCGAGTCAATAACTTTTCCTGGGTTTTTGGGGGGAAATTAGGGGCTTTGGCTTATATTCGGGTCGGCTTATACTCTTATATATCTTGTATATACGGTTTGTGAATAATATTTATTGATGTTAAAAAAAACTGTTAGGGTTTTAAACCAAAATACTGTACCAATAACATAATTTTATGTATGCATTCTTTTATGAAAGAATCTTAAAGAATCTTTAGTCCATTCACGGACTCTAACTGGACTTATTGAATGCATTCCTTTTTTACATCACAATTGAAAACCAGTCCTGGTGATATCATGCTTGCACATATATTAGTAATGTACAAAATCTTGCTTACATCCTATAGAAAGGCCCATTGTCAGAAATTATTATTCCAAATCCTTGCTGATATTATCTAAGATGCCAATATCTGACAAAATTCATATCATTCCCCCTACCTTACCCCCCCCCCTTCCTTTGGTGGATATTTTCAATTGGATACAGGATTATAAAGTAGAGTTTCTTGTGCAACAGAAATAATTCTTAGTTTTGTCTATAGAATAAATATAGAATTACTTTTCTGCACTGATGGATCAGATTTCTATGACGCCACATATTTTAGTCATTTTAACATGTTGACAGTAAATAAAAATCTGATACAAGCTTTTAAAAGGAATAATAAAGTATAATAAAGTGAATATAAATGTATTGCGGAGGCAGTGAAGAGGAGCCTTACAAATCATAAATGGGTAGTTTATGAGAAGACATAAATCAGGGCTGGGATCATTTATCATTGGTGAAAGGACCTTGGCTGTATTAGTTGTACACAAGATCTCTTGTTATTTAAAATCATCTACATCAGTGGTTGTTCTTCTTTACTTCTTTATGGAAAATTACACTTTAGAAACTCTTATCTTTTTAAAGTTTAGTAACACAACTATACAAGCCCGTAATATAACCTTAGAAGCTGAGTAATAGAGTAAATGTATTTTTATGAAAAACAACATTTGTTTAATATAGAAAGAAATACACAATCAGATGTTTTAAGTAAATTCTGTGTATGTTTAGGATGTCAAATGATTCATATGAAGATTTAATCTAAATTTAGTAGTAACCAGATGTTCCATTTTATAAGAGTTTCACCTATTCCCCTGGCATATATATCGTTCAAATAAAACAAATAGGGATCAAATGAAAATATCTGTAAATGCCCTGAACTTTAGGGGGTCTCTCTATTCCAAATTTTTATTTTTATTTAGGATTTTGGGTTATCATTATCAATATTTATGTTTGTGCATGTGTGTAATACCAGTCACTTACTGAAACAGTGTAGAGTAGCTGACGTACAATAGGTCAACTTTCTTATTGAAAACATTCTGCTGTATACTGTGAATTCAAATATAAAGATACTATATGATTTTAATTCTTATATAAAGCAGAAGTTGCAGAGAGACTGAGCATCTTGACCTCAATATTTTCTTGTTTTCTCCTTTCTCCACACTGTGACCACTCCACACATCATGCCCTGGCAGTCAGTTAGCAACAGAATTTTTATAAATAGGGGGAATTTATCAATCTTCTTACGACGCTTGACATAAATTGCATTGCTTTTTAGACAAATTTATCAAAATTTCACCAATGCTAGAATGCTTTCTTGTAACACTCTGGGCAGTTTTTATTACTATTATTATTAATTTTTATAGTACCTCTAGTTCCAGTGTGATGTACATATGATTAGGGTTTAAAGTATGTATCATAGCAAAAACAGTAGTGTAATAAATGTGAAAAAGATAATGACAGACTGATATAGAGAAATAGAGGACCCTGCCCACGAGGGCTTACAGCCTACAATTTTTGACTTCTGACTGAAACAGGAGTAGATCAATTTAATCTCTAAGTGTAAGGTACATTGAACATCCAGCGAAAGCTTGATTCTATCCTACATTTTTGGCCCAACGTAGACCCTTAACAAAATACTCTAAAGAGTTTATAAAATTGGAAAGAATTGTGGTGTATGTTGGACAAATTTCTAGTGCTCATTAGACAGATTTATACCACATCTTATAACAGGACAGGTTTATTATGTGTCCTGCACCAGAATAATTAATATGTCTAGAATTAGGACAATGGCCCAGATTACAGATTAAAGGGGTTATCGAGGAATAGAAAAACATAGCTAATTTCTTTCAAAAACAGCTTCATGTCTGTCTCCAGGTTGGGTGTGGTATTACAACTTGGTTCCATTCACTTCAAAAGAACTGAGCTTTAGAACCACACCCAACCTGGAGACAGACAGGGAGCATTTTTAATAGCTCTGTTTTTGTATTTCAGGATATCCCCTTTAATATTGTAAGTGCACCAGAACTTCACATTTTCTGACATTTTCAAGAGGGTGTGGCGGCCCTGGTTTAAAGGGACATGGCTTCAGCAAAATGGGCATAGCTTAAAATATGATGCTGTGCCAAAATGCTCCAAAATGTGACATATTTATCAACAGCCAATGTAATAAATTTGGTACATTCTTCAACTGTCTAAACTAAGTTTGCAATGTCTAAAAATGTGTTTAGTTAAACATCTTATCCCCTATCCAAAGAGTACGGGATAAGATGTCTGATCGCGGGGGTCCCGCATCTGGGACCCCCCACGATCTCTGTGCAGCACCTGGCGTTCGTTTAGAATGCAGGGTGCAGGCTGCAGGGGGTTGTGATGTCATGGCCATGCCCCCTCAATGCAAGTCTATGGGAGGGGGCATGGTGACTGCCACGCCCCCTCCCATAGACTTGCATTGAGGGGGTGTGGCTTGGCGTGACATTACAACCCATGCCGCCTGCTCCAAGCATTCGGAACAAAATGTTCAGAACGCTGGGGTAGCGGAGCACCCCGTTAAACTTAGGCTAATGGTCCAGATTCATCACCAATCACAGCTGAGCTTTTATTTCTCAAATTATGGGCAAATGATCACATTTTTATTGTCCCAGGCAGATTGAGAAGGCAATTAAAAAAAAATGCCACAAGGATAGACACAATTGATAAATTCACCCCACATGGATTTGTTTTCCTCCCCCTTCACTGCATGTTTAAGAAAGGTGATCAACTTCTCAATCAAAGGAGAAAGGGCCAAGAAGGGACATCATCTGGGCATATTAAGGGGCATTAAAGGGGTACTCCACCCCTAGACATCTTATCCCCTATCCAAAGGATAGTAGATAAGATGTCTAATCCCGGGGGTCTTGCAACTATGAACCCCCAAGATCTCTCCTGCACCACTTCCTGTCATCTGCTGCATGGAGTGAACTTCACTCTGTGCCTGATGACGGGCGATACAGGGGCCGGAGGATCGTGACATCACAGCCCCCCCCCCTCAATGCAAGTCCATGATCCTCCTGCCCCTGTATCGCCCGTCATCAGCAGATGACGGGGTGCTGCAGGAGAGATCGCAGGGGTTCCTAGCGGCAGGACCTCTGTGATCAGACATCTTATACCCTATGACTTTTTCCAAATGGCCAAAAAGTTATTCCTTTTTTACGGAGAAGCAACAGGTTCTGTAGCATAACTTTTTATAAGCTGTTTAAAACTATTTAAATTTTTATTTGCATCAGGATTGGCATCATAGAAAGGGCACAAAGAGACACAAAAACCTTAATGCACAGCTTTTTTTTACAATAAGTGTAAAACATAAAAAAATCACCCTGATCACCCACACTAAACTCAATAAACTTCTTTATAGCGTGGGTGACCAGGAGTCCAAAGAGGGGTCACTTACTAAATTCTATACAGTGGTTCTTTTGATGTGAGCTCCCAAAGACCTCTTGCTATAGTCACATAATTGCATAGCAGGAGGCTGTCCATCTCCCTCTATGGCTGACCCCTCAATTTGCATAATCATCTTCTGTGACTCCACATCCCAGTGAGGTGGAGCGCCGGTCACGTGAGCAATTCGCTCTGTAGCTGGAGTGCATTCGCACTGCTAGATTAGCAAGCACAGCTCTCATGTGATTACGACGTGAGAGCCGTATAGTCCGTTAGCACATGCACTCAAGCTACAAAGCGGAGCTATCACATGAGAGGCAACTTCACATCACTGGGATGTGGAAGATGATTATTCAAATTGAATGGGCCAGCAGTAGAAGGGGATGGATAATGGCAGTGGCAGCCAGCCGGAGTGGCCCCGCCTCCTGCATGCAATTAAGTGAATATAGCAATAGATCTTCTGGAGCCCATATCACAGGAACCACATCATGATGTCACATCTTCGCCCCCTCATGACATCACGTTCCACCCCCTCAAAACAAGTCTATGGGAGGGGGTGTGGCAGCTGTCATGCCCCCTCCCATAGACTTACAATGTACACTGCTTAGTATCCCTCACAGAAATCTTTACCTAACACCTGATATCTCTTAAATGTCTGATGAAGCTATGAGCATAGGCTTTTTTAGTGGCTTTGACATTAACTCATACTGCCTCCTGATTGGCTGAGAGAGTTGTTTGAAAGGCATTATCGGATCTGAAACCCTATTCTCTCTTCTTTCTATCATGTGGCTGTTTTCATTTTAGCAGGTTCTGCACAACTGAACTGCTTTTAGCAAAGTTCTGACCAAACGGGTTCTATGGGTTTGGTTTCCTCATCTCTACTATACTTCTTGGAGCTTTGTATTTTAAAACTATCTGTCAGAAAATAGCAGTACTCTTAAGTTGGATTTCATCCAACTAGCTTATCACTTATAAGGGCAGCTAACACCCTTAGAATTTTCTGTCTCATTAGTTGACCTGGTACCCATTTTCATGACTGAACCATAGGTTCAATGATAATTTCTCACATTTTCACGGCTCAGCTTCTGTTAGACCAGGGCTACGTGGTGACTTGTGACACTGATGTGAAGATTGCAGTGTGGCATGGTGATGTTGCATGCAATGTTAGCCAATGGTGTTGCATCGCAACTGTGATCTAGTATGACTGCAATGTCACAGTAACAAGAAATCCACCTGACTTTGCAACCATTAACAAGAAATCCACCTGACTTTGCAACCATTAACAAGAAATCCACCTGACTTTGCAACCATTCAATTCAATATGACTGTGACTTACAACTTGTCTGCAACTTGGCTAACTTTTAAACAGTTGAAACTGTAATAAAATTAGCAAGTTGCAGGCAAGTCATACAAAATTGTTTGGTCGCACTACTTGAATGCAACTTGCGGTTGCACCACCAAAATTGAGGAACAGCTCCACATTAAAGAGTACCTCTCATGATCTTGTTAAATGTTATAATCCTCCCTTTATTTTCATTATTTGTTAGTTTTCTACCTTGATATTGCTCTGTATCTTCTGTTTAGTCTCAGTCAGATTTACAGACACGGAGGGGGCGTTCCCCAGCAGGTGTGACATCATCTCAAGCCATACAGGGGAGAACTTCCTCCCTCACTCTGCTACACACAGCCCAGAGCAGTTCAGTGTGTGAGGTGAGCTCTGATTGGATAAGGCTGCACACACCATCTCAGCATTCCCTGAGTGTGGACTTCTGCCAGGCAAGAAGGAGTCCAAAGTCTGTGCAAAAGATGGGGGAAAATATGCTCTGGACAAGTATGGAGACATCTAGTGGCATCATCTTTAAACACAAATAAAACATAGAAAACTTTTTTTTTAAATAAAGTATATTAGAAATATTTTTTATTTACCATAAGGAGTGCAATAGCAAACATTTGTTTTAATGACAGTGCCCATTTAAGTGCTAGCGTTACAAGTGCTAGCGTTACCTATGAGTACTATATGCCATGTACTTCAGGAAGTTCCAGAATTGTTGCAGTTATGGTAAATAGTGACATTGTAGGCAAAGAGGCTTCTTGAGACTATACAACATTTTTTCTTTTTAAACCTTTTAATGTCAACATTAATTTGCAGCCTGTAATATAAGTATAGGCAGTTTGACTTATTTAAATATTTTATAAGTGTATATATTATGAACAATCAAATACAGATGTGAAATTCCGTGTATCCTATAGATACACAAAACTATACAGTACATGAGTTTTTTTTGTGTGTGTGTAGTCCATCCATCAGTCTAGAACAGTGTTTCCCAACCAGGGTGCCTGCAGGGTGCCAAAGGATGTCTGGGCATGCTGGGAGTTGTAGTCTTGCAACAGCTGGGGCGCGTGTTTGGAAAACATTGGTCTAGAAGAATAGATCTTGGTCTTTACTGATAGCCTTGGAAATGGCTCTGTTCTAAATACTCTGTAAATGCACAGCCCAGCTTTTGTGATTTTGTTTTGTGTTAGCTTTATTCACTTTGCTTTAGAGATTCTTATTTATCGCTGCAGAGCATTAGTCACGTCTTCTCCCCAGCAAAGAGCTCCTGGAGATGATTTCATAATGTTGGCAAATATGCTCCTGATTGAAACATTGCTGAGCGCAATTTTCCCTGTCATACCTGGATAAAATGAAAGTGAACATTGTTATAAAAGCATATTTTGCAATTATTCCAAATGTGAAACGTCTATAAAACAATTCTGGGTAATGTTTGCTTCCTTTTCTAGTGCATGGGTATAAATAATGCCTATATTATATGCCTGTCGTTTGAGTTGACTTTTCAGAATAAGCTGTCATGTTTGTGTACATGGGTATAACACAATTTCTGGCTTTAAATGACTTTTATTTCTATTTATCAGTAGTTTTATCCCTCTGAATGCCTTTTTTTTTATTTGCTACTTATTCTTGAGTGAAGCTCCAGAATAATCAGAGACTAGCCACTATGATGTCTCCTATACACTATGTACACAGAGAATAAGAGATTGTGCTCCACTGTCTCTTACATACCCTCAGAAGCAGAAGTAGTATGGAGGACAGTATACAGAAGAAAAGGAAGTAATATGTAGATGTGAATTCAGCATATGAATAACATAGAAAATGAAGGCTGTTCACAGTGTATTTTTGGAATTCCTTCATGTATGCCTCTAATGTATGCATATGATGAATGCCTTCTGTCATACAAGTTTTTTTGTCACGTAAAATTTTTTTTATATATATATATATATATATATATATATATATAATGCATTTGTGTTGCTGTGTTTCTCTCTCTGCAGCTGCTCCATCCACCACCTTTCCTTTCTCTATAGACCTTTATGGACAGCAGCTGTAATGTGATCTCTCATTGATGCTGATAATTCATCTTCACTTAGCCTAACTAAGGATTAATTTTACTAGAGAATTAAGAGCGAATAATCAATCTAGGAGACAGAAAAATGGTGAAAGGGTGAGGAAGTAGTGGCTGATAAGCATAAAAAGATTTACTTTGGCATTGTTTTCCATAGGACATGAAGATCACATTGACACCTGTTCATTCCAGACAGAGCAGGTGAGGGGCTTAAACTGCCCCTCAATTTACTGCACAACATCTAAGAGTTTTAAAGATTTCTATATGTAACAATCAATTGCTATGCATTTTAAATATTTGACAGAAGTGTTTACTGTACTATGACTTTGTCTCTTCATTTATTTTTGTCCTAGTAACTAAACTAAAGACGTGTCAGCCTTAGGCTAGGTTTCCACACAGTGTTTTTTTTTGTGTGTACAATTTTTGAGATAAGGTCAGAAGTGGATTCAGTGGGAAGTAGTTTAAGTCCCACCTTTATATTTCCCATCTCCTTTTGAATACACTTCTGTTTTTTGCTCAAAAACTACAGTGACAGTATAAAAAAAATAATAAGAAGAAGAAAAACACCAGGGCAAAAATTGTTTGGAAACCTAGCCTAATGGGTGCAAAAATGTGCCTCCATTACACTTGCCCAAAACTGCCCTTCCTTTTATTAATATGTATATACTAGTACATACAAATGTGTTGATCCACTTTAAATGAACTCTACTGCCTCATAGGACTTCTCGTATTAGGAATATCTTTTTTTTTCCATTTACCAGCTCCATATCAACAACCAGATAACATCTTTTAAAGGGGTATTCCAGTGGAAAACTAATTTTTTTTTTAATCAGCTGGTGCCAAAAAAGTCATACAGATTTGTAAATTACTACTATTTAAAAATCTTAATCCTTCCAGTACTTATCAGCTGCTGTATGCTCCAGAGAAAGTTGCATAGTTCTTTTGTGTATGACCACAGTGCTCTCCGCTGACATCTCTGTCCATGTCAGGAACTGTCCAGAGCAGGAACAAATCACCATAGCAAACCTCTCCTGCTCTGGACAGTTCCTGACATGGCAGAGAGCACTGTGGTTAGGCAGAAAATAACTATACAACTTCTTGTGGAGCGCACAGTAGCTGATAAGTACTGGAAGGATTAAGATTTTTAAATAGAAGTAATTTACAAATCTGTTTAACTTTTGGGCACCAGATGATTTTAAAAACTTTGTTTTCCACTGGCGTACCCCTTTAAATCATTCATATATTTCATAGTGTTTATTTTTTTTTCTTCTATTAATTGGCTATTTATAAAACATCCCAAAAAAAACAACTAAAGCATTTTCTTCTTTTGAAATAAAAAATAAATAAAAAATATGCATATGTTTTGAATTATAAGTAAAAATAAAAGTGTTGACTTTCCACCTTGTAATCATCAAATAATTCCAAGACAACTTCTTTTCATGTGCATGTTCCCGAGGTAATGCCTCGTATATGTTTTCCAGAGTTAGGCAAGGTCTCTGTGGATTTTCTCTGCAGGTATTTACTGATAGAAAAGCCAGTCCAGACAGTCTCTTTCTGTCTCATCAGGCACAAGCACAAATGGTTTATCTGCAAGTGACACATTAGTTGTGTAAGAGATATCACAACGTAACTTGGTGGCTGTTTATCAAACAGACTGTATTAATGTCAAGCGTGCCGTAATTCTTTGCTTTAGCAACCAAGTGAAATGTAAAAAAATCTTTTTATTCATGCATGACATGTTTAACGCCAGATATAATACTAGTGCTATCTACACATGGGCAAATTGATTGATTCTTAAAACGTACAAGAAATAGCGTTAGAATTTATTCCTAATGAAATTTATGGTTAGCATCTCATTGGTATTCTTTTACTGTGTGTGTTGAAGTATACTGCCAAGCAATCTGAGTAGCATGTATCACTTGGCTTTTTGTCATTGTTAAAGCTTCTATGCCATAAATGCTCAAAGGGCAATGAACTGATATTAAACCTATTCATTCATATAAAGAGCTGATGACATCTGGGACACATGGTTTTCGCTAAGAACCCTATTTATGCTTTGGCAATATATGGATATGTTCCTAGTCTGTCTAATTTTGACCATTTCTTTAAAAAAAGCTATTTGTTAAGATGACAGAGAAGGTCTTCCTTCTGGGACTGCAGTCTATCAGTCAGCGGGGAGAGCCCTTTCAAAAAGTGACTTTAGTTTATAAGGATCTAATAGATCAGTGTATAATTCAAGGAATATTTCAAGGACTATACCACAAGGGAAACCAACTACTCTTACTGCTATCAGGTGATCAAAGGAAGTTCTAGTATTCCCCACCCATGAGGAGATCAATAGAAGAGATTTTATTTAACATCCATGTTTATTTCATCAAGAATGTTTTATTTAATTTAATTTTGTACTAGTAATCAAAGACAAAGATAGCAAAATTAAAGAAATAAACCCAAATCTTGCTTTACAAACAACAAAAGAATTACTATAATAAGTACAAACATAGTGCTATAAAAAAAAAATCTATTATATAAAAAAACATATCTGCCAGATGGCAGCAGGGGTCATCATATTTCCAAACACTACCACTGCACGTGTTGAGCCCCGGCACCAGGAAGAAGACCAGGGCAAGGGCTCAATATGTCACATTGCTCCTCAGCCAATCGCTGGCTGAGGTGGGATACTGCTGTTTCCATTGATTTGCTAAGCTACACTGTGACGCAAGCAAAGGTTTTTTGTTTTTGTTGTTTTCTTTTTAAGCAGACAGCCTGGGCATCTTTATATGTTTAAAAAAAAACAAAAAAAAACCATTCTTCCTTTAAGTACTATTCGCACCTAACAATCAGCAGGAGACTTGATACCTCAAATTATTTTATATGCTCTACTCTTGTTATATATAATAACTGACCTATTCACTTTTTCGGAACATGTTAAATTGCAGTTACTGTTGTCTTGTAGGCTATGCTTTCTATAACTTTGCATTGCTTCTTGTGATTTTTACACTGATGCCTACATATGTTTCTGTTTATTAAAAAAAATCTAAAAGAAATGGTAGAAACTATTGCAATCTATAAACTATTTAAATGGGTTGGTAGGTTTTCTAAAAAAAATGCTTAAATTGTAATAAATAGCAAAGAAATACTATCCACCTTACACCTCTTAAATCCTCTATTGGCACAGCATTGCTAGTAACATGTAAACAAAGACTGGCAGGGGACCGCTGGAGCATCTGTGCTGGATCGGCAGGGGACTGAAGATATGGCTTGAATTTTTTTTTGTTATTTTACAATTTGAAAAAAACGTCCACCAGATGTGGCTGAAAAATCAATAGTAAGAGAATTAAGAATGTCAGAGATAAACATACAGTATATGTAATTTAAGACAAAAAAGGATAGGGGTAATAGGGATATAAGGTCACACTAGATGGACTAGGTAAGCCCCTTAAGCTCTTACTTGATAGCACTATACATCTGTCTGGTATAGTAAACTTAATGGTACTACAAAACACATTGAACCAAACTGGCCTCATGCTTTATGGCACCTCATATAATGTCATTATTTAATATTCAAAATCTCATCAGTTACATTTCATTGGCAAATACATTTGTTTTATAAAAATGGCTGCTTTCCATGCGGTAGTTATAAAGAAGACCACTAGGGTTTCTTCAGTCTTTGATCGTGCTATTTACAGTATCTGCATATATTTCCATACATTTTCTCTAATAATAATTGCAGTGACCTTATATTTGGATGTAGGCCATGGCAGCCTTTTTTTAATTACGTTGAAAGTGACAATTTCTTGCATTTCATAGTACAAGTACAAAATGTCCTCTATAATTGGTTAGTCAGAATTTCAGACCAAGCAAATGAAATCGTATGTATATTACATCAACATATCAGTCAATAAGAAAGTGATTTATTGCAACTATGTGCAGAACAGTGCATAGGCCATTACACAGTAGCAAGAGCAAGGAACAAAAAGCCCTATTAAGATTGCACAGTATGGTGCCGCAACATTAATATGAAGAACATGGCCATGATGTTAATTAGCATTTTCAGATATCTTGTATGCAGAACATTTCAGGTATATTTCCCAGAATAAGGGCATGACTAGATGAATTAATAAGATACTCGAGCACAATGTGATAGAACATCTCCAGTTTATTCTGACTCAATTAAATGGATTCTACAGACATCTTATCATATATCATTCAATGCAGAGAATTTCTCACTCGTAGATAGGCGTTCTTCTTAAAGCTGCTTGAAATTACAAAATGTTTGTTTGGTTTCCCCTCAGTGGGAAAAATACAACTAATGATGAGACCTATTTTAACTGTCAATTAAAGAAACATTTATTGGGAAATAAAGTTATTTTGCTACCTTGTCTTTCATGCTTTTTTTCTGCTTCTGATGCAAACCGTCTTTTTTGTTTTCTCCATGCCTGTCTGGTGCATATCCTCTACCTGACTTTCCGTATGAACCAACTCTATCTCGTCGTACTATGTGGGTGTAGTGGGGACAGAGTTATAGTCAAGTAAGTGTAATTGGAGAAAGATGGAGTTGGCTGAAATTCCAGCTGGAGTGTACAGCTAGGACTGGAAGTCTGTAAACCAGATAGGAAGTGGAGTAATGAAGAGAAAAGAACAGACAGTATGCTTTAGGAACAGAAATAAAGCATTAAAGGCCACAGCAATATAGTAAAATAACTTTACCAACAAACCAATAAATTTACCAATATACTTTAAGTTCATTTTTTAAACAGTTGAAATTTAATTAAAAAAAAAACTTCAAACAACAAATAGAAACAAAATGAAGCATACTATTTCCTAACATATATATATATATATATATATATATATATATATATATATATATATATATTTATTTGCTTATGTGCAACTTATTTATCAACTGGTTTAAGCCTGTTGATAAATTTATTTCACGTAAGCAATTACTATTTTTATTTTTTTTGCTTTTGTAGTGGATTTTTCTGCTCCACGTCTGAGCTAGAGTAAATTTAGTAGTTTTTTTTTTTATGCGATGCGACTTTTTGCCACTTTCTCACTTGATACATCTCTGACCACTGCAAGTCAAAATTCACTTTTTGCTTTTGTGCGACTTTTCTGCGACAATTTTAAGCAAAAAAGACCTACTAAATGCTTTGATAAATGTCCCCTATAGTGTTTATTTACCTTAAGTTAGTTCAGTGAGCCAAAGTGGGCTTAGTTGAATAGTAAATTCAATAGTAATCTAAAAGTATAAATAGGTAAATATATGGAAGAGTGTTTTGCAAACATAGAAACTAGAGGGGAGAAACTGTTTTGGACTGTCCAATTTCTAGAACAAACTCAAGCAGCGCCAAATATGTTTCAAAAATTTTAAGAGTATCTGATTCTACTGTAGACAACAAACCAATCCTGAACTTATTGACACATGCACATTTTATTGATACAAAAAATCCTCCTCTAAGGTGGTGTCACAAATATACACTTTTTAGATTGAAATTTAAAAAAAGTATCATTCATTTTAGCTGGCTTACAAAATTTTAAGATTTAAGTGTAGCTCAGCTACAACTACTTTAAAAGGGTTGTCCAGTGTTTAAAGTAATTTCAAAGATGCATCCATGATCTGTGTTAAAAGGGTACTTCTGGGAATTCAACTTATCCTCTAGCCACAGGATAGGGGCATAAGTGTCTGATGGTGGTTGGTCCATCTGCTCAGCAACTTAACCGTCCTTGGAGCTCATCTCCGAGGGAGTAAAATGGAAAATTTTGAATGATGATTTTATTTTAAATAGGGGAGGGGCTTTTATTTAATTTTAAATACATTTTTTATTTTACATTTTTTTAAATGCAATCCCTAGATTGCATACACTGTACTATGCTCTGCCTATTGCATAGCCTTATATGCAAAGTGCTCCACTGAGAGTAACAGGTTTGCTACTATGGGTACATTTTTCACTAATTCGGCATCTGTGCAATATACTATGATTGGTCACCAAGTCCTTATATGATCCTATGTGGTTAACTGATTTCCGATACACCAAGGAACTGTCATCCACTAATATCAATATTACATTAATAATTGGAAAATTACACCATTAGGGTAACATTGATGTATCTATGTTCTTCCAATACTGCAATCTCTTGCATTCTGTGTTTCATTGTGCATCAGCATGTGTTGATAATGTGATGACTAAATTAAAAAGGATAGCAATAAAATAGAAACTATCAAGCGAGCAATTTGACATTCCTTCATGAATTTTTAAAGTGTGACACCAATAGATCAAATATCACTTCTCACAGACACGTAATACCTGGTTGCATCAAACTGATTACAGCCTTGGGCTTATCATGAGAGCCACAAGATACTGAGGTTTATGATAAGCAGATGGTGTCTGCATATAGATCAGTCCACATTTTCATTCATTTCCTGGGCATTTACTGTGTCACGTCATTTTCTTTTTCCACTCATTTTTTTTAACATTCTATAATGCTCTGTTATTTTGACAATGATTAAATATTTCTATATGTATATTGTAGCATTTTCATGTCACATGATTAGCTTGCAAGAACACTGTGTCCTGGGATAAATGGGTGGCTGCAGGCATGCCATGATGCTTAGTCCAAAGTAGAGCATTTTCACGTAACCTGCCAACAATCTGCTTTATTTGATTCTACTGCAGATAAAGCAGTCATATAGGTGGTGAAAAAGAAAATGATGGGCTGTCTAACCAATAACTATACAACATGCCTTCCGTAGACATACAGGTGAAGGTTGGCTGCTTAGTACTACAAAGTAGCACACAAGTCCACATTGGTAACCATGTCATCTTTTCCTCCCAAGGTTGGGAGCCTCATGTGAGTAGGTCACACTTTTCTTAGGGAGCCCTTTTATCTGGCTTCTACTAAAGCTTGTTGGACACCGTAAACCCTGGACTATCCCAAACCATAGAATTGAACCTCCCCTTTCCACTCCAGCCACCAGAGTTAGTAAGTCCTGAAATGCATTTATTGCTAGTAAATGTTTTTCTTGATTATGTGCACATCGTAGAGTCTTTCAAGGGGTACTCCACCCCTAGACACCTTATTCCCTATCCAAAGGATAGGGGATAAGATGTCTGATCATAGGGGTCCCACCAATGGGGTCCCCTGTGATCTCCCTGCTGCACCCGGCGCTCGTTTATATCGTCAGGGTCAGTGCCGGAGCGCCAGAGGCTTGTGATGCCATGCTGCAGGCCGCTCGTGATTTCATGGTCACGCCCCCTCAATGCAAGTCTATGAGAGGGGGCGTGATGGTCCTTGCATCAAGGGGGCATGGCCGTGATGTCATGAGCAGGGTGTGACCGTCACGAGCCTTCACCCCACATCCCCAGTCATCCGCCATGGAGTGAAGTTCGCTCCATGCACTGGATGTCTGTGCCGGGGTCCCCAGCGGCGGGCCCTCCATGATCAGACATCTTATCCCCTATCTTTTGGATAGAGGATAAAATGTCTGAAGCCGGAATACCCGTTTAGGGTACGGTCACACATACAGGATCCTGCGCAGATTTGATGTGCAGGATTTGTAACTGCCGACTAGAAGCTGTGCTCAGTCATTTAGTTTATATTGAAATCTGCAGCAGAAAATCCTGTGCATCAAATCCTGTGCATCAAATCTGCATACTTGTGAACGTGCCCTTAATGTTTGAGTGTTACGTGTTCAATTCTTATTTCATTCGATGCATGTCACATAGGGCTATCAAAGGTTTTGATCGGTTGAGGTCTTGGTATTTGACCCATAAGAAGCATGCACTGAATACTTCTCTCCCAAACTTGCTTCTCTCCCTGTCTTGTTGCAGAAGATGGAGCCTGTCTCCGGCAACCAGAAGGATAGAGCAGCAAGACGGAGAGTGAAGCACTCAGCTGAGCGCTTACTCTGGTTATACAGTATCTAGTGATTACTGGGAGTCTGAACACTAAGACCCCAAGCGATCAAAACCATGTCTGCATGACAGGTCAAAGTTTTGTTTTGTTTTTTGCCTTTTTTTAATGCTTAAAAATCTCTGTTGCATAAATATTTCTATTGCAAAGTTTTGCCATGGATTTCACCACTCAATGCAACCAGAGGTGAAATCTAAACCAAAATGTTACAGAAATGTGTATAAATTTCACTGGAATTTTGCAGAGAATTTGCTATAAAATCTGCAACATATTTGAGGCAGAACAATGTGCCACACATGGTCCCACCCTAATGGTTCCATAAAGTCCTGACTGTTTCATAGCTGGACATAAAAGGCAGTTAAAAAAAAAAGCTTTGCCTCATTTGCTGCATACAGTTTCCAGCAAAATGATGTGCTGTAAGTAGAACCTACTGCTTACATGGTTGACTTTGCCAAGAAACAGGAATGTCAAACAGGGATAAATGTGTACTCTTTAAATAAGAATAGGCAATGGAAGCCGTTTTAGGATCATTTTTCTGTTTGGCTTGAAAAATTCAAAAGAAAAAAAAATGAGGCATATTTCACATGGGAGCCGGTATAGTTAGAAGAAAAACACCTGTTCTTTCTTTTTTCACACACATATGTGCCAAGTTGAACTGCTCACAGCTGCTGAGAATGACACAGAGTGCAGGCTGGCAGCTGGAAACAGGAGCGCAGTCAGAAAGTGAATATTCGGAAGGGAAAAGGAGGAAGAGTATGTGCAGCTGCCTCACTAATAATGCAGAAAAGATGGATGCTGGGTGTGTATAGGAAGCACAATTGTTTACATAAAGCAGTTGTGTGGGCTTTATAAATTATTGCAATTACATTATCATATTCTCTACAAGGTTACACTCCCTATTCTCACTACAAAAATACTGAAAAGTTTTTTTTATTTTTACTTTTTATTTTTTATAAACGAACAGATTTGGCATAATGTAATTAAACTAGCAGTGCCATCTGGTCAAAATTTCCAGCAAAGTTTTAACAATAGTTTTTGTCGTAGTGAACAAGTGGATATCCCACAATAATATGTGTAATTGTGTCAAATGATCTTTTTATGTCAATTAGTATAGTGTATAGTATTTTTTATAGAACAACTGGCAGCAACCTAGATGATGTGCTGTACTTTTTGACAAGCTTAAAGGGGTACTCCAGTGATTTTTTTTTTTTTTTTTTAATCAACTGTTGCCAAAAAGTTTAACAGATTTGTAAATTAATCCCATTTAAAAATCATAACCCTTCCAGTACTTATCAGCTGCTGTATGCTCCACAGGAAGTATTTATTTCTGGAATTATTTTCAGTCTGACCACAGTGCTCTCTGCTGACACCTCTGTCCATATCAGGAACTGTCCAGAGTACAAGCAAATCCCCATAGCAAACCTCTTCTGCTCTGGACAGTTCCTGACATGAACAGAGGTGTCAGCAGAGAGCACTGTGCTCAAACAGAAAAGAAATTCAAAAAGAAAATAACTTCCTCTGGAGCATACAGTAGCTGATAAGTACTGGAAGGATTAATTATTAAGATTTTTAAATATTTTTCTGAGTTTACTTTTCTCCTTCCCACACATCAGTCACCTCACCCGTTGTAGCACAGCTGAGTTACCTTACATGCATGCTGTGACTGAAACTACAATTCCCTGCAACTATGTGGAGAATGATCGCCTTCCCACCCAGTGGACTCTCCACCCATCAAAGCTCAGACAAGCTCCCTTCCAACACCTGACTAGTGTAGTAATGTCTCGGGTTGCACTGCAAACTGGGAAAAGCTGAGACAACTCTCATTTTTTATACTGCTAAAAATGGGGCAAAGATCACGAAAGAATTAGTAATGAGTGCAAATATTAAAAATGGTAATTTTTACCGTGAATATCGACACTTCACGATTTTTAGGATTATATTCATAATGACGAATATTTTTTTGAATATGCAAATATATGTGAATATGCAAATATTCACGAATATCGGCACTTCCAGTCAGAGGACACTGATCCCTCCCTTCTTTCAGGTGAAAGATATAATCGTGCATGCACACTATGCAAGCTTCATTACAAATTTTTGCATGAATAAAACAAAAACCAACATAGTGAATATGCAAATTTCGTGAACATAGGATGAATATTTGTGCATATATTCAGGAAATTTTGCGATTTTCGAATGTGGCCCCTGCAGCTCATCACTAGTAAGAATTGAGCAACTGCCCATCAATTGAGCAACTGCCCATGAACTACACTAACTTTACAGCCCCTGTAACATAGTCAAATGGTTATTACCCAACTTCTGTCTGAACATGCTGGGATTTGTAATTTTGCAACATCTGGAGGTTCACAGTTTGGAGACCACTGCTTTAGAGCATTGTGCTGGCTTTGCTTAGTCAGGCTCATTGTTCAGCTAAAATAATTCCTACAGATTTCTTCTTTCTTACCTTTACTCTTGGTTGAGTATATCCCAATATGTGTGTCCCAAGGTAACTAGCCTAAATAAAAAAAAAAACATGATTTTGCGATACTCCGATGTTCTGCTGGAAGATATATAGGTTACATGTGTCACCACCCAGTGTTTGTAATGTGAACTGCAGCTGTTGAGGGTTCTTCTAGCATGTAACTAATTTGTTTAACCCCTTAAGGACCAAGGACGTATCGGTACGTCCTTGGTCCTGCTCCCGTGATATAAGGCGGGGTTACACGGTAACCCCGCATCATATCACGGCGGGCCCGGCGTCATAGTGAAGCCGGGACCTGCTGCTAATAGCGCACAGGGCCGATCGCGGCGCCACACGCTATTAACCCTTTAGCCGTGCGCTCAGAGCTAAAAGCGAAAGTGAAACCATGCCGGTTAACTCAGTGGGCTGTTCGGGATAGCCGCGGCGAAATTGCGGCATCCCGAACAGCTTACAGGACAGCGGGAGGGCCCCTACCTGCCTCCTCGCTGTCCGATCGCCGAATGACTGCTCAGTGCCTGAGATCCAGGCATGAGCAGTCATGCAGCAGAATCATCGATCACTGGTTTCCTATGAGAAACCAGTGATCAATGATAAAGATCAGTGTGTGCAGTGTTATAGGTCCCTATGGGACCTATAACACTGCAAAAAAAAAGTGAATGAATATCATTTAACCCCTCCCCTATTACCTATTAAAAGTTTGAATCACCCCCCTTTTCCCATAAAAAAAACACAGTGTAAATAAAAATAAAAATAAACATATATGGTATCACCGCGTGCAGAAATTTCCGAATTATAAAAATATATAATTAATTAAACCACTCGGTCAATGACGTGCGCACAAAAAAATTCCAAATTCCAAAATAGTGCATTTTTGGTCACTTTTTATATAATTTATCAGTCCTATTAATGCAAAAATGGTACAGTTAAAATCTTCAGATCATGGCACAAAAAATGAGCCCTCATACTGGCCCATACACGGAAAAATAAAAAAGTTATAGGGGTCAGAAGATGACAATTTTAAACGTATTAATTTTCCTGCATGTAGTTATGATTTTTTCCAGAAGTACAACAAAAATAAACCTATATAAGTAGGGTATCATTTTAATCATATGGACCTACAGAATAAAGATAAGGTGTCATTTTTACCGAAAACTGTACTACGTAGAAACGGAAGCCCCCAAAAGTTACAAAACAGCGTTTTTTTTTTCAATTTTGTCGCACAATGATTTTTTTTCCGTTTCACCGTAGATTTTAGGGCAAAATGACTGACGTCATTACAAAGTAGAATTGGTGGCGCAAAAAATAAGCAATCATATGGATTTTAAGTTGCAAAATTTAAAGAGTTATGATTTTTTAAAGGCAAGGACCAAAAAAGGAAAATGCAAAAACGGAAAAAAACCCAGTCTTTAAGGGGTTAAGGAGATATGGGAATCCTTAAAGGGCTACGCCAGTGGCAAACATTTTATTTTAAACCAACTGGTGCCAAAAAATTAAACAGATTAGTAAATGTCTTCTATTTAAAAAGCGTAATCCTTTCAGTACTTATCAGCTGCTGTATACAACCAAGGAAGTTGTATAGTTCTTTTCTGTCTGACCACAGTGCTCTCTGCTGACACCTCTGTCCATGTCAGGAACCGTCCAGAGCAGGAGCAAATCCCCAAAACAAACTTCTCCTGCTATGGACAGTTCCTTACATGGACGGAGGTGTCAACAGAGAGCACTGTGGTCAGACTGGAAAGAACAACACAACTTTCATTGTTGCATACAGCAGCTGATAAGTACTGGAAGGTTCAAGATTTTTATACAGAAGTAATTTACAAATCTGTTTAACTTTCTGGTACCAATTGCTTAGATTTTTTTCCACTCGAGTACCCCTTTAACTAAAGTCAAGGTAAAGGTGGACACGTCAGTATCTAACACAAAATGCAGCAAAATTAGCCATCTTACCCTAATATTAGAGGCTTGTACCATCTTAAGTAATGAAAGCATGTTGTCAGTGAGTAAACCACAGTTTTGGTTTTCCTGCATAGCATTCATCTTAGATATATAGCCTAGGACATAGCTATAGCGGATGCAGAAGTAGAAGTCCCAACCAGGTTATCTAATGGGGGCCCAATGGACCTCTGTTACATAAAAAACACAGTACTATAAATGGCACATGGAAGGCAAAGTTGGGGCCAAGGAGCTAAGAGTATCTTTGTTCATAGCTAGGGGTGTCCTTTATGGACTGGGGAAGCAATATTATGAAAAGTGCAACTTTTACTTTACGTCAGCTATATCTTTTATTTGAATTATGATAATATTTTTGAAAACTTTTGTTGAATAAATGTGAAAATATTGTCAATTATAACCATTTGGGTCACTACTTCCAAAATTGCTAGAAAAATAACAGCTACACAATGTTTGGCGGGTCTGTTATTCAGTCCAGAAAAAACTGAACTAATTATTTTGTGCTGGAATCTGTACAATTAAAAACATTTTGCTATTTTGTTTTAGACTTGTTATCATACTTGGCAAGGCTATGGCTTTAAAAAGGCACAATCTGTAAAAATAAAAATTCCAACTTGCATCCACTCTGGGCTATTAATGTGCCTTTTACTTCTGAGGTCTTTAAGAGTATGAATACACTTCTCAGACAGCTAATTATGTCTTAATTATATTACACATATTTTGATCCTACTAAGAAGCACTTAGGGAATCCTCCAATATCGGCTTCATTCCTGTAATTAAACCTTCCGGAAAATGTCTTCTCCCCTCCATTCAATTTATTAAAAGCCTATACCTCAACAAAGCACCTGGGCATATAAAAGCAGCAGAATCATGTTTTGAAAAAGTTTAAAAGTGCCTAAATAATGGACCAAACTATTAACAAAGCAATGTTTTGTAAAAAAAAATACTTCACGGGAAAAATTATCTAAAGCATGGAATATGTACTGTATATATTAAAGTCTACTTAATATTAGCAAAACTAAGGATTGACCTCTAACCTTTTGATCACCCAAGACAGATATACTCATCCTAGGTCAGTTAACAGTATATAGAGAAAGCTGAGGACTTGAGCCTGCTCCATACTTGGTGATACCTGGCTGCTAATAGCCAGCATGAGTGATTTCAGCTGCTGGCTATTTTAACCCCTTAAAGGGGTACTCCGGAGGAAAAATATGTCTTCAAATCAAAAGGTGCCAGAAAGTAATACAGATTAGTAAGTTTCTTCTATTTAAAAATGTTAATCCTTCCAGTACTTATCAGCTGCTGTATACTACAGAGGTAGTTTTGAAGTTCTTTACAGGCTGACCACAGTGCTCTCTGCTGACACCCCTGTCTGTGTCAGGAAGTGTCTGGAGCCGGAGCAAATCCATATAGCAAACCTTTTTCTACTCTGGACAGTTCCTGACCAAGACAGAGGTGGCAGCGGAAAGCACTGTGGTCAGACTGAACTCTGGAGTTATTTTGCAACTTTTGGGGGCTTCAGTTTCAACACAGTGCACTTATTGGTACAAATGACATGTTATCTTTATTCTGTAGGACCATATGATTACAACTATACCAAATGCATATAGGTTTTGTTTTATTTTACTACTTTTACTAACTATAACTTGTTGTAAGTTGTATGGAAATGAGCATGCTTAGAATTGTCCTCTTCTGACCTATAACACTTTTATTTTCTGAATGAGGGCTAATTTTTTGCACCACAATGTACCATTTCTATTTTAATTTGACTTTTTCATCCTTTTATAATTTTTTCTGCTATATGAAGTAACCAAAAACCAGCAATTCTGTACTTTGATATTCTTTTTTTGGTTTTGTTTATGCCATTGACAGTGTTGGTTCGTTAATATTATATTTTAATACTCTATACATTTACACACATGCCAATACCATGTATGTTTACATGTAATTTTGTTTACATTAACTTTTATCACGGAATTAGCTTTTCCAAAATTACTAAACTTATTTGCACATTTTATTTACTATTGTTTAATCCCCAAAATGGACTATTACATGCAGACTTTCCATTGCATGCACTGCTCAATGCTGTGCTATAGCACATCATTGATCAATTTTATCAGCACCCATTACTACAGACTTCTAAGGCTACCTGCAGTATTGAAGCACTCATCTGACAGGACGGAGGCAGATAGAGACACTCTGCCTGACCTGTAAGCTGATCAGGACCCCGTGATTTTGCTGTGGTGGTCCAGATCAGCTCCACTGAGCTTTCGGGAATACATTTTGAGCATTTAAGATGCAGCAATAAACTTTGATTGTGGCATCTAAAGGGCTAATGGCAGACATCACCCTGATTGGTGGTATCCAGCTTTTGCCATGGGACCTGAGCATGATTTATAGACCGGGAGCGGCCAAGTTGATGAACAATATTGTTTATCATTAATGACATTTCTGAAATCCATGTCTCAAAGAACTCAGGCCATCCCAAAAGCTCAAAGAGCAACAAAAGACTAATATGGATTCTGTTTGATGATATCAAATATTATTTTCACAACTTTCATATATTCTCCCCCAGCCCCACCATACAGTTTTATTTTGACAGCTTGGGAACTGTGAAATGCTCCCAAGACTGTCAGTAACAATTTGCTGCTAATGGAACAATAAAAATCCAATTAAACCGTTAAAGGTAATAAAAACATAATGTGATTGGATCAATACACATGTTTGTTTTATAAACTTATAAAACAGTAAAAAAAAATACTCATTTATTTCTTATTTCCCTATGTATAACAACATGCACAATAAATACTACAAAGCTTAATATCGGAATTATATAAAAAAAATATATGTTTATATATAATCTCATTTTATGCATTTAACACAGTCCAGAATAAACAAAATATACATTTTTATATACTCCTTAAATGATGCCTAAAATTCTTCAACTGGTCCTGCAAAAAAGCCTCAAATAGCTATTGTGACTGATGGATTGCAAGGTGGCAAAAGTGAAATAAATTCCCAAATTTGCCTTGTCATTAGGGAATGAAATTCTAAAATGAGTTATACTGACTATTGTCTTCTTCAAAACACAAGTAGTCATAGAACTGCCTATTTTTTTTGCTGATACTGACCATCAATCCTTATTCCGAAGACTTTCAATCACATTTTTAACATCAAATGACCAGGGAGTGAGGATGAGTTCCAGAAATGGAGACCTTGCTCTGTGTACTTATGTCCTCCGTCTGGAGGCCACTCTCCCCATTCTCCATGGTTCTTTATACAATAAGTCATTTTGTTCTGTGGACTATGATCAGCGAGGCATCATGTTTCATCTAGCGGAGAGCGAGGCATCATGTTTCATCTAGCGGAGAGCTATGCTCAGGGTAAGCTGTTAATGACAGTGCTCTCTGCCAACTATTTTGTATTCCGTAATGAGCAACAGGATAAATTATTTCACTTCTTTGCCAGAACAGTAACAATACTACTATGTTACCGACATCCTACAGCTCGCTGCATTACAGAGCCAATTCATTTCCACATTGGTAGTGGAGATAATTTAAATGATACCAAAAGCTGGGAACACTAATATCATGTCTCAGCGGGAGGCTTTCTCAGCCCCTGGAGTTCCTGTGCAATACTGTACATACTGTAAGATGGTGACAAACACCATGCTGGGGATTGTATTTGCGTTCTGTATAAAACAGCACAAACGCTCATAAAACAATACCAAATCCTCATTTCAGAGCTTTTCTTTGACTTTAAGACTTATCTTAGATAGGATCTCCCGCTGCTGAGATATATTTAGCTCTATGTCTGTCCGTGTCTCAGTTTCCAAAACAGCACTTAGTCAAAAATGATAGAACATTTTATTACCAGAGCAAAAGAAAATACAGTAATTTTTGGTTATAAATACCGGTTGTTAGCATTTGAGGGATTGTTTTGTTTTCATTATTATATCAATTCTTACTATAATTGCATACAGTATCTTCTTAGCATGTTATTATAGAACATCTATAAAACATCTATAAAATGGCCAACGCTAGATATAAAAGGCAACATAAGCAGCATATAAAAGTAGTATATAAAATTGGCTTAAATGTCATCATATATTTTCATAGAGGTCAAAAGTCCATCATTCATCCTCTTGTCAACGGCTATAAATAATACGACTTCTGTCTGCCTACAGACCTGAATAGTGGGATCTTTTTGTGAAAATAACTAAATACATAAGTAAATAATATTTAAGCACATTAGACAAAAGGGCACACGGAACATTACATAATCAGGTAGGAGGCAATCTATCTGTTTCATATGTACAGTTATAAGCATGCAATGTACAAAGTAAAGAGCTATTATGATGAGATGGACGTATAGCTAAATAAGCTTAACGGGTACTCCACTGGAAAATGTTTTTTTTAATAAATCAACTGATGCCAGAAAGTTAAACAGATTTGTAAATTACTTCTACTAAAAAATCTTAATCCTTCCATTACTTATCAGCTGCTGTATGTTCTAGAGGAAGTTATTTTTCTTTTTGAATTTCTTTCTGTGTGACCACAGTGCTCTCTGCTGACACATCTGTCCCTTTTAGGAACTGTTCAGAGGAGGATAGGTTTTCTATGGGGATTTGCTTCTACTCTGGACAGTTCCTAAAATGGACCGATGTGTCAGTAATTTACAAATCTGTTTAACTTTCTGGCACCAGTTGATTTATAAATAAAAAAAAATTCCAGTGGAGTACCCCTTTAATGCCCAAAGCTATTTAAGAGTGCAATATATCTGTATTTGGAAAACTCAAGACTTTCAGTGATGCCAGTTTACGTATCTTCCCCTGGAAGTTGGGTACTGCTCTTTTCCTCCTCTGTGTGGTCCCTGGAAGCTTGCATTATTGGCTCGCTCCCCCTCCCTTCCTGGGCCCAGCATGTCACAAACTCCGCTCAGCAGACTCAGCTTCTATCTGTCTCAAGGAACCAGATGCCATCAGAGTAGTGCGGTAAAGCAGGGGAGTATCTGTTCTTTATTGGATAAGACACACAGTTTGCTTTTAGAACTGTTCATTTCCCCTGAAGACCCCTTAAAAATAAAAAGACTTACACCAAAAGCTTGATCATGGCAATTAGTATAAATTAAGTAGACAACATGTAAAATTGTTCAAGTGTGCATCCAAACAGCTGCTCACACCCCCATGACAACATTCAGCCATAAAGGACCACCTTGCTAGTGTCTGATGCAGAGGTCCCATTGCCGCAGGTATATTAGCATATTTTTCTTCTATACATGTAGCCATCTTTGCTGCTTCTATACTGATATAAAGCCTCCTCATTAGTTTCTCAATAGCTGACAAACAGCTGCCACTTTTCTTTTACAGTACTTGCTGACAATGTGATAGTCGTTTCATTAGTTGTCTGGTGTCACAAAAATGATTACTGTGACGGAACAGAAAAAAATTATAATAAATATATATATATATATATATATATATATATATATATATATATATATCTACGCTATATATATATATATATATATATATATATATATATATACATAACTTTATAGTGTAGTTGTCAGTATAATTTTAGTGCATGGGTAAATTAGCATATTTTTTACCTTCCTGCATCCAGCTAGCCTTTTCCCTGCCTGTAGGCTCTGTGTAAATCTCCTGTAGATTAATTAGTAAAGTACAAGTAATTAGGAGGGAGGGAGGGGGTGTGCAGCTGCAGGTTCTCACTTATTCAGCTAAATATTACTAGGGAGAAAGGGGAGGGAGCTGCAGGGAGAGACCTCTAAATAAGCAGGCAGTGCAAGAGCATGTCCCCTCAGCAGGTATGGTACACAGGTTAGACAATATTTCTTTCACTACATCTAATATAAATCTAGGTCTGCCTAAGGAGTAAGGGTGCTCTTACACAGTGCGGTTTTTGCTGCAGCTTTGAAGACCAAAAAAAGATGTAGCTCATAATGATAATTAGATAATCAAAAAAATAGATGCTCCTATTATGTTTTTTTTAACCTATTCCATGCCAAGAGTGGATTTGAAAAAGAGTATAAGTAGTACCTGTTCTAAATATCATCTAATTCATTATGATCCACACCTGGTTTTGGCTACAAATCTGCACAATGTAAGATCACCTTTTAGAGATGAGCCAACTTACAGTAAATTCGATTTGTCACGAACTTCTCGGCTCGGCGGTTGCTGACTTATCCTGCATAAATTAGTTCAGCTTTCAGGTGCTGGAAAAGGTGGATACAGTCCTAGGAGACTCTTTCTTAGGACTGTATCCACCTTTTCCAGCTCACCAGAGCACCGGAAATCTGAACTAATTTATGCAGGAAAAGTTATAAACTGCCGAGCTGAGAAGTTCGTGACGAATCGAATTTACTGTAAGTTCGCTCATGTCTATCACCTTTAATAACATTATTTTCATTCTACTATCTTGTAACAACAAGTAGTGTTAGTATTTGTAATCTAAAAGCAGATGTGGAATAATCACAGAGAAAAAGTATACTAGAAAAGATTTGCACCTCTGCAGTATTTTGGATCCACCCTTGGTTTGATTTACAAAAACTGATGTAAAAAAAAAAAAAACCAAAAGACTTTTTATCAATCCTTTTGAAACTGTCCCCTTTAAAGTTAGGGACTGGTATTTATAAGTACCATTTATAAGATTAAAAGGGTACTGCGGTGGAAAGCTTTTTTTTTTTTTCAAATCACCTGGTGCCAGAAAGTTAAACAGATTTGTAAATTACTTCTATTAAAAATCTTAATCCTTCCAGTACTTAATAGTTGCTGAATACTACAGAGTAAATTATTTTCTTTTAGGAACACAGAGCTCTCTGTTGACATCACAAGCACAGTGCTCTCTGATGACATCTCTGTTCATTTTAAGAACTGTCCAGAGTAGGAGAAAATCCCCATAACAAACATATGCTGCTCTGGACAGTTCCTAAAATGGACAGAGGTGTCAGCAGAGAGCACTGTGTTCCAAAAAGAAAATAATTTCCTCTGTAGTATTCAGCAGCTAATAAGTACTGGAAGGATTAAGATTTTTTTAAGAGAAGTAATTTACAAATCTGTTTAACTTTCGGGAGCCAGTTGATTAAAAAAAAAAAAGTTTTCTACCGGAGTACCCCTTTAACCCATTAAGGACTCAGTCCATTTGGGCCTTAAGGACTTAGACAATTTTATTTTTACGTTTTCATTTTTTCCTCCTCGCCTTCAAAAAATCATAACTCTTATATTTTCATCCACAGACTAGTGAGGGCTTGTGTTATATGCGACCAGTTGTCCATTGTAATGCCATCACTCACTTTACCATAAAATGCATGGCGCAACCAAAAAAAAAAAATACTATTTGTGTGGGGAAATTAAAAAGAAAACCACAATTTTGCCAATTTTGGAAGGTTTCGTTTTCACGTCATACAATTAACTGTAAAAATGACATGTGTTCTTTATTCTTTGGGTCAATGCAATTAAAATGATACTGTTACGCCGAGCGCTCCGGGTCCCCGCTCCTCCCCGGAGCGCTCGCTACACTTCCCTCACTGCAGCGCCCCGGTCGGTTCCACGGACCCGGGGCGCTGCGTTACCACCTCCGGCCGGGATGCGATTCGCGATGCGGGTAGCGCCCGCTCGCGATGCGCACCCCGGCTCCCGTACCTTACTCGCTCCCCGTCAGTTCTGTCCCGGCGCGCGCGGCCCCGCTCCCTAGGGCGCGCGCGCGCCGGGTCTTTGCGATTTAAAGGGCCACTGCACCGCTGATTGGTGCAGTGGTTCCAATTAGTGTTTACACCTGTGCACTTCCCTATATCACCTCACTTCCCCTTCACTCCCTCGCCGGATCTTGTTGCCCTAGTGCCAGTGAAAGCGTTCCTTGTGTGTTCCTTGCCTGTGATTCCAGACCTTCTGCCGTTGCCCCTGACTACGATCCTTGCTGCCTGCCCCGACCTTCTGCTACGTCCGACCTTGCTTCTGTCTACTCCCTTGTACCGCGCCTATCTTCAGCAGCCAGAGAGGTTGAGCCGTTGCTAGGGGATACGACCTGGTCACTACCGCCGCAGCAAGACCATCCCGCTTTGCGGCGGGCTCTGGTGAAAACCAGTAGTGACTTAGAACCGATCCTCTAGCACGGTCCACGCCAATCCCTCTCTGGCACAGAGGATCCACTACCTGCCAGCCGGCATCGTGACAGTAGATCCGGCCATGGATCCCGCTGAAGTTCCTCTGCCAGTTGTCGCTGACCTCACCACGGTGGTCGCCCAGCAGTCACAACAGATTGCGCAACAAGGCCAACAGCTGTCTCAACTGACTGTTATGCTACAACAGTTACTACCACAGCTCCAGCAATCATCTCCTCCGCCAGCTCCTGTACCTCCTCCGCAGCGAGTGGCCGCTTCTGGAATACGACTATCCTTGCCGGATAAATTTGATGGGGACTCTAAGTTTTGCCGTGGCTTTCTTTCCCAATGTTCATTACACTTGGAGATGATGTCGGACCAGTTCCCCACTGAAAGGTCTAAGGTGGCTTTCGTAGTCAGCCTGCTGTCTGGAAAAGCCCTGGCTTGGGCCACACCGCTCTGGGACCGCAATGACCCCGTCACTGCCTCTGTACACTCCTTCTTCTCGGAAATTCGAAGTGTCTTTGAGGAACCTGCCCGAGCCTCTTCTGCTGAGACTGCCCTGTTGAACCTGGTCCAGGGTAATTCTTCCGTTGGCGAGTATGCCGTACAGTTCCGTACCCTTGCTTCAGAATTATCCTGGAATAATGAGGCACTCTGCGCGACCTTTAAAAAAGGCCTATCCAGCAACATTAAAGATGTTCTGGCCGCACGAGAAATCCCTGCTAACCTACATGAACTCATCCATCTTGCCACTCGCATTGACATGCGTTTTTCCGAACGGCGTCAGGAGCTCCGCCAGGATATGGACTCTGTTCGCACGAGGCGTTTCTTCTCCCCGGCTCCTCTCTCCTCTGGTCCCCTGCAATCTGTTCCTGTGCCTCCCGCCGTGGAGGCTATGCAGGTCGACCGGTCTCGCCTGACACCCCAAGAGAGGACACGACGCCGCATGGAGAATCTCTGCCTGTACTGTGCTAGTACCGAACACTTCCTGAAGGATTGTCCTATCCGTCCTCCCCGCCTGGAAAGACGTCCGCTGACTCCGCACAAAGGTGAGACAGTCCTTGATGTCTACTCTGCTTCTCCACGTCTTACTGTGCCTGTGCGGATGTCTGCCTCTGCCTTCTCCTTCTCTGCTGTGGCCTTCCTGGACTCTGGATCTGCAGGAAATTTCATCTTAGCCTCTCTCGTCAACAGGTTCAACATCCCGGTGACCAGTCTCGCCAGACCCCTCTACATCAATTGTGTAAACAATGAAAGATTGGACTGTACTATACGTTTCCGCACGGAGCCCCTTCTAATGTGCATCGGATCTCATCACGAGAGGATTGAACTGTTGGTCCTCCCCAATTGCACTTCTGAAATCCTTCTTGGACTTCCCTGGCTTCAACTCCATTCCCCAATCCTGGATTGGTCCACTGGGGAGATCAAGAGTTGGGGGCCCTCTTGTTCCAAGGACTGCTTAAAACCGGTTCCCAGTAAACCTTGCCGTGTCCCTGTGCTTCCTCATGTAACCGGTCTCCCTAAGGCCTATATGGACTTTGCGGACGTTTTTTGCAAAAAACAAGCTGAGACTCTACCTCCTCACAGGCCTTATGATTGTCCCATTGACCTCCTCCCGGGCACTACTCCACCCCGGGGCAGAATCTATCCTCTGTCCGTCCCAGAGACTCTTGCCATGTCTGAATACGTCCAAGAAAATTTAAAAAAGGGCTTTATCCGTAAATCCTCCTCTCCTGCCGGAGCCGGATTTTTCTTTGTGTCCAAAAAAGATGGCTCTCTACGTCCTTGCATTGACTACCGCGGTCTTAATAAAATCACGGTTAAGAACCGCTACCCCCTACCCCTCATCTCTGAACTCTTTGATCGTCTCCAAGGTGCCCATATTTTTACCAAACTGGACTTAAGAGGTGCTTATAATCTCATCCGCATCAGAGAGGGGGATGAATGGAAAACGGCATTTAACACCAGAGATGGACACTTTGAGTATCTGGTCATGCCCTTTGGTCTATGCAACGCCCCTGCCGTCTTCCAAGACTTTGTTAATGAAATTTTTCGTGATCTACTATACTCCTGTGTTGTTGTATATCTGGACGATATCCTGATTTTTTCTGCCAATCTTGAAGAACACCGCCAGCATGTCCGTATGGTTCTTCAGAGACTTCGTGATAATCAACTCTATGCCAAAATAGAGAAATGTCTGTTTGAATGCCAATCTCTTCCTTTTCTAGGATACTTGGTCTCTGGCCAGGGACTACAAATGGACCCAGATAAACTCTCTGCCGTCTTAGATTGGCCACGCCCCTCCGGACTCCGTGCCATCCAACGTTTTTTGGGGTTCGCCAATTATTACAGGCAATTTATTCCACATTTTTCTACCATTGTGGCTCCTATTGTGGCTTTAACAAAAAAAAATGCCGATCCCAAGTCTTGGCCTCCTCAAGCGGAAGACGCCTTTAAACGACTCAAGTCTGCCTTTTCTTCGGCTCCCGTGCTCTCCAGACCTGACCCATCTAAACCCTTCCTATTGGAGGTTGATGCCTCCTCAGTGGGAGCTGGAGCTGTCCTTCTACAAAAAAACTCTTCCGGGCATGCTGTTACTTGTGGTTTTTTTTCCAGGACCTTCTCTCCGGCGGAGAGGAACTACTCCATCGGGGATCGAGAGCTTCTAGCCATTAAATTAGCACTTGAGGAATGGAGGCATCTGCTGGAGGGATCAAGATTTCCAGTTATTATTTACACCGATCACAAGAACCTCTCCTACCTCCAGTCTGCCCAACGGCTGAATCCTCGTCAGGCCAGGTGGTCTCTGTTCTTTGCCCGATTTAATTTTGAAATTCACTTTCGGCCTGCTGATAAAAACATTAGGGCCGATGCTCTCTCTCGTTCCTCAGATGCCTCTGAAATTGAACTCTCTCCTCAACACATCATTCCTCCTGACTGCCTGATTTCCACTTCTCCAGCCTCCATCAGGCAAACTCCTCCAGGAAAGACCTTTGTTTCTCCACGCCAACGCCTTGGGATCCTCAAATGGGGTCACTCCTCCCATCTCGCAGGTCATGCGGGCATCAAGAAATCTGTGCAACTCATCTCTCGCTTCTATTGGTGGCCGACTCTAGAGACTGATGTGGTGGACTTTGTGCGAGCCTGCACTATCTGTGCCCGGGATAAGACTCCTCGCCAGAAGCCCGCTGGTTTTCTTCATCCTCTACCTGTCCCCGAACAACCTTGGTCTCTGATTGGTATGGATTTTATTACTGACTTACCCCCATCCCATGGCAACACTGTTATTTGGGTGGTCGTTGATCGATTCTCCAAAATGGCACATTTCATCCCTCTTCCTGGTCTTCCTTCAGCGCCTCAGTTGGCTAAACAATTTTTTGTACACATTTTTCGTCTTCACGGGTTGCCTACACAGATCGTCTCGGATAGAGGCGTCCAATTTGTGTCTAAATTCTGGAGGGCTCTCTGTAAACAACTCAAGATTAAATTAAATTTTTCTTCTGCATACCATCCTCAATCCAATGGACAAGTAGAGAGAATTAACCAGATCTTGGGTGACTATTTACGACATTTTGTTTCCTCCCGCCAGGATGACTGGGCAGATCTTCTACCTTGGGCCGAATTCTCGTATAATTTCAGAATCTCTGAATCTTCCTCCAAATCTCCGTTTTTCGTGGTGTACGGCCGTCACCCTCTTCCCCCCCTCCCTACCCCCTTGCCCTCTGGTCTGCCCGCTGTGGATGAAATTTCTCGTGATCTTTCCACCATATGGAAAGAGACCCAAAATTCTCTCTTACAGGCTTCTTCTCGCATGAAGAGATTCGCAGATAAGAAAAGAAGAGCTCCTCCCATTTTTTCCCCTGGAGACAAGGTATGGCTCTCCGCTAAATATGTCCGTTTCCGTGTCCCGAGCTATAAGTTGGGACCACGCTATCTTGGTCCTTTTAAAGTTTTGTGTCAAATTAATCCTGTCTCTTACAAACTTCTTCTTCCTCCTTCTCTTCGTATCCCTAATGCCTTTCACGTCTCTCTTCTTAAACCTCTCATCCTCAACCGTTTTTCTCCTAAATCTGTTCCTCCCACTCCTGTTTCCGGCTCCTCGGACATCTTCTCTGTCAAAGAGATTTTGGCCTCTAAAAAGGTCAGGGGAAGAACTTTTTTTTTAGTGGATTGGGAGGGTTGTGGTCCAGAAGAGAGGTCCTGGGAACCTGAGGACAATATCCTGGACAAAAGTCTGATCCTCAGGTTCTCAGGCCCCAAGAAGAGGGGGAGACCCAAGGGGGGGGGTACTGTTACGCCGAGCGCTCCGGGTCCCCGCTCCTCCCCGGAGCGCTCGCTACACTTCCCTCACTGCAGCGCCCCGGTCGGTTCCACGGACCCGGGGCGCTGCGTTACCACCTCCGGCCGGGATGCGATTCGCGATGCGGGTAGCGCCCGCTCGCGATGCGCACCCCGGCTCCCGTACCTTACTCGCTCCCCGTCAGTTCTGTCCCGGCGCGCGCGGCCCCGCTCCCTAGGGCGCGCGCGCGCCGGGTCTTTGCGATTTAAAGGGCCACTGCACCGCTGATTGGTGCAGTGGTTCCAATTAGTGTTTACACCTGTGCACTTCCCTATATCACCTCACTTCCCCTTCACTCCCTCGCCGGATCTTGTTGCCCTAGTGCCAGTGAAAGCGTTCCTTGTGTGTTCCTTGCCTGTGATTCCAGACCTTCTGCCGTTGCCCCTGACTACGATCCTTGCTGCCTGCCCCGACCTTCTGCTACGTCCGACCTTGCTTCTGTCTACTCCCTTGTACCGCGCCTATCTTCAGCAGCCAGAGAGGTTGAGCCGTTGCTAGGGGATACGACCTGGTCACTACCGCCGCAGCAAGACCATCCCGCTTTGCGGCGGGCTCTGGTGAAAACCAGTAGTGACTTAGAACCGATCCTCTAGCACGGTCCACGCCAATCCCTCTCTGGCACAGAGGATCCACTACCTGCCAGCCGGCATCGTGACAGATACCAATGATAATATACTTTTCTATTACTGTTGCGCTTAAAAAAAAATCACAAACTTTTCAACCAAATTAGTATGTTTAAAATCCCCCTATTTTGAAGACCTATAACTTTTTCATTTTTCCTATAAGTGGCGGTATGAGGGCTCACTTTTTGTGCCATGATCTGTACTTTTTATTGATACCATATTTGCTTATATAAAACTTTTAATACATTTAAAAAAAAAATTGGGGAATAAAATGTAAAAAAAAGCAGCTATTTTGGACTTTTTTTTTTACGTTCACGCCGTTCACCAAACGGTATCATTAACATTTTATTTTAATAGTTCGGATATTTACGCACACGGCGATACCAATTATGTGTATAAAATATTGTTTTATAATTTTTGGGGGTGAAATAGGGAAAATGGGACAATTTACGTTTTTATTGGGGGAGGGTTTTTTTCACATTTTTTTGTTCCTTTTTAAAATTTTATTTTTACACTTTAATAGGGAACTATTTATAGCATTAACTCAATTGGACATAGCACGGACATGGACATAGGACATAGCACTGATCAGTGTTATCGCCTATCTTCTGCTCTGGTCTGCTCGACTGCAGACCAGTGCAGAAGACCAGGCAGCGGAGGCAGGTGAGGGGACCTCCATCTGCCGTTCTGGATGATTGGATCACCGCGCTGCAGGCGATCCGATCATCCATTTTAGTGATCGTGATGCTGCGCATGTCATGTGCATTGATCACGGCATCTGAGGGGTTAATGGCGGACAGCCACGCGATCACAGATGTCCGCCATTACCGGCGGGTCCCTGGCTGCTATCTGCAGCCGGGACCTGCCGCGCATGACCCGAGCATCGCTCTGATGCTCGCAGTTATGCATAGGATGTGAATGTACGTCCTGGTGCGTTAAGTACCAGCTCACCAGGACGTACATTTACATCCAGTGTCGTTAAGGGGTTTAGTGAAATATGTGAAAAGTAATATTCCAACTTATGTGTTAACAATAGCATCACTATTTCTAGTAGGATAAGATTTGCTCAGTTGCAATAACATAACACCAGTCCCAAATATTGTAGAATTGAGTGATACAATAAGGTATAGCAAGGTGTTTGTGTTGCATGTGTTTTGTGCCAGAATTTCCAACAAAAAAATCCAAAAAACCCTACTGACTCTCCACTTTACTCAGAAAACCTGGCAAAAGGGGCATAACTGCCTGGGAAAGGAGTGTGGTTAATAAAAAGGAGGCGTGTCCCTCACCGTTTTGAAAAATCCCAATAAATTTATTAATGTTCCCACATAAAATATGGTGGATTTGAGCTCTGGAAAACCCGACAGCTCAGAACCGTGGGAAAATTGATAAATACCATGGGAAACTACCTGTTGGAAAAAAAACACAAGGAAAACTACATTCCACTCTTAGTAAATGAGGGCCATTGCTTTTTCCTTTTGCTCCCAAAGATTTCAGGGGGCACCTCTTCATTTAGAATGAGGAACCAAGGAATTGGGGATCAGATTTTACAAGATTCTTCTAATCTAAAATGGTTAAAGGGGTACTCTGCGATCTCCCTGAAGCACCCAGCATGTGTTTAGAACCCTGTCTGCTGCAACGGAGGCTCGTGACATCACTGCCATTTCTTCTCGTGACATCAGCACGGCAACGCTTGTCATCAAGCATGGAGCAAAGTTTGTTCTGTGCACCTGATGACTGCTGTGCCCCAGCAGAGATCGGGGGGTCCCAGCGGCGGGACCCCTACCAACAGACATCTTATCCCCTATCCTGTGAACAGGGGATAAGATGTCTAGGGGCAGAGTACCCCTTTAAGGTTCCACATATGGGACTACACCTATCATGCATTTATGACTTATCCTGAAGCTTAAAGTGTACCTGTCCCTTGACATGTTGTAGAGACATGCCAAAAGTTGTAATCAGTCAGGGTCTATACTCCGGAAAATCTAAAGAAAAAATTGTTGGTATGTAAACATATCCTTTGATTGAAAAAAAATCTTTTTTTTTTTTTTTTTTCATCTTCTAACCATCCACACTTAATATAGTAATTATCATGACTTATACAGTATATTGACAAAATTGGTTTTATCTGTAATTTTGCTTTCTTTGAGTCCGAAAGCAGCACAGTTATTTTGTCCCCCAGACTCCACCCTAGGACCGCTAATCTAGCATGATAAATCATATTAAGAAATTAGCATACATAATTGGTGATCCCATAAGAACTCTCTCCCAGAGCTCACACCTGTGTGATTAAATAGCAACAAATCCCTGTAAAAATAGCTTATTGGGAGGGTATTTCTATAGATAGTTAAGACAACACCAAATCAAACTTTACTTTGGTCCCTTATATCCAATTATAAGCAAAACAAAAATGATTGTTGTTCTGTTTTAATAACTTAATCACTGATATTAGCGCTGTCACAGTGTTACATCCTGATATATCTCAGTCTGTTTGTATAAGCACATCTATCATTTCTAAAGTTAAATGAATATTGCAACTCTAATCCAACATTTTAATTCAGTACTGTATCTGCTTGCAGTCCTGACTATGTATATTCTGTTCTACCCAAAACATATCAGTATTCTGCAAATTAAGTTTGGATGCTTACAATTTTCTTCAAACAATAATTTGGTTAAATTCATTATTCTACTGTTTGTTAACTATTTCTATTTAAAGGGGTACTCCGCCCCTAGACATCTTATCCCCTATCCAAAAGGATAGGGGATAAGATGTCAGATCACGGGGGTTCCACCACTGGGGACCCCCGGGATCTTGGCAGAAGGACCCACCTCCAGGCTGACGGAAGCCGCAACATGTGGGTCCTGCAGCCGATATCCAGGGGGTCCACAGTGACGGGACCCCCGTGATCTGACATCTTATCCCCTATCCTTTTGGATAGGGGATAAGATGTCTAGGGGTGGAGTACCCCCTAACACTTTTTCAACAAAGATTTGGTTTAAAATTCCCTTTTCAAATTATTTTCTTTGGTGTTATATTTAATTTCTCCTGTGGAGGTGTTTCAGGGAAATAGAGCACTTACTGCCACATTCCCCAGCAGATTTAGGAAGATTATTTGGACTAAGTTGCTAAAAACAAATACACTCCTTACAATAAATACAGAAAATTTTTGTATAAAATAATTACTACATTTTTGTTTTTTACCTTCAATGTTTAGGGACTGCATATGGCACTGTAGTTTAGGAATATTCCCATGATTGACGCTCAAGTGCATTACCAGACACAGCCCCAGAGTGGCGCTCCTTGTGGAAAATTAGACTTTTTTGTTTTGTTTAATCTCATACAGCCTTTTCAATGCTAATGAGTGAAGATGAGTAAACATTTACAAATATTTTCTATGGATTTTAAGTAATGTGAAAATAGTTCTCCAATCTCTGATATGAGCCAAGAACATGTTAGGCACTGAGGCGCCATTTTTCATCTGATAGGACATGTATGTTTAATAACTGATTACCCTCCTGAAAAATCTGCTGAATTGGCTGAGAAAAAGAAAATTGAAAGCATATCATTCTAGGAGATTTATCCTGATTAACAGCCTGTAGCCTCTGTGTAGTATAATTAATTATCATGATTGTGCACATAAATAGCCAAAATGATGCCTTCAAGAATGTCTGCCCATAAATACATGTGGGAAACTTAAATTAGGTTTAAAACATGGCTTTACAAAAAAACATGGGGTGAGAATTGGCCAAAGATTGTTCTGCTTCAAGAATATATTATGTTGTTGGAAAATTAAAGTTATTTGCCTAAGAATACAAGTTATTCCCTATCTTCAGGATAAGGGATGACTATCTGATCATGGAGGGTCCAACTGCTGGGACACCCCTCTATCTCCAAAATGAAGAACAGAGCCTCCTCTGAGGATGTAGTAGGTATCCCTGAGTGCTGAAAGTTTTACTTGGCTATCTTTGGCAGTTCCCATAGAGAAAGAATAAAGCACATGTGCGACCACCGCTCATTCTTAGGGGAAACCACTCTGTTCTCAAAGGACTCTCAGTTCCCTATTCTCAGACAAGACTCTGTTCCCCGTTCTGGAGATAGCAGGGGGTTCCTGTAGTTGGACTACCATGATCAGATAACAAGGATAACTTGTATTCATAGGCAAACCCCTTTAAATACAGATGCTGCTACAGTTCAATGGGCTTTGCATAAATCAAGAATTATGTTATCAGACAAAAATACCAATAGCTATAATTATAAGTATAAAGCTACTCTTGCTCTTTACCCCCTTCCCTACTACACATATCCCTCACATTGAAAAAAAGAACTACTAAAATTCATTGTGAGAGAGATAATCTCCATGAAGCATCACAGAACAACTGCCATTACTTGCTTCACAGATTACACTGCCCAGTACTATTCTATAATGTTCTCCATTCTGCTGCTACTACTTTTGAGGGTATGATATAGGGAAGCTATGTGTGTATGTAGTGTATAGGAGACATATTAGCAGCTGGTCTCATGAACCCAATGAAGCTTACATAAGGGAGAACTATTTAAAATGGCCATATACAAGTTATATAATGGTTAAAAATGCTCTTAAATAGTGACAGCACTGGCATGGTGTGAAAAGAGCCTTAGTTAGTGGAAATAAAATTAGAAAGAGCTCAATTATTTCACATAGATTGGACAATATTGATAGCCAAGGGGAAATTCTAAAAAAGAATACTGAGGGTATGAAAACTTAGTGTTAATACTTATTGCATCTTGAGTAATATATAAAAATCATGGAGCTATTTGATATTTCCTTCAGCTCATCGCTCACCATGGATAGGGCTGTAGATTAGAAAATTGTTGTGATGAAACATATACAAAGGAATACAAAACATATTTTTTGCTCTGTAGAAATGACATTTGGAAACATTTAAAAAGTGTATGAAAGATTTTTCTCTTTTGTGCTGTAATAGGTTGTGATGTGTTTTTTTGGCAGTGTAATTTGTCAAGCAGAGGTTATATTTTATGTATGAGACCTCCCTTACTATCTGGAGAGAAAAGTCATCTTCTGAAGCAATTTCACTTTTTTCCCCCCCACACATTTTGTGCTGCATTTCTACATTTTGTTCAGTGTTCTGTTTTAGAGCAGCAGAAATCCCACTTAACCCCCCATTGGGAAAGCACAGCAAAATGATAGCAGTTATTGGCTTATTAAAAGTGAATTTGGCATTTTGTAATATTCCTTACAGATCACATTGGCATTTAGTGCTTTAAAAATGGAGCTTGAAAGCAGTTTCCCCACAAAGTTACCATAGCAACTCTAAAAACGTACCTTTCTTCCTTTATGAATTATTGCAATTGCTGAAATAGGCTCCATTTTTAACGTCCCCAGAGACCAAAGGAAGTAAAATAAATACACAAAATGCTATGTGTTTAACCATTCCTTTAACAACATCCATCAATAACACCTGAGAGAACATGACCTTTACAGGTGCACTTTGCCAAGATACAGTCATTTACCAGAAGAGACCTATCCCGAACAATTTCCACCTGTAGTTCCTTCAAAAGTTTCTATAGGAATGGGAGTCTATTATAACCAGGTTCTTACAATCTAACATGGTTGATGCTGAATTAACAAGTTTTACAGTCAGCATTTCCTACCTAGAAATGCATCAATGTATTAAAGGAGTACTGTAGAGAAAAAAACGTATTTCCTATCGAAAAGATAGTGGATAAGTTATAGATTGTGGGGGCGGGGACCCCCGCAATCTCCTGTACAGGGCCCTGGAAGTTTGCAGGAAGGGGGCGTGCTGACTCCCCTCCACAAAGCGGCGGCCAACATGCCCCCTCCATATGTCCCGTAGAGAAACATGGAGGGAATGTGTCGGCCACTGTTTCCTGTAGGGGTCGGCATGCCCACTTCCTGCTGACTGCCGGGGCCCCGCACAGGAGATCGCGGGGGCTCCCAGCAGTCGGACTCCCCGTGATCTATAGGTTATCCCCTAGCCTTTGGATAGGAGATAAGTTTTTTCACAACAGTACTCCTTTAGGGTACATTCCCACATGACGTATTTGCTGCTGCGTATTTGCTGCTGCGTATTTTATTTTCTCTGTTGAAGTAAATGGGTAGGAAAATACGCAGCACCAAATACGCAGGAAATACGCAGCAAAATACGCCGTGTGGGAACGTACCCTTAAAGAGTACCTGTCACCAAATAAAACTTTTAATATATTGTTCCTTGTGTAATTAGCAGACACTTTCCACTTGCTTTTAAAATTATCAACATAAATATGTTCAAAATGTAATAGAAAAAAATGGCAACTAGGTGTCTCTGTTCTGTTCCCTAAAGTACACATATATAGCGCACAGCCACTTGGATACAAAAACATCTTTATTTCAGGTGGATACCTGCCAGGGAATTCTTAGATCTAACTATCTCTTATCCTTGCATTTCCCAGCCTCTTGTCAGAGTTCACTATTAAGGTTGTATTGTAGCATTACCATTTACTGCATATCTGATAGTGAGGTCTGCTGTTATGCTTTTATATTATCATTAACATTGTATTATATATGGTGATTATCCAGAGATACTATTGTTTCTTTCTTAATACTTGCAAGTGTCCTGGAGGGGTCCAGAGGGGCTCCTTCTGTTGTGGGAGGGCATGTGTTTGCCCTTTCTAAGTGCTTTTGTATCCAAGTGCGTGTGCGCTATATATGTGTACTTTTTGCTAGTTATTTGTGGAATTGTTAATTGGTACACACAGTAGCACCCCTGTATCTTACATATATATTTATTGAAGTTGAGACCGCTAGTGTTTCTACTGTTAGGTTCCCTACCACAATTAATACAATGAGTTCGGTCTCCTCCAAACCTTGCAGGAGACCAAACTCAGAAATTGTTTCTCTGCACTAAGCTTGATTGACAGCTGCACAAAGCCTCACTAAAAGTGGCAAAGAGCCTCATTGAAAGCCTCAAAGTGCCTCACTGAAACATGCACTCACTGTACACCTCTCACCTCACTGAAAGCTGCACAGAGCCTGAGGTCTTCTATTCATCACAGCACTGCAACGATGTGAGGGCAGAAGTGATCCCCAAGCAGGCTTCAGTGATGTCATGCCTGCTGGGAAACACCCACGTTCTCCTGCTGGGAGATTGCACTATGTGAGCAAGAATAAAGGTATGATACACATCTTTTTAAAGCTCTGAATTTTTTTTAAGGATGGGAGCCAGTGTTAGGAGTAGTTAGGGAACATAGCTTGAGTTAGTTTAGAACAGTTTATTTGGTGACAGGTACTTTTTAATACAAGCCATAGATAATGCCTTGTTAATTTTCTACATTTAGTGAAGCTCTATCAACAAACATTTCTGTAATGTTTGTCAAACTAGGTGTTTATTTTCCCTATAGAATAAGTTATTATATGAGTGCCATTTTTGGCATCCATGGGTTTTTCTTTTATTTATCTTTGTATCTGGCCCCTGGATGCAAGTGACCAAGTGACTTGACATCACAACCACAGAGACACAGTGAGTGACTGTGGCTCTGTTTAACCACTTGCATCCCGACTCAGGGTGTACAGGTACAGCATTTAGCAGGCATCCACTGCCAACGCATGGGGGGGTCCTGAGAGCCCCTCCATGTCAGCGATCAATTCAGACTGGCCATCTGCAGTGATTCTGGGTCATAGGGGTCTCTGGTGATAAGGAAAATAAGGGGGATCAGGGCTATCCAAGACACTTCCGATCCCCCTGAAAGGATAGGAATGAGGTGGCAGGGATGCCACCCCTCCTATCCCTGCTATTGGTCGGTCAGAAGTGACCGACCATTAGCAGATTGGGGGTGGGAGGGTTAAAGTTCAGTTCCCCTGCTCTGCCCACACATGGTAGTCCAGGCAGAGCAGGGGAACTGTGCTGGGACCAGCACCGGAGGTCCCTTACTGGCGGCGATCCTCCTCTGTATGGTGGCGGATGGGGATCCTCTGTGTGCGTTGCCTGCGGCGGCGATCCTGCTATTGCCAGGTGAGTTGTTGCCTAGCAACATCTGGAGGGCTACAGTTTACAGTGGTCTCCAAGCTGTAGCCCTCAATATGTTGCAAAACTAAAACTCCCAGCATGCCCAGACAGCCGTTTGCTGTTTGGGCATGCTGAGATTTGTAGTTTTGCAAAATTTAGAGGGTACAGTCTGGAGATCACTGTGCAGTGGTCTTTAAACTGTGGCCCTCTAAATCTTGCAAAACTACAACTCCCAGCATATACAAACAGAAAACAGCTGTCTCAGCATGCTGGGAGTTGTAGTTGCATGCCTCCAGCTGTTGCATAACTACATATCCCAGCATTCCCTTTGGCAATCAGTACATACTGGGAGTTGTAGTTTTGCAACCGCTGTAGGCACACTGGTTGGAAAATACTGAGTTAGGTAACAGAACCTAACTCAAGGTTTTCCAACCAGTGTGCCTTCAGCTGTTGAAAAACTATAACTCCAAGCATGTGCGGTCTGTCAGTGCATGTTGGGAGTTATATTTTTGCAATAGCTGAAGGTTTGCCCCCCCCATGCGAATGTATAGGGCACAATCACACGGGCGGAGGTTTACAGAGAGTTTCCTGCTTCAAGTTTGAGCTGCAGCAAATTTCCACTCACCATAATCCCCTGCCAGTGCGAATGTACTCTAAAAACACTAAACTACAATAAACTAGCTAAAAATAAAGAGTAAAACACTACATATACACACAAGTACACTGCCCCCCCAATAAAAATGAAAAACATCTTGTGCGGCAGTATTTCGAAAACGGAGCAAAACAACAACTCCCAGCATTGCCAGACAGCTACTGCCACTGCTTGGAGTTTAGCAACACCCTGTTTGGGAATTACTGGCGTAGAATATTTTTGGTAGCGGAGGCAATTGTAACGCTTCCATCTCAGTCCACCCCTATGCAAATCCCTAATTTAGGTCTCAAATGCACATGGCGCTCTCTCACTTCGGAGCCCTGTCATATTTCAAGGAAACAGTTTAGGGCCACATATGTTGTATTTCCGTACTCGGTAGCAATTGCGTTACAAATTTTGGTGGGCTTTTTCTCCTTTTACCCCTTATGAAAGGGTAAAGTTGGGGTCTACACCAGTCTGTTAGTGTAAAAAAAAATTGTTTTTGCACTAACATGCTGGTGTTGCCCCATAATTTTCATTTTCACAAGAGGTAAAAGGAAAAAAAAACGAAAACAAAACTTGGAGTGCAATTTCTCCTGAGTATGGAAATACCCAATATGTGGGCGTAAAATGCTCTTTGGATGCACAACAAGGCTCAGGAGTGAGAACACACCATGTACATTTGAGACCTAAATTGGTGATTAGCACAGGGGTGGCTGATTTTACAGCGGTTCTGACCGAAACGCAAAAAATAAAATACCCACGTATTACCCCATTTTGAAAACTACACACCTCACGGAACGTAACAAGGGGTGTAGTGAGCCTTAACACCCCACAGGTGTTTGACAAATTTTGTTAAACTTCGATGGGGAAAAAATATATATATATTTTTCACTAAAATGCTGGTGTTACCCTAAATTTTTTATTTTCACAAGGGAAAATAGGAAAAAAAAATGTGTAACCCCATTTCTAAGAACATACCCCATATGTGGATGTAAAGTGCTTTTCGGACGCACTACAATGCTCAGAAGAGAAGGAGCGCCATTGGGCTTTTGGAGAGAAAATGTGTCCGGAATTGGAGGCCACGTGTGTTTACATAGCCCCCATGGTGCCAGAACAATGGACCCCCCACATTTGATTTTGGAAACTACACCCCTCATGTAATGTAACAAGGGGTGCAGTGAGCATTTACGCCCCACAGGTGTCTGACAGATTTTTGGAACAGTGGTCCGTGAAAATGCAAAATGTATTTTTTAATTTGCACAGCCCACTGTTCCAAAGATCTGTCAAATGCCAGTGGGGTGTAAATGCTCACTGCACCACTTGTTACAGTCCACAAGGGCTGTAGTTTCCAAAATGGGGTCACATGTGGGGCGGGGTCCACTGTTCTGGCACCACGGGGGGGCTTTGTAAACGCACATGGCCCCTGACTTCCATTCCAAACAAATCCTCTCTCCAAAAGCTCAATGGCGCTGCTTCTCTTCTGAGCATTGCAGTTCGTCCGCAGAGCACTTTACATCCACATATGGGGTATTTCCATGTTCAGAAGAAAGTGTGTTACAAATTTCGGGGAGCATTTTTTCCTATTACCCCTTGAAAAATGTAAAATTTGGCGAAAAACCAACATTTTTGGAAAAAAAAAATTCATTTACACTTCCGACTTTAACGAAAAGTCGTCAAACACCTGTGTCATAGCCCTGCCCCATCATGATGTCACGCCCCGCCCCCTCAATGCAAGTCTATAGGAGGGGGTGTGGCAGCCATCACGCCTGCTCCCATAGACTTGCATTGAGGGGCACGATGTGACGTCATGAGGGGGCGGGGCTATGACATCACGAGCTCCCGACTCCAGTGTTCGGAAGAGTTTGTTCCAAACGCGGAGCAGCGAGTACACCTTTAAAGTGAAAATGGGCAGAGTCTCTAAGGGGTTAAACTAGACAAAAGTTGGGTCCCACACTAGTTTTGGAGCCCATGGTGTTTCCTAGTCCACAGTGGGTAGTCTGATTCTGCTGGTTACCCTTATGTGAGTTCCTTTTTAACTTTCTCTTTTCTGGAAGGCATGAGCTGTAGTTTAACAGCTGCAACACAGCTGCAAGGTTTATTTTATATGGCACAATTGGCACCTACTGTACTTCTGATGTACATCTAAATATCTGGTGTTAGTGATTGGCTTAGATACACTACTAAAATGTCAGTTTCTTTTATGCATTTTTTTAGTAGTGCTTTTTTAAGTGATGTGTTTTAGTACCAGCATTTTGGTGGTAGTTTTTTTTTGTGTGCCATTTCTTCCATAACAAATCCTGTAATTCACAGATCATGTGACTCAATGATTTTCAATAAACAATTATTGTTATTATTAATATTGCTATTATTATTATTATATATACACAGCATATTCGGTGCTGGATGTTCTGCTACTGGAAATCATCTTCATCTGAATGAGGTTGTTCTAGTGGTAAGAACAAGTATTTCTTCAGAACAGTTGTATAAATTTCTACAGCACGTATGTTGAGTGCGAATATGCCCTAAAACTCTTCACACTTTCCTCTCCGCACTCAGATGACTGTGACATGACACTACACCTTTTACATATTTGTTTAGTCTGATCTGCTGAGTTCCTTCTATTTGCCATTGGCCTTTAATAGATGAGAATAATGAGTTGGCTCAGTTTAAATACACATACAGTTAGCAAGAATCAGGGTCAGTGTGCGTCTGCTATCTGCTAAAAATGCTTGTTCAAGCAGAATTGTAATGAAATATCATTTTAGCTGCTTTCAGTTTTAGGCTTATACCATTTTACTGAAATCCATATTAATTGGAAATGTTAATGACTAAAATTAGCGTAACAATATTACTATATGACATGTATACACTGCAATATAGGAAATACAGACTTTTTTTTAATGTATAGAGTCTCCCAATGTAGGCCCAGAATGGATCCATACTACTATAGTCGTATAGATTATTAATTATTTTGACTTTTAAATCTTCACCCCTCATTCCATGTCTAAGAACACTCTTTCTAATAATTTTATTTTCTTCCCTTCACTTATCTTAACTTTTGCTTTATTATATACAAGTGTGTGTGTGTCCAGTTTCATTGGTCCCACATCTGACCCCAATGAGTGGAATATATCCAAGCATCAAAACAACTAATCAGAGCAAAGAAAAATCTAAATGAAAAAGTTTAGTTTTAGACAAATATCCATAGGCAAAGACAGTATTCTCTTCTGTTTTCTCTCTCAGGTCTTGAGAATGTAAGGGATATTCAATCGCATTTGTGTCTTTGTCATCTAGGAGCTGCTTATACAATCTGGCCATATGAGGTCATGCAATGTCTGAGTAAGGCTCTAAAGACTTTTATACCAGTACCTAACAGCAGTCAGAATATCAATAGCTAAAATTTGGAGAATTTGGCAACCCTCCAAGGATATGCCTCCCTGGACAATCTCTGATCCACCACCAAACCAGTCATAATGCTGGATAATATTGCAGGCAGCATAACATTTACCATGGCCATGCTTTTACTGAAGGCTTTCACATCTGTCACGTGCTCAGTGTCAACCTGCTCTTATCTTCGAAGAACAGGGTACCAGTGGCAGACCTTCCAATTCTAGTGTCTTCAGGTGAATGCCAATTGAGCTTCACAGTGCTGGATTGTGAGCATAGGTCCTCTCTCATTAAAGCTGTAGCCTGCTGGATGTCATTTTCAAGGACATCCCCCTGTTCCTCCTACCACAAAAAAGTATATATCAGTCCAGTGGCCGATTTGCTCCTCTTTTACATTCATGTCCAGCTCACCTTGGTGGGAATTTATCATGGTGTGTGTGTGTGATGTACATTTTTTTTTTAACCTGTGTTACTTGAGTTTTATTTCACATGGCTGGGACTAATTTAGTAAAAATCTGCATGGCATTTCATGAAATGTGTGCAAAAGCATCTGTGATAGTGATGACTGGAAATATTGCATTGTATACACACTTTTTAATTGATAAATCAATGACCACAGCAAAAAAATCTTGTATATGGTACATACAAATGCTCTTGAGACTGTGCTGAGAAACAGAGAAAAAAAACCTTCTTGCAGCGGCATTATGAATGTGCCAGCCTGGAGGACCGGGACCTCCTGTGTAACCTGAATGAACCACAACTAGCTAATGACAAGTAAATTAGTAAAACACAAGAAAAGATAAGGAAAGGGTAATTGTCTGTAGCCACCACCTGCAAAGCCATTCCCTTGTTAGTGATAGTCTTGCTGTGGTCTCTCCAGTTATAAAGTTATGAAATATTGTTTTCCTTCCAAGTCATATATTTAGTACTGAGCTGGATCACTGGATCAGCTATCTGCCCATGTCTGCAGCTCTGAGCCTAAGCTATTACTGACCGATCCCTTTTTATTGACTTGGTGTTATAATATTATGATTATTGCTTAAGTGTTCCCTTCATTTTTAGATGTATAGGTGTATTATAAAATATAAAAGTAAATAGTTTTTAATTTTTTTCCCTCTTCTGTGCTAGCAGCAGTGTTTTCTGAATTAAAAACTAACTGAAACTATGTACAAACTAAGTAAAACAAATTGTTTGCAAATGCACTCATTTAGTATGTAGATTGAAACAGTGAAAAGTGTGAAATAACACTTTAGCAGCAACGCGTTCACAGAGACGTCATACTGCACTAGAAGTGCCTATTATGGAATTGTAACATATTAGGCTAAATTTGGAATAGCTCTGCCATAGATGATAGGAGAGGGTAGATAAGATAAAAGACCAAGCTTCATTATAAAGAACCATTTTTACAATACACAGTAATGTTGTAAAAATTGGAACAAAACATGTCTCATTATGAGTCAACACTTTCAATATTATTGTATTCAGCATACTGTATTTTCAATGTACCAGCAAATTATACCACACAACTTCTGCACTTCTCTTACTGTCAGGCTGAGGTGTAATACCTCCAAATGAATCAATATCACAGATGTCTTTGTTGGTGGATGGTAGAAATATAAAATGTGTTTATTGCAATGGCTCATTTACTGGAAAGGGACATAATGCTTCTGTGTTATTCGGAATGGAGGCATACCAAGCCATGTTGCAGCCTTTAATAGAAATATATTCTCATATATATTGCATGAAAGCACAAATTGAGAAAGCTTCTGACAGTGACATGAATATATTGTTCCAACATGCTAATATATCCGTCACACAAGACCATTACTGGCTTATGTGATTAATGCAAGAAAGGCAAGGAGAAAAGGGCCTTGATATGTTTAGGCGCTCTAGAGGAGTGACATATAGCTGTGATAGCCTCAATCTCCTTCTGCACTATACACATAGGCAGTCAAGATATGCAAATATCTGTTGTTAGAATTATGTTACTATCATATTGGACATATGTTGACATGCTTTCCGAGACAACAGTCTTTTATTTCATCTTTCCTCGTATATTAGAAGATATGTATATGCAAACAACATCAGAACTTAAATGTAACATTTTATAATTCCTATGTCTCTAACATTATAAAACGTAATTTTCCTACTCCAAATAGTTATGTTTTTTCAGTTTAAAGTCTATAAAATAAATAAATAATTAAATAAATAATAAAAAAGATGTGGCAATCTTTCAAGTAAAGAACATGACAATAACCAGTCCTGAAAAACATACAGTTCCATAGTCCAATGATACAGTACTTGTCCTGCTCACTTATTAATGGGGTTGTACAATTTAGAAATCCCATATACTCTGTTTAGTATATTCATCTCTTGGCCATAATGAAGAACAGTCGGAAAAGCTTTAAAGGGTTTATCCAGGAATTTAAAAAACAGGCCTAATTTCTTTCAAAGACTGATCCCTGTCTGTCTCCACTTTGGATGTGGTATTACAACTTGGCTTCATTTACTTCAGTGGAACTGAGCTGCAGAACCACACCCAACCTGGAGACAAACAGGGAGCAGCCTTTGAAACAAATGACCTCTGTTTTTCAATTCCTGGATAACCCGTTTAAATCCTAGCAGGGGGTCACTTTGTGATCTGCTTATTTTCAAGAGACTCTTCTAAGAAGTAGAGTTTGTACAACATGGAAAGTATTTGTAAGGTTGGTGGAGGCCTCCTGGTAAAAAGATTAGTAGGGGCCACCTCTAGGCTTATACTCCACTTGGTCTCCTATGACATAGTTACACATACACACTGCCTTATGGGATACCAAATCAGGGACTTCCTTTTACTTCAAAAGGGAGAGCCACATGCATATATGACCATTAGTGATGTTTGGTGATAAATTCTCTATAGCTCCCCAATGTTTTTTTTCTTTTCTTTTTTTTTTCATTGATCAACATTACTTCTGATTAAAATAGAGAAAAAGGTAAAAAAAATTCTACACTACACCAAGATGATTGTCCCTTGCCTCCCAAATTAGTCCCCATACAGGAGACTATAGAAACAGTTTTGAAATAAACTGATCATAAGAAATATGGGTGCCATGTTTCCTTTAACCCCTTAAGGACCAAGGACGTACCAGTACGTCCTTGGTCCTGCTCTCCTGATATAACGCGGGGTTACACGGTAACCCGGCATCATATCACGGCGGGCCCGGCGTCATAGTGAAGCCGGGACCCGCCTTTAATAGCCCGCAGCGCCGATCGCCGCGCGCTATTAATCCTTTAGCCGCGCGCTCAGAGCTGAGCCGCGCGGCTAAAACCGAAAGTGAAAGTTGCCGGCTAGCTCAGTGGGTTGTTCGGGATAGCCGCGGCGAAATCGCGGCATCCTGAACAGCTTACAGGACAGCGGGAGGGTCCCTACCTGCCTCCTCACTGTCCGATCACCGAATGACTGCTCAGTGCCTGAGATCCAGGCATGAGCAGTCATGCGGCAGAATCGTCGATCACTGGTTTCCTATGAGAAACCAGTGATCAATGATGAAGATCAGTGTGTGCAGTGTTATAAGGTCCCTATGGGACCTATAGCACTGCAAAAAAAAGTGAAAAAAAAATGAATAAAGATAATTTAACTCCTCCCCTATTAAAAGTTTGAACCCCCCCCCCCTTTTCCAATAAAAAAAAAACACAGTGTAAATAAAAATAAACATATATGATATCACCACGTGCGGAAATGTCTGAATTATAAAAATATATAATTAATTAAACCGCTCGGTCAATGGCGTGCGCGCAAAAAAAATCCAAATTCCAAAATAGTGCATTTTTGGTCACTTTTTATATCATTTAAAAAGGAATTAAAAGCGATCAATAAGTCCTATCAAAGCAAAAATGGTACCGTTAAAAACTTCAGATCACGGCGCAAAAAATAAGCCCTCATACCGCCCCATACACGGAAAAATAAAAAAGTTATAGGGGTCAGAAGATGACAATTTTAAACGTATAAATTTTCCTGCATGTAGTTATGATTTTTTAATGAAGTAATACAAAATCAAACCTATACAAGTAGGGTATCATTTTAACCGTATGGACCTAGAGAATAAAGATAAGGTGTCATTTCTACCGAAAAATGTACTACGTAGAAACGGAAGCCCCCAAAATTTAAAAACAGCGTTTTTTTTTTCAATTTTGTCGCACAATGATTTTTTTTTCCATTTCACCGTAGATTTTTGGGCAAAATGACTGACGTCATTACAAAGAAGAATTGGTGGCAAAAATAATAAGCCATCATATGGATTTTTAGGTGCAAAATTGAAAGAGTTATGATTTTTTAAAGGCAAGGAGCCAAAAAAACGAAAATGCAAAAACGGAAAAAACCCCGGTCCTTAAGGGGTTAAGAAAGCTTCTACTATCATAAAGTACTTCTTTAACCTGGGCCTCCGCATCTTTTAATGGAACAATGTGGGCTATATTTTGACTAAGATCAATCAGACTAAAAGGTATAAGGCTCTAAATAGCCTAATTTCTAAAGCATTGGGACTGAAAACCAGCACTTAACTATCTTCCTAGCTTTCTTTTGTGTAACTGTAACCCTCTTGCTTTGACATTTGCTGTAATAATAATAATAATAATAATAATAATAATAATAATAATTCTGCAGCACTTTTCATTTTTTGGGTAAAAATAAAGACAAGTATCAGACATTACAATATTACACACTAACTATTCAAACAGGAAAAGTGAGGGCCCTGCTCGTGAGAGCTTACAGACGAGGAATGGAGTTGAGACAGAAGGCATAAAGGGCTTTTATTAATACAATTTACTTTTTTTTCTGTACTAAACAATTTATTATAAAAAAAAATCATCTTTTTGAAACAAAAATTGAATTAGCAAATTCCAAAATCCTTCTTTAAGTCAGAACAGTGAATGAGCTGAGTTAAATGTGGCTCTTATTTTCCATTATATTTAATGAGATACAAACTCCCACCTGTTTACTCTTTATCCCTGACTACCAGATGAAGTCTTGATGTCTAACAAGATTGATCGGTTTACAGTGCTGAATCGTTCACTAATGCAGTATTTTTAAGTCCTTGCGTTGATATCATTAGGGGAGCTAATGTACTGGAAAGACTTTGAAATGAGAATCCTTTGTAGGCCTAAAATCGCATTATCCCCTTGACAGTATAGGATGCTACAGTGATCCGACAATAGATTCATAAACAGTAGACATGTTTTTAAGATCTCAAACTTTTTATAGTTTTTTTTTTCTACCTTTTATTTGTCCAGAACTTTCAAGGGATCAGAAAAAAAGTCAGTAAACAATGGAAAGAAATGCATTTCGCATTAGTTCTGTACAGATAATTTGTCTCTTATTTGGCTTGGCTTAAACAAATTACGCTCAGAACTGCTGACTCTTTTTAACAGACCGCTGCCTAGATATTTTGTAAAGAATTTAGAGCCATTTCACAGGGACATTGATAAACTGTTTAAGGATAATCTGATGCACAGTTTCACTGGATTATATATCAAGATAATAGGTATTTTTGATCAGCAAATGAAAAAAATCTCAATTCCACTTTATTGTAAAAAAAAAAATTATAATAATTAAAAATGCATTGACAAATGGCTGGTAACAATAATGTGCCATACAGGGATGATGCTATTATGATAAAAATCATACTAAATATGTCTTTATAGAGGGTCTTTATAGATATTTTATTATGATCTAAGTGTCTCTGGCATAGAAACTTGGTATTCTAGGATCCTGATATTTTCAACCTGCACAAAAGGTCAAGAACATCTTTAGTTCTTTTGAAATAATGAGTATTTTGGCATATAGTGTATTACTATTTACATGCCAGATAGCAAAGTAGAGGGTAATGTCAGATGCATTTGGTGTAGTGGTGCAGGAGGCAAAGCAAGTCCGATATAATGTAGAAAAACCCAGCCCTCACCAGTTGATACAAATAGTTCTCAAGTGTATTCCATCCTAGGAACAGGGAATGGTAATAGTAATGAAACAAGGTGCTGCAGAATTTGTCTTCCTCAGCTGTCTAATTAGACAAATGTAGTTGACACTGGCTATCAACGAGGAATCACCGCGTGATGACGTCAGACGTTGGCTAGGGAGGAATCCTGTTTTGCCGTCATGGTAAGATAAAACATGAGACACAACGTAAATTAGATTGCAGTGTCCAAAATTAACTATTCAGATGTTGCAATAAAGGTTCCTTAAAATATAAAATAATGTAAACAATAATAAAAATTATTTTTCTTTTGTATTGTTGCATGCTGGAATTTTTGAACTATTAAAGGGTTTATCCAGGAATCGAAAAACAGAGTTTATTTGTTTCAAAAACCACTCCCTGTCTGTCTCCAGGTTGGGTGTGGTATTAAAACTTTGCTCCATTCACTTCAATAGAACTGTGCTGCAAAACTATACCCAACTTGGAGACAGATAGGGAGCATTTTTTGAAAGATACAAGCTCTGTTTTTCGATTCCTGGATAACCCGTTTAAAGCAAAATGGAAATGGGTTTCATTTTTCAGTCAATGCCATGAATGTAAAAAATACCAGACTTGTCAAGAATTCCTAATTTTTGGTCACTTCAAAAACTAGGAAAAAAATGAAGCAAAAAAGCAATCAGAAAGTCCCACAAAAAAGAAAAATGGTGCAGATAAAAAATAAATATGACAGCGTAGAGAGAAGGGGATGGAGGGTGGAGCTTCCCCAAATTTAAGCATTCATTTCTAGCCATTAAACTTTTAAATGTTAAGAGAGAGAAAAATACTTATTCACTGATATGGTAATATGAAACTAACCAAAATGGCTATGGCGATATATATGGAATTTTAGAAGCTGGATGGAATAAAGAAGGTGTCACACCTCTTGCTTTATTATTCGCTAAAGTTTGGAAGGAATAAAAAAAAATGTGCGGCATCACAGGTAGTAAAATTTTTATGCCATTATGGCACAATGCGACATTGGTGGAATTCATGAGGGGGTTGGCTTGGAAAATTAGGGATAAACGGGGTATAAAATACATAAGTCACATTTGTCAGGGAGGTGAGTTGAAGTCTTTTGAAGTATTAAATTAGACAGGTTTGGATTGAATGAAGCACAAAAATGTTGGCATTTTCAATTTGGTGGAGCTACAAGGGAAAAATGTGTTTACTGTAAGTAATCATACACTGATTGAATTTATAAAAATCCAATCACATGTTAGACCCAAGATAGGGATTTTGCATAGAGCACTATTGACATTGGCACCTTATGTATCTATCTATCTATCTATATATATAAAACTAGGAGGACAGGATAGGAGGTCAGGATATGAGATCAGGATATGAGGATGGGATATGAGATCAGGATAGGAGGTCAAGATATAAGGTCGGGATATGAGGATGGGATACGAGGTCTAGATATGAGGACGGTATATGAGGTCGAGATAGGAGGACGGGATAGGAGGTCGAAATATGAGAATGGGATATGAGGATGGGATATGGGGTCGAGATAGGAGGTCGGGATATGACGATGGGATATGAGGAGGGGATATGAGGACAGGATATGAGGTCGGAATAGGAGCATGAGATGTGATGTCGAGATATGAGGACTGGATATGAGGTCGGGATATAAGGATGGGACATAAAGACAGGACATGAGGATGGGATATAAGGTTAGGATATGAGGTCGGGATATGAGGACGGGATATGAATACAGGATATGAGATTAGGATATGAGGTCGGCATATGAGGTAGGGATATGAGGACGGGATATGAGGTCGGAATATAAGGATGGGACATAAGGATGGGATATGAGGACAGGATATGAGGTTGGGATATGAGGTTGGGATATGAGGATTGGATATGAGGTCAAGATATGAGGTCGGGATATGAGGACGGGATATGAAGACAGGATATGAGATCGGGATATGAGGTCAGGATATGAGGTCGGCATATGAGTTTGGGATATGAGGACGGGATATGAGGTTGAGATATGAGGATGGGATATGAGGACTGGATGTGAGGACGGGATATGAGGACAGGATATGACAACAATATATGAGGATGGGACATGAAGTTAAAATCTTCCTCCTTTGTTGATTTTCCTCCCATACAAGGATTAGGAAGAAAAATCTAGTATTTAGATAAAACAAGAAATAGGTGGGGGAAGATGATAGGGGATGATATTAGTGAAGAGGAATAGGTGTGTATACTACGAAATGTAATAAAATACTCAAATAATATAATGCACCAGGTGAATCAGTATACAATATTATTTCAGGTGTATTATACACCGGAGGAATTGGTTAAAATGAACTACGGCCATAATGCCAAGCGCCCCAAATGTGTTTTGGATGAAGCCGATTTCTTAATTTCTTAAATTTTATTTGGAGTTGCCCCAGGATTGCCAATGTCTGGGGAGAAATTATTACATATACGGAAAGGAAATTTAAATGTTCAATAGTAGTGTCAGGTAAAATGGTTATTCTTGTAGTGAGTGGTGTAGAAAGTTTAGGTTTGTTATATTTAGAACTATTCTTTCTGGCCAAGCTGGTTATTCTCAGTAGACAGTTTCATAAAGAAGTACCATCCCACGCTGTATGGGTAGAACTAGTTAAGAAAGTAAGAAGCTATGAAGAATGGGTTGTTAAGGATTCCAAAAAAGCATATAAACAATTCCAAGGCTCATGGGGGTACTGGATATAATTTAAATATTTAATAATTTTTTTTTTTTTACTTGGGTATCGCTGTAAATGTTTTGACCTACAGAATAAAGATACAATTTTAACTGTAAAGTGCACTGTGTTGAAAGAAATCCCCCAAAAAGTGCAAAATTGCATGGCTTTCTTTTATGTTTCAATTTTGCCCCCAAATATATATATATATATATATATATATATATATATATATATATATATATATTGCCTTTGCAAAATTTAAAGAGTTATGGCTATTAACCCCTTAAGGACTTAAAGTGTACCTGTCATCAACAAAAACTATTTATATAACTATAGATAATACCATAGTATATAGTTGTTATATACATTAGTTAAAAAATATTTATATCTTTGTCCCTGCAGTTATTGCCTGTGTGTCTCTATGAGGAGTCCAAATATAGGAAGTGAGGGTGGACAAACGGGGCTTTGTGCAGTGAGGACAAGCAGGACTCTATGCAGTGAACCTCTGTGACATGCTATGGGCTCACACATGAGGATGATTGACAAGCAAGAAGCCTGCACAGAGCCCTGTTTGTCCAGTCCTCACTTCCTGTATTTGGACACCTCACAGGCAATAGCTAAATATACACATTTTTTTTTAGCCAATATATATTACAAATATACATATAATGGTAATATCTACATTATATAAAAAGTTTTAGTTGACGACAGGTACACTTTAAGGACAATTTTATTTTTGCATTTTCTTTTTTTCCTCCTTGCCTTCAAAAAATCCTAACTCTTTTATATTTTCATCCAGAGACTAGTATGAGGGCTTGTTTTTTGTGCGACCAATTTTCTGTTGTAATGCCATCACTCACTTTACCATAAAATGCGTGGTGCAACCAAACAAATACTATTTCTGTGGGGAAATTAGCAAATTAGCACATTTTGGAAGGTTTCGTTTTCACGCCGTACAATTTACGGTAAAAATGACATGTGTTCTTCATTCTTTGGGTCAATACGATTAAATTGATACCATGATTACATAATTTTCTATTACTGTTGCGCTTAAAAAAATCACAAACTTTTAAACCAAATGAGTACATTTAAAATCCCTCTATTTTGAAGACCTATAACCTTTTCATTTTTCCGTATAAGCGGCGATATGAGGGCTCATTTTTTTGTGCCGTGATCTTTACTTTTTATTGGTACCATATTTGCATATATAAAACTTTTTATACATTTTTTATTCATTTTTTTTAAATAAAATGTTTTAAAAAAGCAGCAATTTTGGACTTTTTTTTTTACGCTCACGCCGCTCACCGTACGGTATCATTAACATAATATTTTAATGTTTTGGATATTTACACATGCGGCAATACCAAATATGTTAATGACATTTTTTTTTACACTTTTTGCCGGCAAAATGGGAAAAATGGGACAATTTACATTTTTATTGGGGGAGGGGATTTTTCCATTTTTTTTTCCATTTATTTTTAAACTTTTTTTAACTTTTATTTTCACACTTTAATAGTCCCCATAGGGGACTATTTATAGCAATCATTTGATTGCTAATACTGTTCAGTGCTATGCATAGTGCATAGCTCTGATCAGTGTTATCGGTCATCTTCTGCTCAGGTCTGCTCGATCTCAGACCTGAGCAGAAGACCCGTGGAAGGCAGCGGAGGCAGGTGAGGGCACAGCCATCTGCTGTTTTGGATGATCGGATCTCCGCGGCAGCACTGAGGGCGATCTGATCATCCATTTTAGTGACTGCAGCGCTGCAGATGCCATGATCTGTATTGATCACGGCATCTCAGGGGTTAATGGTGGACATTCGCGCGATCATCGATGTCGGCCAATACCGGCAGTTCCCTGGCTGCTATCAGCAGCCAGAACCTGCCACGCATGACTCAAGCCTTGCTTTGATGCTTGCGATCACGTATAGGACCTAAATGTATGTCCTGATGCATTAAGTACCACCTCACCAGGATGTACATTTACGTCCTGCGTTGTTAAGGGGTTAAAATGCAAATAGGAAAAAAAGAAAATGCAAAAAAAAAGGGTTAAGCATATAACATACCAGGAAAGACTTTAAGAGATTATTCACCATATCCCCACCCAGCGGTCACTTCACCCATTGAAGCAGACAGGCTCCCTTTCAACACCTGACTAGTGATGTAATGTCTTGGCCTGGGAAAACCTGAGACGACACTCATTTTGTATGCTGTTAAAAATAAACATCAGGACAAAGATGACACAACAATTGCGATATCACCATGAAACACAGGTACAGACACTATATTATGAATTACACTGACCTTAAAGCCCCAGCAGCACAGTCAAATATGTAAAAATCCAGAGATACCCCATTAATGAACCTAATCTGTATAGTCTGGAGGAAAGAAGGGAAAGAGGGACATAATCTGTCCACAACAAGAACAGTAAATGTAGCATTGTACTGTACCCTGTATAGACAACCAGTCAATGCATGCACTTTAGTAATACATTGCATGCTTGCTGTTACATGCGCTTATTTTGCTTGGAAAACAATGATACCAGTTTATTGGACCATACAGCATTTAGCTTGTGCTGCCAATTTGTAATTTTTTCTGCAAAGCTCAAAGGTTTTCCCTAATAAAATTTACACAGATTATAAATCTTTTAGGAAGTTTTGTCAGTTTAAAGAATGCCATAGTTTACAACAGAAGTGAAGGTAAACCAAGGACAACCTAAAAACTCAATATGTCTGGTTCTAGGATAAAAATGTTCGAATTGTGATGTCCAACTCAGTGGGATATGTATTGTACCACATCGACTACAGATATCCTCTTGCCTTTTCTTTTTCTTTAGCACTTTTCTTCTGATTTGAACAGAGAACATTTCCCCCCTCGGGGAGATGCTTTTATAGGTGTTGTGCAGAGATTCTGGAGTCTGAACAGATGCCTGTTACTCTTTTTACTTAACAGAATCTGGTATTGTTCAGGTATCAATGGTATCCCAGTGAAGTCAAACAAATAAAACATATATGTAACAAAAGCCAGACCCTCCAGCAGCCCAAGGGTGGAAGGTCAGGATAAGAATACATATTGCTTGCCGCTTCATAACCTGGATTTACAGTCTTCAGCAATTCCTGGTAAATAAAATGAGAGTAGTTCTCATTATTTACACTCTGCTAAACAAGATTATTGTCTTTTTTCTTTGGACTTGCTCATTTGTGCCATTTCTTTTAGCTGGAACACTAAACCAAATTAAAGCCATCTCATAAATCTGTCCTCATAAAATGACTATGTTTGTCACCCACATATTCTGCACAGGAGTCTTAAATTGAGTTTTCATCTAGGGATATATAATAGATAACCTGGATTACATTCTAGAGCAATAATTTTATTTCTATGGATACAGGAAATCTATGCTGTATCAATAAACAGTTTATGCTTATAAAAATCTATCATTTATATCTGTTATAACAAAAACGTGCAGTTTGCTTTCCTTAAAGGGGTTATCACAAGATTATAACTTATCACCTATCAACAAGATAGTACTTGGTTGCTTGGATCCTCACCAATCTCAAGAAAGTAGGTCCCTTGATTCCCCAGGTGAATGTAGCAGCAGCTTTCATGCTTAACCACCACTCCAATTATTCCTTGAGGTACTGCTAAACATGGTTCAGAGCAACACTTATCCTCCTTTGACATTCCCATAGCAAGTGACTGGTGCAGTGGTCAAGTATATGAGTCGGTGCTTCATTCACTTGGGGACAAGGGTTTGAGTTTAACCGCATTGATCTCTACCAGTCACAAGAATGAAGGTTTCTTGCCCTCTGTGATTACTGATTGTTTCCTTGGTCAGAACCCCATTGATCAGAAAACAATTGATCAAGTGATAAGGTACAATCTTTGTATTATAACCTTGAGAAAAGGGCAGACATACCATAAATCCTTAATATGTGGATTTCATGGGTCCTTGGTAAGAAGAGTCTCTGCTTTGATTGTGTGTTATGTGACCACCTCTCTTTCTTTCAGGGCAATTGGGGAACATTTGATTTGGACCAATGACATACATATGCCATTGGTCCAAATCAAATGTTAACCAATTGCCAGGAAAACTCTGGTGTCCCCTAGGTTTGTATTCAACTGTCTCAAAGCTCTTAAAGGGGTACTCCGGTGAAAAACTTTTTTTTTTTAATCAACTGGTGCCAGAAAGTTAATTTTTAAATTACTTCTATTAAAAAATCTTAATCCTTACTGTACTTATTAGCTACTGAATACTACAGGAACTGTCCAGAGTAAAAGGAAATCCCCCATAGCAAACATTCTGGACAGTTCCTAAAATGGACAGAGATGTCAACAGAGAGCACTGTGCTCATGATGTCAGCAGACAGCTCTGTGTTTCAAAAAGAAAATAATTTCCTCTGTAGTATTCAGCAGCTAATAAGTACAGGAAGGATTAAGATTTTTTAATAGAAGTAATTTACAATTCTGTTTAAATTTCGGGCACCAGTTGATTTAAAATAAAAAGATTTTCACCCAGGTACCCCTTTAAATGAAAAGACAGCATAACTGTAAACCTAATTAGGGTAAGTAGGATTTGGGTCCCTATCGTAAACTAGGGTCTACAACCCTAACTCATAATTCTTCATCTCATCACTAAAATGACAGCAACTATTTTGAGCAATTTGCCTGAAACAAATTTCAAAAGTTTAAGAATTGCTGAAATATGAATTTTTGGGGAAATATGGAACAAATTTGATTTGTTTCAAATTGCTATGCTCACCTTTAATAGTCACATAGATTGAAGGGTTTTCAAGTTTTAGCTACTGGATCTACCATCTGGAGAACCCTATTAACCTCTTGCCGCAAAATCAGATACTGTACATGGTGATGAGGGCTGACTTCTCGCATCACCACATACATGTACCTGATAACTTTAAACTGTCACAGCACGGCCGGGCGCTGTGACAGTTTATTGAGCTCAGCTGTGCTGCACAGCTGAACCTCCCTGAATTTGGCCAGGGACCAATCGCAGCTGTCCCCGGCGATCACTGCTATTGGTCCGTCAGTACAGACGGACCAATTACAGTGATAGTGTAGAGGTCTCCTACTTCCTCCTCTCCTCCGTCACTTCACACAGTGAAGAGATCGGAGGTGAGGGGGGCCCCATTGGAGGAGGCCACCTGCAGCACTCAGGATCTGGCAACAGAGGCAGATCAGCTTCTACCTAAGGCAGAGGTTGATCTGCTATCCTATGACTGTCAGTGTAAAACTAACAGACATAGGCATAATTCAATGGAGTAAAGATGTGTACTTCAGTGAATTATGTGTAAAATAGTAGTAATAATAATAATAATAATAAAACATTGAAAAAATGTAAATGTGGAAAAAAATTACAAAAATATAAAAAAATAATAATAAAATTATATATACGGGGGTATCTAACATACAGGCCCCTCAATTACACTTCAGAACTGAACTGGTCCCTGAAAAATCAGATTTTGAATTTTTCTTGAAAATCTGAAAAATGACTGCTAAACTTATAAACCTTCTGACATTCAAAAAAAAAAAAAGTAAAATAATGTTTTCCAAGTGATGGGAACATAAAGCAGACATATTGTAGAAGTTCATAAATTATTAATTTGGTGCAGCATGACTATTTGTCGTACAAGCAGAAAATGTAAAATCTAGAAAAATGCTAATTTTTCATTTTTTTTTTGCAAAAGGTTGGATGTTTTTTTTTTTTTACAAAAAACGCTAAATACATCAATAAAAATGTACCACTAATGTAAAATACAATTTTTCACAAAAAACTTTTTTCAGAATTGCTTTTAAAAGTAAAAGAATTCCAAAGGTATTACCAAATAAGTGGACACATGTCAGATTTTGAAAATTTGCCTTGGTCATCAAGGTCAAACAGGCATAAAGGGGTTAATGTTATGATAAAGAAAACACACAATAAACAATCTACATGAGATCAATTGTATCTATGGCATTATTATTAGTTTAAAAGGATTACTTTTGAATTGTCAGTTAATGGGGTAAGGATTTATCCTCCTTGTGGGAGATTTATCATTAGGTGTCTATTGCAGACACAGATCTACCCCTTTACACTGCTTGTCTAATTTACACTCTTGCTCAAGATTTACTAAAGTTGTGCACTCCTTTAATAAATTTTGTGCAAATATAGAAACGCCCCCCCTCACTATACCATGCACTGCTTCCCTATCTCACACTTCACAGAGTTGTGTCATTTTCAGTGGTACACTGCTCACATAGCTAGAAGTGTTGGAGCAGCAGTGTGTGCAGAAGAAAACTCTGCACAATAGTAAAATCATAAATTTTTATAAAGTACACAGAGGGGGAGATTCCCCCCCAAAAAAACAATTTTGGTGCGTAACGTATCGACCACATTTTCAGAGAGCTTTGTGCCGCGTTTACACTGTTCATGTCAGTTTTGTAAAAGTGGGCGTGTCCACGTATATTTTCTGCTTTACATGATATTTTCAAAGGGGTGAGAGTTCAGGTTACAAAAAAAATTTAGCCCCCAGCTTTCTAGAAATCACAGAAATGGTTGTAGTTTTATTGTATTGTTTTGCTTTAACTTCTCATTTTAGATACGTGAATGCGGATGAACAGCGTTTTTTTTAAATGTCAATAAAAGGGTTAATGTGGGCTCTGGGAGATTTTTTTTTTTAATAAAACATTTTTTGCAATGTGTTGTGTTTTTTATAATTTAATTTTCAGGCTTAGTAGTGGAAGCTGTTTTGTAGAAAGAATCCATTACTAAGCCGGGGCTTAGCGTTAGTCCCAATATCAGTAAGCACTAACCCTCAATTATTACCCCGTTACCCACCACCACAGGGGTGCTGGAAAGAGCCGGTACCAACAGGCCCAGAGCTTAAAAAATGGCGCATCAGGGCCTAGGCGGTAACAAGCTGGCATTATTTAGGCTGGGGAGGGCAAGTAATAATGGTCCTTGCCCACACTGGTAACGTCAGGCTGTTGCTGCTTGGTTTGTATCTGGCTGATGCTGAAAAAATGGGGGAACCACACACTTTTTTTTTTAAATGCATAGGGTTCCCCCTATTTTCGGTATCAGCCAGATGCCAACCAAGCAGCAACAGCCTGACGTTACCATTGCTACTGGCCCTCTCCAGCCTAAATAAGGCCATCCAGTTACCGCCTTGGCCCAGGTGCACCATTTTTGATGCTCCGGGACTGTTGGTAACGGCTCTTCCTTGCACCCCTGTGGCGGTGGATACCAGGGTAATAATTGGAAGTTAGTGTTAGCTGTTTTTGGGGCTAATGCTAAGCCCCGGCTTAGTAATGGATTCTGTCTATAAGACTACTTCCACTACTAAGCCTGAAAATTAAATTATAAAAAACACAACACATTGAAAAAAAAAGGATTAAAAAAAACACTCCCCCACAGGCCTCGTTAACCATTTTATTGAAATTTAAAAAATGCTGTTCATCATCGCAATCCACCGAATCTGACATAGTCCTCTGCATTCAGGTATCTGAAATTAGAAGAAAAGAAAAACAAGAAATATGGGTTAGTACATTTTTTACGATCTCACCTTGGGAGAGCGCACATAATGCAGCGTGTTCATAAACAGGGAGCCTCCAATTGTTGCTAAACTACTACTCCATTCATGGGGACTGTAGTTAAGCAACAGCTGGAGTCTTCCTGTTTGGGAACACACTGCTAGAAAGGCTTTGTTCCCATTATGCAAAACTCATAATGAGAACATAGTCAGGCCTGGACTGTGTAGCTCAATCTGTTTCTCTGCCTTTGGACTACTACTCCCATCATGGGACAGACTCTATCCCATGATAGGAGTAGTTGTAGTACCGCAGCGCTGAGAGATTGCACTTGCACCTCCCCCGGCTGCGGGACTTTAAGGACTACTACTACCATCATGGACAGACTCCGTCCATAATGGGAGTTATAGTCCAGGGGCTGAGGTGCAGATCGCAGCAGGCCATTCTGCTGAGATCCGCTGCAATCCGCATTTTGTAAGTTAACAAGCTGGTGGCACATGCGGCTATAATGCCCCGCCAGCTCCAGGCTCCTGTATACATCTCTCACAATTCATAATTGCCGCAGCTGGGAGAGTGGAGTTCTGATTCACCAATCAGAGCTCCTGTCTCCCGGCGGCGGCAATTATGAATCATGACAGTGTATACAGTATTCCTCGCCTGGAGCCGGCGGGGAGCGCAGTTTAGCTGCATGTGCCACCAGCTTGTTAACCTAATAAATGCGGATCGCAGTGGGTCTCAGCAGAATGACCTGCTGCAATCTGCCCCTCAGCCCCTAGACTACAACTCCCATCATGGACAGAGTCTGCCCATGATGTGAGTAGTAGTCCTAAAAGTCCAGCGCTGCGGTACTACAACTACTCCCATCATGGGACAGAATCTGTCTATGATGGGAGTTATAGTACAGGGGCTGAGGGGCAGATCGCACTGGGTCATTCTCCAGAGACCCACCGCAATGCACATTTATTAACTGTAAAATCCGGCGGCACATGCGGCTCTACTGCGCTGCCCACCGGCTACTGTATACAGCTCACATAATTCTTAATCCCTGCCGCCAGGAGACAGGAGCTCTGATTGATGAATAGCGTTTCACCAATCAGAGCTCCCATCTCCCGGCAGCGGGGATTCTGAATGATGACAGTGTATACAGTATTCCCCGCCAGGAGCACAGTGTAGCCGCATGTGCTGCCGTCTTTTACAGTTAATAAGTGCGGATAGCAGTGTGTCTCTGGAGAATGACCTGTAGTGATCTGCCCCTCAGCCCCTGGACTATAACTCTCATCATTGACAGAGTCTGTCCATGATGGGAGTAGTAGTCCTGACTGTACCAAAATAGTTAATACATTTGATTCTACAGTAGAAATTGCTCTATGGTAAACGTAACCGTAGACATGGCTATAAAGAATGTTATCAGATTTTGCGCAACAAAAAAAAATGAAAAAAAAATCCTGTGCAAATTTCTGCGTAAAAAAAAAATACACACAAAAAAGCTCTAAATACAATGATAAATTCCCCTCCTTGTGACTATTTTCCAGCTTGACCAGTGGTCACCATTGTTGATATTAAATTGTATTACTAGCAGAATATTACTATCTGCAGTTGTGCTGTACATGACCTTAATGTAATATCGATAATGTAAGTGTTCTGCTTTTTTCTGCATGATCCAAATTATTCCAGGCATGCAAAATAATACTATTTTGCTAAAGCATGCAATACATTTTAGAAATAACATTTGTATATATATTACTTTTTATAAAAATGATTTGTTTATATTATTCTCTATTTCATCATCACAATTACATTGTAATATATCGCTGTAATCATCCTCGGCAACAAGCAGGCATCAGGGAAAAGCTATGAATCATAAGGGACTATTTTAGATTCAGATGAAATTGTTACCAAAATCAAAACACTCTAAGAATAATATAAAAGCATCAATACATGGTAATAAAAGCAATATGCCAACACATTTGGAGAAAATCAAGCATGTCAATATGTAGCATATTCATTTTATAGTGGGCTATTGTATTGCTATGTTTTGTCCCCTGATGCTTGTTGCAGGACGAGTTTAATACAAGGTAGTTTTACCTCCAAAGGCAAGACTGATACATACTGTATAGTCCCTGCTATAATTGTAAGATAAATCCACTTGATGCCTTTGTTATCTCTATGTCCTTGTTTGACTATCTTTGCTCTTTTACCAATGTTTGTTGTTTTATTAGGCTGCTCATAAGAAATACAAGGTATTAGTTTGCTTAGTTTTGCCCTTAAAGGGGTTCTCACAAGATTGAAGAGAAGTTCTGCAGTTTCTTACAAATAGAAAAAGAAATGGGACCAACCAGACTGTCCATGTAACCATGTAATACATATTAACTTGTCTACTACAATGGTAGCATTTCTTACAACTGGCTCATTGTGACTTATTAAAGGGGTAACTGGCCCTGAGACATCTTATCCCCTATCCAAAGGATAGGGGATAAGATGTCTCACTGCGGGGGTCCCACCACTGGTATCTGGTATTCGTCGCTCACCTGTTTGAGCAGCACGCCGCTGTGCCAGCTGACAAACAGCCGGGTGGCGATCATGGGGCCGGAGTTTCGTGATGTCACAACTCCGCCCCCGTGTGACATCACTCCCCGTCCCCGCTATGCAAGTCTATGGGAGGGGGCGTGACGGCCGTCACGCCCCTCCCATAGACTTGCATAGCGGGGCGGGGTGAAGTCACACATGGGCAGAGTCGTGACGTCACGACACTCCGGCCTCATGGTCGCCTACCGGCTGTTTGTGAGCAGGCACCGCGGCATGCTGCTCAAACAGGTGGGTGGCGAATACAAGATTGCGGGGGTCCCCAGCGGTGGGACCCCCGCAGTGAGACATCTTATCCCCTATCCTTTGGATAGTACCCCTTTAAAGCAAGTCCCACACAGGAGGCCCCCTCTACTGCACTTACATAACCTAATAAGGTATACAGAAATGGTTTGTATTCATCAGAGAAACCCTTTAACCCCTTAAGGACCAGGCCATTTTACACCTTAAGGACCAGAGCGTTTTTTGCAAATCTGACCACTGTCACTTTAAACATTAATAACTCTGGAATGCTTTTAGTTATCACTCTGATTCCGAGATTGTTTTTTCGTGACATATTCTACTTTAACTTAGTGGTAAAATTTTATGGTAACTTGCATCCTTTCTTGGTGAAAAATCCCCAAATTTGATGAAAAAAATGAAAATTTAGCATTTTTCTAACTTTGAAGCTCTCTGCTGTAAGGAAAATGCATATTCAAAAAAAAAATTTTTTGGTTCACATATACAATATGTCTAATTTATGTTTGCATCATAAAATTTATGAGTTTTTACTTTTGGAAGACACCTGAGAACTTCAAAGTTCAGCAGCAATTTTTAAATTTTTCACAGAATTTTCAAACTCACTATTTTTCAGGGACCAGTTCAGTTTTGAAGTGGATTTGAAGGGTCTTCATATTAGAAATACCCCATAAAAGACCCCATTATAACTACACCCCCCAAAGTATTCAAAATGACATTCAGTAAGTGTATTAACCCTTTAGGTGTTTCACAGGAATAGCAGCAAAGTGAAGGAGAAAATTCAAAATCTTAATTTTTTACACTCGCATGTTCTTGTAGACCCAATTTTTGAATTTTTGCAAGGGGTAAAAAGGAGAAAATTTTTACTTGTATTTGAAACCCAATTTCTATCAAGTAAGGACATAGGTCATATGTCTATGTAAATTGTTCAGCGGGCGCAGTAGAGGGCTCAGAAGGGAAGGAGTGACAAATGGTTTTTGGGGGGCATGTCACCTTTAGGAAGCCCCTATGGTGCCAGGACAGCAAAAAAAAAACACATGGCATACCATTTTGGAAACTAGACCCCTCGGGGAACTTAACAAGGGGTAAAGTGAACCTTAATACCCCACAGGTGATTCACGACTTTTGCATATGTAAAAAAAAAATTTACACTTTTAAAAAGGGTAATAGCAGAAAATACCCCCAAAATTTGAAGCCCAATTTCTCTCGATTCAGAAAACACCCCATATGGGGGTGAAAATTGCTCTGCTGGTGCACTACAAGTCTCAGAAGAGAAGGAGTCACATTTGGCTTTTTGAAAGCAAATTTTGCTCTGGGGGCATGCCGCATTTAGGAAGCCCCTATGATGCCAGAACAGCAAAAAAAAAAAACACATGGCATACCATTTTGGAAACTAGACCCCTCGGGGAACGTAACAAGGGGTAATGTGAACCTTAATACCCTACAGGTGTTTCACGACTTTCGCATATGTAAAAAAAAAAAAAATTACCTAAAATGCTTGGTTTCCCAAGATTTTGACATTTTTAAAAAGGGTAATGGCAGAAAATACCCCCCAAAATTTGAAGCCCAATTTCTCCCGATTCAGAAAACACCCCATATGGGGGTGAAAAGTGCTCTGCTGGCACACTACAGGTCTCAGAATAGAACAAGTCACATTTGGCTTTTTGAAAGCAAATTTTGCTCTGGGGGCATGCCGCATTTAGGAAGCCCCTATGGTGCCAGAACAGCAAAAAAAAAAAAAACACATGGCATACCATTTTGGAAACTAGACCCCTCGGGGAACGTAACTAGGGGTATTGTGAACCTTCATACCCCACAGGTGTTTCACGACTTTTGCATATGTAAATTTTTTTTTTTTTTTTACCTAAAATGATTGTTTTCCCCAAAATTTTACATTTTTAAAAAGGGTAATAGCAGAAAATACCCCCCAAAATTTGTAACACAATTTCTCCCGAGTACGGCGATACCCCATATGTGGCCCTAAACTGTTGCCTCGAAATACGACAGGGCTCCAAAGTGAGAGCGCCATGCGCATTTGAGGCCTAAATTAGGGACTTGCATAGGGGTGGACATAGGGGTATTCTACGCCAGTGATTCCCAAACAGGGTGGCTCCAGCTGTTGTAAAACTCCCAGTGTGCCTAAACAGTCAGTGGCTATCTGGCAATACTGGGAGTAGTTGTTTTGCAACAGCTGGAGGCTCCATTTTGGAAACAGTGGCGTACAAGACGTTTTTCATTTTTATTGGGGAGGGGAAGGGGGCTGTGTAGGGAGGGGTATGTGTATATGTAGTGTTTTTTACTTTTTATTTTATTTTGTGTTAGTGTAGTGTAGTGTTTTTAGGGTACAGTCACACGGGCGGGGGTTCACAGTAGTTTCTCGCTGGCAGTTTGAGCTGCGGCAGAAAATTTGCCGCAGCTCAAACTTGCAGCCGGATACTTACTGTAAACCTCCGCCCATGTGAGTGTACCCTGTACATTCACATTGGGGGGGAGAAACATCCAGCTGTTGCAAAACTACAACTCCCAGCATGTATCAGTGCATGCTGGGAGTTGTAGTTTTGCAACAGCTGGAGGCACACTGGTGTCACTCCTGCTGGCTATGGCTGTTCGGGGCCATCTCTGACGGCCCCGATCAGCCAGTAATTCCGGGTCACTGGAAACCCGATTGACCCGGAATCGCTGCAGATCGCTGGACTGAATTGTCCAGCGATCTGCGGCCATAGCCGGCATGGGTGGGCATAATGACCCCCCTGGGCGATATGCCGCGATGCCTGCTGAACGATTTCAGCAGGCATCAGGCACCGGCTCCCCTCCGGCTAGCGGCGGGGGGTCGGGAATGGACAGGACGTACTCATACGTCCTCGGTCCTTAAGGACTCGGAAATGGGGGTGTAGGAGTACGTCCATTGTCCTTAAGGGGTTAAAGGGGTACTCCACTGCAAAACACTTTCTTTTAAATCATCTGGTGCCAGAAAGTTAAACAGATTTGTAAATCACTTCTATTAAAAAATCTTAATTCTTGTAGTACTCTTGAGCTTCTGAAGTTAAGGTTGTTCTTTTCAGTCCAAGTCCTCTCTGATGACACCTGGGAAATGCCCAGTTTAGAAGATGTTTGCTATGGGGATTTGCTTCTAAACTGGGCGTTTCCTGAGACACGTGTCATCAGAGAGCACTTACACAGAAAAGAACAACCTTAACTTCAGAAGCTCATAAGTACTGAAAGGATTAAGATTTTTTAATAGAAGTAATTGACAAATCTGTTTAACTTTCTGGAGCCAGTTGATATATATATATAAAAAAAAAAGTTTTTTCCTGGATAATCCCTTTAAGCCTTTTACCAATTATTAGTACTTTCTATAGGTTTAGTTATGCTAGCTTTTTAGGGGACTTCTAAAGTAAAGAGAAGAAAATCAAATGAAGATTTGGCCACTTTGTAGAGAAAGTTTATTGATATATTTTCAGACAGGCATCTCTATATGCCCCTGGAAGTATATGTTTTGCTCTTGGCATCTAACTTCATAATAAAGGTAATGTACTAATTATTTTGTTGTACCACTGACTCCCGCTTGTGTTACTGTATTGAAATGCTCAGTTTGACGCTGCAGTTATGGAAAGAACATTTCCTTCAAGACGTCTTGTCTGCTTCTGTACCTATAAATTATAGTAATACAGTATGATTTTCAAATCTTGCCATAATTATTATATGGCTGACTTATTTCATTTTTTCACTTAGAATATGGACTATTTATCTATCTTTCGACCTTCCGTATATATATATATATATATATATATATATATATATATATATATATATATATATACAGTGACCCCCCGACTTATGATGGCCCCGACATATGATCATTTCAACATATGATGGCCTCTCAGAGCCCATCGTATGTTGAAGGCAGCATCGACATATGATGCTGCTGTGTGTCGGGGCCATCGTTCAAACAGCTATCTGACAGCGCTGACAACTTCAGCAAATGCCAGATAGTTGTATAATGTGCCCCGTGTGCCCCGTTCTGCCTCCTGTTACTCACATGCTGTCCTGCTAACTCATACAGGCTTCCACTGTGAGCTCTGTGTACGCCCCGCCCCCCCATTGCAGCCATAGCCAATAGCCTGCAGCATCTTGCTGCAGGCATCCAATGAGCTGCTGGCTGCCCTCCCCTTCCTTTCCTATAGAGCTGTAGTCGGCAGGATGGTAATGGAGGACATTCTGTCCCCCCTGAAGGTATTTAAAGAACTGTACAGTACTGTATGCAAAGTCACACATCACATACAATACACTACAATACAATATACACACTATACACCCCATACATCAATGTTTCCCTATCAGTGTGCCTCCAGCTGTTGCAAAACTATAACTCCCAGTATGCCCAGACAGTCAATGGCTGTACATGCATGCTGGGAGTTGTAGTTGTGCAACAGCTGGAGGCACCCTGGTTTGTTAAACACTCCCCATACACTCCACATACAATGGTCATCCCAGAACCAATTAGCAGTTTCCCATAGAGATATGTATTCAACATACAATGGTTCCGAGGCCCCAGAACCAAATACCATTTTTACATAGACATATGTACTCGACATATAATGGTTTCAACATATGATGGTTCTCCTGGAAACAATTAATATCATATGTTGAGGGACCACTGTATATATATATATATATATATATATATATTTATTTATTTATTTTTTTTATTGATACCAGTCTCTTAGTTGGTGGCTATTATATGCACAGTTATATTGTCAAGTGTCTTAAAGGCCAGGCTGAGCTGCAGCATTCAAGTATTCTCCTCCTCTCCTCCCTGCTATGCATAATTGATATACAGGGTTTGGCTTCCAGCACTGAGCCTTGTACAAGCAGGGAAGGGTAGAGGAGGGAGGAGGTGTGCATGATGCAGCTTTGCCCATCCTACACAATTCTTGAGACTATTAAAAAAAAAACATAATTTTATAAATATCTTCAAAACAGAAAGAAAGCACGGAGTACTGACTTTATCGATAGGGCCTGAAGAAGCGCTAACACGTGACACGGTCTGTTGCCTGAAGGTCTGCCTGAGCATCCGCTCTCTCCTACATATGGAAACCCTGTGGATATGACTAAAGAAATCCTGCTGCAGCAATACTGTCAGTGCTCCATGCTTTCTTTTTCTTTTGGAGATATTCCTCCAGCTACTGCCACACGTTGCAGCACTGCCTCATCTACTTAGCACAAGCATTTCAGCACAGTCGTGTCTTTAGCTGCATTACAGCCAAACCTGAGTTTAACATAGAACGGTGCGCTGACTTCCTCTTCCCATTCTAAGACTGTGGCATAATTTTATAATTTTACAAGTAGAAATCATATAAGAGACAGCCATTGTTTGTTTTATCAGCTCTCTGCCCATGTACCCAGCTTTTAACATCAAATAGAACTGTGAGATTCCCTTTAATGTCTCCTCTTACTATACATATCCTGAATCATTCTGAAGACCCACCTTTCCTCTATTTACTATCCATTTACATCTTCATTAATTGCCTCATAAACTTTGTCATTATTCTTACACATACAGGACATAACATCAATAAGGTCATTTAACCTATTTGTGAAGATCCCTGTAAGAAATTTATGCTTTTTTCTCCTGCAGTTCAGATGCAAGGAAGAGGAAGCTCGATAATGTTATGGTATACAGATGTCCATACTAATTGTATCTCCAATTTGATTGAGAAATACAATGGCTCTCTTTCTAAGAGCTGTAGGTACCGTTGTTTTTTTTTTTTTTTCCGAGCCAAGTGTCAAGGAAGGGGAGACGAGCTGCTCAAGTGCCACAGCCTTGCATGCATTCTCACTTGCCCTCATCTGCCAGCCTCTAATTGATTGATGTACAGGGCTCTGTGCATCAGTCAAAGAGGGGCTGGAAGGTGAGAGAGAGCAAGAAAGCATGCCAGGCTGTGGCACTTGAACAGCTTGTCTCTGCTTCCTTGACACTTGGCTCAGAACCCCCCACCCCACCACACCACACCAAACTGAGCCGAGTTTCAAGAAAGCAGAAGCAAGCTGTTCAAGTGCCACAGCCTGGCATGCTCTTTCTCATCTCCCAGTCCGTTTTTGACTGATGCACAGAGCCCTGTACATCAATCAAGGAGAGGCTAGAAGATGAGGACAAGCAAGAAGGCATGCCAGGCTGTGGCACTTGAGCAGCTCCTCTCCGCTTCCTTGACACTTGGCTCAGAAAAAAAAAAATAAGATTTTCAACAGTGTCTGCAGCTCTTAGAAATTAGAGCCTACTGATTATTTAACCAAATTGGAAATTAGGTAAGTGTGGACATCTTTTTGCCATAACATTTTCTAGCTTCCCTGCATCTGAATTACAGGAGGAAAAGCATAGTCTTCTTACAGGGATCTTCACAAATAGGTTAAATGACCCTATTGATGTTATGTCCTGGATGTGTAATAATAATGACAAAGTTTATGAGGCAATTAATGAAGATGTAAACAGATAGTATACGGAGGAAGAGTGGGCCTTTACAATGATTTTCTCTGGTGGGCCCAGGGAACCTTAGCCTGATACTGTATAGATAGATAAATTCATAAACTACATAAATACCATTTTGTCCACACTAATAAAATTATTGTATATGTCTCTTTATTCACACAATTTACACCCTTATTGCTGGATTTCAGTGCCGTTCTTTGCACTTATAATTACTTTTCTTATGTTCCATTGAACAAACTTACCAGGTTTCACCATCATAACTGCATTTAATATCTGAGAAAAGGAAGCATTTAAAGAAAATGCTTACAAAGCATTTCCAAATGTAATCAATTTCTAAGGAGAATTCCATGGCCGATGTGGGAAATACGGGGTCATTTTTGAATCAACTGAATGAATTCTAGATAATATAAAAAAAACTTTACATAATTTATTTCAAATAATGAAAGTATTCTTGAATATATTCTGTATAAAAGAACAGATTCCACATTCCGCTGCCGAGATACAAGTAGAGAGAGGCCATAATTAGGCTTTGGTAATATTTATTGCGCTTTTACTTACCTTTCAGTTGTCTCAGAGTGGAAATGTGAAAACAGATCTTCACAGAAGTTGCTACACTGTTGGAGCTCAAATAATTGTTCTATATATACTCTCTTTTTTCACCTCTGCAAAATTGCTTTATTCGACCTCTCTCTGCATTATTTTACATTGTTTTGTTCAATTTTAATGGATGTGCTAAGATAAAGATATCGCTTTGGCCTGTTAGAAAACTGAGGGATGCTTAGACTTATTCGGGTTAGCTTCCAGCAGATGTCATTAATAAGTGTGGATGATAGCTGTCACCCTGTGAAATGTATAAGCCTGAAATAACACCTTCTTGGGGAGGAGAGGTTATTGACATTTGGCAGGAGGGTACACCCAGCAGTAAGATCCTTAAAAAATAGCTCTCCTGGCTTGATGCTTTCAAGTTCTTTTTCATCTTGTGAATACTTTCCAGGTAAATAGAGCAGATTAGTAGTGTTGAGCGGCATAGGCCATATTCGAATTCGCGAATATTCGAGAATATATGGACGAATATTCGTCATATATTCGCGAATATTCGCATATTCGTAATATCCTCATTTTATTTTCGCATAAGCGAAAATTCGCGAATGCAAAAATTAACATATGCGAAAATTAGCATATATAAAATTAGTATAAGCGAATATTCGCATATGCGAAAATTAGCATATGCAAATTTCGCATATGCGAAAATTCGCACGCACAGTAGTATTAGAGCCTAATCTTTACACCACACAAGCTGGAAGCAGAGAGGGATGATCACTGTGATGTGTACTGTGAAAAAAAAAAAAAAAATACGAATATTCGTCATTACGAATATATAGTGCTATATTCGCGAATATTCGCGAATTCGCGAATATGCGATATTCGCGAATAAAATTCGCATTGCGAATATTCGTGAGCAACACTACAAATTAGGAGAAGGTTGGAAGTAAAAGTCTGAAGCAAAATACCAGGTAGAGAAAAAATTATTATGCATTCCTTCGAAAAAGAAGTCTATAACATCTATTGGAAGTCATCCTGCTCATGTGTCTGCCAAACTAGCAATGTACCAAGAACAACTAAAAGAAACTCATGACTATAAAGAGCTTCCACGAACAGCTGTGGTGCTCACTAATGGAGTTTCATATAAGGACAAACTAGAAGAACAAGTATGAACATTGGGTGATTGACCAGTTCTCAAGTATAACCAGCAAGCTTCTGAGTTCAAGGGGTTGTTCAGGATGAGAAAAAAAAATCTCTGTCTATGGGCTGTACACTGCAACATAGTTTAATTCCCTTGATGTAATGACCTATTTGTTTTTGTATTTTTCTGTTTAGGTGGGTATTCACACACTAGTTTGTTCAGAGCAGTTTGCTATTCTACCTGGATAGGGGCTAGTTAATGCTCTGAATGAACGAGAAATCGAGTGGAGTTATTTAACCAGAGTTCTGCATTCTGGCGCTGGTTATTGTGCTATACACTTTCAAGCTTACTTGTGCATTTACCTTGTATCTGAGTTTTAGCCATGGTTAAATAGTTTTAGGATTTGTATATCCTTTCTATAATGTATTTGTTCACACTATGTCTGAGTCTTGCTTGTTACCTGTGCCCTGTATACTTATATTCGTGTTTGTTATCCTGGAGCCTATTCAGACTCATCTGGTTTTAGTCTAGTGTTTCATGTATTATATTTGCCTGTTTATATTCTGCCCTGTTAGTATCTGTATCCTGTTTCGTATATCTGGTTGTCTAGTAATTTTCTGTTCTGGCCTGTGACCGACTATGGATATTATATGTTTTTACGCCACTGCACTTTAGCGCAGGAAGGGACCAGTATCCAGTTGTCGATCCATCGCTTAGGATGAATGGGCAAGTAGGCAGGGAGACATGTTTTAGGGTCATTTAAGGGCTCACTCTCCCTGTCTCCCCAGTCGTTCCCTGACACTTGAAAGGCGATGTACAGCAATATCAGATAAAGCTTATAGAAAAAAAAATACTTTTTTCCCTAATACCAGAGAAACCCAATGTGGTTGTAGCTTCTACATCAACAATAGTTAGATCAAAATTGAAAATAAAAAAATACAAATAACCCAAATGACCCATTTGGGGGTATTTGAGAATTGGAGGTAATAAAAACACTATTCTATGAAATAGGTTTTAGAATATGGGGATGGAGATTGAAAATAAAAAAATACAAATAAATCCTTAGTGCATGACCCATTTGGGGGCATTTAAGAATTAGAGGTAATAAAAACACTTTTTGTCGATACTTGCATCATTTCTTGGTGAAAAATTCCAAAGTTTGATGAAAAAATTGAAAATTTGGCATTTTCCTAACTTTGAAGCTATCTGCTTGTAAGGAAAATAGATGTACCAAATAAATTATATATTGATTCAAATATACAATATGTCTACTTTATCTCTGGATCATAAAGTTGACACATTTTTTACTTTTGGAAGACATCAGAGATCTTCAAAGTTCAGCAGCAATTTTAAAAATTTTCACAAAATGTTCAAAATCGGAATTTTTCAGGGACCAGTTCAGTTTTGAAGTGAATTTGAAGGGCCTTCATATTAGAAATACCCCATAAATGACCCCATTATAAAAACTGGACCCCTCAAACTATTCAAAATGACATTCAGTAAGTGTGTTAACCCTTTAGGTGTTTCACAGGAATAGCAGCAAAGTGAAGGAGAAAATTCAAAATCTTCATTTTTTACACTCACATGTTCTTGTAGACACAGTTTTTGAATTTTTACAAAGGGTAACAGGAGAAAAAGCCCCCCAAAATTTGTTACCCAATTTCTCTCAAGTAAGGAAATACCTCATATGTGTATGTCAAGTGTTCGGCGGGCACAGTAGAGGGCTCAGAAGAGAAGGAGCAACAATGGAATTTTGGAGAGTGAATTTTGCTGAAATGGTTTTTGGAGGGCATGTTGCAGTTAGGAAGCATTTATGGTGCCAGAACAGCAGAAAATCCCACACATGGCATACCATTTTGGAAACTACACCCCTCAAGGCATGTACCAAGGGGTCCAGTGAGCCTTAACACCCCACAGTTGCTTGAACGACTGTTCGTTAAAGTCAGATGTGTAAATTAAAAAAAAATCACTAAAGTACAGTTTTTTCCCCAAATTTACAACTTTTACAAAGGATAATGGGAGAAAATGCCCCCCAAAATTTGTAACACCATCTCTTCTGAGTATGTAAATACCCCATGTTAGGACATAAAATGCTCTGCGGGCAAACTACAATGCACATTTGGCTTTTGTAAAGCAAATTTTGCTGAAATGGTTTTTGGGGGGCATGTCGCATTTAGGAAGCCCCTATGGTGCCAGAACAGCAAAAAATAAAAACACATTGCTTACTATTTTTTAAACGGCACCCCTCAAGGAATGTAAAAAGGGGTACAGTGAGCCTTAACACCTCACAGGTGTTTGATGACTTTTTGTTAAAGTTGGATGTGTAAATGAAAAAAAAATCCACTAAAATGCAGTTTTTTCCCCAAATTCTACATTTTTACAAGGGGTAATAGGAGAAAATGACCCCCAAAATTTGTAACCCCATTGAGTATGGAAATACCCCATGTGTGGATGTCAAGTACTCTGCTGGCTCACTACAATGCTCATGAGGAAGAGGAGGAGCGCCATTGATCTTTTGGAGAGAGAATTTGTTTGGAATGGAAGTCAGGGGCCATGTGCGTTTACAAAGCCCACCTTAGTGCCAAAACAGTGGACCCCCCCACATGTGACCCCCCTTTGGAAACTACACCCCTCACAGAATTTAATATGGGGGGCAGTGAGTATTTACACCCTACTGGCGTTTGACAGATCTTTGGAACAGTGGGCTATGCAAATGAAAAATTAAATTTTTCATTTTCACGGACCACTGTTCCAAAAATCTGGCAGACACCTGTAGGACGTAAATGCTCACTGTACTCCTTATTACTTTACATGAGGGGTGTATTTTCCAAAATGTGGTCACATGTGGGGGGGGTTCATTGTTCTGGCACTATGGGGGCTTTGCAAACACACGTGGCCTTCAATTTCGGACAAATTTTCTCTTCAAAAGCCCGAATGCACTCCTTCTCTCCTGAGCATTGTAGTGCGCCCGCAGAGGACTTTACATCCACATTTGGGGTATGTTTTTACTCAGAAGAAATGGGATTGCAAATGTTGGAAGGCTGTTTTCCTATTTTCCCTTATGAAAATGAAAAATTTAGCGTAACACCAGCATTTTAGTGAAAAAACTTTTTTTTTTTCATTTTCCCATCCAACTTTAATGAAAATTCCTCAAAAACCTGTGGGGTGTTGAGGCTCACTATACCCCTTGTTACATTCTGTGAGGTGTGTAGTTTCCAAAATGGGTATTTATTTTTTTGCGTTTATGTCAGAACCACTGTAAAATCAGCCACCCAGCAATTTAGGCCTCAAATGTACATAGTGCACTCTCACTCCTGAGCCTTGCTGTGCGTCCGCAGAGCATTTTACACCCACATATTGGGTGTTTCTGTACTCAGGAGAAATTGCATTACAAATTTTGGGGGTCTTTTTTTCCTTTTATCGCTTGTGAAAATAAAAAGTATGGAGCAACAGCAGCATGTTAGTGTAAAAATATTTATTTTTTACACTAACAGGCTGGTGTAGACCCCAATTTTTCCTTTTCATAAGGCGTAAAAGGAAAAAAAGAACCCAAAATTTGTAGTGCAATTTCTACTGAGTACCGAAATACCCCATGTGTGGCCCTAAATTGTTTCCTTGAAATACGACAAGGCTCCGAAGTGAGAGAGCGCCATGCGCATTTGAGGGGTAAATTAGGGATTGCATAGGGGTGGACATAGGGGTATTCTATGCCAGTGATTCCCAAACAGGGTGCCTTCAGCTGTTTCTAAACTCCCAGCATGCCAGAACAGTCAGTGGCTGTCCAGAAATGCTGGGAGTTGTTGTTTTGCAACAGCTGGAGGCTCCATTTTGGAAACACTGTCGTACGATAAGTTTTTCATTTTTATTGGGGGGGGGGGGGACAGTGTAGTGTTTTACCCTTTATTATGTGTTAATGTAGTGTAGTGTAGTGTTTTTGCCGCACCTCAAATTTGCCGCACCTCAAACTTAAAGCAGGAAACTCACTGTAAACCCGCCCGTTTGAATGTACCCTGTACATTCACATGGGGTGGCAAACCTCCAGCTGTTTCAAAACTACAACTCCCAGCATGTACTGATAGACCATGCATGCTGGGAGTTGTACTTTTGGAACAGCTGGAGGCACACTGGTTGGAAAGCCTTCAGTTAGGTTCTGTTACCTAACTCAGTATCTTCCAACCAGTGTGCCTCCAGCGGTTGCAAAACTACAACTCCCAGCACGTATAGTTTGCCAAAGGGCATGCTGGGAGATGTAGTTATGCAACAGTTGAAGGTACGCAACTACAACTCCCAGCATGCCGAGACAGCTGTTTGCTCTTTGGGCATGCTGGGATTAGCAGTTTTGCAACATCTAGAGGGCTACAGTTTAGAGACCACTGCACAGCGATCTCCAAATAGTGTTGAGCGGCATAGGCCATATTCGAATTCGCGAATATTCGCGAATATATGGACGAATATTCGTCATATATTCGCGAATATTCGCATATTCGTTATAGTCCCGTTTTATTTTCGCATATGCGAACATTCGCGTATGCGAAAACTATCATATGTGCATATTAGCATATACAAAATTAACATACGTGAAAATTCGCATATGTGAAAATTCGCATGTGCTAATTTTCGCATATGCTAATTTTCGCATATGCGAATTTTTGCGCGCCAGTCTCACACAGTAGTATTAGAGCCTTCTTTACACCACACAAGCTGGAAGCAGCGAGGGATGATCACTGTGATGTGTACTGTGAAAAAAAACAAAAAAAAAAAACAAAAAAAAAACGAATATTCGTAATTACGAATATATAGCGCTATATTCGCGAAATTCGCGAATTCGCGAATATACGATATTCGCGAATAATATTCGAATTGCGAATATTCGTGAGCAACACTATCTCCAAACTGTGGCACTCCAGATGTTGCAAAACTACAAATCCCAGCAATCCCAGACAGCAAACTGTAGTTGCAACCCTGTCGGTTCCCCTACTCTACCCAGACAAAAGTGGGTTGTTAGAGCGGGGGAACTGAACGTTAACCCCCCCGCCCCCGATCTGCTATTGGTCGTCTCTTCTGAACGACCAATAGCAGGGATAGGAGGGGTGACACCCCTGCCACCTCACTCCTATCCCTTCAGGGGGATCGTGGGTGTCTTGGACAACCCCGATCCCCCTTATTTTCCACATCACCGGGTCATTGGAGTCCCGTATGACCCGGAATTGCCACAAATCGCCTGTGTGAATTCACCGGCGATTTGTGGTAATTGCCGACATGGGGGGTCTCAGGACCCCTCTGGGCATTTGCATGGGGTGCCTGCTGATAGATATCAGCAGTCACCCCGGTCTGGTCCCCACTTGCCATGCGGGGCCCGAAATTCCCACTGTGTATAGGTACGCCCTTGGTCCTTCAGTACCAGGAAGCAGAGGCGTACCTGTATGCTCTTGGTCCCTAAGTGGTTAAAAGTGTCTGTTTTAAAAGAAACTGGGCAACATGGAGGAAATTGTATCCCCTTATATTTCTGTTACCAAATTTGAGTTCTATGGTCTTTGCCACTACTATCATTATCTGCAACTAGACTTGGGACTGCTCCTTGATGATACACCCTGAAAAAAATCTGCTCATGTGTATCTCAAGGCAAGCACATTAAGGGATCAGGTTATGTCTGCTTATATAAATAAGAAGGGAAGAGTGTCTAGCTGGATAGAGACAGGAGCAGAAATGGAGACTCCAGTGCTAAATTAAAAATTTACATTGCTCCGTACTAATCTATAATGTATTTCATGCCGCTGCTGCTTCTGTGAGTGGGCTATAGTGTATCTTAAGAAAGTTACCTAAAAGTTCATGTACAATTAAGTTATTAGGTTAACGCCTATATGCAAAGTAAAAAAGTAATAATTTCATAGAAAAATTATTGTTCTTTCAATCTTTTAAAATTTACAAAGAAAATTCTAAACTATACACTTTGATCAGAAAAAAATAAAAATAAAATAGAACGGAAACAAGTTCAGCCAAAATCCCCTGTAATTAAGAGTCTGCAAAATAATCTGATCAAACATTTTGCTAAAAGGGATTGTATGCTTTAAACTTTGATGCCAGAAAATATTACCCCTTAAAGCTCTGATAACTCCCTTCCACAAATAATTTATGCCTTCCTCTTCAAAGACGCAATCTGTAAACCAAAATTTGTTCGAGCGTCTCTGCCTAATAAAATCAGATTAACAGCGACGGCTTAGGCAACTACCCATAAAGTATTTTCACTGAAAAAGCATTTGCTCAGCCTATGTGCCTGTCATCTGAAGTGAAATTAATGGATCACCCCCATCTACACGCCTTTTGAAGTATGATTTAATCAATGTGTGCATTAACAGATTAATTAATTTTTTGTAATAATTGACAGGCCCTGATTTAGCTGTCATTACAGCTTTCCCTTCTATAACATGATACAGAAGTGTTCATTAAAGGCCAATGGCATGAAGTACAGCTTTTTTTTATTTTAACAAAAAGTAACAGCTAATGTAAGAATCTTCTTAAAGGAGCACTAACTGAAACACTATTGGACCCGAGGGCTTGTGTGTACCTCATACATTCAAATAACAACAACAAAAAACAGTTCTGTGGCACCCCCTTCAGGTGCATTTAAAATGCAGAGGATGTAAAAAATATAGAAGTTTGAGAAATATGCATTCCAGAAACTAACTATTATGAATACATTAAAGAAGATTTCCAGCGGTAAAACATTTACCCCCAATCCGCAGGATAAGGTATAAATGTCTGATGTAGGGGATCCGACCACTGGGTCCCCCCGTAATCTCCCTTACTGGCCCTGGCTCTGCTCAAGAAATTTGACGATTCACACCTAGCCCATCTGCTGATCAAAACACGCCCTGTCCTTTCATCTCTATAGGAGTGGTGGAGACACAGCGTTCAATGGTCTCCGTCTCTCCCATAGAGATTAATAGAGGGGGTTTGTTTTGACAAGCTGACATGCTGGGTAGGAAACTTGCACTAGCAGAACAGAGCCTGGGCCAATACATGGCCCCATACCAGAGATTGCGGGTCCCAGTGGTTGGACCCCCACGATCAGACATTTATCCCCTACTGCAGGACATCTTCTTTAACACATTTGATGACTGTGGTCATAGTATGACTATAGCATCACTTACATTGGTCCAGATAATGTAGCTCATGATGCATACAGTACTTTCTACAGCTCATACAAAAATATTTATGGAAAAACATACCTACACTTAACACTTCTCATTGACCTGCTATAAGCTTGGGGTTTCTTGGTGACACTAGGATGCTAAAAATCCAAAGAAACTAGAAACTAGATGCCAGCTCATCTACTACTAGGTAAAATGCCGAAGCTGCTGCACTGGCAGAGCCTTGGTCAAAGCTATATGGAATCTATAAACATATTCTTGTCCAGTACATCTTGTACCAGATAACACTTGATTTTATTCAAGAAATGTTAACAAAAAGACAGTATCACGTAAGTCAAATTTTATTTGGAAAATACATTGTACAAGAATCTGACTGAGAGTTGCCTATGATGTTCCTTAAAATTTCAGTAGTACTGTGACCAGTGGGCAATTTTATTATATCCCAAAGGAAAAAGAAGTTGCAAGGACTTATAGGGTATCCACAATAAATTGTATAGATAGAATAGTGGCACTCATCTGTAGAAACATTTATATCTTTTTAATAAAGGTTTAGATTAAAAAATGTGCAGCAGAGAGATATATGAACAACAGGAGAGATACCTAGCGGCTACAGCTGTTTCTTGTGTCAACACACAATTCTTCTGGCCATCAGTCCGCTTAAGTGCGAGTTGACACAAGAAACAGCTGTTGAGGCCAGAAACGGTTGTGGATGCTGTGGATTTAAAATTGATGTCACAGAAAAATAGGACGCAACGTGTTTACTTCTTGATGTAAATTTCATGCAGAATCTATTTATTGGATTCAGAATCCACTCTGAATTTGCATGTTTGAATTGAAAGTCCAAGTAAAATGTAGCAGCCAAATGCACAGATTTCTGATGCCAATTTCCTTTGCAGTGGTGTCAGATTTTTCATCCAGGAAATCTATGATGTCATGATTGTCCAACAAGACCACTTGCACATTTTCCATGTCCTATGAATGAAGCTTTTATGAAAATTTCAAGCACAAACATTTGCCCTAATGTGCTGGTTTCCCAATTTCTTAATCTAGATGTGCATCACTAGATAAATTACAGAAAAATTTAACTGCTGTAGTGCTGTATCACCACTGGAGTATTCATTTTTTACTTATTTTCAACTGATACTGTATGTATGAAAGATTTTTTAGTCAGGGCATTAAATCAGCTTATCTATCTCCTAAATGTACGCAATAGGTTACAATATTTTTAGTGGTTGAATCAAAGCTAGAATTGGAATGCCAAAAAAACTAGAAAAAAAAAATGACCGGTCTGATAAAACCAAAATCCTAATGTTATAAGGAGCTTTACATATTTCTGCAGCTAAACATCAATTTATTCGGTATTTGAGATGAATACATTTAAGGTGCACTTTATTCTAAAAGGGGTTATCCGGGATTAGAATTAAATAGTTGTTATTTTTTAGAAACAACCCAACTTTTGTGTGTGATATAACAGGTCTGTTCCAGTTGAAGTGAACGGAGCGGAGATGTATTACTATACACAACCTCAGGACAAGTGTGGCGCTGTTTTTTTAGAAAGAGTTTAAGTAAGGAACACAATGTCCAGGACCCCAAACGTATCAAATGCAAAAAGGAGGCCTCCTATTTTGTTTATGGTAATAGGGGGTACCATGGCAGCTCTGCCCCCCCTTCCCCTCTACAATGCACTGTACAGTTGGAAACAAGATATAAGGTCTGAAACATTTTACTGTGTTACTAAGCTGAAATAAATTGTTTGTACTTTTTTTGCTTTTCAAATATTTGTGTGCTGCCCTCCTGCTCTTTTTGGATTTCATAGGCTATGAGTTATTCATAGTATTAAGCATTTACCATCCTGTACTTTGTTGCTGACTTTGACAAATCTTTCTGTAAATTATTTTTTTTCTAAAGTTCCCAAGTTGACCAGGACGACATCTTACTTCCAGAGTGACTAATACCATCATACTTGTATTATATAAAAAATCACTATATCCTCCTCCCCTCATAAAAAGCACATTCACTTAACCTACGTTTCCAAGGATCTCCAGCCAGTGGCTGTTGATTCAGATTTTTCTGCCACCATTAGGTCAGCTGCCTTAGCTACCTTATGTGCCTGCAAACTATATCTGCCATAGTCTTCCAATAGTAAAAAAAATACAAAAAAAAGTATAAAACCTGAGTGTATAACTTGAGGGAAGCCAAAGAAGCACATTTCTGGCTGCACTACAACTATTATATGCCCAAGATTGTTTAATGAGTTGTGTATTAAACTTTCTCTACTCAGTGTTCTTACCTTTACCTATGATATTACAGTAGCAGTGATACTGGGAATAGTTCAAAATGTATGTAATGAAAAATGTAATGAAAAAAATCTAAGAATTTCATAATAATGTGAAATGTAAAAAGATCAATCTTGTTTTTTTCCCCTGACTTTTTAATGAAAAAAAAACTCTTATGAAAAACACAAAAAAAGTAAGTAAAACAGATTACAATTGACCAAAAAGAGATGAAAAAGAGTAAAAAGACAGTTGTCTCACAATCTAAGACTAGATTGGCCGCCAAACATAGAAAATTTATACAAAAAAAAATGCAGCTAAAAAAATGTATTTGATCGTGTATAGAGAAATTCATAAAGGAAAATGCTGTAGTACAAACTATGTAAATTATGTATCTTTAATCTTCCAGTCCTTTAATAAAACTCTTCTGGCTGCCTTGAATTTTGCAATAATACATGAAAACATATTTTCTGAGAGTATTTCATTACTTTGATGAATCTAATATGTGTCCTCGTATGCTCTGCCTAGTCACTTGTCACTCTGTTGGAAAAGTATAACGTTTTGGATGAGATAAATCCGTCATTACAGTTTGGGGAGGTTAGTCAGTGGTTTTATAGACCGTTATATAGACCAGAAACATAAACCATGCCTTTTGCAGAAGCCAGGAGGACATTTGGAGTATGAATAAATGATATTTGGCCCATACAGAATGTCCAATTATCAGATATAATTTATAGAGTTGGGATGGATCACAATAACTCGAGGCAGGGAACACATTTGGGCACGTTTATAAAACCAGCAGACTATAGAACTGGTCTACCATATTTTTCCCAACATTTCTGCTCAAGGACACAGGTACAGCTCAATTCTTTCTCTACAGTAGAAGTAAGAATGGAGGGCAACTCACTGTAAAAAGTCCAATGCTTCTTCATTTTCAGGGACAGGTGCATCCAAACAGAGCGATGTTTCATGTTATACGCTTCTTCCGGCTCACTCCGTGAGCCTGAAGAATCGTACAACGCCAAATGTCGCTCTGTTTGAGTGCACCTGTCTGTATTTGCACCTGTCCCTGAAAATAAAGAAGCATTGGACTTTTTACAGTGAGTTGCCCTCCATTCTTACTTCTACTGTTGTGTATTATGCTGAACTGAGCTGCAATGCTTTAGGGGATCTAGTGGGAGCAGTTTATCAAATATCAGGAGTATTAGTAATATTGACAGAGGAAGATGGGTGTAGTAGTGCCAGCTATATTTCTCTTTCGTTGTCAATAATTTCTCTTTATAGGTAAGGAGGCTATTACTCATATATAGCTTCTTCATCAATTGTATTGCACTAGACCAGTGTGTTCAACCAGTGTTCCTCCAGCTGTTAAAAATCTACAACTCCGGGCTTGCCTGGACAGCATTCGGCTATCTGGGTATGCTAGGAGTTTTAGTTTTAAGAACACCATCTTTCCCATCATCTGGAAAAGGTACAGTTTCTATTTGTGACCTAACATCTTTCTAATAGTTTCTTCAGCTCTAAGCAGCAAAGATTCTTTTCAAGTTTATTTCTAGATTGTACAATGGCTATATGGTAATCTTATATAGGTAAAAATTAGCCTGTATGCATTATACAGTTGCAAGAAAAAGTATGTGAACTCTTTGGAATTACATGGATTTCTGCACAAATTGGTCATAAAATGTGATCTGATCTTCATCTAAATCACAACAATAGACAATCACAGTCTGCTTAAACTAATACATAAAGAATTAAATCTTACCATGTTTTTATTGAACACACCATGTAAACATTCACAGTGCAGGTGGAAAAAGTATGTGACCCCCCTAGACTAATGACATCTCCAAGAGCTAATTGGAGTCAGGTGTCATCCAACTGGAGTCAAGTCAATGAGATGAGATTGGAGGTGTTGGTTACAGCTGCCCTATAAAAAACACCTACCTGGGTTTGCTTTTCTTAAGAAGCATTGGCTGATGTGAATGATGCCGCACACAAAAAAGATCACATAAGACTATTAAGAATTGTTGACTTGCATAAAGCTGGAAAAGGTTATTAAAGTATCTCCAAAAGCATTGCTGTTCATCAGTTCTTGGTAAGACAGAATGTCTATAAATGTAGAAAGTCCAGCACTGCTGCTACTCTCCCTAGGAGTGTCCGTCTTGTAAAGATGACTGCAAGAGCACAGCGCAGACTGCTCAATGAAGTGAAGAAGAATCCTAGAGTGTCTGCTAAAGACTTACAAAAGTATCTGGCATATGCTAACATCCCTGTTAGCGTATCTATGATACGTAAAACACTAAACAAGTATGGATTTCATGGGAGGATACCACAGAGGAAGCCACTGCTGTCCAAAAAAAAAAAAAAACATTGCTGCACATTTACAGTTTGCACAAGAGGACCTGGATGTTCCACAGCAGTACTGGCAAAATATTCTGTGGACAGATAAAACCAAAGTTGAGTGCTTTGGAAGAAACACACAACACTATGTGTGAAGAAAAAGACGCACAGTACACCAACATCAAAACCTCATCCCAACTGTGAAGTATGGTGGTGGGGGCATCATGGTTTGGGGCTGCATTGCTGCGTCAGGGCCTGGACGGATTGCTATCATTGAAGAAAAAATTAGTCCCAAGTTTATCAAGACATTTTGCAGGAGGACTTAAAGGGGTATTCCAGGCAAAAACTTTCTTTTATATATCAACTGGCTCCGGAAAGTTAAACAGATTTGTAAATTACTTCTATTAAAAAATCTTAATCCTTCCAATAGTTATTACCTTCTGAAGTTTTCTGTCTAACTGCTCAATGATGATGTCACGTCCCAGGAGCTGTGCATAATGGGAGAATATCCCTTGCATGATGGGAAAATATCCCCATAGGAGCTGGACAGCTCCCGGGACATGAGTCATCAGAAAGCAGTTAGACAGAAAACAGCATCTCAACTTTAGAAGCTAATAACTATTTGAAGGATTAAGATTTTTTAATAGAAGTAATTTACAAATCTGTTTACTTTCCGGAGCCAGTTGATATATGAAAAAAAAAAAGTTTTGGCCTGGAATACCCCTTTAAGACCATCTGTCCACCAGCTGAGGCTCAACAGAAGATTGGTGTTGCAACAGGACAACGACCCAAAGCATAGAAGTAAATCGACAACAGTATGGCTTAAACAGGAGAAAATATGCCTTCTGGATTGGCCCAGTCAGAGTCCTGACCTCAACCCCATTGAGATGATGTGGCATGACCACAAGAAAGCGATTCACACCAGACATCCCAAGAATATTGCTAAACTGAAACTGTTCTGTAAAGAGGAATGGTCAAAAATGACTTCTGACCGTTTTGCACGTCTGATCCGCAACTACAGGAAACGTTTGGTTGAAGTTATTGCTGACAAAGGAGGTTAAACCAGTTATTAAATCCAAGGGTTCACACACTTTTCCCACCTGCACTGTGAATGTTTACATGGTGTGTTCAATAAAAACAAGGTAAGATTTAATTATTTGTGTGTTATTAGTTTAAGCAGACTGTGATTGTCTATTGTTGTGACTTAGATACAGATCAGATCACATTTTATGACCAATTTGTGCAGAAATCCATATCATTCCGAATAAAAGGGTTCACCTACTTTTTCTTGCAACTGTAAGTGCTCCCCTGGGTTGCTACATAAATGTATGACAATGATATTGTAGATTGTTCCTAATGACAAACAAATTGGTGAATACTAAAGATGAGCGAACTTACAGTAAATTTGATTCGTCACAAACTTCTCGGCTGGGCAGTTGATGTCTTTTCCTGCATAAATTTGTTCAGCTTTCAGGTGCTCCGATGGGCTGGAAAAGGTGGATACAGTCCTAGGAGACTCTTTCCTAGGAATGTATCCACCTTTTCCAGCCCACCGGAGCACCTGAAGGCTGAACTAATTTACGCAGGATAAGTCATCAACTGCTTAGTCGAGAAGTTTGTGACGAATCAAATTTACTGTAAATTCGCTCATCTCTAGTGAATACAGATAAAGGTAAAAGGAAGGATAATAAGTAGTGCAATGCAAAAATTCAGGGTCTTTTTATGAATGTAGATTAACTTTATACAATTTTATACTATAACATAAACATGTACTTTCCTTCATAAAGCGTACAGGATGCTGCATAGTCAGTAAATGCATTGCATTGTGTCAAAACCATGTAACTTTGCAGTCTTAATTAGAAATCTTATCATCTTAAAATATATTGTCCCACATTGGCAGAAAGCCTATCTGGGATCACATCTCTCAGCCCAAGCCTAGAACTTTCTCATACAAATAGGCTGCAACAGGAGGAATTGTTACTGTTCTCTAATGTATATGAGTGTTAAACACAAAGAGGACGCCATGTGCCCAGATCTAAGTCCAGCTATATTTCACAGCAGTAGTTATGAATAAAAGATTCTGCATATCCAGTTTTTAGATATTTCTGTGCATGTAGCACAGTGTACTGCTTATCTTCCTTCCTACGCTTCTGCTTTGGAGACACTACTCCCAGTTTAACCCATTGTGGAGGTAGGCAAAGACTTTTGTTAATTGTTAAATGGAATCATTATAAATATTATTATACGCCATGTCAATAAAAAATATCCCTTATCTTAGAGTTTTAGAAATTAAGAAAAAATAAATAATTGGAATGGAGATTTGGAACAGTATAAACTGGATGGGCCTGGGACCATAAAAACATCATATTACTGTTTAATGATGCTGGTAACTGGGCCAACCTCTCTATTATTTATTGGCATCAACTTCAATATATCACACAATAGTGAAGTGAAGAATAAAATGTGAAAATTACATTTTTTGAAGAGACATTGTTATCTGAAAAAGTCTTGTGGACATCTCGTCCCTGATGTATGGAAAAGCAACAATATTAATCGTTGGGATGGTTATTCTGTACAGTGCATTTATACTTCTCTTTCTATTGATCATAGGGATCCTCAGTATTCTTTTAAAAGGGTCTATAAAACAGCAAGAGGTATAGATTATCCATAGGATAGGCCATTGTTGTATAATCCTGGGGTTTCCTTATCACAGCGGTTATTCCGTAAAGTTTAGTACAGCATCTAATCTCCTTAATTCTCCTGATAGCTCGGTTCCCTCAGGTAAAACCAACATTAATCACACATTGATGGTTTATTTCTTAGTACAATAGATCATAAACCACTGGTTGTTGTAGCTTTGTGCCTGTGGGATTTTACAGCAAGAGGTCCTCATTGAGGGTTGTTGGAGTGCTGAGCATCTCACCTTGTAGTCACTGATGTTGTAGCAGTTGTGGTTGCCATCCAGCACTACACTTTTTAACATAAGGACTCACGTGAATTACATTGCTGTAAAGTGGCAAGTGGGCTTATACATTATGATTTAAATGAGTACTAAGAAATTAGTTTTTGAAAGTGTAATATGCGTATGTGCAGCAATGGCTTTTGTGTTATTCAGTCCATAGAGCTACGTAAGCCATTAATGCTTATGTTCCAGAGAGCCTCTTTACTTTTAAGTTTGTTTTTATTTTATCACATAGATACAATATACCACAAATAAACATATATATATATATATATATATATATATATATATATACACACTGGAGGGCCCACCCCAAATATCAGTTACACAAAGAAAAAGAAAGGGGAAGAGATCTACTGTTCTTCCTCCTTATTGTTATACCACAATGGTGTTGCCCTACCAGTACTTAACCAAAGAATACAAAAAGGATTGGAACTGCCACATACTAGTCTTTTCCTGAAAACCCCTTTAAGACACAAATGGTATAAAATTCTTGGAAGCAACTACAGTGAAACCTCTCCAAATGATCACCTCTTTGTTTGCTGGCAGGGGGCGAAGTTTGGCTCCATCACATGCCGGTGAAGCACCCAGCGCTCTCCGACTGGCGCAGTGACATGTTGGCGGTTTAGGGCTTTTGATGTGAATTTAGTGAGATTCAAGAATCACCAAAGGGAGAAAAACAGACATAGCTCATTGTATTCTGCACCCAAAGCCGTATGCACAAAAATTCCCAGTGTGAATAAGATAGGAATATCTAATGGGTTTTCAATTTTAAAAGTGTTGAGGATATACAGAGAAAGGTGTGGTCGAGGAAAAATATGACATGATCTGTAACAGCAGGGCTCTGCACACTGAGGACAACAGGGCTCTGTGCAGTGAGGACAAGCAGGGCTCTGTGTGCTTAGGACAAGCAGGGCTCTGTGCACTGAGGACAAATAGGGTTCTGTACACTGAGGATAAGCAGGGTTCTGTGTGCTTAGGACAAGCAGGGCTCTGTGTGCTTAGGACAAGCAGGTCTCTGTGCACTGAGGAAAAATAGGACTCTGTGCTCTGAAGACAAGCAGGGCTCTGTGCATTGAGGACAAACAGGACTCTGTACACTGAGAACAAGCAGGGTTCTGTACACTGAGGACAAGCAGGGCTCTGTACACTGAGGACAAGCAGGACACTGTACACTGAGGACAAGCAGGGCTCTGTACACTGAGGACAAGCAGGGCTCTGTGCACTGAGGACAAGAAGGGCTCTGTGCACTGAGGACAAGCAGGGCTCCGTGCACTGAGGACAAGCAGGGCTCTGTGTACTGAGGACAAACAGTGTTCTTAGCACTGAGGACAAGCAGAGCTCTGTTCAGGGAGGACAAGCATGGCTCTGTACACTGAGGACAAGTATTGATCTGTGCATTGAGGAAAAGCAGGGCTCTGTCCAGGGAGGACAAGCAGGTCTTAATGCACTGAGGACAAGCAGGGCTCTGTGCAGGGAGGACAAGGTGGGCTCTGTGCACTGAGGACAAGAAGGGCTCTGTGCAGGGAGGACAAGCAGGGCTCTGTACACCGAGGACAAGCAGGGGTCTGTGCAGTAAGGACACACAGGGCTCTGTGCACTGAGGACAAGCAGGGCTCTGTGTGCTTAGGACAAGCCGGGCTCTGTGTGTTTAGGACAAGCAGGGCTCTGTGCACTGAGGACAAATAGGGCTCTGTGCTCTGAGGACAAGCAGAGCTCTGTGCATTGAGGACAAGCAGGACTCTGTACACTGAGAACAAGCAGGGTTCTGTACACTGAGGACAAGCAGGGCTCTGTACACTGAGGACAAGCAGGACACTGTACACTGAGGACAAGCAGGGCTCTGTACACTGAGGACAAGCAGGGCTCTGTGCACTGAGGACAAAAAGGGCTCTGTGCACTGAGGACAAGCAGGGTTCTTAGCACTGAGGACAAAAAGGGCTCCGTGCACTGAGGACAAGCAGGGTTCTTAGCACTGAGGACAAGCAGAGCTCTGTGCAGGGAGGCCAAGCATGGCTCTGTACACTGAGGACAAGCAGGGATCTGTGCATTGAGGAAAAGCAGGGCTCTGTCCAGGGAGGACAAGCAGGTCTTAATCCAATGAGGACAAGCAGGGCTCTGTGCAGGGAGGACAAGCAGGGCTCTGTGCAGGGAGGACAAGCAGGGATCTGTACACTGAGGACAAGCAGGGCTCTGTGCACTGAGGACAAAAAGGGCTCTGTGCACTGAGGACAAGCAGGGTTCTTAGCACTGAGGACAAAAAGGGCTCCGTGCACTGAGGACAAGCAGGGTTCTTAGCACTGAGGACAAGCAGAGCTCTGTGCAGGGAGGCCAAGCATGGCTCTGTACACTGAGGACAAGCAGGGATCTGTGCATTGAGGAAAAGCAGGGCTCTGTCCAGGGAGGACAAGCAGGTCTTAATCCAATGAGGACAAGCAGGGCTCTGTGCAGGGAGGACAAGCAGGGCTCTGTGCAGGGAGGACAAGCAGGGCTCTGTACACTGAGGACAAGCAGGGATCTGTGCAGGGAGGTTCTGTGAAACCCTCCTGGCTTACACAGCAGGATGATTGACAAGCCAGGAGCCAGGAGGCTGGTGGAGGTATCATAAGGAATATTTACTTGGCAGCATATTAATCATTGTCTCCAACCAAGTCCATGCATTTAGCCTATGGCAGAAAGACTCTTTCAGCAGGACAAATGCATCATGTACATGCCACCATGGTCATATATTTATGGACTGATTCAAGGAACATGACAGTGAGGTTTTCTTGCTTTCTTGGCCTCCATGAGCCCCAGCTATTAATCATATAGAGCATATCAGAGATGAAGAAGAGCATACTGCTTGGAGCAAGTCCCTCCATCTAATGTGTTCAACTGCAAGAAGCTATCCTGTCCACATGGACTAATATACCTGCAGAACAATTACACCTAGTGTAATCTATCCCACAACAAACTATTGCAGTTTTGAAAGCCAATAAAAAGTGACTATTTACTTTATCTCATCTATCTATAGCAGCTGTACAGTATGATGAATAGACTTACTTCATGTCAGCCCCCCTAATCTCCCTAGTAGTGAAGCAATTTCTAGTTTATTGTTATTGCTTGCTTAGCTCAGGCACATTATTTGCAGCACCATGGACAGCATCTTGTGATATCAAGGTTCATAATAAAACTAGCAACAGAAATGTTGCTGTATGTAATGCATCAGCTCTGCTACAGTGCATGCAAATGAATCAACCACTCTATTTTCTTAAAATGCAATGTATGTGATGATCACTGTCAACAGTATAGCGATACAATGTCCATAAATATTCTGTCTCCCAAATCGAAATCTATCAACAGGATAAGACACAACTAGAAATGTATATTTCCATTTGTTTCCAGTCATTTTATTTCCAGCCATTGTCTTGACTAGGACATATATCTAAGACCTATCAGTGGACTTATATATTGCAGTTCTCTTTACAAAGGAGTTAGAGGATAAAGAGTTGTGATTGTAGAAAGCACAACTCCTGCAAAGCAGATAACCTTCAGATGGAGGAACACATATTGTGATCTTTATGGGCTGTGCTGCATGTAGCAGTAAATCCAGAGTTTAACTATGGGAGGGATTCAAATATACGACCGTGACTTTGATGCTCTCTTCACAAAATGAAAAATTCTGCAATGATTTGGTACTATTGTAGATTCTGTCAGCCATTTATTGTTTTATTGTACTTTTACTTATCAAGAAAGCCTTTCTGTATTTGTTCAATAAAGCCTGACTCTGTTCTTGGCAGAGGATCTTAAAGGAATGTATAAAAAGGGTAAAACACAGCAAGCCTTGTGATGACAAAATGTATTTGTATAGCTCAACCCCTTCTTGCATATCTAGTATATTAGAAGGTATACGCTCTATTTACACCAGCATCAGGGGCTCAATTTGAAACCTGAAACAGCAGTTCTGTTACATTTGATAGCAAGAAGCATGGATTCCTAATCTTGTCAACAAACCTATGGACCCTATGATGAATTCTCCTGTAAATCACTGGGGTCTGTTAAAGACATTGATATAGATTAAAGGTTGCATTTTGCACAGCACTGCAGCTTCTACAATATACCAAATCCACAAGTGGATATGAACAGGGTCTATCATTTAAAGGGGTACTCCACCCCAAGACATCTTATCCCCTATCCAAAGGATAGGGGATAAGATGTCTGATCGCAGGGGTACCGCCATATAGCATGCAGCACCCACCTGTATCTGCTTCCGACAACGCTCTAGGTTCTGGCTCCCGACCACGGGAATGGAAGATTGTGACATCACAACTCCGCTCCCGTGTGATGTCACGTCCCACCCCCTCAATGCAAGTCTATGGGAGGGGGCGTGATGACTGTCACGCCCCCTCCCATAGACGTGCATTGAGGGGGTGGGGCGTGACATCACACGGGGGCGGAATCGTGACATCACAATCTTCCGATCCCGTGGTTGGGAGCCAGAACCTCCAGCGCTGCCGGAAGCAGATACAGGTGGGTGCAGCATGCTATATTGCGGGGGTCCCCAGCGGCGGGACCCCCGCGATCAGACATCTTATCCCCTATCCTTTGGATAGGGGATAAGATGTCTAGGGGCGGAGTACCCCTTTAAGAATAATGGATGAAAACATCATACACATTATGAGGGAAATTCATCAAGACTTATGTAGAGGAAAAGTTAACCAGTTGCCCATAGCAACCAATTATATTGCTTCTTTCATTTTTGAAAAGGCCTCTGAAAAATAAAAGAAGTGATCTGATTGGTTACTATGAGCAACTGGTCAACTTTTCCTCTGCACAAGTTTTTATGATTCATATGGGTTTATTTTCTAAGAGTAACATTTCACATGCCAGTCTTAAGTAAACCCATGCCATTGTAGGGTCACTGGATTTATGAAAATGTGCATGCTTCTTGATAATTCTAGGTGCATGAAATGCTGCCCATTGGGTACCCTCAACAGCAGCTCTGAGCTGGTGTAGATTATCTTTTAGCTTGCCTCTTGCTATAGTAAGTTTAGTGGCCATGCCCTATTCACACTCTTAGCAGGTGCAGCAGAGATTGGTAAAAAGTTTCAACATTTTCTGCCTTTTTACCAATACACACAGCTACAGCCTTTAAAGGGGTACTCCGGTAGAATATTTTTTTTCAAATCATCTGGTGCCAGAAAGTTAAACAGATTTGTAAATTACTTCTATTAACAAATCCTAATCCTTCCAATACTTATCAGCTGCTGTATCAGCTGCGAGCACTGCCTGAAACTTATAGGGCCAACGTGCATTCCCTAATAGTTCCCCCTCCAATGCTTACTTGGCACTTCCTATACAAAGCAGCTCCACCTGTTCCCTGATGCCTTAGCAATAGTATAGGTTCCTGCATAACTTAGTTCTCTAAGGTTTCTTCAGAACAAGTGTTCCTGACCATTGCCTGACTACAGGACTTTACCTCTGCCTCATCCTTTTATATTGGACTGTCGACTACGCCTTTGTCTGCCACCAAGCTTGCTCCACCTAACTGCACCTGTAGCCATCTTGGTTCTCACAGCTTCTGTTATTACACCTGTTCAGTTCTGCTGTGTCTGACGCTTTCCATAGTGCCTGTTTGCACAATTCTGCCTATCTGGCCAGCTGCCACTTGTGGCACAGTGGTTCCATACCCATTATTAAAATTTCTATGGTTTGTATTATGGGGCCTCATACCTGTAGTATGAAGAGCACCTACAAAAATGTAATTCAAAGATCAAGGAGAATTAAATGTTACATGACTCTAGATGTATATGTATTTTAATAGCTATGAGAATTTTCTACAGACTGGCAAAAGGCCCTCTATGTTTTCATAGTAAGTATCATAGTAAAGAAGCATAGTAAAGAACCATAGCAAACAAAGAAAAAATTTGCAGTCTACAGAAAAACCCTTGTAGAACTCAGTGGAAGGTTAACAACAACCATTGTTTTTCCAGTTACTACTGTTACGCAAATCCTTTAATAAGATAAGCAATCTCATGTTTTATGTGATTATTGCATAACATGTAACCAGACACATAAAAAAAATAATGAATTGTTTTAGACATGCAATGTAAAGCAGAGCCTCTGTAACAGAGTAGTTAGCTGAACCAAATCCTCCCATCTCCATTTCTGAAATAAAATTGCTGTTCTTGCTGGCTGCCCTTGCTTGTCACTGCAATTTTTCCAGGAAAAGTTTAAATGTAAATATAATGGACCAGACCTGAAAATATAATTTGATTCTTAGCAATGCTGGCAGATGCTTAATTAAACCAGCCATCGATATAGCATTACAAATATACATTTTCCCCTTTGTGAATGACTGGAACAATTTATTATGGAGATTTTTCCAACATTACTTTTCTTTATTACTTTCTACTGAACAAGATGGCCATTTATACTTACATACTTCATCCTGTTCTTTCTGAAACTAATGCAGAAAATTTCAAATAAGGTAAAAACGTAATAGTCACGAAGGCGTCAAAATGCATAAAACATGGGCATTCACAGCCAAAGCAAAGTACTAGACTAACACATTTCTAATGCATAGATGAACACTAATCTCTGATATCTAAAAATCTGAATCTAAATAAGGGAAGAGCAAAACTACAGCTCACTGAAGAAGTAAAATCTTATTTTTACCATCCTAGAGCTAGTGTACGAGGACTTTCTGTAAATAACGCAAAATCTTCGATTCCAATTCTGAACATCTATCACTATTGAACAGTTTTACAATAGACCTGAATCAAGAGTAATTTGTCTATTGTTCCCCTGACCTGTGTGTCACATTTGCTCTTGATGTTCTTCTCGGAGGTATTGACCATATAAGATGATAGATGCCGCTTACATGCATGAAATACATAAACAATCAAGAAAATTGACCACAAAGGCAATTTTCATGAAATAATTGAATTTGCAGAAATTTCATGTCCATTATTAACATGCTTCCAGCCCTGGTCATTATACTGTTGTCACTTCGAGAAATGTGATATGCGTATGACACTTACTGTATTTTTGAGACTTTATGTGAATTTTGATAGGTAGAACCAAAAAGAGCTTTAGTACTTATAGTAGTTTGGTATGAATATAGTAATTATAGTGACATTTACTTCCAGTTGATGTTGTGTTTTAGATGATTCTTATTGAGTTTCATGTGACAAAAAGCACTTTTACACCCAGCACAACTTCATGTGCCTCTGTTTGGTACTCTGGTGACATAGTATCAGTATAGTATGCTGACATAGTAGCTTTGCAATACAAAAAGGATAGCACATGCTACAATTTCTATATTCTATAAAATATTAAACATAACCTAATACCTCTATATCAAATCAGAGGCATAAGGAGTTGCAGTAGGGTCATATAGATATTTATGGCTCTGTATGACTTGAAATGTGTGCAAAGCTGGGATACAATTGTTTAAATAGCCACTGTTGTTTCAACGAACTTTGTATAAATCAATAATGAAAGCAAAGATAAGAAACTTAGGATTAAATCTTAGAGAAGAAGTTACTGAAAGCCCTAGTAAATATTTGATTCACACCTTACACTGCTCAGTACTTCTCTATAGTGTCCTCCATTCTGCTTCTGAGTGTGTGCTATAGAGATATAGATAAGCAGGATTCTCCTTGTGTCATTGTGTTGTGTACGAAAGAGTCTATACTCACCGGTCAGGGGAAACTGAAAATAAGGGATGGGGCCCCCAGAGAGGAAAACTGTTTCAGCATTCCATATACAAGTTATATAATGGCCAGAAAAGAATAACTTCCCATGTACATACAACATATTTTGCAAAATTACTAGAAATGCTATTTATGCTTCTAGTGATGCAAGAACAAGGCATGTATGCCTTCGATGATGAACATAGTAGATAATGTAATCCCCCCACACATCCTGTAACATGGATGACTGCATAGTAATGATCAAAAACCAATTTATGAACTTTGTTTTATAGGACTGTATATTGTACATGTTTGGAGTATGTTTATTGGAGCGTAGAGATGGAAGTTGGTGAAGAAAATAATGAATCACTATATAGGCTGCTTCCTAGACAAAACTAACATTTTATGTGTTACCAATGAATAATTTTTACCAGTAACCTTTGTCAAGGAAATAAGGACTCTGTATTTAAATCATTGGTCTATTTTCTTATCTGGTGCAGCTTTCATTTCTCCGTACCTTGCCTTTGATGTTGTTTGTGTTGTATGCATCTTGCTTAAACATTTAGTTTTCAGCTTTCAAATTGCAAATGACATTTTAGATTTAGCCTAATGACTTTCTAGCAGATTCCATTTCAAATGCAAATGTCTCTTTTTTGTTTTCCTTTCAAATAATACCAGCTTTAATACCTCGATTATACTAATTGCTGCACCTGCGAAGGTTTGTAGATAATCAGTCGTCACTGTCTCCGGCTGGAGATGTGCAGATCATTAACTTACACCGCTAAGGTACAGAACGATACAAAAGGCATGTGATGTATCAACGTGTATATGTATTACTAGATCTAAGCCTGAGAGTCTGGGGCAAATTACTGGTTCTTCAGCACTGAATAAAGCAGACCTAAATGTTGTGTACATGGTAGAGCAGTGCTAAATGCGTCCAAATGTGGCGCACAGGTCATCAGTGGGCTGACTTGTCAGAAAAGACAAGAAAAAGCTAAGCCCCCTGTGATCAGCTGTTGTCTTGAGCCAAACAGAATCATGGGAAAGACTCGAGACAACAGACATCTTTACGGTCACGAATGCTAAACCTAGGGAGACCATAGAAACATAAAAAAAAGTGAACGATCTGCCGGAGATGAGTAAAATAAGTAAATGTATGACTGACATAACTCTACATATTGGACACCATAGTTAAAAGTTAATAAATCCCAGAATACCCCTTTAAAGCATTCAATAAAGCACAGTTTCCTTTCTCAGGGTTTAGCCTACAGATACATTATACATTCTCATATGAAAGCATATACATAAAAAGGTCCCATTGAAGAAGTCCTTAGGTACTGTATTATGGCACTATGCAACTTGGAGGTCATAAGGAGCTGTAACACAATGATAGATCCATTTTATTAGCAGTAAAAAGTGAGACATAGGCAAAGAGTGTTTATAAATTTATACTTTCTAAGTTAATATAAGTAAATAAAATGTCTTGTAAAGGCAAAACAACAAACAGATAATAAAAACAGCAATAATCAGCATTGATCGTCCTAGATACTGTAAAATATATTGCAAGGCTCAAGGCATAGTGAGGGAACACAGTGGAACTGAAAGTGTTTAGCAATGCTGTGATACCAATCTGCTGATCACATTTAGCACTTTCTGTTCTGTCTTTTTATTCTAGTTTTAGAACAGTAAAACAGATGGGAGATTGACATTATGATGCATTAAGCAATAAAATAACATTCCAGTATACCAGCCCGAGTGTTTCCCAACATTATAGCTACTATTACTGGTGAACTATAGTTGTGCAGCTGTACGGATCCTCCTGTCCTAAGCTACACCTGTGCATTCGCTTGTAATGAGATCCAGCTGCAGTTTTACAGTCTAACCTGTTGCTTTTGTGTCGGAAATCAAAGATAAGTGTTCGTTTTTTCTTTTCTTAACCTCTACCTTATGGTTATAGATTTCTAAGAGAAAATTATTTAAATTACTCATCTTTTAGCGTTGTTTAATATATGTAATTTACATCCTGATGTAAAAATACTCTCTTTAAAACATTATCTTGGTTTTACAGACAGCATATTTATAGGACAGCATAAATATACAAAACTATGCCTATTGAGTGGATCATACACATAACCACAATATCGCATAACAGAAAGAGGCGTGTATAGATCAATCAAAAATATTTTTACTGAACAAATATGCAAAATAACAAACAGTTTGGAGACATTTAAAAACTATTAAAAACCAGTGAGCCGATTAATGGATCACTGTTACCAAGGGAAACAACACAGAGGGGACACAGACAAACAGGAGATGCAGAATATAAACAGGACACAATATGAACAGATAAATATGGGGTGTTAATCCCACTGAGCAACAATGCACAATTAATGATATGTTGCATATATAGAAGTACCAAACACAACCAATGGTTCAGCAGCGTGATGGTCACAGTATAGACATCCTATGATTTACACCTACTAAGATACAAGCAGTTAAAAGTACAGAAAGTAATATTACCAAGTGGCCAAACAAGTACGGACCTCCACACCCAGGATAGCATAAAACCAGAAAAAACACAGTAGAGCTCCAAGAAGCTGAAGTTCCTGCATAGCCAAAACATGTGCTTGCATGATTTTGTTTGCTATGACAGATCAGGTCTAAAACTTTGAGTAAAGATCATATGGATCTGAAATGCGTCAGGTAGATTGCACTTTTCCTGCACCTCTTTGACCTTTGACTTGAATGGTCTAAGTTACCTTGCCATAAGCTACTTGATAAGGAAAAATAGTGTGTTGGGTACTAGAGGGAAAGGGGCTGTGGTGTTCCATTGAGTGCCACTGCCCCTTCTTTTTGCTGGTCATGGGGACTTTTACACCCACACCATACCCAAAATGATAGACCCTCAATGTTAGATGCAGGTGTCTAAACTAAAGACAGAAGTAGATCCAGCAGGAAGAAGTAACAGTCCTTTACTTACACATCCATTCCCTTTAATTCATTCTACTTTGGGGCCACTAGACACCAGGGATGACGGGTGTTCAAACAGTTAAATGACAGAGCGATATTCAATGTCGGTCATTGTCTGGTGCTTATAGCAGCGTACAGTTAACAGTATTAAGATGCTATACAGCTAATACTTGATCATACAAAACAATAGACAAGAAGGGGACTCATTGACTTATATGGAAAAGTTTTCTATGCATGTTTTGTGACATGCAATGAGTTACTGTGAATGGAGGGGGAGAAGGGGATCTGTAACCAGCACCAATTGTGAATAATGGATCATTTATTTTCTATACATAGACGTTATATTTTATTGTAACTATGTATGCACTGCTGAAATGATAAGGAAGAGACTGCTGAAAAGTCTTCTCTATGGAACAGGAAGTGTCAGCTTATTATTCGACTTAGTTGCCAGACTGAAAACTCCAAGATTTCATGTTTTTTTTTTTTTTTTTTTTTTGTTTCTTTTAAATATTAAAAGTAAAATGGAAAATTGCATTGTCTCTGACAGGTTTACCTGTCATTTGCCAAAACCTTTTATATACAGTAGATAATAATATTATGGGGGAGATTTATCAAAACCTGTGTAAAGGAAAAGTTGACCAATTGCCTATAGCAATCAATCAAATTGCTTTGTTCATTTTTGAAAAGGCCTCTGAAAAATGAAAGAAGTGATCTGATTGGTTGCTATGGGCAGCTAGTCAACTTTTCCTTTGGACAGATTTTGATAAATCTCCCCCTATTTTTCTATTTGTAATATACATTGGTTAAAATAATGTGTATTTTTTTGGTAGTAAAAATGCTTTCTTGTCCCTGCAGATATTAGCTGTGTGTCTCTGTGTGGACATGAAATATATGAAGTATTAGTGGCTCTGTGCAGGCTCCTGCCTTGTCAATCATCCTGCCGGGAGTGTGGCACAGAACCTCTCTGCACAGAGCCCTGCTTGTCCTTAGTGTACAGAGCCCTGCTTGTCCCCAGTGCACAGAGCCCTGCCTGTCCTCAGTGTACAGAGCCCTGCTTGTCCTCAGTGCACCGAGCCCTGCTTGTCCTCAGTGTAAAGAGCCCTGCTTGTCCTAAGTGTACAGAGCCCTGCTTGTCCTCAGTGTACAGAGCCCTACTTGTCCTCAGTCTACAGAGCCCTGCTTGACCTCAGTGCAAAGAGCCCTGCTTCTCCTCAATGTACAGAGCCCTGCTTTTCCTCAGTGTACAGAGCCCTGCTTGTACTCATGGTGCAGAGATCTGCTTGTCCTCAGTGCACACAGAGCTCTGATTGTCCTCAGTGTACAGAGCCCTGCTTGTCCTCAGTGCATAGAGCCCTGCTTGTCTTCAGTGTACAGAGCCCTGCTTGTCCTCAGTGTACAGAGCCCCGCTTGTCCTCAGTGCGTAGAGCACTGCTTGTCTTAAGTGTACAGAGCCCTGCTTGTCCTCAGTGAACAGAACCCTGCTTGTCCTCAGTGCACAGAGCCCTGCATATCCTCAGTGTACAGAGCCCTGCTTGTCCTCAGTGTACAGAGCCCTGCGTGTCCTCAGTGCACAGAGCCCTGCTTGTCCTCAATGCACAGAGCCCTGCTTGTCCTCAGTGCACAGAGCCCTGCTTGTCCTCAATGCACAGAGCCCTGCTTATCCTCAGTGTACAGAGCCCTGCTTGTCCTCAGTGTACAGAGACCTGCTTGTCCTCAGTGCACAGAGCCCTGCTTGTCCTCAATGCACAGAGCCCTGCCTGTCCTCAGTGCACAGAGCCCTGCTTGTCCTCAATGCACAGATCCCTGCTTCTCCTCAGTGTACAGAGCCCTGCTTATCCTCAGTGTACAGAACCCTGCTTGTCCTCAGTGTACAGAGCCCTGCTTGTCCTCAGTGTACAGATCCCTGCTTGTCCTCAGTGTACAGAGCCCTGCTTGTCCTCAGTGTAAAGAGCCCGGCTTGTCCTCAGTGTACAGAGCCCTGCTTGTCCTCAATGCACAGAGCCCTGCTTGTCCACCCACACTTCCTGTATTTTACCTCTGCACAGAGACACACAGGCATTAGCTACAGGGATGAGATAGCATATATATATATATATATATATATATATATATATATATATATATATATATAGAAATCCAATATGGAGCAGCACACCAAATAGCAGTGGGTGCTATCAGTCAAAACCCAGGTCACGGGATGCACGTAGGTATATTCCAAAAGAAAACTGCAGCACTCCAAGTTCAGAGGAAAATAAAAGTGGCGTTTATTCCATCTAGTTCAAAGGCAACGTTTCAGCTGCGTACCTGCAGCCTTTATCAAGCAAACACACAGTGTACAGGTAGTGGTATAAATATGGTGGAAACTGTGACATCATCTTTACATCACACATTAGCAAATGTGTGATGTAATGATGATGTCACAGTTTCCACCATATTTATACCACTACCTGTACACTGTGTGTTAGCTTGATAAAGGCTGCAGGTACGCAGCTGAAACGTTGCCTTTGAACTAGATGGAATAAACGCCACTTTTATTTTCCTCTGAACTTGGAGTGCTGCAGTTTTCTTTTGGAATATATATATATACAATATATTTTGATATTTATTTATATGAATAGGCTCCCAACATTTTTACATATTTAGAGGATTCTCTATTCTAAGATTTTTAAACTCTGGCTACAACCTTGAATTCACACAATGCATTGTGGTAATGTAAAAAAGATAAAAAAATAAAAAGATGACTTGGTGAATGCTGGGAATCATGGTGCACAGAGCAAAAAGAAATGGACGTATAGATTTGGTGTGCATGAAGAATTTTGACCTCTGTGCTCTGAGCATTTCCTTTTGTGTTCTGAATTTCTACTTAATAAAGAGATTAAGACAGAGGGATGGATGCATGCCAAGATGAAATTAGAGGCTTTAGGCCTTGGATTCTAAGCAGCTTTCTTAAAAAAAAAACACTGTTGGGGAAAGAATAGCTGATAAAACCCTGTAGGGATCTTTCAATATTGTCGTGTATTGTTAACCTCTTAGGTCCACAATGCTTTTAAGGTCACTTTCACGTGGCAGTAATAGTGGGTGTAAAAGAGAGAAGAGCTGCAAATGATTCCCTTACATTTTTTTCGCATTTGTTCTATTTTTTGGTTTGGTTTCAAAAATGATATACAATACTGACCCAAAACTGTCTTGTGAAAATATCATTATTAATGTTGGAAACCTGGAAACCTGCTGGAGCCTGTACTTTTCGAACTGTGAAAAGATCTATATCTCATTTGCACATTTTAAAACACTGCAGACAGACTAAAGTCTTGTAGTCCCAATGCTTGGACCCCCAAAATCTGTAATCTCTAGAGAAATAGATCTGTTGTGTTTAGAATTGCACAGCTGTCCATGTAATGCATCAGTGTGCTGGGTTCTCTGGTGCTTCACTATGTACACTGAAGACAAAGTATAGGGGATAAGATGTCTGATCGCGGGGGTCCCGCCACTGGGGACCCCCACAATCTCTCCTGCAGCACCCCTGTCATCAGCCTCAGGAGCGAAGATTGCTCCGTGTCTGATGACTCACGATACAGGGGCCGGGGTATTGTCATGCCCCTTCAATGCAAGTCTAAGGAAGGGGGACGTTTTGGCCATCACGCCTCCTCTCATAGGCTTGCATTGAGGAGGTGGGGCATGACATCATGAGGGGCGGAGCCGTGACATCACGATACTCCGGCCCCTGTATCGTTAGTCATCAGACACAGAGTGATCTTCGCTCTGTGAGGCTGATGACAGGGGTGCTGCAGGAGAGATTGCGGGGGTCCCCAGCGATCAGACATCGTATCCCCTATTCTCTGGATAGGGAATAAGATGTCTAGGGTCGGAGTACCCTTTAAGCACAGTTTTGCCTTCTAAATTAATACATGTATTGTATGGAATTCTTTGGAACCTTGTGGGCTACTGCTCTCACTCTGGCCTTGCTGAAACAGCCATAAAAACTGCTGAGAGTCATATACAGACCTCAAGGAAGAATGAGGAACCATAACTCATGTGTTGTTTATGGAGCTTCTGATTGGACACTAGAGATTTCAATCATAGCTTAGAGGTGGAGCTTTATGAACAATACAGGGAGCTCCAGACACCGAATAAGAAAAGCCCTTCTCCTTCACACCTCCCGTGGTGAACACTAAACAACATTTTTCTTGATCATGCAAGTTAAATGAATATGACATCATGTAACGTTTCTCTCCCCTCCTGGTCATTTATATAGGCCTCGAAACTGCTGACAGACTCACTTTGATAGAGGAGAGTTCTGCATGAACTACATGAACTACCTTAATCTACAAACTTTAAACTTTTAAAATAAGAGGTGTCTTCTAAACCAGGTTGTATTGCATAATTATTAATTACATTCTATATATATATATATATATATATATATATATATATATGCAGGGTGGGCCATTTATATGGATGCACCTTAATAAAATGGGAATGGTTGGTGATATTAACCTCCTGTTTGTGGCACATTAGTATATGTGAGGGGGGAAACTTTTCAAGATGGTTGGTGACCATGGTGGCCATTTTGAAGTTGGCCATTTTTTCAATAGGAAGAGGGTCATGTGAGACATCAAACTTATTGGGAATTTCACAAGAGAAAGAATGATGTGCTTGGATTTAATGTAAATTTTATTCTTTCATGAGTTATTTACAAGTTTCTGACCACTTATACAATGTGTTCAATATGCTGTCCATTGTGTTGGATTTTCAATGCAACCCTCTTCTCCCACTCTTCACACACTGATTGCAACACCGCAGGAGAAATGCTAGCACAGGCTTCCAGTATCCGTAGTTTCAGGTGCTGCACATCTCGTATCTTCACAGCATAGACAATTGCCTTCTAATGACCCCAAAGATAAAAGTCTAAGGGGGTCAGATCGGGAGACCTTGGGGGCCATTCAATCCTCTTTCCAGGAAACTGTTTATCTTGGAAAGCTCGGACCTGACACCCATAATGTGGTGGTGCACCATTTTGCTGGAAAAACTCAGGGAACATGCCAGCTTCAGTGCATAAAGAGGGAAACACATCCTCATGTAGCAATTTCGCATATCCAGTGGCCTTGAGGTTTCCATAGATGAAGAATGGCCCCACTATCTTTGTACCCCATATACCACACCATACCATCAATTTTTGTGTTCCAACAGTCTTGGAGGAATCTATCCAATGTGGGTTAGTGTCAGACCAATAGCGGTGGTTTTGTTTGCTAACTTCACCATTCACATAAAAGTTTGCCTCCTCATTAAACAAAATCTTCTGCGTAAACTGAGGGTCCTGTTCCAATTTTTGTTTTGCCTATTCTGCAGCACCTGAAACTACGGATACTGGAAGCCTGTGCTAGCATTTCTCCTGCGGTGTTGCTATCAGTGTGTGAAGAGTGGGAGAAGAGGGTTGCATTGACAATCCAACACAATGGGCAACACATTGAACACATTTTATAAGTGGTCAGAAACTTGTAAATAACTCATGAAAGAATAAAGTTATGTTAAAACCAAGCACATCATTGTTTTTCTTGTGAAATTCCCAATAAGTTTGATGTGTCACATGACCCTCTTCCTATTGAAAAAACTAAAGTTGGATTCAAAATGGCCAACTTCAAAATGGCCACCATGGTCACCACCCATCCCAGTTTAATCACAATGTACAGATATTTTAATACATAGGCTGGTAACCATGAAAAGGGGGCATACTGTATGTCTAGAGTAAAGAAGGCTTCACAATCACCACAGATGGGTATTCTTTACTATAAGAGCAGTAAGACTACAGAATTCGCTGCTACATGATGTTGTCATGACCTACTCAACAAACAATTATCAGGGTGGCCTGGTTGTTTTTCTGGAAAAATATAATATGACAGATTAAGGATACTAGCTTTATGGGGATATAAAATTGATCCAGAGATCAATTATGGGGGAAATGTTATTAGGGAATGGTTATGTCAAAAACACAGTACATTACTTTAAAACAGTTAATAACTCTGTAGCTTTATCATTTACAAGTAAACAAAACATAAATTCTGATATTCACTGATTTTGCTTTATATAGTAGGCATTTTTAAATGAGCTGTGACATGATGTATATGTATAAATCATAATCATAATAAAAATAATAACAATAAAAGGACTGTGATAAAAAAAATCTCACCTAATAATCCAATTAGGGATGAATGAATCGAATTTGACGAATCCAAATTCGTTATGAATTTCAGGAAAAATTTGATTAGCAACGAATGCGAATATCGCTGCATTCCTATCGCACAAATCGCTTCATTAAACTCCATTGAATGTGGTCCAGGCTCCAGAGCATCTAAAATGGTGGATGCAGGACATCACATGCAGGATGCAGCCTATCAGCCGCCAGCCACCCATGTGATGTCACAGCCCTACATAATCAGCAGCAATATTGCGCGGCCAGTCACTTCAGCCTTTCATTGCAGAGAGATAGATAGGGACAGACAGTGCTGTGTGTTGGCCAGAAAATATTTTTTCCAGATGCGACTCACCTCCTAGTTACGTCAGAGGGACAGAATACAGTGTGTGTTGCAAAGAAAAGCACTCTTACTGCAGCGATTCACCTCCCAGTCACTACAGGGTTCTATTACAGAGAGCAATGTGTTGCACAGAACAGCAGCGATTCAGCTCAAGCACAAATTCTGCCTAGAAGCACTGATAGGGAAGGGAGTGAGATTGAGAGAGAAAGTGCAATTTTGGGTGTAGTACACATCGACTGTGTGCTGCAGCACTGGTGTGCACTGCTGGTGTACACAAATACTTTAAGGGTACTGGAGCACATTGTCCTCCCCTCATAAGTGCATACCACATAAGTACATCTAAGTGGTATTCTGTTTTGTTCCTGTTAAAGTCTCAATGGCCTAGATACTGTGAAAGGTTAGGCAAAAGTACTCACTGGCTGGTGTTACACACAAATACTTTTTAAAGCGTACTGTTGCGCATTGTCCTCTCCTCATAAGTGCATACCACATACGTACATCTTAGTGGAGTACTGTTTTGTTTTGTTTCTTTTTTTCACCCACCTTCATCACTGGGTACTGGTTTTGCCCCCCACCGCACCACTCTGTCACCGGGTTACTTTCAGGACTCCTGATGCTGCTGATGCTACCTCCAGGCTATCTCATTCTGCCACCATATGTTCACATGTTGATGCCAGCTCCAAGCGGTCTCATACTGCCATGGTATGTTCTCCTCATGCTTCAGCCACCTACACGCTGTGCCATTTAGCCACTCTATGCTGCCGCCAACTCCAGGCTGTGTCATTCAGCCACTATGTGGTCTCCTCATGCTGCCGCCAACTCCAGGCTATATCATTCTCCACTATATGGTCTCCTCATGCTTCTGCCACCTCCAGGCTGTGTCATTCAGCCACTATATTATGGTCTCCTCATGCTGCTGCATACTCCAGGCTGTTTCATTCAGCCACTATATGCTGCCGCCAACTCCAGGCTGTGTCATCCAGCCACTATATGGTCTCCTCATGCTTCCGCCACCTCCACGCTGTGTCATTCAGCCACTATATGGTCTCCTCAAGCTGCCACCACCTCCACGCTGTGTCATTCAGCCACTATATGGTCTCCTTATACTGATGCCACTCTGTCATTGTGCCGCACTGCAACAGTGATTCTAATAGCGATGCCTCTGTTCTGCCTGTCATATTGAATAACAGTATTATTTCACTAACCCAGCACACACACTGTGGGTGTTACAGCAAGGAAAAGTGTTCTACACCCCTATTGAGGCTCTCTGTAGCTCAGAAATAGTCATTTCTAATAGTGATTTGCTGCAAATAAATTTGGACGAAGCCACATTTAAAAAAAAAAATATTGAATCAATTTTTTTCAGAATTCGCTTATCTCTAAATCCAATATTCTGTCTCTAGCCAGTGCCCTTACTAAGCAGCCTGCAGAGTTCTAGAAGTTGGACACCACAAGTCTTTCAATCTTTACCTCTCACTCCCTTTTCCAGACAATTAATTTTTCTTGCCGAATTGTCAGAATACAGCAGCTCTTATTTCATGGGCTAGAAAGATAATTTATTCATGTTCCACAAAATACCTGAAACAACATCTGGCACAATATTGAATACATAAAACCAAGCTCATTAAAGCACTTGCTGTTCTTTGCTGACACCTTTGGCACACAATCTTTAACTCTGTCATAAGTGGACAATTCGCTTGCTGCCAAATCCTCCTAATATTGCAGCCTGCAGACCTTCGTCTGACCACAAATATGTATGCCGAGGAGATCTCTTCCAGGATCACATGGGTTAATTGACCAAAGGGAATTAGTCTTTTAAGCATCAATAGAGCAGTGTTCAATGAAATTGACATACATTTTAATTAAAATAGGGAAGAGGACTCGTGTGCGGCCCACCAATTAGATGCTGTCATTGACCCATGAAAGGTACAATATTAGCTTAAGCACCGTATATTACAGACCGTGAAATAGACTTCTGCAGGGACCTTATTTCCAAGCCACACTGTGGCCTTGAAGATTCAATTAATCATCATTGACTTTTAACTTAAAGCTACATCAAATATAACATTAGATCTTCATTGTGATTACTCATGAAAACCTCTTACTGGAGTATTGTAATGACAAATACACAGAAAATAATGGTGTGTTTTAAACCTTCAGGCACAACCACAGATTTTAAAGTGACTGAACTATCATAGCCCCTTTATGGTTCTTAGATTTATTTAAATCATCCTCCATATTCACATTGTTATTATTGTAATGCATATAAATATATGATTTACAGATATTATTCTTCACATGTCTTATTTGAAGCGACAAAGCTCAGAATCACTCAGCTTTAAAGAGGACTTGTGGCCATCTAAAATTGAGATACTTCGGCCCTAAGATGTCTGATTGCGGGGGTTCTGCTACTGGAGACCCCCGCAATCTGTCACGCAGCACCCACCTGTGTGAGCTGTGCGCAGCGCAGGAGGCTCCGAGTCTTAAGCCTCACGACCATGGGCCAAAGTATCGTAACATCACAACTCCGCCCCCATGTGAAGTCACGCCCATCCCCCCTCAATGCAAGTCTATGACATTGTTCTCGTCTCCCAGGAAATAAAAAAAAATGTTTCCTGTGTCCACGTAATGATCACATTGGGCCAAGACCTGTTGGCGCTCCTGACTAGAGTTGAAGAAACTTTTGAAAAAAGTTTGGTTTGCGCCAAATAATTCCTACCTAATCCCCATTTAAATAACCCTAAAAACTCATGTATAACACTGTCCAACAGCTCTAAAGCCCTGTAAAACGCTTCTAGAAAAACTTAGAAATATATTTGTATATGCCATCATGTATTAGAAAAGAATTCCTATACAACAGAGCTGCAACTCCCCCCCCCCCCCCTAATTTCTATGTTTAAGTACTGGCTTTTTTGCTCAAACTCATCAGTCAGTGGACACCATCACAGTCGTAAAAAGAAATAAGGATTATTTAAAAACGGACACACACTGAAACAACCAAGACCTGCTGTAAAAATGGGCACTGATCTTAAGTGTTCTTAAATAGTGCCAACACAAATATTGCTTTGTTATAAGGATAACTTTTAATGATAACATACAATAAAAATCATCCCTTGTGATTTTTATTGTACGTTGTCATTAGAATGTATGTGTTAATACGTTTGCTTCAGTGATAATTTTCTTTGGCACGGTATTTGGTACTATCTTAGTATATTTTAACCTTCTGTGAGTTTATGGTATAGAGATGTAGCAGTCAGTCAACAGTCTTTCTTGGTGCCTTAAAGGGGTACTCTGCTGCTCAGCATTTGGAACAAACTGTTCCGAACGCTAGAGCCAGGAGTTTGTGATGTCATAGCCCCACCCCCTCAATGCAAGTCTATGGGAGGGGGGTGACGGCTGCCCCACCCCCTCCCATAGACTTGCATTAAGGGGGCAGGGTGTGACATCATGAGTGGGTGAGGCTATGGCATCACAAGCTCCTGCTGCCAGCTCCAGCATTTGAAACAGTTTGTTCCAAATGTTGAGCAGTGGAGTACCCCTTTAATGCATCAACATGCTACATTTATGACTGTTAGCTCTGCCACATCTGTTCCTCTTATGTAAGTCCATGTACATGACTTGGTGTGTTAATACATTTAGTAATGCCCTATTAGGGTATGTTCGGGCGAATCAATCCACAGCATATTTTACGCTGCGGATCCGCCGCTGAAGGACCGCTACATGGTGCCATTACATGTGTCTGCTCGGAGTAGCAATACGCTGCTATGAGCAGACACACTGCGATGTACGAGTCGCCACACGCATGCGCAGTATACTTGCACATCACGGCATCTCTCGGCCTAGCTCATGGAGCAGGAGGAGCGGCCACGATGTGTGCGAGTACACCCCGCATGCGCGGCGACTCGCACATGGCAGCAGTGTGTCTGCTCGTAGAAGCGTATTGCTGCCCAGAGCAGGCACATCTAATGGCACCCTTTAGCAGTCCTTCAGTGGTGAATCCGCAGTGTAAAATATGCTGTGGATCCACTCGTCTGAACATACCCTTATTCTGACTGTTATCTCTGCTCGATCTGTACAGTAAAATCAGGAGTTCTTTTCTGTAAATTGGGATCTACTTTGGTTTATCTAACTGAAAAATATTTTAAAATTTTTTTAATATATAGTTTTAACAGGAACATGCGCAAAATAATATAGCATAAAAAATCCATCTATCGCTAATTAATAATAATAAAATGTTAACAAGAACAAAAATAATATTATTATTAATAACAATAATACCAGAATTACAGTTGAGCCAATCTACAGTGAGATTCAACCTAATCTAATGGATTGTCCATCAATTCTTTGTGTTGTAAAAGTCGTTCTGCTTTTCAAGTAACCCAGAAAAGTCTGGAATGAGGCTCCGGATTGTTTCATTCCAGACATCTCCAGGAAATCAGAACACTTAGAAAGCAGAACAACTTTTGCATTTCCTAAAGAATTGACATTGACAGTCCATTATATTTGTGTTGGGTGAAGCCTACTGTAGACTAAAATAGTAGATGTGTGTTTTGGGAATAAAATACACGTAACCCCCAATGAACTAGGATTAGCCTGAATATCAGAGTTTTAGCCGATCTAACCCCATCTTGCAAGGGGGCAGAAGTGGGACCAGAATATCCCTTAAAACATGCTTCATATGTAATACATTAGACAATAAGATAGACTCTACTGATAAGCTGCAGATTATATGCAGCTTCAATGTTGATTCTAAGCTTGTCTCACATTAGTGAAATTGTAATGAAGTGAAAGCTCTCAGTTACTTTTTAACAAGTGTTTCTAAATTTGCCATATGTTCACTATCTGCAGATTCAGTCACAGAAGCTTGGCTGAGAAAAGCATACTAACACTATGTACTCTTCATGCCTCTACAACATTGCATTACAAAACTTTAGATTAAAAAACAAGAAAGCAAATCAACAGTTAAAAGACATTCCGGTATCATATCTATTATTAGAATTATAATTCGTAATTGTGAATTATAACTATTATTCAATACAACATTCACCATCATGGGTTTGGATACAGTAAGGCTTCTAGGCAAGAAACCAGTTTGTCCTATAATAAGGAAGTGAGTTGTAAACTGTGCTATGTGCAGAATATATAAGAAAAGAGCTAGCTTCTGGTTTAAGCAGCTTAATTTATAATTTATTGCATCAAAGGATTTTTCTGTTGGAGTAACAAATGAGAAATGTCTGGCTGTTTGTTACAATGAGGACGCCTGTATGAGGTAGTGTCTGTCTAGGCATTGCCCTTATCTTTAAGAGTTTGACAAAGTTAAGAAAGAGGTCATCAGATGTTATTTTTATACCTACATGTATTTTAAACTTTTACTTACAATGTACAGAAGCTGTATTAAAATGAAAAGTACATTATTACTACTATTTTTCATAACGTACAGTATGTAGATAACTGATAGGTGAAGGTTGTGCAGATCTAAGAGGTACATTCTGAATTTTTGTAACTAGATCACAAGTTTCTAAAGGTCCTCATATACTTTACAAAAAAATTGGATGACCCGACAGATTTTTGTGGGACTGACTTACTTTCTAGTGTATATGGGGGCCTCCCAAATCTTTCATTAGAAATTTTGTCAAGGGAGAGAAGAATCTGGTATGTTGGATTTCAACTACCCAATCCTTTTGTTTTCCAGGAGATAAACCACTGCCAGAGCTGTCTGGCAGTTGCTTACCTCCCCTTTTCCCATTCACAACAGCCAAGCTCAATGCTCACGTGTAATGCATGAACAGGAGAGATAGTTGTCGGCAAAATGTTCATTCTGCTGACAGCTATCAAAGATTGGAGTTATGTCCACCTGGTGGCAGACGGTATCGACATACCCATCCTTACCTTGCCTTTACAATAATTGGGGAATCCAATTTATCATGAAGCCAAATCCTCACAATATTACAACATTGGAACACATGAAAATATATAATTTACATAACAATCCCTGTGTGTCCACACATAGACAAACTTGGTGTATGGTGGGAAAGGAGCACAATATGTCTCAGGATAAATTGAGAAAGGACACATAAGTGTATGGCAAACTATTAGCAATAGCTATTGACTGTTTGTAAATAGGGAGCAGCTAAGAAAACATTTCTTATGGAATGCTACATGTACACTGCTCAAAAATTAAAGGGAACACTAAGATAACACATCCTAGATCTGAATGAGAACTAATCGTATGAAATACTTTGGTCTTTACATAGTTGAATGTGCTGACAACAAAATCACAAAAAAATATCAATGGAAATCACATTTATCAACCCATGTGTCACGATTCGGCTGGCTGGAGGTGGATCCTCTGTGCCAGAGAGGGATTGGCGTGGACCGTGTCGGTGGACCGGTTCTAAGTTGCTACTGGTATTCACCAGAGCCCGCCGCAAAGCGGGATGGTCTTGCAGCGGCGGTAGCAACCAGGTTGTATCCACCGGCAACGGCTCAACCTCTCTGACTGCTGAGATAAGCGCGGTACAAGGGAGTAGACAAGAGCAAGGTCGGACGTAGCAGAAGGTCAGGGCAGGCAGCAAGGATCGTAGTCAGGGGCAACGGCAGGAGGTCTGGAACACAGGCTAGGAACACACAAGGAAATGCTTTCACTGGCACAATGGCAACAAGATCCGGCGAGGGAGTGCAGGGGAAGTGAGGTATAAGTAGGGAGTGCACCGGTGAGGATACTGATTAGGCCTGCTGCGCCAATCAGTGGCGCAGTGGCCCTTTAAATCGCAGAGACCCGTCACGCGCGCGCCCTAAGGAGCGGGGCCGCGCGCGCCGGGACAACACAGACGGGGAACGGGTCAGGTACGGGAGCCGAGACGCCCATCGCGAGCGGGCGCGTCCCGCATCGCGAATCGCATCCCGGCTGGGAGCAATATCGCAGCGCACCCGGTCAGCAGGTCTGATGGGGCGCTGTGAATAAGAGAACGCTGTGAGCGCTCCTGGGAGGAGCGGGGACCCGGAGCGCTCGGCGTAACACCATGGAGATTTGAATATGGAGTCACACTCAAAGTGGAAAACCACACTACAGGCTGATCCAACTTTGATGTAATGTCCTTAAAACAAGTCAAAATGAGGCTCAGTAGTGTGTGTGGCCTCCACGTGCCCGTATGACCTCCCTACATTGCCTGGTAATGCTTCTGATGAGGTGGCAGATGGTCTCCTGAGGGATGTCCTCCCAGACCTGGACTAAAGCATCCGCCAACGCCATAACAGTCTGTGGTGTGGTCTTGGTGGATGGAGCGAGACATGATGTCCTAGATGTTCTCAAATGGATTCAGGTCTGGGGAACAGGCCGGCCAGTCCATAGCATCAATGCCTTCCTCTTGCAGGAACTGCTGATACACTCCAGCAACTTGAGGTCTAGCATTGTCTTGCATTAGGAGGAACCCATGGGCAACCGCACCAGCATATGGTCTCACAAGGGGTCTGAGGATCTCATCTCACCTCTGGCAAGCACATGGAGGTCTGTGTGGCCCCCAAAGAAATGCCACCCCACACAATTACTGAACCACCGCCAAACCGGTAATGTGGAGGATGTTGCAGTCAGCAGAACGTTCTCCAAGGCGTCTCCAGACCCTGTCAAGTCTGTCACATGTGCTCGGTGTGAACCTGCTTTCATCTGTGAAGAGCACAGGGCACCAGTGTTGAATTTGCCAATCTTGGTGTTCTCTGGCAAATGACAAACATCTTGCAAGGTGTTGGGCTGTAAGCACAACTGCCACTTGTGGACGTCGGGCCCTCATACCACCCTCATTGAGTCTGTTTCTGACCCTTTGAGTGGACACATTCAACATTTGTGGCCTGCTGGAGGTGATTTTGCAGGGCTCTGGCAGTGCTTCTCCTGCTCCTCCTTGCACAAAGGAGGTGGAAGTCCTGCTGCTGGGTTGCTACCCTCATACAGCCTCCTCCACATCTCCTGATGTACTGGCCTGTCTCCTGGTAGCGCCTCCATGCTCTGGACACTACGCTGACAGACACAGGAAACCTTCTTGCCACAGCTTGCATTGATGTGCCATCCTGGATGAGCTGCACTGCCTGAGCCGCTTGTGGGTTGTAGACTCCATCTCATGCTACCACTAGAGTGAAAGCACTCCCAGCATTCAAAAGTGACCAAAACATAAGCCAGGAAGCATAGGAACTGAGAGGTGGTCTGTGGTCCCCAGCTGTAGATCCACTCCTTTATTGGCGGTGTCTTGCTAATTGCCTATAATTTCCACCTGTTATCTGTTCCATTTACACAACAGCGTGTGAAATTGATTGTTAAACAGCGTTGCTTCCTAAGTGGACAGTGTGATTTCACAGAAGTGTGATTGACTTGGAGTTACATTGTGTTGTTTAAGTGTTCCCTTTATTTTTCTGAGCAGTGTATTTTTCCATAAAAAGAGAATTTAGCTGCCTAAGTGGATTGCTAATCCATGTTAACCATCTAATGGTAGTTCAAGAAATGTCTTCTATCTGCACATACCTTCCCTTGTTAGTAATGTGAACATCTGACTTATAGCCAGAATAACAATTACATTAATAAATTACACAAATTGTAAAGTCACTGCCATAATAAGAAAGAGTAATTCAATACTATCAGAAGAGTAAAGCTCAATTCTTAACAACTGTGTTCCATCCTAATGTAATGGTGGGCGCAGGGACTGTGAGAGAATATTCCGCTGACAGCCCTTAAAGGACAGAAGGTCAGGCGATTATTGGGTGTGATGCCGACTAAAGTAACTACCATAATAACCATTCCTCTCATATTATGGCCTAGGGACCTTAGGACTACCTCAGGCATCTAGGTGATGATGATGCAGTCACCTGTACAGCCCCCATAGCAACATCACTATTCAGATAATAACATTAACCCCTTAAGGATGCAGGGTTTTTCTGTTTTTGCATTTACATTTTTTCCTCATTACCTTCTAAAAATAATAACGCTTTCAATCAGGCATGGAGCAATCAAACGCAAATCGGACGCTATGGAGCAAGGTAAGGGGACCTCTGCTCACGTCCTAGCTGACCGGGACATCGTGATTTTATCACGATAGTCCCGATCAGCCCGAATGAGCTGCCTGGAAGCTTTCATTTTAGACACGGTGATCAACTTTGATCGCCGCGTCGAAAGGGTTAATAGCACGCGGCACAACGATCGGTGTCGCGCGCTATTAGCCCAGGGTCACGGCTATCATTAGCCGCCGGGACCGACCCGGTATGACGCGGGGTCACGGTATGCGCCCGGTCCCGGTATATAATGCGGGGTCATGCCGTGACCTCACGTCATACCGGGTCGGTCCCGGCGGCTAATCCCAGAGGCTAATGACAGTCGTAACCCTGGGCTAATAGCGTGCGGCACCGATCGTTATGCCGCGCGCTATTAACCCTTTAGACTCGGTGTTCAAAGTTGATAGCCATGTCTAAAATTAAAGTAAAACTTCCGGCAGCTTAGTCGGTCTGATCGGGATCATCGCAGTGAGATTGCGATGTCCCGATCAGCTAGAACGCGAGCGGAGGTCCCTTTTCCTGCCTCCGTCGCGTCCGATTGGTGATTGATTGATCCACACCTGAAATCCAGGCTTGATCAATCGACTACCGATGACACTGAGCTTTGCCCTGTCAATGCACGGCAATGATCTGTGTATGAGATCGGTATGTGCAGTGTAATAGCCACTATAGCACTGCAAAAAAAAGTGTGAAAACAAGTTAATGAAGATCATTTAACCCCTTCCCTTACAAAAGTAAGAATCACCCCCCTTGTCCCATTTAAAAAAAACTGTGTAAATAACAATAAAAATAAACACATGTGGTATCACCGCTTGCAGAAATGTGCAAACTATAAAAATATGTTGTTAATAAAGCCGTACGGTCAATGGAGTATGCACAAAAAAATTCCAAATTGCAAAATAATGTATTTTTGGTCACTTTTAATATCATGAAAAAAGGAATAAAAAGCATTCAAAATGTCCGATCAATATAGATACTTTAGATCACAGTGCAAAAAGTATGTCCACATATTGGCCCATACGCGGAAAAATAAAAAGTTATAGGGATCAGAAGATGACAATTTTAAACGTATACATTTTCCTGCATGTAGTTATGATTTTTTTTTAGAAGTAATACAAATTCAAACCTATATAAGTAGGATATCATTTTAACCGTAAGGACCTACAGAATAATGCTAAGATGTCATTTTTATGGAAAAATGCACTCCATAGAAACAGAATCCCCCAAAATTACAAGATGGCATTTTTTCTTCAATATTCCGCTTCACCGTGGATAATTTGGTAAAATGACTAATGTCACTGCAAAGTAGAATTGGTGGCACAAAAAATAAGCCATAATTTCCATTTAAGATCACATTCAGGTCATGTTAAAGATCAATAAAATATCCATTTTGTTGTGAAGGATTTCCTACACACTTTCTTTGGACGGTTTGTAACACGGGTAATAGCTCCATTGATTTTACAATGCTATATTTTTTAAGATGAACTTTCTACCATCTTGGATTTTATACTACAGCTGTCCAGATGGCACATGGGAGTCTAATAAGATCAAGATTTCCAAAGACCACAGTTGCTATAAGAAGTAGGAAGCTGTACCTTAGTCATGTCTTTGCTTTCTAAAGTGGTCCTGACAGCAAGTCCCTGAACTAAATTATCTTTCCCTTTATCTTGGTGGACCTCAGTCATACACTTTAACCTGATCTGTCTTCCTGACAGTCATGGAATTAGGGCAATGCACTTGGATCTCTGGTGGGTACTGATGTGTATCCATCTGGAGGAAATTATTGCCCTATTAAATACATTTTTTAAATAACTCTTTATTTTTTAAATTTAAAATCAAAACAAAAATGGTACCAATAAAAACATCAGATCACGGTGCAAAAAATGAGCCCTTGTACCGCCCCATACACGGAAAAATAAAGTTATAGTGGTCAGAAGATTAAATTTTTAAACGTATACATTTTCCTGCATGTAGTTATGATTTTTTTCAGAAATAATACAAAATCAAACAATCAAACATATATAAGTAGGGTATCATTTTATTCATATGGACCTACAGAATAAAGATAAGGTGTCATTTGCACTGTGTAGAAACAGAAGCCCCGAAAACTACAAAATGGTAGTAAAATAACTGATGTCATAACAAAGTAGAATTTGTGGCACAAAAAATAAGCCATCATATGGGTCTGTAGGAGCAAAATTGAAAGGGTTAGGATTTTTAAAATGTAAGGAGGAAAAAACGAAAGTGCAAAAATTGAAAAACCCTGAGGGGTTAATACACAGGATTTTTCATGGCTTTTTAATAACTCTGATCATCTTTTAGTTTATAGTGAAATATAAAATGCAGTATATACAAAATTCTCTGGATTGTGTCATGTCGGTGGCCTTTTTAGAGTCAGTCACATTTATTTATTTACTAGCTTTTGCCCGCGGCTTCGCTCGCGTTAAATTTGGGGTAACAAAGATCTACTTTTTTACAATCCTATAGTAATGAGGCCACTCTGGGTAAAGTCTTCGGGCATCCAAACAACCCGAATTCTTTCAACTTTGATAAAGAGTTAATGCCGGACATCTGCCGGAACGGCGATGTCCGGCATTAGCCACGGGTCCTGGCAGCTGATAGCTCGCTTCATAACCCTCCCGTGCCATAGCGCCGGGTATACCCCGCGTTCTGCGGGAAGGGATTAATTCATACAAACTTTGAACCCCCGTTTCACTCCTTCAGGGGTGGAATTTTAGAAAACGTTAAAACATGTGTTTCTTTATCTTTAGTTGTTAGCCTAAAAACAATGTTTTATGCTTCTAGCTTCAAAAATAAAAGACTTCCATACAAACTTTCAACCCCTTTTTCACCCCCTTAAGGGTTGAATTTTGGAAAATCCTTTCTTATTTCTCGTCTACAACAAGACCCAGGAAAAAATTCAGCTTTCTATGTCCAACGGTTTAGGCTGGGCGTGGATTAGTCATTGAGTGAGGCCGTCTCTTTATACATATATATATATATATATATATATATATATATATATATATATATATATATATATATATATTATTTTTCCCTATAAATATCACTTTAGGATTGGAAAGATGCCAGAAAAAAAAATAGATGTGCTGTACTAAATGTTACTAAATGTATAACAGGAATAAAAACAGGAATAAACACAGCTTTTCTTATTGAAATATACGTGAATAATGGCCCTGTGCATATTGTAATATCTAGGGATGAGCAAATTGAATCTGACCAATCTGAATTTGTTACAAATATCAGGAGGATAGGGACAGACAGCACTGTGCATTGCACAGAAAAGCTTTTTCCAGCTTTTCTGTTCCACAGAGAGGGACAGAGTGAAGTGTGTGTTTCACAGAAAAGCATTCTTACTGCAGCAATTTACCTTCCGATCACTGTTTACAGCATTCTATTACAGATAGCAGTGTGTTGCACAGAAGAACAGCAGTAATTCAGCTCAAACACAAATCCTGCCTAGAAGCACTGATAGGACAGGAATTAAGATTGAGAGAGAGTGCAATTTTGGGTGTAGTAGACAGTGACGGTGTGCTGCAGCACTGGTGTGTACTGCTGGTGTTGTGCACAAAATACTGTTTTAAGCGTTCTACCCTCATAAGTGCATAGCACATATGTACATCTAAGTGGTGTACTATTTTGTTCTTGTAAAAGTCTCAAGGGCCTAGATACTGTCAAAGGCCAGGCAAAAGTAGTCACTGGCTGGAGTTCTACACAAATTTTTGAAGCGTACGGTGGTTCATTTTTCTCCCCTCATAAGTGCAAAGCACATACATACATTTAAGTGGTGTACTATTTTGTTCCTGTTAAAGTCTCAAGGGCCTAGATACTGTCAAAGGCCATGTAAAAGTAGTCACCGGCTGGTGTTCTACACAAATACTTTTTTAAGGGTACTGTAGCGCATTTTTCTCCCCTCATAACTGCATAGCACATACATAGATCTAAGTGGTGCACTATTTTGTTCCTGTTAAAGTTTCAAGGGCCTAGATACTGTGAAAGGACAGCCAAAAGTAAACACCTGCTGCTGTTCTAGATAAATACTGTTAAGCGTAGTGGAGACAATTCTACTGCCCTCATAATTGCATACCACATATGTACATCGAAGTGTTGTACAATTTTGTTTCTGATAAAGTCTAAATTAGTATAGTATAAACATAGAAGGTGGAACCTACCCTCCTGACGGAGACAGAGGTATGCAGTGAAGGCTCTGCCCGCCGGCCTTTTTCTGCCTTCACAAGTGCATACCACATACCTACATCTAAGTAGTGTACTATTTTTTACCTGTTAATCTTTTAAGGGCCTAGTTACTGTAAAAGACCAGCCAAAAGTACACACCTACTGCTGTTCTAACAAATACTGTTTTAAGCGTAGTGAAACGTATTGTACTCCCCTCATATATGCACAAAGTATGTCAGGCAGAGAAGTGCCAGGACTTGCACAGAGTGGCAGAGGCCTAAATTCATCAGGTGCAGGCAGAGGTCATAGTAGATTAGGGGCAAGTGGCCTGATCTCCCGGTATCAGCTAGTGGTCGTGTTTTGACCAGCAACCCATCTGCCATCATTGATTGGTTAACAATGCCATAACTTCATCACAAGTGACATTTGATACCCCCAGTCAACAGTCAGTGGGTTCCTCAGACACAAGCCTCAATTGGCATAGCCAGGGAGCAGTTCCTGCCCTTCATTGCCTCTGTCCTATGCTGTTCCCTTCCCTAAAGAAGTACCTTTTGCTTTGGATTCAGCTCCAATATTCAGTTAGGACGATCTAATAGAGGACAGTCAGCAGCTACTGCCCAGCCAAGAAGTGGAGGAGACATCCGCCGCTTCCTCCACTAGGCGGGCAAGTAGTGATGAAGAGAGTGACGTGGGACATGGTGTTGCCATCGTTCAGGGTCCTGAAGCAGACACTGTTGAGGAACCTGTGGAGGACATCAGTGACATGTAGACATTGTTGATGATGATAAAGCTGATCGCAATTGGGAGCCGGGTGAAGAAGGGGCTTCATCATCATCAGGAGAAGAGGGTTGCCTGTAAGGCAGCAGCTGAGCCAGCAAGATGGTAGCATGGTTGGCAATCAGCATGCTGGCAGAAGTGGAAATTCTGGTCCCAAATGTACCCAGGGGAGACCACCTGCTTCACGGCAGCCTACCTTACCGGGAAGTAGATGAACAGAGGATCCTGGAGACGGCTGCAGTAGCAGTCAATTAGTGTGGACTGTTGATGGGAAAATCAGCTACTTAGAGGTGTGGCAGTTTTTCATCAAGCATCTGGAGGAGGTTGACTTAGCCATATGCAAGATGTGTCGGCAGAAGGTGAAGCCTTGCCAGGGTTCCAATGTTTGCACCACGGCCCTACGTCAACACATGCTACGCCACCATAAAGCGGCCTGAGAGAACTGTGGCTCCGATGTGGTTGTCCTGCCTGCTGCATCACCCAGTGGCCAGCTGCTCCCTCTTTCAGCCAGCCAAGGCTCTACTACCTCAGCTGAAGGGAGCTGTGTGTCATACCCTTCTTACTCCTACTACTTTGAGTCAGTCATTCCGATAGCAATCTCTCGGCGAAGCCATGTCCAAGATAAAACAGTATGTGCCTAATCATGTAGTATCATTCATTGTGAGGTCCTGTGGTCTCCTCATGCTGCTCTGCCATCACCTAAATATTTTTATGGTAACACTAGCTACCATACATCTTCAATTTAAATTTTGAAAATTCATCTTTTAATCTTAGGGATTGTGAGGCCCTATGGTCTCCTCATGCTGCTGCCAACTCCAGACTCTGTCATTCAGCCACTATATGGTCTCCTCATGCTGCTGGGACATTACCTAAACATTTTTATGGTCTGACTAGCTACCATAAATCTTCAATGTAAATTTGAAAAATAATCTTTTAATCTTAGGGATTGTGAGGCCCTATGGTCTCCTCATGCTGCTGGTACATTACCTAAACATTTTTTATGGTAGCACTAGCTACTTTAAATCTTCAATTTAAATTTGAACATGCATCTTTTAATTTTAGGGATTGTGAGTCCCTATGGACTCCTCATGCTGCTGCCAACTCCAGGCTGTGTCATTTAGCCACCATATGGTCTCCTCATGTTGCTCGGACATTACCTAAACATTTTTATGGTAGCACTAGCTACCATAAATCTTCTATTTAAATTAGAAAATTCATCTTTTTATCTTAGGGATTGTGACGCCCTATGGTCACCTCATGCTGCCGCCATCTCCAGGCTGTGTCATTCTACCAGATTATGGTCTCCTCATGCTGCTGCCTCCTCTAGGCTCTGTAATTGTGCAGCCATGTGACATGTGACTCCTTGTTGGATTTGGTCTTTTGTAACCCCACATTTTATTATTAAATCTTAAATAAAAAAAAAATTGATAGAGCGATAACAATGAATAACTGATTAAATGAAACATTCGCACTTTCACAGTCAGGGCGGCACTGTGAGGCAGGGGTTGGAACAGGTGGTATCTCGCCTGGCGGAAGACCGCCAGCTCCATTTTAAGATACAAGTACAAGTTTTTTCACTGCAGCCACTTCTAGCTTTATGCACCCACTTCTCCAATGGCACAGAAGCTGAATGTGCTCCTGTCCAAGTTGCTTGTACAGCAGTCCCTCCCTTTTCAAGTGGACACTCAGAGTATATGGGTGTGCTGAGAGGCCGGGGCTGGAACAGGTGGTAGCTCGCCTCGTGGCGGACCACCTGCTCGATGCTCACCAGAATGGGTAATCAAAAAATGTAAATAAATTCAAATTAAATTCAATAAAAATTACATTAAAGATCTGTCACTTCAAGATGCACTTATTACAGTTATTCTAATAGTGATGCCTGTAATCTGCATGTCATACTGAATAACAGTATTATCTCACTAACATAGCACACTCCCTATGCGTGTTAAGGCAAGCCAAAGTGTTCTACACCCCTAGTAAGCCTCTCTGTAGGCCAGAAACCGACATTTTTCATAGTGATTTGCCGCAAATAAATTCGGACTGAACTGAATTTTTTGGGAAAATTGGGTGAATCAGGCTAATCAAATTTTTAAAAAATTCGCTCATCTCTAAAAATATCTGTTGCAGTATATTATTGTGCAGAATTGTATTCCCTGACTGTGAGAATGGGGCAAAAAAAATAAAACAAAACATTCATATGCACTGCTGACGTTATTGGTGCAGACTCCAGAGTCCACAACTGCAGAACTTGTATCCAGCCATCATGTGTTATGTATGAACTCAGATTTATAGATGTTTTTCTAAGTAACAATAAATATTGTATTACCCCTTTTAACTACTTCAGTGGTGTGGCATGTGTTTCACAGTATATAAACCATTTAATGCTAACTGGCAGAAGATAATGTGTAGTGGCAAAAAAATATTTATGAAAAACATAGTGTATTTTCAGGTGAACGTAAATTAAAAAGAATGTCTCTGTAAAATTGCAGAAAGTATATATCCTGTTTTTTTATTGATGTTTTATATGTAAGTCTATGATAAAGTTGTCTGTGCACACAGTGTACTAATAAACTGTCTTATTTTGCCTTAGTACAAATAAGTGTCATGGTACTTATTTACAGACACATTTTTTTGAATTACAACCACTTTTATTATTCACACACTTTCCCAAAGGCATAAATAATGTTAAAAAAGTGTTCATACAGTATCCATGTTCATGGCTGGACTGTGGGTATGAAACTTCACATGGCAACAAACAATTTTACATTCTTACATATGAATATTTATGAATATGCAGCACATATGAAAATTGAATTTTTTCCCAAATCTGGTTACATTTTATATGGAGTACTTTTGTTAGTAAGTGATCAAGGGTTTCTAATGTAAGGAAACTGTCACGATGCCGGCTGGCAGGTAGTGGATCCTCTGTGCCAGAGAGGGATTGGCGTGGACCGTGCTAGTGGACCGGTTCTAAGCCACTACTGGTTTTCACCAGAGCCCGCCGCAAAGCGGGATGGTCTTGCTGCGGCGGTAGTGACCAGGTCGTATCCACTAGCAACGGCTCACCTCTCTGGCTGCTGAAGATAGGCGCGGTACAAGGGAGTAGGCAAAAGCAAGGTCGGACGTAGCAGAAGGTCGGGGCAGGCAGCAAGGATCGTAGTCAGGGGCAACGGCAGAAGGTCTGGAAACACAGGCAAGGAACACACAAGGAACGCTTTCACTGGCACTAAGGCAACAAGATCCGGCAAGGGAGTGCAGGGGAAGTGAGGTGATATAGGGAAGTGCACAGGTGAACACACTAATAGGGACCACTGCGCCAATCAGCGGCGCAGTGGCCCTTTAAATCGCAGAGACCCGGCGCGCGCGCGCCCTAGGGAGCGGGGCCGCGCGCGCCGGGACAGAACAGACGGAGAGCGAGTCAGTTAGGGGAGCCGGGGTGCGCATCGCGAGCGGGTGCTACCCGCATCGCGAATCGCATCCCGGCTGGCAGCGGAATCGCAGCGCCCCGGGTCAGAGGACGTGACCGGAGCGCTGCCGCGGGGAGAGTGAAGCGAGCGCTCCGGGGAGGAGCGGGGACCCGGAGCGCCCGGCGTAACAGTACCCCCCCCCTTGGGTCTCCCCCTCTTCTTAGAGCCTGAGAACCTGAGGAGCAGACTTTTGTCTAGGATGTTGTCCTCAGGTTCCCAGGATCTCTCTTCAGGACCACAACCCTCCCAGTCCACTAAAAAAAAATTTTTCCCTCTGACCTTTTTGGCAGCTAAAATTTCTTTGACCGAGAAGATGTCCGAGGAGCCAGAAACAGGAGTGGGAGGAACAGATTTGGGAGAAAAACGGTTGAGGATGAGTGGTTTGAGAAGAGAGACGTGAAAGGCATTAGGGATACGAAGAGAGGGAGGAAGAAGAAGTTTATAAGAGACAGGATTAATTTGACACAAAATTTTGAAAGGACCAAGATAGCGTGGTCCCAACTTGTAGCTAGGGACACGGAAGCGGACATATTTAGCGGAGAGCCATACCTTGTCTCCAGGGGAAAAAACGGGGGGAGCTCTTCTTTTCTTATCCGCGAACTTCTTCATGCGTGATGAAGCCTGTAAGAGAGAATTTTGGGTCTCTCTCCATATGATGGAAAGGTCACGAGAAATTTCATCCACAGCGGGCAGACCAGAGGGCAAGGGAATAGGGAGGGGGGGAAGAGGGTGACGGCCGTACACCACGAAAAATGGGGATTTGGAGGAAGACTCAGAGACCCTGAAGTTATACGAGAATTCGGCCCATGGGAGGAGATCTGCCCAGTCATCCTGGCGGGAGGAAACAAAATGTCGCAAATAATCACCCAAGATCTGATTAATCCTTTCTACTTGTCCATTGGACTGGGGATGATATGCAGAAGAAAAATTTAATTTAATCTTGAGTTGTTTACAGAGAGCCCTCCAGAATTTAGACACGAATTGGACGCCTCTATCCGAGACAATCTGCGTAGGCAACCCGTGAAGACGAAAAATGTGTACAAAAAATTGTTTAGCCAACTGAGGCGCAGAAGGAAGACCAGGAAGAGGGATGAAATGTGCCATTTTGGAGAATCGATCAACGACCACCCAAATAACAGTGTTGCCACGGGAAGGGGGTAAATCAGTAATAAAATCCATACCAATCAGAGACCAAGGCTGTTCGGGGACAGGCAGAGGATGAAGAAAACCAGCGGGCTTCTGGCGAGGAGTCTTATCCCGGGCACAGATAGTGCAGGCTCGCACAAAGTCCACAACATCCGTCTCCAGAGTCGGCCACCAATAGAAGCGGGAGATGAGTTGCACAGATTTCTTGATACCCGCATGACCTGCGAGATGGGAGGAGTGACCCCATTTGAGGATTCCGAGGCGTTGGCGAGGAGAAACAAAGGTCTTTCCTGGAGGAGTCTGCCTGATGGAGGCAGGAGAAGTGGAGATCAGGCAGTCAGGTGGAATGATGTGTTGCGGAGAGAGTTCAACTTCTGAGGCATCCGAGGAACGAGAGAGAGCATCGGCCCTAATGTTCTTATCGGCAGGACGAAAGTGAATCTCAAAATTAAATCGGGCAAAGAACAGAGACCACCGGGCCTGGCGAGGATTCAGCCGTTGGGCAGACTGGAGGTAGGAGAGGTTCTTGTGGTCGGTGTAGATAATAACAGGAGAACTTGATCCCTCCAGCAGATGCCTCCATTCCTCAAGTGCTAATTTAATGGCTAGAAGCTCTCGATCCCCGATGGAGTAGTTCCTCTCCGCTGGAGAGAAGGTCCTAGAGAAAAAACCACAAGTGACAGCATGCCCGGAAGAATTTTTTTGTAGAAGAACAGCTCCAGCTCCCACTGAGGAGGCATCAACCTCCAATAGGAAGGGTTTGGAAGGGTCAGGTCTGGAGAGGACGGGAGCCGAAGAAAAGGCAGACTTGAGTCGTTTAAAGGCGTCTTCTGCTTGAGGAGGCCAGGACTTGGGATCAGCATTTTTTTTGGTTAAAGCCACGATAGGAGCCACAATGGTAGAAAAATGTGGAATAAATTGCCTGTAATAATTGGCGAACCCCAAAAAGCGTTGGATAGCACGGAGTCCGGAGGGGCGTGGCCAATCTAAGACGGCAGAGAGTTTGTCTGGATCCATCTGTAGTCCCTGGCCAGAGACCAAATATACTAGAAAAGGAAGAGATTGGCATTCAAACAGACATTTCTCAATTTTGGCATAGAGTTGGTTGTCACGAAGTCTCTGAAGAACCATACGGACATGCTGGCGGTGTTCTTCTAGATTGGCAGAAAAAATTAGGATATCGTCCAGATATACAACAACACAGGAGTATAACAGATCACGAAAAATTTCATTGACAAAGTCTTGGAAGACGGCAGGGGCGTTGCACAGTCCAAAGGGCATGACCAGATACTCAAAGTGTCCATCTCTGGTGTTAAATGCCGTTTTCCACTCGTCCCCCTCCCTGATGCGGATGAGGTTATAGGCGCCTCTTAAGTCCAATTTAGTGAAGATGTGGGCACCTTGGAGGCGATCAAAGAGTTCAGAGATGAGGGGTAAGGGGTAGCGGTTCTTAACCATGATTTTATTAAGACCGCGGTAGTCAATGCAAGGACGTAGGGAGCCATCTTTTTTGGACACAAAGAAAAATCCGGCTCCGGCAGGAGAGGAGGATTTACGGATAAAGCCCTTTTTTAGATTCTCCTGGACGTATTCGGACATGGCAAGAGTCTCTGGAGCAGAGAGAGGATAAATTCTGCCCCGGGGTGGAGTAGTGCCCGGGAGGAGGTCGATAGGGCAATCATAAGGCCTGTGAGGAGGTAGAGTCTCAGCTTGTTTTTTGCAGAAAACATCCGCGAAGTCCATATAGGCCTTAGGGAGACCGGTTACTGGAGGAACCACAGAGTTACGGCAAGGGTTACTGGGAACCGGTTTTAGACAGTTCTTGGAACAAGAGGACCCCCAACTCTTGATCTCCCCAGTGGACCAATCCAGGGTAGGGGAATGAAGTTGAAGCCAGGGAAGTCCAAGGAGAATTTCCGAGGTGCAATTGGGGAGGACCAAAAGTTCAATCCTCTCATGATGAGATCCGATGCTCATAAGAAGGGGCTCCGTGCGGAAACGTATGGTACAGTCCAATCTTTCATTATTTACACAATTGATGTAGAGGGGTCTGGCGAGACTGGTCACCGGGATGTTGAACCTTTTGACGAGAGAGGCCAAAATAAAATTTCCTGCAGATCCAGAGTCCAAGAAGGCCACTGTAGAGAAGGAGAAGGCAGAGGCAGACATCCGCACAGGCACAGTAAGACGTGGAGAAGCAGAGTAGACATCAAGGACTGTCTCACCTTTGTGCGGAGTCAGCGTACGTCTTTCCAGGCGGGGAGGACGGATAGGACAATCTCTCAGGAAGTGTTCGGTACTAGCACAGTACAGGCAGAGGTTCTCCATACGGCGTCGTGTCCTCTCTTGAGGTGTCAGGCGAGACCGGTCGACCTGCTTAGCCTCCACGGCGGGAGGCACAGGAACAGATTGCAGGGGACCAGAGGAGAGAGGAGCCGAGGAGGAGAAACGCCTCGTGCGAACAGAGTCCATATCTTGGCGGAGTTCCTGACGCCTTTCGGAAAAACGCATGTCAATGCGAGTGGCTAGGTGAATAAGTTCATGTAGATTAGCAGGAATTTCTCGTGCGGCCAGAACATCTTTAATGTTGCTGGATAGGCCTTTTTTGAAGGTCGCGCAGAGGGCCTCATTATTCCAGGACAATTCTGAAGCAAGAGTACGGAATTGTACGGCATACTCGCCAACGGAAGAATTACCCTGGACCAGGTTCAACAGGGCAGTCTCAGCAGAAGAGGCTCGGGCAGGTTCCTCAAAGACACTTCGGATTTCCGAGAAGAAGGAGTGTACAGAGGCAGTGACGGGGTCATTGCGGTCCCAGAGCGGTGTGGCCCATGACAGGGCTTTTCCGGACAGAAGGCTGACTACGAAAGCCACCTTAGACCTTTCAGTGGGAAACAGGTCCGACATCATCTCCAGATGCAGGGAACATTGGGAAAGAAAGCCACGGCAAAACTTAGAGTCCCCATCAAATTTATCCGGCAAGGATAAGCGTATCCCAGGAGCGGCCACTCGCTGCGGAGGAGGTGCAGGAGCTGGCGGAGGAGATGACTGCTGAAGCTGTGGTAGTAACTGTTGTAGCATAACGGTCAGTTGAGACAGCTGTTGGCCTTGTTGCGCTATCTGTTGTGACTGCTGGGCGACCACCGTGGTGAGGTCAGCGACAACTGGCAGAGGAACTTCAGCGGGATCCATGGCCGGATCTACTGTCACGATGCCGGCTGGCAGGTAGTGGATCCTCTGTGCCAGAGAGGGATTGGCGTGGACCGTGCTAGTGGACCGGTTCTAAGCCACTACTGGTTTTCACCAGAGCCCGCCGCAAAGCGGGATGGTCTTGCTGCGGCGGTAGTGACCAGGTCGTATCCACTAGCAACGGCTCACCTCTCTGGCTGCTGAAGATAGGCGCGGTACAAGGGAGTAGGCAAAAGCAAGGTCGGACGTAGCAGAAGGTCGGGGCAGGCAGCAAGGATCGTAGTCAGGGGCAACGGCAGAAGGTCTGGAAACACAGGCAAGGAACACACAAGGAACGCTTTCACTGGCACTAAGGCAACAAGATCCGGCAAGGGAGTGCAGGGGAAGTGAGGTGATATAGGGAAGTGCACAGGTGAACACACTAATAGGGACCACTGCGCCAATCAGCGGCGCAGTGGCCCTTTAAATCGCAGAGACCCGGCGCGCGCGCGCCCTAGGGAGCGGGGCCGCGCGCGCCGGGACAGAACAGACGGAGAGCGAGTCAGGTAGGGGAGCCGGGGTGCGCATCGCGAGCGGGTGCTACCCGCATCGCGAATCGCATCCCGGCTGGCAGCGGAATCGCAGCGCCCCGGGTCAGAGGACGTGACCAGAGCGCTGCCGCGGGGAGAGTGAAGCGAGCGCTCCGGGGAGGAGCGGGGACCCGGAGCGCTCGGCGTAACAGAAACTTTATTGCAGACTACTTTTTAATTTTTTTATTTAGTTATTTATTTTTATTATTATGTTTTTTTTTCTTTCTTTACACAACAGTAAAACATGACAATGTTATGATAGTTACAAATCTATTATACGAAGCAGTAGCATTGTGGTTGCAGTTAATTGAAGGTGGCACTATTATTGTTGTAAATTGCTTTTCATGCTTAATAGAATATGGAAAATGTATATTCTCAAACAGATGTTTACATATAATAGGTATGACAGGTCAGTTTTATCTTAACACAGTTCTCTGGGATAATGTATACTTCATACTGCTTGCTGGAATTTGTTACAGTTATTAACTTACAGTTATACTTTCTATAGGAAGACAAGAAAACAGTAACCACCACTACTCACTCTATATCTGAGAAATCCTACTAAAAAGACCCTCTACCTCAGTGTTTCCCAAGTGTGTTCCTCAAGTACCCCCAACAGGTCTTGTTTTCAGGATTTCCTTTACAGGTGATGTAATTATGGTGATGCCCAATGCAATGGTCATAATTATGTCACTTCTGAAAGACTAAGGAAATCCTGAAAACATGACCTATTGGCGGTACTTGAGGAATGGGCTTGAGAAACACTACTCTACCTCTACTGTTCGGTCCACTACACCACAGGACCTAACTAACCAGGCCACACTACAGACCACTGTGTAGACAGTCCACCAGTTCATCTCCTGTTAATGTCACACATTGCCACTTACCAACCCAGCTGTAGCCTCTATTGGGTTGAATATACCACCGCCAACCTAACTTGGCTCCCTTATAAGATGATGTTTCACATAGTCCCAGTAGATTCCTCAAATCTGACCTCTGCCAAGGCTGAGAGCATGCTCAGCCCTTGCCACTTGAGTTATATCCTGCTCTGAGCTCTGCAGGCTGCTAAGAATACCCCAGGCTGCTTGCACATTAAAGGTTACTGATACAAGGGTTAAAGGTTACTGATAGAAGGGCAGGCTAGGCTCCTGTCCTATTCCCATTATGATGCCGATCAGCCACAATGCTGTATAAGGGGAGGTCGCACAGGTGCAAAATACTAATGAACAATCACACACACGCCTTCTATTTATGTGGAGGGTAGTTGCTAGTGATGAGCATCATTGATCATATTCAAATTTGTGATATTTCTCGAATATATGGATGAATATTTGTCCTATATTGGCAAATTTTGCGTATTCATTAGATTCATTGTGTATCCACGTATTTGTTGCATATTTGCGTAATCGAGAATGTACGTATTTGCGTATTCGAGGGAGAAAACAGTGAAGGGGTGGGCAACATTACTTTTGGTTGCTAGGGATGTTGATAACCTCTGACAAGTGTATTTGCATCATTCTCATTGGCCCACAAGCTAAAAGAAGGAATATGCAAATATGTGAATATGCGTATATGGAAATATTTGCGCTCCACAGTCTCACACAGTAACTAGTATTGGAGCATTATTTAGACCACAAGCTGGAAGCAGGGAGGGATGATGATCACTGGAATGTGTTCTGTGAAAAAAAACCAAATATTCATAATTTAGAATATATAGCGAATATTTTCACAATATTCACGAATTCGCGAATTTGCGATATTCGCAATAAAAATTTGAAATGCGAATATTCGCACCTAACACTGGTAGTTACCTAGTATTAAAATTGAACACAGTTAAGGATTTATGTCCCTTTTTCTGTGTTTTTGTCTAGAATGTTAGTGTAGGGACTCGCAAGAGACTGAGGACCCTTGATGTGGGTTGTGAGCTTGCTTATTTTGGCCAAAATATAAACTAACTAGCTGAGTACCTGTCTTTGCCCGTTTTTTCCTTCCTAATCCTTTTTGGGGAGGAAAATCAACAAAGGAGAAAGCTTTTGACTTCATATCCCGTCCTCATATATTGTTGTCATATCCCAACCACATATTCTGACCTTCTATATCCCGACCTCATATCCTGTCCTCATATCCCATCCTCATATCCCGTCCTCATATACCATTCTCATATCCCATCCTCATATCTCATACTCATATGCTGTCTTCATATCCCGACCTCATATCCAAACTTCATATCCCAACCTCCCATGCTGCCCTCATATCCTGTCCTTACATCCTTTCCTCATATCCCATCCTTATGTCCCATCCTTATATCCTGTCCTCAGGTGGGACTGATTTATGATGAAGATATTGTAAGCTGAAAATAGAAGGGGATGTGGCTTTGTGGGACTGAGCGTGATTTGCAAGCCTGACCGATGCAAAAAAAGGGTAGATAATAAAAGGGTGGGGCTTAAACAGTGGGTGTGTCTGTTATGAGATGGGGTGTGGCTTGGAAGCCGGACTGACACATTCACCAGGAGATGAGAGTATTAACCCAGAAGTGCTCAGCAGCGTGGGCTAACTCTTTTCTTCCCGTATAGTACACATGGGTACACTATGCACTCCTGTACACTATACAGTCGGCGGAGGTAAGTAGTGATGCTCTGCACCCTGTATACATATATGCTATACATCACTCCTTACCTCCTTACACTCTGAGGACTGGGCACTCTGCATCTGACCTACAGAGCGGTACCCTGAAGGCAGTGAAAAAATTGCCACAGGGTACAAAAATGACTGTTTCCACACATCAGCAAAAACACATGAAAAACTGCCAAAACGCAGGTAAAAGCTGTGACAGTTCTTCTAGCGTTTTTGCACGTGGACAAAAAATCCTGGCCTCGAAGCAATAGAACAAAATCTCTGTGTCCACTTTTCCTGTGAGGTGCAGCTCAGGTGTACACATAGGGGAAGATTTATCAAAACCTGTCCAGAGGAAAAGTTCTTCAGTTGCCCATAGCAACCAATCAGATCTCCCCTTTCATTTTTCATAGGCCTTTTTAAAAATTAAATAAGCGAGCTGATTCGTTGCTATGGGCAACTGCACCACAGTATATTTTGCGATGTGGTATGGCATTGTGATGCTGAAGGAGCCTGGGGTGTCAGTGCTTTGTGGGGTACGCATATAAGATGTTGAGCAGCCCGCCTGATGGAATAGTATGGGCGTCATTGATAAGTCATAAGCTAGCATGGTGTACTACACACTACCGTCTAATTAGCACTCTGTATATGCCTTCTCTGTACAATTTTTAAAACTAGGCCACAGCCCCTCTCATGAATAGAAGGCGTGTGTGGTTGTTTGTCAGTATTTTGCACCTGTGAGAACTCCCCTTATATAGCATTGTGGCTGATCTGCATCATACTGTAATTTAGTGCTTCTCAATTATTTTCTGTCATGCCCCCCCCTAGGAATAAGAAAACATTCCGCGCCCCCCGCACGACTGTAAATAGTATCATTTGTCTATAAAATTGTTATAAGTACACCTCTGCATAACACTGTATCCTTATTAACGTATATGAGGCTCTGTACACTGACAACATGCAGGGCTCTGTACACTGACAACAAGCAGGGCTCTGTACACTGAGGACAAGCAGGGCTCTGTACACTGACAACAAGCAGGGCTCTGTACACTGACAACAAGCAGGGCTCTGTACACTGACAACAAGCAGGGCTCTGTACACTGACAACAAGCAGGGCTCTATACACTGACAACAAGCAGGGCTCTGTACACTGACAACAAGCGGGGCTCTGTACACTGACAACAAGCAGGGCTCTGTACACTGACAACAAGCGGGGCTCTGTACACTGACAACAAGCGGGGCTCTGTACACTGACAACAAGCAGGGCTCTGTACACTGACAACAAGCAGGGCTCTGTACACTGACAACAAGCAGGGCTCTGTACACTGACAACAAGCAGGGCTCTGTACACTGACAACAAACGGGGCTCTGTACACTGACAACAAGCGGGGCTCTGTACACTGACAACAAGCGGGGCTCTGTACACTGACAACAAGCGGGGCTCTGTACACTGACAACAAGCAAGGCTCTGTACACGGACAACAAGCAGGGCTCTTTACATGGAGGACAAGCAGGGATCTGTACCTGAGGACAAGCAGGGCCTGTACGAGAGAGAGCAGGGCGGCGGGCTCACTGCTCGGTGGCACAGTGAACTCCGACATGGTGGGCTGCTGCGCTTAGATGTGAGGTCACGTCACCCCGGTGACGTGACCTCACGTCTGAGCGTAGCAGCGCGCCACGCCGGAGTTCAAAGCGCCTCTCCCAGGCAGCCACACTGACAACCGAGGGCCGTAAGTAAGATCCAGCTAGGCAACCGACGCCGTGTGGGATGCCACTTGCGAGTGAGTCGGGCCCCCCTTTACGGAGCCTCGCGCCCCACTATTTGAGAAGCACTGCTGTAATTGGAATAGGAACCTAGCCTGCCCTTGTATCTATTACCTTTAACCAGCAAGTGTGGCCAATATTATGAATACTATGAAGAGCCGTGGCCCTGTCTATATGAAGGATAGCCTTATTATGCCTATTCCACGTATGATCAAACTCCTTCACTGTATTTGCAGCTACCACTTCTGCAGGAAGGCTATTCCATGCATTCACTATTACTAAAGTAATATTTTCTAATATTACTGCATAATCCTTTGACCTTTTAATATAAAACTACTGTATGTTTCCTTGTGGTAGTTTTTCTTCTTTTAAATATCCTTTACCATGCTTATTCCCTTTCTGTATATAAAAGTTTCTATTAAATCCCCGCTGCATTTTATTTATTTCAAGCTATACATGTTAAGGTCCTTTAAAGGGGTACTCCGCTGCTCACCCCCCTCCCATAGACTTACATTGAGGGGGCAGGGCAGGAAATCATGAGGGAGCGGGGCTATGATGTCACAAGCTCCCGATGCCAGCTCCAGCATTCGGAACAGTTTGTTCTAAATTTGTTCTAAATTTTAAATCTCAGTTGCCAGAGTTCTCATTATTTTTATTATATTTTACCTAAATCCTTTTCCATTTGGTGTATTCCTCCAGGTACATCAACCGTGTTACATATCTTTGTCACCAGTAAAAAGACATACCTTACCATCGAGACCTTTTGCAATATCCCTAATAAAAATATTACTCAAAATGGGTCCCAGTACAGATCCCTGAAGTACCCCACTGGTAACAAGACTTTGCTTTAAATATTTTACATTGGCTACAACCTTCTGTTAGCTACATATATATAAAAAATAAAAATAAACTGTAGGCAGTATAAAAGGTAATGTTTATAGTGTGACTGCCGAAAACAACAGAGAGCTACACTTGCCAATGAGTTCGTTTTAATTGACAACAAACACTCACTGGGTCTTGTGTTATTTTTCCCACATGGGCACAGCAACATCTGTAGTGTGAAACTAGTATGTCATAAATTGGAAAGCCGTCAATGGCCATGCATAAAAATCACACATGTTTTTTGGGGTATTTTGATAACATGCAGTATGAGACTGTATTTACTGTAGTAAAAAAACGGATGTAAATTACTTTATACTTTACATAATTGATGATTTGTCTGTATTTTACAAGTGAAGATCAGTGTCACCCAGAAAAAGTAGGTCCCTACACGGGAGGTAATACAATCCTGGTGGATTTGGGATATTACAGATTCTCTCCTGTGACTCTGTGGGTTTTATTAAAAGATTACAGACTTTGGAGATGAATTACTATTTAAAATGCAGCAGAATTCTGGCACATTTTGCTCCAAAAAACGGTCACTTTTTCTACTACTTCTCATAAGGGAAAATAACTTCGGCCAAAGGGATGTATTTTTGACAAGAGGAATGTGGTTGAAAATGTGACAGGTGGGGAAACTTAGACTTAGTCTTAAAATACCTCAAATTTTTAAATAGCCTGAACCACTTCAAAAAATCTGGCAAATTCTTAGCGTCCATTCAATCCACAGAATTTCTGAGTTGAGAAATATTGCTCGAAAATTCTAGTGCAGATGCCTCACATTGTCTTCAATTTGATTATGTTGCACCGTGCACACTGCAGAATTTCCAAAGCAAAAAATTCCGGACTCAGGTGACAGATAAATGTTCATTCTTACAACGGATTCTGGACATTGCCTTCAATGGTGATGGGGTATATCTTTGCAGTCCTAGCCCTTATGGATTTTGTTGGTGCCCACTGCAGACTAAATCACCACTCGGAATATCTCTAGGCTGATAATTTGTAGAGTGAATGGGCCCTCACTCTGACTAGTCTTAGTTTACCCATCTAGCTTTGTTTATGAAGCCTATATCCTGCCATTAGTATGCTCAGGAACTATAGCACTGTGGGGAGAGGCATGATGACAGTCTCTTCGGGCAGTCCAATACAGAACAGAGTCAACAAAAATTGCTGTGAATTCATTTATTTTATGTAATGCTTGAAGCGTTGCTTTAAATCCTTGTTCTGGCAAAGAAAGCATTTATTTTCACAATGGCTTTTTATTACCCCATGTCTGTAATTTCAGTTGCTTAAGTAGCGGAGAGAGATCGGAAGACATAGGAAATAAGCCAATGCCTAGTTTTCATTCAATGTGTAAGGTCACAAAAAGTGCAAGTGCGGCTATTGTTATTTTTAGCACATAAAAGAACCTTATTATGATGGTACAATAACTATCCGGTCCGTGCCGTGATGATGATAATTAGGACTTTTGTTACAGTAATTATCATTAAGCTTCTGTATGTGACCAAAAAGTTAATGAGAGCACAGAATAAATTCCACTGCTTAACAAGGCCCTGCTATAGTAATGACGAAGCTATGAGTAATGCCAGGATAGGCAGCTTCTAAAGAAACTGTTCTTATAAAAGTGAATGATGTGCAAAAAAAAAAAAGATAGCACTGAATAATGGATATTAGGGAATTGTTGAGATGTAGCAAGAACCACACAGTTCATAAAATGATAAAATAGCTTTCTAGAAGTTTATATATCCATATACTTTGCATTTTAAGATACACAGTTAGAGTTATTTATCTATAATACAAATGTGGCATCAATTGAAGGTTTGCTATCCTAATATTTCTTTTAAGTACTTCTAGTGATTGAGTTGTTATGAGTTTTAGGACAGCATAGCCAATGTTTAATACCCTAGCATGCATTTAGATTTAAACATGTTGTCTCATTAAGTAGACCCAGCACTTTTAACACACTTTGCTTAAAAGAATACTTAAAATGAATATAAGAAACTTTGGCGAAAGAAGCATTTTTCTCTGATAAGTTATATTACACTTGCAAGCCACTTTATCTTCCCCTGAATGCTACAATGATCACCCACTTTTGATTCATTGTACTATCTGTCTTAAAGAACTCCATAGAATTTATGCCCTGGCTGCCAGAAAAAAAAAACAATTACGGTACTTCTGCTGCTCCACTAGTGTGGCTGATATAACTGCCCTGTCCTCTGGCCCTGGTACTCTTCCAACTTTTGGTGCCCAACACTGCAATTCAGCTAATTCTAGCTAGTCCCACCACAGCCAGTGATAGGCTGAGCCACAGTGTCATATAACAGCCCAGGCACCAGCGGCTGGGTCCAAACTTGTTACATGACACTACCACTCAGCCGATCACTGGCCAAGGCAGGACATCACTGCGGTCGGCGATTAGCTGAGCTACAGTGTTATGAGTCGAGCACCAAAAGCCGGAAGAGGAGGACAGGACAGGAGCCTATAAATTATAATAGTAATAATAATACTGATAATAATAGTGCTGGTTAATGCTAAATACAGGTCACATAATGGCCAGAAATACTGCTATTTCTCATAAACACACTCAACGGCTTATTCTGCTAAATTATCTGAAAATATAAATATGCTTTAATAACCTATAAAAACAGCAAATATGTATGACTGGCATCAAACAAAGACTTCTTTTGGTCAGCTGATAAGACCAGCAGGGGCTGTGCCTAGCCAAACATTTATAAGAGACACAGTATTATATGCTAGCCATATAAATGATAGAAGGGAAGGATAGGAGAGGAGCAGCTCTTACTTAAAGCTCTTTGCTCTGGCTCTGGAGTTCGAACTATCCAGAAGCCCTAGTCTAGTTTATGGAAAAGGTGATCAGGGTAATGGGAAGCCAATGGTTAGTACTGAATAAATCCAGATTTATATAAAGCTACTTTTGAATGTTGTAAATTTGTAAACAGTATATGGGACTATTATATTAAGGGTTGAATATTTGATAAACTGACCTGCTTTTTCTAGAAACATCTCCACTCTTGTCTTGCCCCATGGTATGTTTCTAGTAATACAGGTCACCCGCAATAAATTAAATAGGACTGGACTGCAATACAAATATACATAAGTATGAAATAAATAAAAACGTGAACTAGTATTTTATTTATACCTGCTGAAAAGTCTGTGTAACCGTATTTACCCAAACACTGTATGAATGTTTGACCCAAATTTTTGATGCTTTTAACTAATGATAAGCAAGTAACTATGCTACATAATGTAAAAAATCATTAAAATCTCTTGATGTGTTCTTTAATAGCTTAAATTACAACTTCTAATATATTTAGCAAAATGTGTGAAATATAAAGGCTCACCATCAGTATTTCTTTATTTAACAGGGGAAATTTGTGCATTCAAGATCCATGGTCAGGATACTCCTTTTGAGGCGGTTGTATTGAACAGAACATCTGGGGAAGGTCGGCTAAAAGCTAAAGGACCAATTGACTGTGAACTACAAAAGGAGTATACCTTTATCATCCAGGCATACGACTGTGGAGCTGGTCCAACTGGGGCCAACTGGAAGAAGTCTCACAAGTAAGTTATTTGGAGTATTGAGCATTAGATGAACCCATCAGTCTTTGAAAACAACCAGAATGTAACAAGTTCTATTTATGTTGATTTAAAATATCTTCAATCATTTAAAAAATGTTAAAAATGTCTGTAAGTGATCAAATGACTACATCTGCCTATCCTTTTTACAAGTACCATAAACCTTTGCTGATATTAATAATAAAGATTACATTTCATTTTTAAATATTTGTATAAACCTGCATGGTTTGGTTACAATAAACCTTCAAAGTAGTAATAAGATGAATTTAGTGCTTCCAGTGCTGTTACTGAGCTTTGGGAATCCATTCCAGGGTGCACAACTATTATTTTATTCTCTCCTTTTAAGGGCAGGGCTAGAAATTTACTGTTTACCAGTTGTATGCACAGGTACTTCCTTTCCCTTACTTCCCTTAAACACAGCACAACAACCCTTCTTTCTGTTATGCCATGACACCATGTTGGTAAAAGTGCACTGGACTGACCAGGTTGTCACTGTACTGGGAGATAATTAACAGCACATTACTATTCATGGCATGCTAGTGGGTTACTAACACACTAGCTTTGGATGGTGCTATATGAGCAGAAATGAGCAGCTGCTGCTAAGATGAGAGGAGAGCCTTTATTTACCTTTCATGAACAGTTAGGAGGCAGACAGGTATTGCAGGAACACAGCCCAGACATTCTCTCTCTCTCTCTCTCTCTCTCTCTTTCTCTCTCTCTCTTTCTCTCTCTCTCTCTCTCTCTCTCTCTCTCTCTCTCTCTCTCTCTCTCTCTCTCAGGATTTTTACTAGGAGCTTCATTACTAAAAAATAAGTAGAGGCACCATAGCGCAATTTTGCATTCGGTACCATGCAGCTTAAACCCAGCCCTGAGCATAAATATAGTACATGGCTATGAAACATCTGAGCACCATAACACATATGTTGAACAGTCTGCATTTAAACAGCTTAGTTCAATGGAAATATGCTTTAGACTATTGTCTGTTTTAGTAAATTATTTTGTCATTAATATTTTAGCTCCATGTAATGTACCCATCACATTTGTTATGCCCAGGAATGCACTAATTGCCCCTTACTGTGCGTCTAGCATTTCATGCCAAGCAATGTAGTTGTAGTTTTCAGCAGTATTATGGCGATTATCATATTCTGCTTCAAGTTTATGACTTTTGATGTGGCTATCAGCATGCATTATTTCTAATAACATGCCCATCTGCTAGTTTAAGCCCAGTTATTTGCCAACAAGGCTTCTCATGCCCAATGCTAGGGCTCAACACTGGAATTTAATTTACAATAATAGTTTGCATGTGGAATATGTCATATGAAATTGACTTGTAGCCGTCTTCTTCCACTCATAAGGTTAAACCTATTCTGCTATTGTTTCATATTAAGAAATCTGAATGTAGGAAAACACTTCTAATCTATTCATGTTTCTAATGTTCATCAAACACCTGATGTAGCTAACAGTGCTTCAATTCTTAAGAAATGATGTACAATTTAGATTTATTTTCTAGTTAAACAAATCTCTGTTCATAACTACTTTAACTCATTAACAATGAAAAGACATTTAGTGGATTTACATTCAAATGCAGATCTCAGGGTCATTCTCATTTTCTTGCCATTTTGCCATTATAAACGTAAGGTTATTGCATTCATTAATGCAAAACACTGCATGAAATATGTATGGCTATATTAATGCAGCATCAGTTCAACACAGCAGCAGCTTGCACATAATTTTCATAATTAATATAGGGTATTTTTAACTCAGTTTTCACATAGAGCATAGACAGTAGAAGCTGCATTAGCTTCCCCCCTCCCCCCCCCCCCCCACAGACACACACACAAACACACACACTTATTTTACCATCATAAACTTTGCTTTTTGTAGATAAGCATCTGAAAGAAATGGATAACTACAGGTGTATGGATTAACCCTTTAAGGACACAGCCCATTTTGACCAAAAGGTTGCAGCCAATTTTTTCTTGCATTTTCGTTTTTTCCTCCTCTAACTCTTAGAATTTCATCCACAGACTAGTATGAGGGCTTATTTTTGCTTGACCAGTTGTCCTTTGTAATGACATCACTCACTTTACCATAAAATGTGTGGCAAAATAAAATAAAAAATACTATTTGTGTGGGGAAAATGAAATAAAAACAGCAATTTAGCAAATTTTGGAAGGTTTCATTTTCACGCTGTACAATTTATGGTAAAAATTACATGTTTTCTTTATTCTGTGGGTCAATATGAAAATGATACCCATGATTGCATAATTTTCTAATAATGTACCGCTTTAAAAAAATCTCAAACCTTTTAACCAAATTAGTGTGTTTAAAATCCCTCTATTTTGGCGACCTATAACTTTTAAATTTTTCCATATAAACAGCGGTATGAGGGTTCATTCTTTGCGTCCTGATCTGCATTTTTTTGTACCCCATTCGCACATATGAAACTTGGAATGAATTAATTTTTAAATTTTTTGGGAATTATTATGTGATAAAAAAAGCAGCAATTTTGGCTTTTTTTATTTATTTTTTTATGTTTACGCCATTCACCATTATTAATTTATTTATTTTTCCATTTTCTGGGGGTAAAATGGGGAAAAGTGATAATTAATTTTTTTATAGAGGGAGGGGATGGCCGGAGGCAGGTGAGGGGACCTCCTGCCGCCATGCTGGATGATCGGATCCCCGCGGCAGTGCTTTGGGCAATCCAATCATCCATTTTAGTGACCACACTGCTGCAAATGCTGTGATCTGTGTTGATCACGGCATCTGAGGGGTTAATGGCACACATCAGCATGATTGCTGATGTGCGCCATTACCAGCTGGTCCCTGGCTGCTGAAAGCAGCCAGGACCTGCCGCGCATGACACAAGCACCACTCCGCTGCTCGCGGTCATGTACAGGACGTAAATATATGTCCTGATGGGTAAAGTACCAGGGCTCCAGGACGTACATTTGCGTCCTATGTCGTTAAGGGGTTAAACAATCACCAGACTTGGTACACTAACAAATGTAGTTAAAATGCCATGATCCTGTTTGTTAACTCTGTATTGACTAGCTACATATGTAAAGATGTCTAACACCCAAGAAGGAGAGAGGACAAGGGAGGTTGTGACAGCAAGCCAAGTTAACCCCCTCCGCTTGCTTTTCTTGAAATTTTTAAAGCTGGATATACACAGTGATCAGCCATTATATTACGTAGGACAGTTGTGCTACTAAAACAGCTCTAACCCATTTAGTTTTCTGTGCTATTCTCCCTGGCTAGGGAATACTTACATAGTTACATAGTTAGTATGGTTGAAAAAAGACATACGTCCATCAAGTCCAACCAGGGAACTGAAGTGAAGGGTGTAAGGGGATAAGGGCAAGGGATGTAGTTTTATAATTCTGCATAAGCATTAATGTTATTTTGTTCCAGGAATGTATCTAACCCTGTTTTAAAGCTGTTAATTGTTCCTGCTGTGACCAGTTCCTGAGGTAGACCGTTCCATAAATTCACAGTCCTCACGGTAAAGAAGGCGTGTCGCCCCTTTAGACTAAACCTTTTCTTCTCCAGACGGAGGGAGTGCCCCCTCGTCCTTTGGGGGGTTTAACCTGGAACAGTTTTTCTCCAAATTTTTTGTATGGGCAATTTATATACTTATATACGTTTATCATATCCCCCCTTAAACGTCTCTTCTCAAGACTAAACAATTGTAACTCCTTTAATCGCTCCTCATAGCTAAGATGTTCCATGCCCCATATTAGTTTATTCGCGTGTCTCTGCGCCCTTTCCAACTCTGCAGTGTCCCTTTTATGAACAGGCAGCCTGACATTGCATGCTATTCTGTAGTCTGTGATCTACAAGTACACCCAGATCCTTCTCTACCAGTGACTCTCCAGTTTAATCCCCCATAAGACATACAATGCATGCATGTTATTAGTACCCAGATGCATAACTTTACATTTATCCATATTGAACCTCATTTGCCAAGTGGATGCCCAGACACTTAGTCTATCCAAGTCATCTTGTATCCTATACACATCCTCTATAGACTGTACTGTGCTACAAAGCTTGGTGTCATCTGCAAAGATAGAAACAGAGCTGTTAATGCCATCCTCTATATCATTGATAAATAAATTAAACAACAGCGGGCCCAGTACTGAACCTTGGGGTACACCACTAATAACCGGGGGCCAATCAGAGTACGAATCATTGACCACCACTCTCTGGGTACGATCCATGAGCCAGTGTTCAATCCAGTTACAAACTAAAGTTTCCAAGCCCAAAGACCTTAACTTACCTGTCAGACGTCTGTGAGGGACAGTATCAAACGCTTTGGCAAAATCCAGAAACACCTTATCCACAGCCATTCCTCTGTCAAGGCTTCTACTCACCTCTTCATAAAAGAAAATTAGATTGGTTTGACAACCTCTATCCTTAGTAAACCCATGCTGGTTATCACTTATAATACTATTATCCCCTACTAATATTATCCCCTATGTATTCCTGTATGTAATCCCTTATAAGTCCTTCAAACAATTTACCCACAATGCACGTTAGACTTACCGGTCTATAATTGCCTGGCGAAGACCTAGAACCCTTCTTGAAGATTGGTACCACATTAGTCTTGCGCCAGTCCCTTGGCACAATACCAGACACCTGTTACGCCGAGCGCTCCGGGTCCCCGCTCCTCCCCGGAGCGCTCGCTTCACTCTCCCCGCGGCAGCGCTCCGGTCACGTCCTCTGACCCGGGGCGCTGCGATTCCGCTGCCAGCCGGGATGCGATTCGCGATGCGGGTAGCGCCCGCTCGCGATGCGCACCCCGGCTCCCCTACCTGACTCGCTCTCCGTCTGTTCTGTCCCGGCGCGCGCGGCCCCGCTCCCTAGGGCGCGCGCGCGCCGGGTCTCTGCGATTTAAAGGGCCACTGCGCCGCTGATTGGCGCAGTGGTCCCAATTAGTGTGTTCACCTGTGCACTTCCCTATATCACCTCACTTCCCCTTCACTCCCTCGCCGGATCTTGTTGCCTTAGTGCCAGTGAAAGCGTTCCTTGTGTGTTCCTTGCCTGTGTTTCCAGACCTTCTGCCGTTGCCCCTGACTACGATCCTTGCTGCCTGCCCCGACCTTCTGCTACGTCCGACCTTGCTTTTGCCTACTCCCTTGTACCGCGCCTATCTTCAGCAGCCAGAGAGGTGAGCCGTTGCTAGTGGATACGACCTGGTCACTACCGCCGCAGCAAGACCATCCCGCTTTGCGGCGGGCTCTGGTGAAAACCAGTAGTGGCTTAGAACCGGTCCACTAGCACGGTCCACGCCAATCCCTCTCTGGCACAGAGGATCCACTACCTGCCAGCCGGCATCGTGACAGTAGATCCGGCCATGGATCCCGCTGAAGTTCCTCTGCCAGTTGTCGCTGACCTCACCACGGTGGTCGCCCAGCAGTCACAACAGATAGCGCAACAAGGCCAACAGCTGTCTCAACTGACCGATATGCTACAACAGTTACTACCACAGCTTCAGCAGTCATCTCCTCCGCCAGCTCCTGCACCTCCTCCGCAGCGAGTGGCCGCTCCTGGGATACGCTTATCCTTGCCGGATAAATTTGATGGGGACTCTAAGTTTTGCCGTGGCTTTCTTTCCCAATGTTCCCTGCATCTGGAGATGATGTCGGACCTGTTTCCCACTGAAAGGTCTAAGGTGGCTTTCGTAGTCAGCCTTCTGTCCGGAAAAGCCCTGTCATGGGCCACACCGCTCTGGGACCGCAATGACCCCGTCACTGCCTCTGTACACTCCTTCTTCTCGGAAATCCGAAGTGTCTTTGAGGAACCTGCCCGAGCCTCTTCTGCTGAGACTGCCCTGTTGAACCTGGTCCAGGGTAATTCTTCCGTTGGCGAGTATGCCGTACAATTCCGTACTCTTGCTTCAGAATTGTCCTGGAATAATGAGGCCCTCTGCGCGACCTTCAAAAAAGGCCTATCCAGCAACATTAAAGATGTTCTGGCCGCACGAGAAATTCCTGCTAATCTACATGAACTTATTCACCTAGCCACTCGCATTGACATGCGTTTTTCCGAAAGGCGTCAGGAACTCCGCCAAGATATGGACTCTGTTCGCACGAGGCGTTTCTCCTCCTCGGCTCCTCTCTCCTCTGGTCCCCTGCAATCTGTTTCTGTGCCTCCCGCCGTGGAGGCTATGCAGGTCGACCGGTCTCGCCTGACACCTCAAGAGAGGACACGACGCCGTATGGAGAACCTCTGCCTGTACTGTGCTAGTACCGAACACTTCCTAAGAGATTGTCCTATCCGTCCTCCCCGCCTGGAAAGACGTACGCTGACTCCGCACAAAGGTGAAACAGTCCTTGATGTCTACTCTGCTTCTCCACGTCTTACTGTGCCTGTGCGGATGTCTGCCTCTGCCTTCTCCTTCTCTACAGTGGCCTTCTTGGACTCAGGATCTGCAGGAAATTTTATTTTGGCCTCTCTCGTCAACAGGTTCAACATCCCGGTGACCAGTCTCGCCAGACCCCTCTACATCAATTGTGTAAATAATGAAAGATTGGACTGTACCATACGTTTCCGCACGGAGCCCCTTCTTATGAGCATCGGATCTCATCATGAGAGGATTGAACTTTTGGTCCTCCCCAATTGCACCTCGGAAATTCTCCTTGGACTTCCCTGGCTTCAACTTCATTCCCCTACCCTGGATTGGTCCACTGGGGAGATCAAGAGTTGGGGGTCCTCTTGTTCCAAGAACTGTCTAAAACCGGTTCCCAGTAACCCTTGCCGTAACTCTGTGGTTCCTCCAGTAACCGGTCTCCCTAAGGCCTATATGGACTTCGCGGATGTTTTCTGCAAAAAACAAGCTGAGACTCTACCTCCTCACAGGCCTTATGATTGCCCTATCGACCTCCTCCCGGGCACTACTCCACCCCGGGGCAGAATTTATCCTCTCTCTGCCCCAGAGACTCTTGCCATGTCCGAATACGTCCAGGAGAATCTAAAAAAGGGCTTTATCCGTAAATCCTCCTCTCCTGCCGGAGCCGGATTTTTCTTTGTGTCCAAAAAAGATGGCTCCCTACGTCCTTGCATTGACTACCGCGGTCTTAATAAAATCACGGTTAAGAACCGCTACCCCTTACCCCTCATCTCTGAACTCTTTGATCGCCTCCAAGGTGCCCACATCTTCACTAAATTGGACTTAAGAGGCGCCTATAACCTCATCCGCATCAGAGAGGGGGACGAGTGGAAAACGGCATTTAACACCAGAGATGGACACTTTGAGTATCTGGTCATGCCCTTTGGACTGTGCAACGCCCCTGCCGTCTTCCAAGACTTTGTCAATGAAATTTTTCGTGATCTGTTATACTCCTGTGTTGTTGTATATCTGGACGATATCCTAATTTTTTCTGCCAATCTAGAAGAACACCGCCAGCATGTCCGTATGGTTCTTCAGAGACTTCGTGACAACCAACTCTATGCCAAAATTGAGAAATGTCTGTTTGAATGCCAATCTCTTCCTTTTCTAGGATATTTGGTCTCTGGCCAGGGACTGCAGATGGATCCAGACAAACTCTCTGCCGTCTTAGATTGGCCACGCCCCTCCGGACTCCGTGCTATCCAACGCTTTTTGGGGTTCGCCAATTATTACAGGCAATTTATTCCACATTTTTCTACCATTGTGGCTCCTATCGTGGCTTTAACCAAAAAAAATGCTGATCCCAAGTCCTGGCCTCCTCAAGCAGAAGACGCCTTTAAACGACTCAAGTCTGCCTTTTCTTCTGCTCCCGTGCTCTCCAGACCTGACCCTTCCAAACCCTTCCTATTGGAGGTTGATGCCTCCTCAGTGGGAGCTGGAGCTGTTCTTCTACAAAAAAATTCTTCCGGGCATGCTGTCACTTGTGGTTTTTTCTCTAGGACCTTCTCTCCAGCGGAGAGGAACTACTCCATCGGGGATCGAGAGCTTCTAGCCATTAAATTAGCACTTGAGGAATGGAGGCATCTGCTGGAGGGATCAAGTTCTCCTGTTATTATCTACACCGACCACAAGAACCTCTCCTACCTCCAGTCTGCCCAACGGCTGAATCCTCGCCAGGCCCGGTGGTCTCTGTTCTTTGCCCGATTTAATTTTGAGATTCACTTTCGTCCTGCCGATAAGAACATTAGGGCCGATGCTCTCTCTCGTTCCTCGGATGCCTCAGAAGTTGAACTCTCTCCGCAACACATCATTCCACCTGACTGCCTGATCTCCACTTCTCCTGCCTCCATCAGGCAGACTCCTCCAGGAAAGACCTTTGTTTCCCCTCGCCAACGCCTCGGAATCCTCAAATGGGGTCACTCCTCCCATCTCGCAGGTCATGCGGGTATCAAGAAATCTGTGCAACTCATCTCCCGCTTCTATTGGTGGCCGACTCTGGAGACGGATGTTGTGGACTTTGTGCGAGCCTGCACTATCTGTGCCCGGGATAAGACTCCTCGCCAGAAGCCCGCTGGTTTTCTTCATCCTCTGCCTGTCCCCGAACAGCCTTGGTCTCTGATTGGTATGGATTTTATTACTGATTTACCCCCTTCCCGTGGCAACACTGTTATTTGGGTGGTCGTTGATCGATTCTCCAAAATGGCACATTTCATCCCTCTTCCTGGTCTTCCTTCTGCGCCTCAGTTGGCTAAACAATTTTTTGTACACATTTTTCGTCTTCACGGGTTGCCTACGCAGATTGTCTCGGATAGAGGCGTCCAATTCGTGTCTAAATTCTGGAGGGCTCTCTGTAAACAACTCAAGATTAAATTAAATTTTTCTTCTGCATATCATCCCCAGTCCAATGGACAAGTAGAAAGGATTAATCAGATCTTGGGTGATTATTTGCGACATTTTGTTTCCTCCCGCCAGGATGACTGGGCAGATCTCCTCCCATGGGCCGAATTCTCGTATAACTTCAGGGTCTCTGAGTCTTCCTCCAAATCCCCATTTTTCGTGGTGTACGGCCGCCACCCTCTTCCCCCCCTCCCTACTCCCTTGCCCTCTGGTCTGCCCGCTGTGGATGAAATTTCTCGTGACCTTTCCATCATATGGAGAGAGACCCAAAATTCTCTCTTACAGGCTTCATCACGCATGAAGAAGTTCGCGGATAAGAAAAGAAGAGCTCCCCCCGTTTTTTCCCCTGGAGACAAGGTATGGCTCTCCGCTAAATATGTCCGCTTCCGTGTCCCTAGCTACAAGTTGGGACCACGCTATCTTGGTCCTTTCAAAATTTTGTGTCAAATTAATCCTGTCTCTTATAAACTTCTTCTTCCTCCCTCTCTTCGTATCCCTAATGCCTTTCACGTCTCTCTTCTCAAACCACTCATCCTCAACCGTTTTTCTCCCAAATCTGTTCCTCCCACTCCTGTTTCTGGCTCCTCGGACATCTTCTCGGTCAAAGAAATTTTAGCTGCCAAAAAGGTCAGAGGGAAAAATTTTTTTTTAGTGGACTGGGAGGGTTGTGGTCCTGAAGAGAGATCCTGGGAACCTGAGGACAACATCCTAGACAAAAGTCTGCTCCTCAGGTTCTCAGGCTCTAAGAAGAGGGGGAGACCCAAGGGGGGGGGTACTGTTACGCCGAGCGCTCCGGGTCCCCGCTCCTCCCCGGAGCGCTCGCTTCACTCTCCCCGCGGCAGCGCTCCGGTCACGTCCTCTGACCCGGGGCGCTGCGATTCCGCTGCCAGCCGGGATGCGATTCGCGATGCGGGTAGCGCCCGCTCGCGATGCGCACCCCGGCTCCCCTACCTGACTCGCTCTCCGTCTGTTCTGTCCCGGCGCGCGCGGCCCCGCTCCCTAGGGCGCGCGCGCGCCGGGTCTCTGCGATTTAAAGGGCCACTGCGCCGCTGATTGGCGCAGTGGTCCCAATTAGTGTGTTCACCTGTGCACTTCCCTATATCACCTCACTTCCCCTTCACTCCCTCGCCGGATCTTGTTGCCTTAGTGCCAGTGAAAGCGTTCCTTGTGTGTTCCTTGCCTGTGTTTCCAGACCTTCTGCCGTTGCCCCTGACTACGATCCTTGCTGCCTGCCCCGACCTTCTGCTACGTCCGACCTTGCTTTTGCCTACTCCCTTGTACCGCGCCTATCTTCAGCAGCCAGAGAGGTGAGCCGTTGCTAGTGGATACGACCTGGTCACTACCGCCGCAGCAAGACCATCCCGCTTTGCGGCGGGCTCTGGTGAAAACCAGTAGTGGCTTAGAACCGGTCCACTAGCACGGTCCACGCCAATCCCTCTCTGGCACAGAGGATCCACTACCTGCCAGCCGGCATCGTGACAACACCAGAGAATCTCTAAATATCATGAACAAGGGTACAGATATTACTGAACTTACCTCTCTAAGAACTCTTGGGTCTAGTCCATCCGGCCCTGGAGATTTGCTTACATTTATTTTACTTAACTTACCTTGTACCATCTCTACATTAAGCCAGTTCAGTACATTACATTATGTGTTACCAGCACTGACCTGGCCAATGTCAGCTCCTTTTTCCATAGTGTATACAGAAGTAAAGAACCCATTCAGTAGCTCCGCCTTCTCTTGATCGCCCGTGACGCCCCTGACAATGCTATTATCTGTCATGTTTAGCGCTCCGGCCACACGCGCTTGCCATGAGCGCATGGCCCCATTTCCTGCTGCCGTCGGCTTTGGGATTCGCATCGCAGGATGCGCCCGCATGTGAATCCCAGCCCGTCACTCACCACCTGCTCCTCCTGCACGGTCCTCATTTCTGTGCTCTGACGCACGTGTCCCCATCCCTTAGGGCGCATGCGCGAAGGAGCTCTGAAGTTTAATGGGCCAGTGCTCCCATTAATTAGGTCACGCCTGTGCTCACTTAATAAATTCCTCCACCTCCTACACTTCCCGCTGAAGTACCCCTGCCTGAAGTTGCTGATGTTCCCTCCATTGTGGTACGTCAGTCTCAGCAGTTGGCTCGACAGGCACAGCAACTTTCCCAAATATCTGCTATGATGCAACAGTTATTGTCCATGCAGCAACAACAGCAGCAGCAACTGCAACCTGTCCCACTCCCTCCACCAGTGTCTTCTGGCTCCCAGCTACGTCTGCCTTTACCTTCTAAGTATGACGGTGATTCCAAGTTATGCAGAGGCTTTGTCACACAGTGCTCCATGCACTTGGAGCTCTTGTCTGAATTGTTTCTGACAGAATGTGCGAAGGTGGCCTTTGTCATTAGCCCTGGCCTGGGCTACACCCCTTTGGGACAGCGGTGATCTGGTATCCTCCAACTTGTCGGCTTTCTAGGCAGAATTTTGCAGTGTCTTTGAGGAACCTGCATGTGCCTCTTCTGCTGAGACGGCTTTGCTGAACCCCTGTCAAGGGAATTCTTTCGTTGGTGACTATGTGGTTCAATTCCACACTCTAGCCTCAGAACTATCATGGAATGCTGAGCCCTTGTGTGCCACATTCAAAAAAGGACTGTCAAGCAGTATTAAATATGCCCTCGCAGCACGTGATCCTCCATCTTCTTTAACTGAACTTATCCACTTGGCCACACGTATTGATGTACGTTTTGCAAAGAGGCAGGAGGAACTGTGCTTGGATTGGGAACCTCTCCGAACACGAAGATTTCCTCGCCTGGCACCCGTATTTCAACGTCCACCTCTACAGTTTCCTGCACCTCTTGCCAAAGAGGCTATGCAAGTGGCTCGTTCTCGTCTTACGCAACAGGAGAGGCCATGACGATGCAGTGAGAATTTGTGCTTGTATTGTGCTAGCCCAGAGCACTTCTTCAAGGACTGTACAGTTCGTCAACAGCATCCGGGAAACGCTCGCACCTAGGGTACATGGGAGAGGCTTCCCTGGGTTTGAATACTACCTCTTCATGCTTAACTATTTCTGTACAAATCTTTGCTTCCACCAAGTCTTCCTTCAGTGCTACAGCATTTTTTGGATTCTGGATCTGCAGGCGACTTTATTGATGCTTCAAGTATCATCTTCCTGTCACTCGGATTGCCAAGCCCTTGTTCATCTCTTCTGTTAATGGACAAAATCTGGACTGTATGGTTCACTTCCGTACTGAATATCTTGTCATGCAAGTGGCTGTATTGCATACAGAAAAGATTGAATTCTATGTACTGCCACACTGTACTTCTTCTTGGCCTTCCGTGGCTGCGACACCATTCTCCGCAACTGGATTGGAGAACTGGAGAAATTTTTCGCTGGGGACAATCCTCTCAAAATCTTTGCCTCCAACCAGTTCAGCATAAAGTTGTTTCTAGTCTTCCTCCTTTACCTGGCCTGCCCCCAACTTATCAAGATTTTGCTGACGTCTTCTGCATGAATCAATACACAAGATTCCCAAAAGGTCACAGACCCAACGCTGATTCAGCAATCAACAAGAGAAAATGTGTTTTTATGGATAACATTTTTTTTTACTTTATTCTGAAAAATGTATTTATTAACACATAATTCAAAGACATAATAAGAACAATTAAAAACATACATATTGTCTTGTACAAATTTCCAAAGTGCTAGTCCAGTGAACAAGAAAAAAGAAGGTGGTAGGCCAAGCGGCATACAGTAGGATATATGTATATATATAAGAATATCCGAATCAAAAAATGTATTTCACAAGTAAAAATACATACATACACTCCAGGGTAAGAAAAGCAACATATAATGTGCAAACGCCAGAATCAATAGTATTAAAAAGCTCAATATCTAAAGTGCACAAATCAACAGGTAGTAATAATAAAGTAAAAAAGTGCTAAAGTGCTATAATAACTGACGCTGTGCAACAATGGGCTTAGTCTGGGTTACCATGTGTTGGCATTACCATAAGCATAAATCGACATACAGCAATAACAATTACAATAGACAAATATATATACGGACCCAACGTTTTGCAAACAAGCTTCGACACCCCCAAAGCTAATCCTAAATTTTGGCCACATGAGGCCGAAGTGGCCTCCTCCCATTTAAAGTCAGCGTTTGCCTCTTCTCCCGTACTTACCAGACCTGATCCGGAGAGGCATTTTGCTTTGGAGGTTGATGCCTCCTCTGTTGGAGCTGGTGCCATTCTTACTCAGAAAAATGCCAAGGGCAAGACTGTAACTTGTGGGTTCTTCTCCAAGACCTTCTCTCCTGCTGAGAGGAATGACTCCATTGGAGATCGGAATGGCAACATTTATTGGAGGGATCATCTCATCTGGTCAGCGTCTACTCCGACCATAAGAATCTTATTTACCTCCAGTCTGCTCAGCGTTTGACCCCCCCGCCAGGCAAGGTGATCTCTGCTCTTTTCTGGGTTCAACTTCATTCATTTCCATCCAACAGACAAGAACATCAGGGCAGATGCTCTCTCCAGGTCCTCTGACGTCATTGGTTTTGACTCCACGCCTAGACATATTATTCCTCCTGACCGTTTGATTTCTGCAACTCCTGCCAAAATTCTGCAAGTTCCTCTTGGAAAATCCTTTGTGCCTGCCAGACTGAGACGCAAAGTGCTGAAATGGGGTCATTCTTCCTTGACAGCAGGTCATCCAGGAGTACATAAGACTCTACTACTAATTTCTCGGCACTACTGGTAGGCCCATCTTGAACGTGATGTTTCTGATTTTGTCTGTTCCAGTGATACTTGTGCCCGTGACAAGAGTTCTTGGCAAAGACCTGTAGGACTTTTACAGCCTTTACCAATTCCTGAAACTCCCTGGTCCCATATCGCCATGGATTTCATCCCTGATTTGCCACCATCTCGTAATAACACTGTCATTTGGGTCGTGGTAGATCGCTTTTACAAGATAGATCATTTCATTCCCCTGACTGCCCCCAGTTGGCAAAGTACTTCTTTCTGCATATCTTTCGCTTACATGGCCTTCCTCGGCATATCGTTTCGGATCGTGGAGTACAGTTTGTCTCTAAGTTCTGGTGAGCTCTATTTATCCGTCTGGACATCAATCTGGACTTTTCGTCCGCCTACTACCCTCAGTCCAACGGTCAGGTGGAGAGGGTTATTCAAATTCTCTAGATTTTTCTTCTGCATTTTGTTTCAGCTCGCCAAGGCGATTGGGTTGAGCTCCTCCCCTGGGCAGAATTCTGATATAAGCATAAGGATTCCAAGTCCACAAGGTCTTCTTGTCTTTGTTGTCTATGGACTTCATCACCGTTCTCCTCTTCCACTCCCAGTTTCCTCCGGTGTGCCTGCTGTTAATGAGCTGGTCTGTGACTTGTCCACCATCTATCAACAAACTTGTCAGTCATTATCTCAGGCTTCCTCTTGTATGAAGGTGCAAGCTGATAAGAGTAGAAGACCTCCTTCGTCCTTCTCTCCTGGTGACATGGTGTGGCTTTCCTCCAAGTACATCTGTTTCAAGATTCCCTGCTATAAGCTTGGTCCTCGCTAGCTTTGTCCCATTTAGGTTCTGCAAAAAATGAATCCTGTCTCCTACAAACTCCGTCTGCCTGCTATATTACATATTCCCAATTCCTTCCACGTCTCACTCCTCAAGAATCTTTTCATAAAACGGTTTTCCCAAAAGAATCTTGTCCCCACGCCAGTCTCCAGCCCTTCTGACATCTACAATTAAAGATACTCTTGCCACAAAGACCGCGAGAGGTAAACATTTTTTTCTGGTTGACTGGGAGGGTTACTGTCCTGAGGAGAGAACTTGGGAGCCAGAGGAGAATATTCTGGACCGTGACATTCTCAGGAGTTTTCTGAACCGTAAAAAGAGGAGGAGACTAAAGGGGGGGGGGGGGTACTGTACTGTTTAGCGCTCCGGCCGCACATGCATGACCCCATCTCCTGCTGCCACCAGCAGGGCTGGGATTCGTATCGAGGGACGCTCCTGCATGCTAATCCCAGACCATCACTCACCACCTGCTCCTCCTGCACTCTCCTCAGCTTCTGTTCTTACGCCGGAGCTCTGAGATTTAAAAACCATTGCGTCCATTAATTAAGTAACACCTGTGCTCTCTTAATAAATTCCTCCACCTCCCACACTTCCATGCCGGATCTTTTTTGCCCTAGTGCCTGAGAGAAAACGTTCCTGGAAATTGCCCAGGTGAACACACTGATTAGGCCTGCTGTGCCAATCAGTGGCGCAGTGGCCCTTTAAATTGCAGAGACCCGGCGTGCGCGCGCCCTAAGGAGCGGGGCCGCGCGCGCCGGGACAAGACAGACGGGGAACGAGTCAGGTACGGGAGCCGGGATGCGCATTGCGAGCGGGCGCCTCCCGCGTCGCGAATCGCATCCCGGCTGGGAGTGATATTGCAGCGCACCCGGTCAGCAGGTCTGACCGGGGCGCTGCGAAAGAGAGGATGCTGCGAGCGCTCCGGGGAGGAGCGGGGACCCGGAGCGCTCGGCGTAACAGTACCCCCCCCCCCTTGGGTCTCCCCCTCTTCTTGGAACCTGAGAACCTGAGGATAAGACTTTTGTCTAGGATGTTGTCCTCAGGTTCCCAGGATCTCTCCTCTGGGCCACAGTTTTCCCAATCCACCCAAATTTTTTTTTTACCTCTGACAATCTTGGAGGCCAGAATCTCCTTCACAGAGAAGACGTCAGACGAACCGGAAACAGGAGTGGGAGAAACAACTTTGGGAGAGAAGCGGTTAAGGATGAGTGGTTTAAGGAGAGAGACATGGAAGGCATTGGGAATACGGAGAGAAGGAGGAAGAAGGAGTTTGTAAGAGACAGGGTTAATCTGGCACAAGATTTTGAAAGGACCAAGATAGCGTGGTCCCAGTTTGTAACTGGGGACCCGAAAGCGGACATACTTAGCAGAGAGCCATACCTTGTCTCCGGGAGCAAAAATGGGGGGAGTTCTTCTTTTTTTATCAGCAATTTTTTTCATCCGGGAAGAAGCCTGTAAAAGAGAATTTTGGGTCTCTTTCCATATGGTGGAAAGATCACGAGTCACCTCATCCACAGCGGGCAAACCAGAGGGCAAGGGGGTAGGGAGGGGAGGAAGAGGGTGACGGCCGTACACCACGAAAAATGGGGATTTAGCAGAAGATTCGGAGACTCTGAAGTTGTATGAGAATTCGGCCCATGGTAGAAGATCTGCCCAGTCATCCTGGCGGGAGGAAACAAAATGCCGTAAATAGTCACCCAGGACCTGATTAATTCTTTCTACTTGCCCATTGGATTGGGGATGATAAGAAGAGAAGTTTAATTTGATCTTGAGCTGTTTACAGAGGGCCCTCCAGAATTTAGACACAAATTGGACGCCTCTATCCGAGACGATATGCGTGGGCAAACCGTGAAGGCGAAAAATGTGTGCAAAAAATTGCTTTGCCAACTGAGGTGCTGCAGGAAGACCAGGAAGAGGAATAAAATGTGCCATCTTGGAAAATCGATCAACGACCACCCAAACAACTGTGTTGCCATGGGATAAAGGTAAGTCCGTAATAAAGTCCATATCAATCTGTGACCAAGGCTGTTCAGGAACAGGCAGAGGATGAAGGAGACCAGCAGGCTTCTGGCGAGGAGTCTTATCCCGGGCACAGACAGTACAGGCCCGCACGAAATCAACAACATCAGTCTCCAGAGTCGGCCACCAATAAAATCGAGAGATGAGTTGCAAGGATTTTTTGATGCCCACATGGCCTGCGAGGTGGGAGGAGTGTCCCCATTTGAGAATCCCGAGACGCTGGCGTGGAGAAACGAAGGTCTTCCCTGGAGGAGTTTGCCTGATGGAAGCTGGGGAAGTGGAGATCAGACAGTCCGGAGGAATGATGTGTTGCGGAGAGACCTCTACTTCAGAGGCATCAGAAGAACGAGAGAGGGCATCGGCCCTAATGTTCTTGTCAGCAGGGCGAAAATGGATTTCAAAGTTAAAACGGGCAAAGAACAACGACCACCTAGCCTGGCGAGGGTTCAGTCGTTGGGCAGACTGGAGATAAGAGAGATTCTTGTGATCAGTGTATATAATAACTGGATATTTTGATCCCTCCAGCAGGTGCCTCCATTCCTCAAGCGCCAATTTAATGGCCAGTAGTTCTCGATCACCAATGGAGTAGTTTTTCTCCGCCGGAGAGAAGGTCCTAGAAAAAAAACCACAAGTAACAGCATGCCCGGAAGAATTTTTTTGTAGAAGGACAGCTCCAGCTCCCACAGAGGAGGCATCTACCTCCAATAGAAAGGGTTTAGATGGGTCAGGTCTGGAGAGCACAGGAGCCGAGGAAAAGGCAGACTTGAGATGTTTAAATGCGTCTTCCGCTTGGGGAGACCAGGACTTAGGATTGGCATTTTTCTTGGTTAAAGCCACGATAGGGGCCACAATAGTGGAGAAGTGTGGAATGAATTGTCTGTAATAATTGGCGAACCCCAAAAAACGTTGGATAGCACGGAGTCCGGAGGGGCGTGGCCAATCTAACACGGCAGATAGTTTATCTGGGTCCATTTGTAGTCCCTGGCCAGAGACCAAATATCCTAGGAAAGGAAGAGATTGACATTCAAAGAGACATTTCTCCATTTTGGCATAAAGTTGATTGTCCCGAAGTCTCTGAAGAACCATGCGGACATGCTGGCGGTGTTCTTCTAAGTTGGCAGAAAAAATCTGAATATCGTCCAGATAAACCACAACACAGGTATATAGGAGATCACGAAAAATGTCATTAACAAAGTCTTGGAAGACGGCAGGGGCGTTGCACAGGCCAAAGGGCATGACCAGATACTCAAAGTGTCCATCTCTGGTGTTAAATGCAGTCTTCCATTCGTCCCCCTCCCTGATGCGGATGAGATTATAAGCACCTCTTAAGTCCAGTTTGGTAAAGATGTGGGCGCCTTGTAGGCGATCAAAGAGTTCCGAGATAAGAGGTAAGGGGTAGCGGTTTTTTACCGTGATTTTATTAAGTCCGCGGTAATCAATGCAAGGGCGTAGGGAGCCATCTTTTTTGGACACAAAAAAAAATCCAGCTCCGGCAGGAGAGGAGGACTTGCGGATAAACTCCTTTTTTAAATTCTCCTGGATGTACTCCGACATGGCTTGAGTCTCTGGAGCAGACAGAGGATAGATTCTGCCCCGGGGTGGAGTAGTACCCGGGAGGAGGTCAATAGGACAGTCATAAGGCCTGTGAGGAGGTAAAGTCTCTGCTTGCTTTTTGCAAAAAACATCAGCATAGTCCAGACAAGCCTTAGGAAGACCAGATACCGGGGGAACCACAGGGTCACGACTGTGAGTACTGGGAACCGGTTTAAGACAGTCCTTGTGACAAGAAGTACCCCAGTTCTTGATTTCTCCTGTGGACCAATCAAGGGTTGGGGAGTGGCGTTGAAGCCACAGTAATCCAAGAAGAATTTCTGAAGTGCAGTTGGAGAGGACCAAAAATTCAATTTTTTCTGGATGGGGTCCGATGTACATTAGGAGGGGTTCCGTGCGGTAACGCACGGTACAGTCCAATCTTTCATTGTTAACAGAATTAATGTAGAGGGGTCTGGCGAGACTGGTCACCGGGATGTTGAACCTGTTGATGAGAGAGGCCAAAATAAAATTTCCTGCAGATCCGGAATCCAAGAAGGCCATAGCAGAGAAGGAGAAGGTAGAAGAAGAAATCCGCACAGGCACAGTAAGACGTGGAGAAGCAGAGTTCACATCAAGAGCTGTCTCACCTTTGTGCGGAGTCAGCGTACGTTTTTCCAGGCAGAGAGGACGGATAGGACAATCCTTCAAGAAATGTTCGGTACCGGCACAATACAGGCAAAGATTCTCCATGCGGCGTCGTGTCCTCTCTTGAGGTGTCAAGCGAGACCGGTCAACTTGCATAGCCTCCACGGCGGGAGGCACAGGAACGGATTGCAGAGGACCAGAGGAGAGAGGAGCCGGGGAGAGAAACCGCCTCGTGTGAACAAAGTCCATATCCTGGCGGAGCTCCTGACGCCTTTCGGAAAAACGCATGTCAATGCGGGTGGCAAGATGAATAATTTCATGCAGGTTAGCAGGAATTTCTCGTGCGGCCAGCACATCTTTAATGTTACTGGATAGGCCTTTTTTAAAGGTCGCGCAGAGGGCCTCGTTATTCCAGGATAATTCGGAGGCAAGAGTACGGAATTGGATGGCGTACTCGCCAACAGAAGAATTACCCTGGACCAGGTTCAGCAGGGCAGTCTCAGTAGAAGAGGCTCGGGCAGGTTCCTCAAAGACACTTCGAATCTCCGTGAAGAAGGAGTGTACAGAGGCAGTGACAGGGTCATTGCGGTCCCAGAGCGGTGTGGCCCATGACAGAGCTTTCCCAGACAGAAGGCAAACTACGAAAGCCACCTTAGACCTTTCAGTAGGAAACTGGTCCGACATCATCTCCAAGTGCAGGGAACATTGCGAAAGAAAACCACGGCAAAACTTAGAGTCCCCATCAAATTTATTCGGCAAGGATAATCGGAGGCTGGAAGCGGCCACTCGCTGCGGAGGAGGTGCAGGAGCTGGCGGAGGAGATGATTGCTGGAGCTGTGGTAATAGCTGCTGTAGCATCACGGTCAGTTGAGACAGCTGGTGGCCTTGTTGCGCGATCTGTTGCGACTGCTGGGCGACCACCGTGGTGAGGTCGGCGACAACTGGCAGTGGGACTTCAGCGGGATCCATGGCCGGATCTACTGTCACGATTCGGCTGGCTGGAGTTGGATCCTCTGTGCCAGAGAGGGATTGGCATGGACCGTGTTGGTGGACCGGTTCTAAGTTGCTACTGGTATTCACCAGAGCCCGCCGCAAAGCGGGATGGTCTTGCAGCGGCGGTAGCAACCAGGTCGTATCCACCAGCAACGGCTCAACCTCTCTGACTGCTTAAGATAAGCGCGGTACAAGGGAGTAGACAAGAGCAAGGTCGGACGTAGCAGAAGGTCAGGGCAGGCAGCAAGGATTGTAGTCAGGGGCAACGGCAGGAGGTCTGGAACACAGGCTAGGAACACACAAGGAAACGCTTTCACTGGCACAATGGCAACAAGATCCGGCGAGGGAGTGCAGGGGAAGTGATGTATAAGTAGGGAGTGCACAGGTGAACACACTGATTAGGCCTGCTGCGCCAATCAGTGGCGCAGTGGCCCTTTAAATTGCAGAGACCCGGCGCGCACGCGCCCTAAGGAGCGGGGCCGCGCGCACCGGGACAAGACAGACGGGGAACGAGTCAGGTACGGGAGTCGGGATGCGCATCGCGAAAGGGCGCCTCCCGCGTCGCGAATCGCATCCCGGCTGGGAGTGATATTGCAGCGCACCCGGTCAGCAGGTCTGACCGGGGCGCTGCGAATGAGAGGATGCTGCGAGCGCTCCGGGGAGGAGCGGGGACCCGGAGCGCTCGGCGTAACACTGTCCTTCACTATGTATTGTATTATTTGTGTACCTTTACGCCCATTGCACTTTAGTGCAGGGAGGCACTGGCTCCAAGTTGTCGATCTGCCGTTTAGGGTGGATGGGCAAGTAGGCAAGTGTCCATCCCGGTCATGACAGTTAGCATCAATTTACATAACTTAAATAATACATAACCCATATATTATGTGCTTAAACAGGGCTGCCAGGGGAACAGAAAAGGTCCAACCTGTTATGCTCCTCATCTCTCACTTTCTTTTCCCTGGCTCTCTGATGTTTATTGGGCAAACCATGCCTACGCACGATGTCTAATAGCTAAACAATGTCTCCACTACATCAGACACATCATACAGCCATTGGTCATGGTGCATGGACGTGGTTTCACCCACACATGATGATTATGACTAGCCCCACCCCCTCTCATCTCAGAATGTATACTTTTGAGATGACCAGGGGCAGAAGTAGAGAGCTGAGGAGCAGAACAGGTAGGATCTTCTTTGGTTCCTGCACAATCCCTTTAATAAGCAGAGGCTTTATTTTATGGAACCACATAGTGTTAAACTAATACAGTAAATTTAACTTCTAAATACTACTTTGTATATTAATTTCAGGTGAAAAAAAAGTTAAAAGAGACTTGCTGGTCATGGATTGGGAAGTGATTAATGTTGGCATTCATGGTCACCCAAGAAAAGGAACGGGTACATAGTTAGGATCTTCTTTTGATATAGCATAATGGTGGCATTGTATGCAATCTCATAATTGTCAAATGTAGTAAAGAAAATAATTTAAAATTCCCAAGTGATCCAGTCTGCTAAAGGAGTCAGTAGTAAATTGATTTGTAACTTAGGGTTCCCATGAAAAAAAAAGGGCTCTAGGCAATTTCTCAGTTTGCTACCTATAAAAAAAAACACAGTTTCTATATCCTACTGATTTTGATTGACTTCAAAAACCCATGTTAAAAAACAAACAAAAAAACAAACCTAAAACAACACTGAAAAACACAGCAAACATTAACCCAGCAAATTCCATGCTGATTTTGAGGTTTGTTTTTACACAACACTTTTTGTCTGTGTGAACTGATCCTAGTCACAGGATTTGGTTATGTACTGCTCAGCAATGGACATTTCACTTTATGTGTCACTGGTATTTCAGTACTGTAAGTATTTTTTTATACTATAATTTTCAGTAGAATCAAATTACTATGTGGTCAGTCACCAATGTCAACATTTGCTGTCAGAAAAATGTACCATATTGGAGAAACTGGATTTTTTGTGTCTAATCCTAATGTTTCTCGCTGAGATAAATAGCACCATGCACAACCACTCATTTTCCCCACAGTTTTTAAATACTTTGTAGTTTGGACTGACAGGTATCCAGTACGTAATACAATATCTAATATGTTTAACCTTTATAAAGTTTGTACTATATACATATACTCTATGTATTTATATCATCTTCATACACACAATTATAGTATCTCAAAAGGGACTTAGCTAAAAGGGTAGAGTATGCCTGTCCTGGTATCTGTATAAATCCCCATGAACCTCTTTTTGAAATGTAAAGGGAATATTTCTGTTCACTATTGACTAAAATAAAGCTTCCAATGCTTAAAAAAGTATGGACCACCCAAGGTGTGTAGTATGATATTATTCAACAACTGGAAGAAATAAGCAGTGCCTCAATAGTGCCACTAAATATCATGAACTACACACTATCATGCTATTATAATACAGAAAAGACCTTTGGAACATAACAGTTACTGTGTGTCCACATACACAGTATATGCATGTAGAAGTCACCAAATCATGTTGTTGTGAAAAGCTATTAAAGGGGTTATCCAACATAAGTTGACTTTAGTACTTACCTGTCAGACAGTAATGGACATGCTTAGGAAGGATATGTGCTTATCTTGGGGCTAAATAAGTGTGTTGTGAGTCCACCATAATGCTGCTTTCTTTTTGTGAAAATTGCTGTTTCCTTGACCGACGGGGTGAACAGGGAGGGTGGGCCCTAAGCTGTCCCTAGAAACAAATAACCATTATAAATAACAAACAGGAATATTAAAAAAACAAACTCCATAACATGGAGGAATACGGGTCAGGAATATTACAAAACAAAACTCTCTAATATGAAGGAATACGGCTCAGGACTCTAAACAGGAATACTAAATACAGAGCACGGGTACAAGCAAGACTCACAGTGTGAACACAAACTATGATAGCAAGGTTAAAGCAGAACAGATATACATTATCCTAAAAACTGATAGATGTACTAAAAAACAAGTGGACTAAAATCTATAATAACAGGAATCAACCATGGTTAAAACTCAGACAGACAAACACAGCAAAGGTAAAACTTATAACCAGCACAGGACACCCACAGAGCTCGAGTTATAAAGCCACACCCAAGCTGTCATAGGCTGATAGCATTAACTCTCCCAACCATGGGAAGAATTAGCACAAAAACTGCTCAGACATAAAAACTAATGTTTGAAGATCAAATCACATATAACAAAGATCACATATAAATTGTGTGACCAGCCATCAAACACAGGTACAGACATTGTAAATGAACTACACTAACTCTACAGCCCCTGTAGCACAGTCAAATAAAAAAAAATCCCAGAATGCCCCTTTAATCTTACATCAAAGATCTCAATATATTTTTAGTGTAGACATAAGTTAACCCCTTCGCAACTACACCACCTACTTGTCCCTTGTGCTCATTAATTAGTGGGAATAGATTTGACAGCCCAGTGTGCTTGCATACATAGCTGTCTACAGGATCATGCAATCACGCTGATAACCTGATCCTGAACAGTGACAGGGGAATTTAAAAAAAAAATTCCCTGTTGTTAAAAGCTCCTGGGCACAGCACTTAGATTGAACCTTGTGCTTTAGAATGGAGCTCTGTTTCCACATTCAGATGAATGCTAGGGAAGCCTGTGATGTCAGTAATGATGTCACAGGGATTCCCTCAGCAGAAAGGGCCCAGAGGCATGTAGAGAAGAGACAATATGTGTCTATTGTTCATGCCCAGGTATACAGATCATAGGAAGCAGTAAACAAATGGAATTTAGTATTATATCACTCTTGCAAGTGATCTGTATGTGAGGACAGCAGGGAATACATAGAAAATATATTGAGGAAAAATCCGGGCTGGGATTATGTATTAAATGGGAGAACACTTGGGACAACTGACGTGGAAAAGAACTTGGGAGTTTTAGTTAACAGTAAATTTAGCTGTAGTGACCAGTGTCGGGCAGCTGCTGCTGATCAAATAAAATTGTGGGGTGCATCAATAGGGGCATAGATGCCCACGACAAGGAAATAATTCTACCACTGTACAAATCACTAGTCAGACCACACATAGAATACTGTGTACAGTGCTGGGCACCAGTGTACAAGAAAGATACAGTGGAGCTGGAGATGGTTCAAAGGAATGGGAGGACTACAGTACCCAGAAAGATTATCAGAATTAGGGTTATTTAGTTTAGAATAAAGAAGGCTTAGGGGAGACCTAATAACTATGTATAAATATATCAGGGGACAGTACAGAAATCTCTCCCATGATCTCTTTATACCCAGAACTGTGTCTATAACAAGGGGGCATCCTCTCCGTTTAGAGGAAAGAAGGTTTTTACACAGCACAGACGGGGGTTCTTTACTGTAAGAGCAGTGAGACTGTGGAATTCTGTCCCAGAGGAGGTGGTCATGGTGAACTCTGTAAAAGAATTTAAAAGGGGTCTGGATGCATTTTTGGAGAGTAAGAACATTGCTGGTTATGTATATTAGATTTATAGGGACAGAAGGTTGATCCAGGGATTTATTCTGACTGCCATATTTGGAGTCGGGAAGGAATTTTTACCTCTAGTATGAGGGTTTTTTTTGCCTTCCTCTGGATTAACTCAGTAGGGACTCATTAGGGATATAGGTTAAAATTGATGGACTCTGGTCTTTTTTCAACCTTATGAACTATGTTACTATGTTACTAAAATGTGTTCCCTGCTAACCTTATTCCCCATAATAAAGAAAAACTAAATGAATAAAATAAATATAAAAAAATAAAAGGTGCAAATTGTTTCCCTTCCTGAAAGCCAAGTGCACACCTTTACCATCGCAAACACATGACATTTAAGTGTTTTGCATGGGTATAATAACTATGTATAAATATATCAGGGGACAGTACAGAAATCTCTCCCATGATCTCTTTACACCCAGGACTGTATCTATAACAAGGGGGCATCCTCTCCGTTTAGAGGAAAGAAGGTTTCTACACCGCACAGATGGGGTTCTTTTCTGTAAGAGCAGTGAGACTGTGGAATTCTGTCCCGGAGGAGGTGGTCATGGTGAACTCTGTAAAAGAATTTAAAAGGGGTCTGGATGCATTTTTGGAGAGTAAGAACATTGCTGGTTATGGATACTAGATTTATAGGGACAGAACGTTGATCCAGGGATTTATTCTGACTGCCATATTTGGAGTCGGGAAGGAATTTTTACCTCTAGTATGAGGCTTTTTTGCCTTCCTCTGGATTAACTCAGTAGGGACTCATTAGGGATATAGGTTGAACTTGATGGACTCTGGTCTTTTTTCAACCTTATGAACTATGTTACTATGTTACTAAAATGTGTTCCCTGGTAACCTTTTTGCCCATAATAAAGAAAAACTAAATAAATAAAATAAATATAAAAAAATAAAAGATGCAAATTGTTTCCCTTCCTGAAAGCCAAGTGCACACCTTTACCATCGCAAACACATGACATTTAAGTGTTTTGCATGGGTATAAGGTGCTCAGGTATTAACATTTTTCTCTCACACAGTATGTACATTACCCCTGACTGCCAAATTGAGTTCCTTCCTCCCCGTGCCCATCCACTTTTTCACAAAACATTTTTTGAATGATTATCACACAGGTACAGAGGCTCCATCTAAAACTAAAATTAGGCAATACATTTTAAGCTATACAAAGGCCCTTGTTATTTGCGCTAAAGTGACATCAAACATTTTACAATGTACACATATTTGGCTTCACTATGGACTAGTGGATACATTTTTGGAGTAAATATTATTAAATGAATAAACATCATTAACCCCTTAACGACCAAGGACGTATATTTACTTCCTTGGCAGGCTCCCGCGATATATAACGCGGGGTCACATGGTGACCCATTGTCATACCGGGTTGGTCCCAGCATGTCTCTGAAGCCGGGACCCGGAGCTAATAGCGCATTCAAAGTTGAACGCCTCGTCTAAAACTAAAGTAAAAGCTTCCCGGCTGCTCAGTGGGGCTGATCGGGATTACCGAAGTGAAAATGCGGTGTCCCAATCAGCTAGGACATGAGCGGAGGTCTTCTTACCTTCCTCCGGCGCGTCCGTTCGGCGATTGATTGCTCCAAGCCTGAGATGATGGCTTGAGCAATTGACCGCCGATAACACTGATTAATGCAAAGCTATGGCTTTGCAGTGAACAGGGTATAAGATCAGTGTGTGCAATGTTATAGCCCCCTATGGGAGCTATAACACTGCAAAAAAAATAAAAGTCCAAATCACCCAAATGTCCAAAGAAACATGTAAATAAAAATATAAACATATGTGGAATCGCCGCGTGTATAAATGTCCTAACTATAAAAATATATAATTAATTAAACTGCACGGTCAATGGCATACGCGCCCAAAAATTCAAAAGTCCAAAATAACGTATTTTTTGTAACTTTTAGATCATGAAAAAATGAATAAAAAGCGATCAAAAAGTCCGATCAATACAAAAATGGTAACTTCAGATCACGGCGCAAAAAATAAGCCCTCATACCGCCCCATATGCGGTAAAATAAAAAAGTTATAGGGGTCAGAAGATGACAATTTTAAACAAATATATTTTCCTGCATATAGTTATGATTTTTCCAGAAGTACGACAAAATCAAACCTATATAAGAAGGGTCTCATTTTAATTGTGTGGACCTACAGAATAAAAATAAGGTGTCATTTTTACCGAAAAATGTACTGCATAGAAACGGAAGCCCCCAAAATCAACAAAATGTTGTTTTTTCTTCAATTTCATCGCACAATATTTTTTTTTTCCGTTTCGCCGTAGATTTTGGGGTAAAATGACTAATGCAAAGTAGAATTGGTGGTGCAAAAAATAAGCCATCATATGGATTTTAAGGTGCAAAATTTAAAGGGTTATGATTTTTAATAGGTGAGGAGGAAAAACGAAAGTGCAAAAACAGAAAAACCTGTGGTCCTTAAGGGGTTAAATGTTATCATGGAAAAATCTGATTTTTTAACAAAATGAATTAATATCTGCTCCAATTTAAAATAATCATAAATCCCAATGTATCCTGCAAAAAAAAAATAATAAACTGGGGTGCATAAGTAGAAAAGAAAAAGGAATCATCCTTAAAGGGGTACTCCGGCGCTAAGACATCTTATCCCCTATCCAAAGAATAGGGCATAAGATGCCTGATCGTGGGGGTCCCGCCACTGGGGACCCCCGTGATCTTGCATGCAGCACTCCGGTTACAATCAGTCCCTGGAGCATGTTCGTTTCGGGTCTGATTACTGGTGATCGCGGGGGCCGGAGCATTGTGATGTCACAGCCCCACCCCTGTGTGGCATCATGCTCCGCCCCCTCAATGCAAGCCTATAGGAGGGGGCGTGACAGCTGTCACGCCCCCTCCCATAGGCTTGCATTGAGAGGGCGGAGCGTGACATCACACAGGGGTGGGACTGTGATGTCACAATGCTCTGGCCCCGGTGATCGCCAGTAATCAGACCCGGAGCGAACCCCTTTCAAGCCGTGATGTCACTATGCTCTGTCCTTGTGGTTAAGATGGACTCAGCCTGAGGACCTCAAGCAGATCTGGAAGCCGGTAAAGGTGGGTGCTGCATGGTAGATCGTGGGGGTCCCCAGCGGCGGGACCCCCGCGATCTGACATATTATCCCCTATCCTTTGGATAGTAGGGGATAAGATGTCTAGGGGCGGAGTACCCCTTTAATCTTTCCAAGTCAAGAAACAGAACACACTAGTCAAGAAGGATTTAAAAAAGGCACATCTGTATATATACTACGGCATGTATAGAAAATCTCCATCCCTAAATGTTACTTGGTTCTTCTTTAGTTCTCTACTTTTTCAGAACTAGGACATATTTTTTTTCTTGTGAAAAATGGATGTGGTAAAAATAAATAGATTTATGGCCATGCTTTTCTTTCCCATTCAGGCTGCTTCCCCTGAGTTTTGAATATTATGCACTGAATAAAAGATCATTCAACAAATATTAAACCCCTGGAAAAGAAAATAATATTTTAAGAAGCAATTGAATGTCATATTGGCTTTTATACAAAGTCAGTATACAGATTCTCTTCTCCAGTCTTCCCATGCCCATTATTGTACTTTACTAAGCTTTCGCTTGCCATTCACACTGATGTAATTGCCAAGAAGTCTGTGTTTTAAACTCTGTATTTCTTATCTCATGCTGTCTTTGTCCCTTCGTCATGGACTATGTCCCCTCTGAGAGTAGAAAAGAATTACTTTTACCATTGCTCATTATAGAAAACCAACATTGTGGCTATGTTATTAAAGCTAACATTGCACAGTGCCTCCCACAGCTATGCCCTGAGAATGTAGACTTTAAGAATAAAACCTCAGTTCTTTGCTTCCTGTGAGATGACCAGTTATCAGTCAAGCAGAGAGTTCATAGTAAACTAAGGATGTTCAACCCTTCTTCTGGTGTACATAAGCTACTAAAAAAGAGTTACTGTAAGTTACAATTATTTGCTTATTAACAATTATATAAAATAAACATAAAAAAGTAAAGTAAAATAATATTGAATGTATTATTTTTTTTATTTTTTTTTATCTATTCTTTAAGCATGTATGAAAAAAATATAAATATAGATACTATATAAATATAGATTAGATACTTTTGATGTTCTCTTTCGGTAATGTTAATGAGGGTTCTCTGTCCTATCAGGATGCTCTGTGTATTAGTAGGTTTGTTTGTTTGTAAATTCAGTTGTGTCTATCCTTTCCATTATTTTAGTAAAAAATTCCAATTTGATATGATACAGATTGGTCAAAGGAAAAGAAAAGCCACTTCTGCTTCATATCTCCCAAGCAAAATTGCTAATTTGGGTGATGATTCGAGGGCCTTAGTACCAGAGATGGAAACCCTAGTGAATACTGGTCTCCCGAACAGCCGGTAAACAGTCTGACAAGTAGTGCGGGGGATGTAAATGCAGGTAGGCCAAGACAGTTAGTGGTTGTAGGGGATTCTATAATCAGGAAGACAGATGGAATAATTTGTTGCCAAGACCGCCTCAACCGAATGGTTTGCTTTCTCCCTGGTGCCTGGGTTCGGCATGTAGTGGAACATGTGAACAAATTACTTGGGGGTGGGGGCTGGGGATTACCCAGCCGTTGTGGTCCATGTGGAAACCAACGACAGAATACATGGTAGGTGGAGGTCCCTAAAGAGTAATTATAAAGAACTAGGTGCCATGCGCATCACAGGAAAGACAGCGGGCGCTTAGGAAGCTAAATGGTGGCTTAAGTTGTGATGTAAAGGTTTTGGGTTTTTAGAGAAGTGGGCTGACTTTTTATTGGGGTAAAAATTTGATTCTATGGATAATTTGCACCTGAATGGAAGGGGGTCCGCTGTGCTGGGGAGAGAATCCTGGCAGGGGTGGCAGAGTATTTAAACTAGGTATGTGGGGGGAGGACAATAAAGTAAATCAAGCAGACAGTGGGGCAAATTAGAGTTAGAGAGGGGTCAGGACATAATGGTGGGTGGAGAGGAGACCTGTGGGGGGAGGTTAAGAGCAGTGGATGAAAGGAGATCCATGTGTTACAAACCAGCGGTGAAAATAAATGTAGCCCCAATAGCTCAAAAATTCAGCCCCAATAGCTCAAAATCCAGATGGAAATGTAAAGTGTATGTTCACAAATGCCAGAAGTTTAGCAAGTAAAATGGAGGAGCTTGAGGCAGGGCTGGTGCAAGGATTTTTGCCACCCTTGGGGCAGATGCTTCAGATGCTGGCTGGGTACTAACTTTCTTGCACCAGGCAGAGTGGCGCCCCCATGAAGAGGGTTCTCTAGGCAGCTGCCTATTTAGCCTATAGGCAGAATCGGCCCTGGCTTAAGGCCTTGATACTGGTGGAACACATTGATATACTTGGTGTCACTTAGACATGTCTAGTATAATCACATGACTGTGCTGTCAATCTGCAGGGGTTTTACACTGTTTCCCAAGGATAAGTTAAACAAAAAAAGGTGGAATTCCAAATAGAAAAAGGGTCTGACACAGTTTAAGACAGTGACAGGAGTGGTCATATCACTATATTTTCCCAAGGTACTTGTCGTTTGTGGATACCAGGTTTTCTGAAGTGCATATCTTATTCAGGGAAAGCTGGGTTAGATGTGGGAAATCCAGTAATAGATAAATCCCTGTCAAAAATAGGAACTTAGATAGGTTATTGGCCTGGTTTTTAATGGGAAAAAGGTAAGTTTGGTAGTGAGGCCTGTAATAACCTTCCTGGGCCACTGTAGGCTTGAAGACAGCATTTTATTGGGCTAGATGAGAGTCAGTCTGCAAACGAGAATTTGAGGTTTTCAGCCTTTAAAACATTTCAGAAATTGTACCCTGTGTGAGAAACACATTTGTTGTGTGTCTCATAGTAAGCCACAAGAATAGACAGGGAAGTTTTCTGTATAGCTAGCACTGAGCAGCAGGATTTATTTTGTGTTTTTTTATTTTTTATTGTGAAGACTGTAAAAATAGTAGAAGCCCTATGTAAATGTCACTGTCATGGCTATTTGCAATGACTTGTCTGGCTCTACTGAACTAATCTCCAACACAAGGTTTACTATTGGGCAAATGAATGTTTCTACAGACTTTATTTCCTGAACATTGGCCCATGTAACAAATAAGTGTTCATCCAGCAAGAAATAAAAAACTGACCATTTGTTAGGTATCTTGATGGCTTATTTTAAGCATACATTACAGGAAATCTGTTGTGTGTATTTGCTGCAAAGAACAACAGCAACCATTGGATAGCTGTTAGGGTATAAAATTGTAAACTTTACCTTTCTTGGAGCTAAAGGTGGGTGTCAAACTTAAAAAAAATCACCTATGTATTACTCAGTCATGTGTCAAGCAGGCGGTCAGGCTGCTTAAGTGCCATAGCCTAGCTCGCCTCTGTACATGTTCTTATGTTCCAACCCCTCCTTGACTGATAAATCTCTTTATGTTGATCAAGGAGAAGCTAAATGGTGAGGGTGAGCAAGGCAGTATACTTAGCTGTGGCACTTGAGCAGCTCGGTGAACATCCTCCTTGGCACTAGGCTGAAAAATAAAAAGGTGAGTTCATAAATTAGACAACCACCATCAACTCCTGTAAATGTACAGTTGCTTTTAAATGCTAACAGCTATCCAACAGTGTCTGCAGCTCATAGCAGCAAAATGTGTATGGGAGGGATAAATGATCATAAGAATGATTGATACCTCAATCCCCTTCGTAGAATTGGACTTTGTATATAAAATAAAACAGTTGAAGATCAATGTCCCTGACATTTTATCTGCCCATCTAAAAAGACCCTTACTGTTCCTTGCAAATTTTTTTCTTATGTTCTTTGTTGAAAAAATTTGACCCTTGGCATCTGGTTGTTAAGGTTACAACTCCAAAACAGAATTCTGAAAACTGGACAGGACTTTCTAATATCGGCATGTCAGGCCAAAAGCATGTCAGTTGGCGGCCTTAAAGGGGTATTCCAGGAAAAAACTTTTTTTTTTATATATCAACTGGCTCCAGAAAGTTAAACAGATTTGTAAATTGCTTCCATTAAAAAATCTTAATCCTTTCAGTACTTATGAGCTTCTGAAGTTAAGGTTGTTCTTTTCTGTCTAAATCCTCTCTGGTGACACCTGTCTCGGGAAACGCCCAGTTTAGAAGCAAATCCCCATAGCAAACCTCTTCTAAACTGGGTGTTTCCCGAGACACGTGTCATCAGAGAGGATTTAGACAGAAAAGAACAACCTTAACTTCAGAAGCTCATAAGTACTGAAAGGATTAAGATTTTTTAATAGAAGTAATTTACAAATCTGTTTAACTTTCTGGAGCCAGTTGATTTCTAAATTACCTCTATTTAAAAATCGTAATCCTTCCAGTGGTAAAATACATTTTCCAGTGGTGATATACATTTTCTGCATACGTATTTACCATTAAAGTGGTACTCCTGTGGAAAACTTATTTTTTTTTTTTAAATCAACTGTTGCCAGAAAGTAAAACAGATTTGCAAATTACCTCTATTTAAAAATAGTAATCCTTCCAGTAGTTATCAGCTGCTGTATGGTCCAGAGGAAGTTCTTTTCTTTTTACATTTATTTTCTGTGAGACCACAGTGCTCTCTGCTGACACCTCTGTCCATGTCAGGAACTGTCAGAGTAGGAGCAAATCCCCATAGCAAACCTATCCTGCTGTAGACAGTTCCTAACATGGACAGAGGTGTCAGCAGAGAGCAGTTGTTTATGGAGAGTCGCCAATGAAATAAGCCTGAAAACAAGTTTATAGTACTGTCTAAGAGCTTAAAAGCCCAAAACAACACTTTTGTAGGGTCACATAGGAATGAATGTATTCCAGTGATTTAAAGTTAATGTTAAAGTCATGGCAACATGTTGTAACCTATAGTAACTATCAGCTTGCTTAATGATTTTTTACACAAAAATAAAGATGCATAAAGTATCCATGTTTGTTAGCAGATGCCAGCCAGTGTTAAAATACCCACAGATATATTTGAAAAGGCATTGGCTTTCATTTTTGGGAGTATAAACAGGAGTTGTGATGGTGTGTCAAAACAGTGAAGAAATTGTAAATAATATAGTAGAAGCTTGTGTAAAAAGCAAGCAGTGGTGAAGTAGTGTTAGCTGTAGCCACCGAACAGCAGGCATTGGTGGACTAGTGATACTTCTAGCCAGGCCTTCTGATGCCAAGCCTGAAGATGCAGCAGCATCGCCATCACCTGCTCCTGAGCTAATCAGACGAACAGGCCTGCTGACATCATGAAACTCCTTTTCATCTTCCCCACCACTGCTCTCAGTATAAACGTCTTATGTCTTATGGTGGGCTCCATGTCCCCCACAGCAGATCCACCATGATACCTTACAATCTCATTACTACCACCACCAGTCCCACTAGTGCTATGCTCAGGCATTTATTCAACCTCCTCCTTGTGGTTAATGCTGTTCTTCTGCTTAGTACTAGGGGGGAAAACAAAGTCAGAAATTATGGAACAAACTGTCTAGAATGGACATTTCCAACACGCCATGTAACTGTAGACAATGAGGAATCAACTGACACCTGGCTCAACGTTCTATCGTCAGCCTCTTTCTTCCCCTTGCTGAGAAAGCCTTGAACGAAAACATTCCAAAAGCCCATACTGTCCTGTGAAATTAGACAACTCCTGAAAGATAGTGAGAACTTTTGCTTTCTGACATGCCTACTGCTACAAACAGAAACCTGGCTGCTGGGTCTTCCTGTGCAAGTGCTGGTATAGCCACCAACATTCTTACTGGCAAAGTAAGATTTTGACGTGTTTTTTTTATTAAAATTTTTTAAGGTTTTTGGGGTGATTTGTCCCTTTCAGTCTATATACTAAAAATATGTATTTATGTTGAACATAACTTGGTCTTAGATGGCTTTTCAACAATGACACACAATGCTTTCAATGTGTATTTATGTTAAACCCAGGTAGAAATACTATAAGTTTGATAAAATCCAGTAAATACACGCAACTTGGCATCAAATACACATTTCATGCCAACAAGGTTTTTTATGCATATTTATGGTAAAATATAGGTCAGCCCACTGCTTTGCTCAGCTTGCTAGTTATTGTAATGTGATAGCTTTTATAGGCTCGTTCTGCAGTGACACTGCTGGCTGGGATTTTTAGTGCACCAACTGGACACTGTAATGCAGGTGACAGGTGGTCACTAAACTATCAAGTGAAGAAAAAAGAAGCACAGAGCATGCACCATAAAAAAAAAAACTATTGGAAAATGCTACATTCCATGAATAGCATGAGTTACATCAGTATCATGGTTGTGTAGAGCATCGTGGCACGTGGATGCATGTGAATTGTGGCCCTTTGCTTATCTCCTGCTGCCCGGGTCTCTGCTTCCCCGCAAGCATGCCCCCACCTCCTAGGGCATGCGCACGGCACCTTCTCTAGATTTAAAGGGCCAGTGCACCACTAATTGGTGTGTGGTCCATCCCATACGTAATTTATGCCAGCTCCTCCCCCACTTCCCTGCCAGATGTTTAGTGCCCCTAGCCTGAGATTAAGCATTCTTTTTGCCTGTTTGCCTCTTCCTGTGTATCCAGACCTTTCTGCTACGTTATTTGACTACACACCTTTGCTGCCTGCCTTGACCTCCTGCTAAGTTTCACTATGCTTCGGCCTCATCCTCTGGTATCTCGTCTTGCTCAGCTACCTGTGTGGTCGAGCCATGTTGGGGGTAGCAACCTGGGTCTCACCTGCCACAGCAAGCCCATCCTGCCTTGCGGCAGGCTCTGCTGAAGACCAGGGGCACCTTAGACTCCGCTCCCTGATACGGTCCGGGTCATCGCTACACAGGTTAGTAGGATCCACATCCAGCATCGTAACAGCAAGATCCGGCCATGGATCCCGCTGGGGTTCCTCTGCCAGATAATCTGGATCTCGCTTCTATCGTGGCGCTCCAGTTACAGCAGTTGGCCCTGCAGGCACAGCAGTTGAGCCAGTTATCCGCCATGATACAGCAGTTGCTAACTGCTCAACAACAGCCGCAACAGCCTCAACCTCCTCCTGCTCCAGTGCTGCTTACTGCTGCTGCAGTCTCTTCCGGAATGAAACGCCACTTGTCTCTTCCAGAGAAATATGAGGGGGATCCCAAGTCCTGCACATGCACATTGAACTCATGGCGGAACAGTTCCCTATGGAACGAGCAAAGGTGGCCTACGTCATCAGTCTCCTAACAGGAAGGGCTTTGGCCTGGGCAACTCCGCTTTGGGACCATAGTGATGCTCTTACAACCAATCTTCAGGCTTTCATGATGGAATTTCAGGGTGCCAATGCTTCCTCCACTTAGACTGCACTGTTCAGTCTTTAAGGAGGGCAACTCCTCTGTTTCGTACCCTGGCATCTGAATTATCTTGGAACAATGAAGCTCTATGTGCCACTTTCAAGAGAGGACTTTCTAGCCATATCAAGGATGTCTTTTCCACCGGGAATTGCCCGCTACCCTGAATAAACTCATACAGTTGGCGTCTCGGATAGATATCTATTTCTCTGAACGACATGAGGAACTTCGCCAAGAAAGCGAGTCTGCATGACCTCGGCGTTTTCTTCGTCTGGCACCCATCTTTCAGCAACCACCGTAACCTTCTACGATGGCTCCCACTGTGGAGGGTGGATCGGTCTCGCCTGACCCTGCAGGAAAGAACCCGCCGATGAGCTGAGAACCTCTGCCTATACTGCGTCAGTACAGTTCATTTCCTCAGAGATTGCCCTCTGCATCCACAGTCACAGGGAAATGCTCGCACCTAGGATTTGTTGGAGAAGCCTCCCTAGATTTGAATACCTCCTCTCCACACTTGAATTTGACGGTCCAGCTGTCTCTACCCCCCAAAGAGACTATCTCCGTTCTGTCCTTCCTGGACTCTGGTTCTGCGGGGAACTTTATCGATGCCTCATTAATGCATAGGTATTGTTTGCCAGTAACCCGCCTTCAGAAGCCTTTGTACATCTTTTCGGTCAACGGAGAAAAGCTGGACTGTACTATCTTATTCCGCACAGAACCCTTGTCTATGCAAGTTGGAGTTGTGCATAAGGAAAAATTGTCCTTCTATGTACTTTCACATTGTACGTCCACTCTTCTACTAGGCCTTCCCTAGTTACAACTACATGCCCTGCATCTTGACTGGAAGATTGGAGAAGTACTTTGTTGGAGAATTTACTGCTATAACAACTGTTTCCATACCATTCTGTCCAAGTTGGTGTCTCCTTCCACCCCTCTGCCCGGTCTGCTGTCTTTTCTTCAGGATTTTGCTGACGTCTTCAGCGAGAAACAAACTGAATTGTTACCTCTACATCGTCCTTACGATTGTCCTATCGACTTATTGTCTGGAACCACACCTCCTCTGGGCAGAATTTACCCCTTGTCTGTTCCAGAAACTCAGGCCATGTCTAACTATATACAAGAAAATCTAAAGAAAGGTTTTATCAGAAAGTTATCCTCTCCTGCTGGAGACGGATTCTTCTTCGTGGAGAAAAAAGACGGATCCTTGCGACCTTGCATCGACTACCGCAGCCTGAATAAAATTACTGTAAAAAAAGCACTATCCACTTCCATTGATCTATGAGTTATTTGATCGTCTACATGGTGCTAGGATCTTCTACAAACTCGACCTACGAGGTGCCTATAAGCTTTTTTGCATCTGTGAAGGGGATGAATGGAAGACTGCGTTCAATACTCATGATGGACATTTTGAGTATCTTGTAATGCCATTTGGGATTTGTAATGCTCCTGCATTCTTCCAGGAGGTTGTCAATGACATTTTTCATGACCTTCTATACTCCTGTGTCGTTGTCTACTTGGACGACATACTTATCTATTCACCCAATGTCCAGTCTCATTGCCTTCATCTTCGCCACGTATTACAGCGTCTCCGAGAAAATCATCTCTATGCTAAACTTGAGAAGTGTACCTTTGAAAAAAAGAGCCTTCCATTCCTGGGGCATATTGTCACCAGTCAAGATCTTCAAATGGATCCCAACAAGTTGTCCGCAGTTCTTGATTGGCCTCGCCCCACTGGTTTGAAAGCTATTCAGCGCTTCCTTGGCTTTGCAAATTACTATCGGAAGTTTATTACTCACTATTCCACCTTGGTTGCTCCTTTCGTTTAGCTTACCAAGAAGATTGCTAATCCTAGGGTCTGGACTCCAGAGGCTGAAGAAGCTTTCAAACAGTTAAAGTCCGTCTTCGCTTCTGCTCCTGGTTTATCTAGACCCGATCCCAGCAAGCCATTTATCTTAGAAGTAGATGCTTCTTCTTTTGGAGCAGGTGTAGTCTTAATGCAAAAATCTTCTAAGGGAAGAACTGTAACCTGTGGATTCTTTTTGAAGACCTTCTCCCCTGCAGAGAGAAATTATACTATCGGAGAATGTGAGTTCTTGGCCATAAAGTTGGCCTTAGAAGAACGGTGTCACCTCTTGGAAGGCTCTGTACATCCGCTAACTATCTATTCAGACCACAAGAACTCTATCTCCAGTCTGACCATCGTCACAACCCCGACAGGCTCTTTGGTCTCTGTTCTTCTCCAGATTTGATTTCTTTATCCACTTTCGGCCTGCTGAGAAGAATCTTCATGCTGATGCTCCGTCCAGATCCTCAGATGTACAAGACCAGGAGTCCCTTCCTCAACATATTATTCCTCCTGTTCATCTCATCACTACAGCACCAGCATGTCTTCCGCACTTGCCTCCTGGAAAAACTTAAAGAGTACCTGTCATCAACTAAACTTTCCCTGATCCCCCTCTCCATCTGTCCCTTTCTCTAACTATCCCTATCCCTATATTTATTGAGGTTTAAAACACTGTGGAAATACCTTTTTTTATCCCTCTTCATTAGCTCAGGAGCACTGTCTTTCTGAGGGGTGGAAGGAGGCGGGTCCCGGCAGGCATGATGTCACATGAAGCCTGGCCGGGACTCTGCTTCTGCCATTCTTCCTGTATGCTGCTCTCCCTCTGCAGCAGTGTTTCCCAACCGGGGTACTTCCAGCTGTTGCAAAACTACAACTCCCAGCATGCCCAGACAGCCAACAGCTGCCTGCAGACAAGGCATAGAAGAGAGACCCCTTGTGGACAAAAGTATAAAATGAAAAAACTGGTATAAATATTAATATTTTTTAATGAAGATATATTACAATATGTCTTCATTAATGATTATGAACAACATATTAAAAGTTTTTCTTGATGACAGGTACTCTTTAAGTACCTCCTTGTTTATGACTCAGAGTCCTGAAAAGGGGTCATTCCTTTCTTCTAGCTGGTCATGCCGGAATACGTAAATCCTTGCAGCGCATCTCCCAAAAGTACTGGTGGCCCACTTTAAAGCAGGATATCATTGATTTTGTCTGTTCTTGTTCAATCTGTGCCTGGGACAAGACCCCCGTTCCGAGCCTGCTGGTCTACTACAGCCTTTGCCAGTGCCACAGCAGCCTTGGACTGATATTGGCTTTATTACTGACCTTCCTTCTTCTGGCGGCAATAAGGTCATTTGGGTTGTAGTGGACCGATTGTCTAAAATGGCTCATTTTGTGCCTCTACCAGGTTTAACATCAGCACCACAGCCTGCCAAGCTATTCCTTTGCCAATTGTTCCGCCTTCATGGATTACCTTCTCCAGGTGTTCAATTCGTCACCAAGTTCTGGAGAGCTCTCTGCTTTCCTCTCCAAGTTAAATTGGATTTTTCCTCAGCATACCATCCCCAATCCAATGGACAAGTTGAGAGGGTGAATCAGGTTTTAGGAGATTATCTCCGTCATTTTATTTCTTCTCGTCAAGATGACTGGGTAGATCTACTCCCTTGGGCAGAGTTCTCACACAATCATAAGGACTCTGAATCCTCTGGGTCATCACTGTTCTTTGTGGTTTATGGGCTTCATCCTCATCCTCCTCTTCCCTTGTCCTCTTCCTCCAGAGTTCCTGTGGTTGATGAGCAAGTGCAGAATTTCTCTACCATCTGGCAGAAGACTTGTCAATCTCTATTGTATGCCACTTCATGTATGAAGTCTCAAGCGGACAAGAAAAAGGGATCTCCTCCCGAGTTCTCTCCTGGTGATAGAGTCAGGCTGTCTTCAAACTATATCCGCTTTAAGGTACCCAGTTATAAACTGGGCCCTTGCTATCTGGGTCCTTATAACATCAAGAAATGTCTAAACCGTGTGGCCTATTTTCTCAATCTGCCGTACTCACTCCGGATCCCACATTCTTTCCATGTCTGTCTCATGAAACCTGTCATCCACAACCGCTTTTCAAATAAAAACATCTCACCTACTCCCATCTCAGGTACCTCTGATGTTAATGTCATTAAATAAATTTTGGACTCTAAGTTTTTCGAGATAAATGCTTTTTCCTAGTGGTTTGGGAAGGATTTGACCTGGAGGAAAGGTCTTGGGAGCCACAGGACAATACAGGGTGGGCCATTTATATGGATACACCTTAATAAAATGGGAATGGTTGGTGATATTAACTCCCTGTTTGTGGCACATTAGTATATGTGAGGGGGGAAACTTTTCAAGATGGGTGGTGACCATGGAGGCAATTTTGAAGTCGGCCTTTTTGAATCCAACTTTTGTTTTTTCAATAGGAAGAGGGTGATGTGACACATCAAACTTATTGGGAATTTCACAAGAAAAACAATGATTGGTTTTAACGTAACTTTATTCTTTCATGAGTTATTTGCAAGTTTCTGACCACTTATAAAATGTGTTCAATGTGCTGCCCATTGTGTTGGATTGTCAATGCAACCCTCTTCTCCCACTCTTCACACACTGATAGCAACACCGCAGGAGAAATGCTAGCACAGGCTTCCAGTATACATAGTTTCAGGTGCTGCACATCTCGTATCTTCACAGCAAAGACAATTGCCTTCAGATGACCCCAAAGATAAAAGTCTAAGGTTGTCAGATCGGGAGACCTTGGGGGCCATTCAACTGGCCCATGACGACCAATCCTCTTTCCAGGAAACTGTTCATCTAGGAAAGCTTGGACCTGACGCCCATAATGTGGTGGTGCACCATCTTGCTGGAAAAACTCAGGGAAAGTGCCAGCTTCAGTGCATAACGAGAGAAACACATCATCATGTAGCAATTTCGCATATCCAGTGGCCTTGAGATTTCCATTGATGAAGAATGGCCACACTATCTTTGTACCCCATATACCACACCATACCATCAATTTTTGTGTCCCAACAGTCTTTTAAGGGATCTATCCAATGTGGGTTAGTGTCAGACCAATAGCGGTGGTTTTGTTTGTTAACTTCACCATTCACATAAAAGTTTGCCTCATCACTGAACAAAATCTTCTGCATAAACTGAGGGTCCTGTTCCAATTTTTATTTTGCCCATTCTGCAGCACCTGAAACTACGGATACTGGAAGCCTGTGCTAGCATTTCTGCTGCGGTGTTGCTATCAGTGTGTGAAGAGTGGGAGAAGAGGATTGCATTGAAACTTGTAAATCACTCATGAAAGAATAAAATTTACGTTAAAACCAAGCACATCATTGTTTTTCTTGTGAAATTCCCAATAAGTTTGATGTGTCACATGACCCTCTTCCTATTGAATAAACAAAAGTTGGATTCAAAATGTCCGACTTCAAAATGGCCACCATGGTCACCACCCATCTTGAAAAGTTTCCCCCCCCCTCACATATACTAATGTGCCACAAACAGGAAGTTAATATCACCAACCATTCCCATTTTATTAATGTGTATACATTTCAGTGGCCCACCCTGTATTTTAGACCAAGACCTTATTTATACATTTTTGTCTTCAAAAAAGAGGGGGAGACCAAAGGGGGGGGTGGTACTGTCACAGCGAGCGCTCTGGTCCCGCACCCAGACCATGAGTGCCCGCCATCTCCCGTTGCGGCTGGGACCACGATTCGCACCGCGGCACACGTCCGCATGCGAATCGCGGCCGTTTCTTACGTCTTGCTGCCCGGCTCTCTGCTTCCCCGCGTGTACGCCCTCCACCTCCCAAGGCACACGTGCGGCACCTTCTCTAGATTTAACGGGCCAGAGCACCACTAATTGGTGTCTGGTCCATCCCATACATTAAAAATCTCTTCCTCTTCCTGTGTATCCACACCTTTCTGCTACGATATTTGACTGCGCACCTTTGCCGCCTGCCTTGACCTCCTGCTAAGTTTGATTAAGCTTCTGCCTCATCCTCTGGTACCTCGTCTTGCCCAGCTACCTGTGTGATCGAGCCGTGTCAGGGGTAGCGACCTGGGTGTCACCTGTAGCAGCAAGCCCATCCTCCCTTGCGGCGGGCTCTGGTGAAGACCAGTGGCATCTTAGACTCTGCTCCCCTATACAGTCCGACTCATTGCCACACAGTTTAGTAGGATCCACATCCAGCATCATAACACCTGGCTGGTATTTAAAGGGGTATTGCAGTTTTTTTTCTTTTATTTGACGATGCTACAGGGGCTTTAAAGTAAGTGTAGTTCATAAAACCTAAAGAACTCAGCATTTTTCCATTTTTGCATTTTCATTTTTCCCTAATAACCTTCTAAAAATCATAACGCTTTCAATTTTGCACATAAAATTCTTAATTTTTGCACCACCAATTTTACTTTGCAGTGACATTAGTCATTTTACCAAAAAATCCACGTTGAAACGGAAAAAAAAAATAATTGTGCGCCAAAATTGAAGAAAAAATAACATTTTGTACATTTTGGGGGCTTCTGTTTCTACACAGTGCATTTTTTTGGTAAAAATGACACCTTATCTTTATTCTGTAGGTCCATACAGTTAAAATGATACCTTACTTATATAGGTTGGATTTTGTCGTACTTCTGAAAAAAATCATAACTACATGCAGGAAAATTTATATGTTTAAAATTGTCATATTCTGACCCCTAAAACTTAGTTTCTCCGTGTAAGGGGCGGTATGAGGGCTCATTTTTTGCGCCGTGTTCTGAAGTTTTTATCGCTACCATTTTTGCATTATTCTGACTTTTCGATCGCTTTTTATTCAATTTTTTCATGATATAAAAAGTGACCAAAAATACGTTATTTTGGACTTTGGAATTTTTTTGTGCGTACACCATTGACCGTGTGGTTTAATTAAATATATATTTTTATATGTCGGACATTTACACACGCAGTGATACCACATATGTTTATTTTAATTTTCCCAATTTTTTTATGGGAAAAGGGAGGTGATTCAAACTTTTATTAGGGAAGGGGTTAAATGATTTTGATTATCTTTTTTTTAACTTTTTTTTGCAGTGTTATAGCTCCCATAGGCTATAACACTGCACACACTAATCTTTTACCCTAATAGGGGCTTGATTGCTCAAGCCTGTACCTCAGGCTTGGAGCAATCAAACACTGATCGGACGCGACGGAGCAAGGTAATGGGGCTTCCGCTCGCGTCCTAGCTGATCGGGACATCGTGATTTTATCGCGATAGTCCCGATCAGCAGGACTGAGCTGCAGGGAAGCGCTTACTTTCATTTTCGACGCTGCAATCAACTTTGATCGCCGCATCTGAAGGGTTAATAGCACACGGCACAACGATCTGTGCCACGCACTATTAGCCCAGGGTCCCGGCTATGAATAGCAGCTGGGACCGACACAGTGTGATGCTGGGTCATGGCGTGACCCCGTTTTAAACACCTGGACCGGACGCAGGGCGTACAGGTACATCCTGCATCCTTAAGAGGATAATATAGTGTCTGTACCTGTGTGTGACAGTTTCCTCACAATTCTTATGTGATTTTAACCTCAATATTTATTTTTAACAGCATAAAAAATTACTGTTGTCTCAGATTTTTCCCAGGTTGCAATGCGTCCAAGACCTGACATCACTAGTCGTCTGATGACAGGGAGCCTGTCTGCTTCAATGGGTGGAGGGATCGCTTGGTGGGAGAGAGATCAATCTGCATCTAATGAAACAGCTGAAGGCACCCTGATTGAAATGAATGCAGCTCATTTATGTTTCAATGGATGGGGTGGCTGACATTTGAGAGGGAGAAAAATGGAATTCTGGGATTTATAGGCAGGAAATACCAGTTCACAAAAAGCTAGCCACTGTGTTCTGGTAATCTGACAGCATAGCCTTTAGCCCCAAGACAAGTGCAGATCCTTCCTAAGTATGTCTATTACTGTCTGGCAGGTACGTACTAAAATCACCTCATGGTGGATAACCCCTTTAAAGTGCACACATTATATTAGTGTGGGTGACAGGAGGTCATTATTTGAGGTCAGCCCACTCCTCAATGCTTTATTCAGCTTATAATAAGATAAATTGTCTGGACTTATTCTGCAGTGACACTGTAGACCTGAATTTGTTATGCATCAATGGATACAGTAATGGAGGTGAAAGAAGGTATGAGGGGTGTATGTGAGATACTGTATGTTTTCTATTGAATATAGTCTACAGAATATATGTGAACAAGCACTTAAAAATAATTCCTATCATCAGTCGTTTAAATTAGTTTTACAGGATTTTTGGTATTGTATTGACAAATGTCTAGACACTGGAACCAGAGTAAAGAAGTGACCTTTAAATTTAAAAAAAATTTCAACCACACAACAAAACCATTAAATTGCCTTTACCATGATGCACAGTGGCAACGCAAGTTATACTGTACAATGAAAATGGTATTCTTCTTTGTTCTCTATGTTTTTGTCTTCATGTCATTCATTTTATATACTGTAACACATTCTTAATTTTTACCCCTAGGGCTGTGGTGCACATCCAGGTTAATGATGTAAATGAATTTGCTCCAGTATTTAAGGAAAACACCTATCGAGCAACAGTGACAGAGGGCAAAATATATGACAGCATTCTGCAAGTTGAAGCAATGGATGAAGATTGTTCACCCCAATATAGCCAGATCTGCAATTACGAGATTGTCACCAATGATGTGCCATTTGCAATCGACAGAAATGGTAAGTGCTTTTAATGCAACTTATTGTATGGTGTAAAAATATTTACTATAAATAGCATCATTTTTTGTAAATAATAAAGTAAATTCCAATATTACGTAAAATAAAAAGCCTTTGTCAGGAAATGAAGATATAATAAAAACCTTCAGCTATGACTGACATTTTTTTTTTATACTTTTTATCAGATTTAGTAAATACTTTTGGTGCATTTTTACATGACTAATAGCAGAAAAATATGTCTGACAGAACAACTGTAAGGATTTTAGATTAAATCTAACCAGGAAGGCTTACACCTTCTGTTCCCACTATGTATCCTCCCTCAGCAGGTTCCTCATTCTCGGCATGTACTCCTTATAGAAATTTCCTACTTCTACACCATGTATTCACATCATCACCATGTCCACATTCCACACAATTAAGCCTCCTCATCAGCACTTTCCCCCACCCACACTATTTTCCCTATCAGAATGTCCCTAATTAATACCATGTAGCCTTCTCATCAACATGTTGCCCATTACCACCATGTTACCCCCCCCTTCATTAGCATGTCCCCCATGAACACCATGTAGCCCCCTCATTCGCATGTCCAGAACTCAGGGACAAAGGAAGATAAAGCTAGATGACACCTGTCAAGCAAAAATCTGTAGTTAGAAGCTTTGTGCACATGGCATTATATGAAATTATGCCGTAAGCTTATATGCTTTCTATAGTGGTATTAACAACAGTCAATCAGGATGTTATCATATAACCTTTTGGTTGGCAAAGCAGAAAAGTGAGATTTGACTAAAGAAATTTAGTTCTGAAACCTTCGCAAATCAACTTTAAAATAATTCAACACAGACTTGTGAATCTGTTAACTACAATGCGTTAAAAGATGGACAGTTACTTTGAGTACATAGAGAAAGTAGGTCTACAGTCTAAGTGGGAGATTTATCAAAGGATGTTTTTTTGCTTACAAAAGTCGCACAAAAAGTCGCACGTGCGCCTAAGCAACTTTTTGTACGACTTTTGGCTGTAAGCAAAAATCTACAAAAGAGCTTACCAAAGCAAATTTCAGTTTTCACTTTGAAGTGGTCAGGGATTTATCGAGTGCGAAAGTCACACAAAAAGTTGCCACCACCTCCAAAACGGAATTTCATTTTTCCCGCTGGGAGCTGAGACCACAGTTTCGGCGGGAAATATGAAATAATAGCTGTATAAGGGAGTCCGGGCTGGCATCACTGTGCCGCCACCTGGGCTCCCTCTTTTATTCCATCCCTGCTACCCACCCTACTCCATGCTTCATCCCCCTTCTGCCCATCATAAAACCCCCTTATCTACCTCTTATCGCTCATCTTCCCTCCCCAACCCCAACCGCTTATATCAAAGCAGCCATGCCCCATCTCCCTCTACTTATCACTCCCAGCTCATCTTGCGCACCCCTCGTCCCCCGATCATCTTCCCCAATGCCCGCCCGATCATCTCCTGCTATGCCTGCCCGATCATCTCGCGCAACCCCCCGCCCACCCAATCATCTCCCACAACCCCCCACCTGCCCAGTCATCTCTCGCAAGCGCTCGCTCATCTTCAGGGTGCCACGCTGCACATCTCCCACCCCGCTGCTAGCTGTTACAGGACTACAACTCCCAGCATGCCCTTTCATTGAGGACATGTTGGGAGTTGTAGTTGCAGCGGCTAGCAGGCCCTGGTAGATGCAGGCTGGCTGGCTCCCCGGAATATGAAACTACACTGTGTAATTTCACATTTCCCAGTCTGAGCTGTGACTGGCTGGTCGATCTCAGCCAATCACAGCTTAGACCGGGAAATGTGAAATTGCAGTGTAGTTTCATATTCCTGGGAGCCACCGGGCTGCAGTTACTATGGCCCGCTCGCCACTGCAACTACAACTCCCAGCATGTCCTCATTGTAAGGGCATGCTGGGAGTTGTAGTCTGGGAGTTGTAGTCAGACTCCCTGTTTGGAATTGTTGGTTTATGGATGTTTTCCCTAAGGGAGGGCGCCATAAATGTACTAACCAGTTTCCATGTTTTAGTCTATTATCATTTCAGATCCATGTATGCAGAGGAATTCTTTGGAGTTGGTCAATTTTTTTTTGTTTAATATTAAAAAAATGGTTTATGATGGCTTGTGGGGGGATTGTTTTTTGGAATAAAAGTTTTTAAATGTGTTGTGTTTTTTAATTTACTTTACAGGCTTAGGAGTGGAAGCTGTTTTATAGACGGAATCCATTACTAAGCTGGGGCTTAGCGTTATCCACAAAAATAGCTAGCGCTAACCCCCAATTATTACCCTGGTACCCACCTACATACAGGCCCAGAGCTTCAAAAATGCCACTCCTGGGCCTAGGCGGTAACAGGCTGGCGTTATTTAGGCTGGGGAGGGCCAGTAACAATGGTCCTTGCCCACCCTGTTAATGTCAGGCTGTTGCTGTTTGGCTGGTATTTGGCTGAGAATGAAAATAGGAGGAGGAACCCTGTGCATTTTTTTATATTTATTTATTCATGAAAAAAAAATGTGTGGGGATTTTTATTCTCAGTAAGATACCAACCAAGCGGGAACCGCCTGACGTGAGGACCATTGTTACTGGCCCTCCCCAGCCTAAATAACGCCAGCCTGTTACCGCCTAGACCCAGAGCACCATTTTTGACAAAAATAGTGCTAGCTATTTTTGTGGCTAATGCTAAGTAAAGGATTCTGTCTATAAGACAGCTTCCACTACTAAGCCTGAAAAGTAAATTTGTTTTAAACACAACACGTTTAAAAAATCTTTTATTTAAAAAAAAAATACTTCCCCACAAGCCCTCATTAACCATTTTATTAATATTTATCCAAAAAACACAGGTCATCGTGCAGCGAATCTGAAGTAGTCCTTTGCATACATAGATATGAAAGGAGAAGATAAAAACAAACAAAAAATGGGTAAGCACATTTAGGGGGGAAAAAAATTGGTAAATAGCACATTGGTGTTCTAAAGTCATTTAGTGTTTTTTTGCTTATGTGAGCCAAATTTATCAAACCCTGTGATAGTATGATAAATGTCACACATGAGCCAAACCAAAGCAAAAAACTGCAGAACTTGCTTACCAAAGCAACAATGATAAATTCCCCCTAAGTGTTTATATTAAAATGAAAATCATTTAAAGTGTATCTGAACTTTAAAAAGATTTTTAAAAACCTGCATAGTTTTGTTAGAAAAAAGGTCAGAGTGGTGACAAGGTGATTCTTAAGCTCTCACTGCTGTTATTGAGCCCCTTTAAGTTCCATCTATGATACACAGCTATTTCATGTTCTCTCTGTTTAAGGGAAGGGGTCCAGAGCTCTTAGCCACTTGTACATAGTATCCAAACAGGACCTTCCTTTCCCTTACTGTTCTGCCATTAAATAACACTGTTAATGGTTTACTATCCTCAACAGACTGGCAATGTGCTAGGAATGACTTACAGTAGACTATTATAGATGGCATTATGGGAGGGGGTTATTGATGTACAGTGTTGGCAATGTGTTATCTAGGTAAAAAGCACAGAAACTGCAGCAACACAGAAAAGAAAGGATTACACTAAACACTTGTTGGTGATAATGACGATGAAAAGCCTGCAGAATAAAAGGATGAGAGAGGGGAGATTACATTCAGGAAGCAGCATTGTAAACATAAAGTAGTAGGAACACTGGTATTTACATAAAGGACAGCTGCCCAGAACTTTAACGGTGGTCAGAGATAAAAATGGAAGTCTTGATTTAACTTTCAGACACAGCATAGACCTTCTGGAGGGGGTAGAGAGGTTCACAGATTTCAGATACACAGCCTAGGCTCTCTCTTTATCTCTCCTGCACATTGCACTAGTTAAGCCCAACCCCCTACTTCATTCTTGGTCTCTCGTTTTCAAGAGACAGACCAGATAATGGCGTGGACAGCTGTTTGCTGAGAAGGGAGGCACCTAGTAGCCAAGACTTTTGTCTTTGTTTTTTTTTTCCTGATATAAGGAGTTATTTTTGGTAAATAAAGTAATTTACAAATATTTAACAATTCTCATGGCAGGAAATTGATTGAAATGATAGTGACCATTTGGTTGTTTGGCTTGTAAACTTGTCTAGTCAATTGTTGTTTTTGCAGAATCACCTACACTCTTGTTAGTGAGTTATGTCTTCAGTTGCATGGAGATGAGCTGCAATACCATAAACAGCTATTTAGATGAAAGTAATGCTGCTTCTGGAAAAAAAAATATTGACATTTAAGTATTAGTAGACCCCTTTAAAAAATGAGTTCATTTGTACATTTGTAATTAACATAAAAAATGGCTTGTCATAGTGAAATAAGGACACACAGATATAGTACATCTATAGGTCTGTTGATTTGTCAGTACCAATAACTTCGCTAATGTTAATTTAGATAACCTTGCCTCAAAAGGCTAAACAAAGCCCTATGTATTCTGAGATCTAATAAAAACAATGATGCATGTAATCTCCTATTACCTTGGTTACCACTAAAGTGCAGACAATAGACTCTATTTAAGTGAACAATAATGCATAGAAAGACCAAAGTAGAGCAACTACCTTGTAATGAATAAATATTATTGTACTGTATAAAGGGGGAAATAAGCGATATTACTAGAAAAAAACTACATCAAAATGTGTTGTAAAGATAAACCTAGGACACATAAAACTGAAGCCCAACAGCTTGTTGCTTCTGACTCATGCACAAGCTATCACCATGGTCTGCTAAGTAGAAGTGGTGGTTATGTAGAATACAGAGAGAAATTTATCTCAAATGAGAATTGAATTGTCTTTATAAACGAGCGCCTGTCATAAAGAGCGGCTTGGGAGTGAAAGATAATATTCTGGCAGAAACCAAATGGAACAAAAGCTGGGAATCAGCTTGTCTTCTAGACAACAGCAGTTTTTTTTTGGCGTCCAGTAATTTGGATATTAGAGGAAGAATGTTATGTTGATGAATTTGTTTGGGCTCTATATTGAAAGCTTTTCTGCCAACCAAATCCTTCCCTGGCTAATGCACTTATCGCGAGTGTGCCAGATCTGTAACCTTTTACAAAATAAAAGGGTTTTCAGTATTTGCATAATGAATGATTTTGAATTTGGACAGTGCAGAATACTCTGCGAATACCATCAAATGCTAATTCCCCAAACTGTGTTTGGAGGCGATGAATAAGATTGATAGCAAACCAAACATACTTCCAATAGTGTGGAAGAAACTTGTGAATTGCCTCAGTAGACTTTACTCATAATACCTAATAGAAAGAAAGTTATCCAGCCCAAAAAAAAAAACACCAAGGTTTTTATATGAGCTGAGCCTGTTTTAATCTAAAATAAGACCTAATTTCAGATTTTAACACATACATGTACGTGCAGGGATTAGATGTTTCCTGTGTCTTGTATTATTGGTGCATTGCAAATACCCACATTGTGAGCAGCAGTTAGCAAAAACAGATTAAATAAGCTTAACCCAATTATTACTGATTCCATACCAGTCTTACACGGATTCATTTTGTCATGTAATTGGATAGCTGAACAATATGAATAGTAATAAAGGCTCAAAATAAACACTACAATGCACATAACTATTACAAAAAAGTCACATACTAGTGCTAATATTTGCTCCTATTGTTTTATTAGTAAATGGTTATTGCAGTAATGAAACCTTTATTTATTTATTTATTTATTTAACCCCTTAAGGACACAGGGTTTTTCGTTTTTTTTTGCATTTTCATTTTTTCCTCATCACCTTCTAAAAATCATAACACTTTAAATTTTGCACATAAAATTCCATATTATGGCTTATTTTTTGCACCACCAATTCTACTTTGCAGTGACATTAGTCATTTTACCAAAACATTCACACAGTATTAAACTATCTTTTGTGAAGTTGAGCTGATAACCATAAGTGTACTATTGCATTTGTGGGAATTAGCTGCACAAATGGTAGGCAACCAAGCAGGATGTTGGTGCAAAAACAAAAGGGTTTATTAAAAACAAAACAGAAGGAATAGAACAGTTCAGCAGAAGGCTTAACATCAGCCATTAAACTCAGAAAAAACAAAAAACGATATTCCAGCTTAAAGTCCTTACATAACCATGAAGTGGTGGTTAGTCCTGGTGCAGAGATACCAGTTTATCTCCGTCCTGATTCCCAGGGCACCTTTTGTGTGCTCCAACTTGTAGCACACTGTGGGAGAAAATGGCAAACAACTCCTCAGGTTCAAACTCTCCTCACCTGAGGTCAAGGAGCAGCAGGTTTTAAAGGCCTCAATAGGTCTAGTAAAGCCCAGACTGGACTTTGGGAACGACCTCCCACCCCCACTACAGCCGTTCCAGAAAAAGAGCCCACTAAAGCTGCATTGCAGCTATCCTAACTACACACAGGTCAGTAACCTACTGCTACAGACTAAAAATGCTCTTTTTCCACACAGAACCCAGGGAACTTGCCGTTTCCCTTCATCATTAAGAGTTCCCATCCATCCATATATCCATTACATACATGTATACAGCTATTAGTAGCTCACACGATTACATAAATATCTGAGCTGAAACCTTATAACCCTCAAGTGAAATACTTAGACTTTTGAGAGTTTGTAGGTGGAGGACCATACATGTAAAGAAGCTGCCCACTGAAGCTTTCTCATATATATTGAGATGACATTCACTGATATGCTTGCATGAGATTAAAAAAAAAAAAAGTTATCTTCCATAGCCCATCTGCTATTCCTGTTGCCGGATTGAGATAAGCTGCAGAACCAGACACTGTCCATAGAGTGGCAGTGTTTCTGATTATAAAACATACTGTTCCCTCTAATCTCATACAAGTCCTTTAACCCCTTAAGGACTCATGACGTAGGCATACGTCATGAGTCCCAGTCCTACGATATAACACGGGGCCGCACGGCGACCCCGCATCATATCGCGGCGGGCCCGGCGTCATAGTGAAGCCTTTAGCCGCGCGCTCAAAGCTGAGCCGCGCGGCTAAAAATGGAAGTGAAAGTGCCCGGCTAGCCGCGGCATCCCGAACAGCTGTAGCACAGGAGGAGGTCTTCTTACTTTCTCCTGCGATGTCCGATCACCGAATGAATGCTTCAAGCCTGAGATCCAGGCTTGAGCAATCAATCGCCAAAAACACTGATTGATCCATTCCTATGGAGATGCATCAATCAGTGTTAAAGATCAGTTAATGCAATGTTATGGCCCTGTATAGGAGCTATAATATTGCATAAGAAAAGTGTAAAAAAAATCATTAACCCTTTGAATTATCCCTTCCCCTAATAAAAGTTTGAATCACCCGGCATTTCCAAGAATAAAAAAAAAACTGTGTAAATAAAAATAAACATATGTGGTATCGCCGCATGCGGAACTGTACGAATTATAAAAATATGCTGCTTTTTAAGCCGCACGTTCAATGGCGTAAGCGCAAAAAAATTCCAAAGTCCAAAATAGTTCATTTTTGATCACTTTTTATATCACAAAAAAGTGTATAAGAAGTGATCAAAAAGTGATCATAGTGCCCTGAACACAGAAAAATAAAAAAGTTATAGGGGTCAGAAGATGACCATTTTAAACGTATAAATTTTCCTGCATGTATTCATGATTTTTTTTTGAAGTGCTACAAAATCAAACCTATACAAGTAGGGTATCATTTTAACCGTATGGACCTACAGAATAAAGATAAGGTGTCATTTTTGCAGAAAAATGTACTGCGTAAAAACGGAAGCCCCCAAAACTTACAAAATAGTGCTTTTTCATCAATTTTGTCGCACATTGATTTTTTTTCCTGTGTCACCGTAAATTTTTGGGTAAAATGACTAATGTCATTACAAAGTAGAATTAGTGATGCAAAAAATAAGCCATCATATAGAATTTTAGGTGAAAATTTTAAAGAGTTATGATTTTTTAAAGTTAAGGAGGAAAAATTTAAAATGAAAAAAACAGAAAAATCCCGGGTCCTTAAGGATTTAATATAGATTAACAGGAAGTAAAAAGAGATGAAATATATTCTTATAAGGAACATACGAAATGAAAAACTTACCATAGAATAAGGCCAAATACTGTATACTAATAGGGATGGTGGTTCAGCGGTTGTCACATGAAGTATGTACATTCTCATTATATTTCTGTGAACTTCTACTACTTCTTTTTCAATATCACAATTGACTTTAGGGTAGCAGGTTATGTTATAAAAAATAATTAAGATAACAAAAAATGTATATATTATATTGTTCAGTTTTAGAGAAATAGTTGTAATCAGGTCTGGTGAAAGGTTTTTTGTCACCCTAGGCAAAAGCTAATTTTGCCGCCCCCTTGACTTCTCCCATTGGCCTGCCCTTTGACATGTCCCATCTTACTTCATGGGTGACACACTGTAACAAGCCCCCTCCTGATGTAATTAGTTTACTACTGGGGTGACACACCGAAACAAAACTCCTCCTCATGCTACTGGCTGAGCCAGTGGTTCGGATGCTGGTTGTCTAACTTTCTTGTAGCAGAACGGTGCTCCCCCCCCCCCATCAAGAGGGCGCTCCTGTTGGCTGCTTATTTTGCCTATTGGCAGAGCCGGCCCTGGTTGTAATATTAATTAATACAACAATATTATCAAAATGATTTCTTATCGTTTCTACCAGAAGATTAAAGAAATCCAGCTGGCACCATATCATACAACTATTAACAGCCAGTAGTAAATATGTCTCAGTATTTTTATGTCTCAAGTGTTAAACTGTAAATATTAAGGCTTTGTACTCTCTAACAAACAGCACAACAACCTCTCATTGACTCAGCTAATCTGAGAATCAGTGATGGCACATTAGCTTGAAGCAGTGTGCTCTAGTGAAGCTATTCAAGGATGAGTCTCATTCTCACAGGCTCCGACCCACACAGCCTTGAAAAATTGTGCTTTCAAGAACAAGTTGTGTTGGCAGAATCATCAGAATTGGCTCAATTCTTGGTACACTATTTTTATGCTAAGTAACAATATTGACGATGGTCACCTCTAATGTATTGCAGGCAAAAGTTATTAGTTAAAGGATGAAAATACATATTTCAAAAGTTAGAAAATGTACAATGTATTAAAACATCGTCTTTCTGACACACAGGTCCCTTACCACATGTTCATGATGTTATATAACCACCATTATCCACAATTAGTTGGGACATAGTAAGATATCTGTTTTTAATACTACAATTCAGTTCAAATACAGATATGTCCTTTCTTACCCTATAGCCAGACAAATCGTGAGATGTAAAGTATGGTATGAGATGACCAGTCTTTCCCAGCCACAATTTGGTGACGATGGGGAAGATTCATCAAAACAAACACAGAGGAAGCATTGATTAGTAGCCCATAGCAACCAATCAGATTGCTACTTTCATTTTTGAAATGGCCTCTGAAAAATAAAAGAAGCAATCTGATTGGTTGCTATGGACGACTGGTCAACTTTTTCTCGACATAGTTTTCGATGAATCTCCTCCATTAATAAGTGTATATACTGTGTTGCCTCGGTAACTTGACAAAGCCGGTATGCCTGCGAAATGTAAGGAAGGCTGGTGATACTGTGTTTTAAATAACAGTGTACACTGCAGTAATAGGACTTAGTACTAGACTTGTCAGTATTTCATAGCTCCTACATGGGCAAGATACAAATAAAGAGAGGACTGTGATGTATTATAGAATATAATTTAAATTAATCAGCAATCTATTAAAGAACTCAGTTTAGAACCAAAGTAGCAGGATCCACATATGGGGCTTCTTATATAGTGCATATTCTATTAGGATCACTAATAAAGAATATATTTTAAGTGGGGTGTCCATGGTTTATAGCGCCTGTGCTCAAAGATGGTAAAACTGAGAGGAACATGATATTTTGAACTTGGGACCAGTCAGGGACATGAATATTTAGATATAATTGTATACTGTGTTTTGGGTCTAATTTATTTGCCGAAAATCTGTATTAAAAACAGCTATTTCTGGCCTACAGAGAGCCTCAATAGGGGTGTCAAACAGTTTGCTTTGTTTTAACACGCATAGGGAGTGTGCTGTGTTAGTGAAATAATACTGTTATTCAGTGTGACATGCAGATTACAGGCATCGCTATTAGAATCACTGCCGTAGAGCGTTGATGTGGCAGCAGGGAGACCATATGGTGTCAAAATTGAAGAGGACAAAGACATTTTTTCATGTAATTTTTATTTAATTTAACTAGCTGAGTACCCGGCGTTGAATGGTTTTTCCTTCCTAATCCTTGTTGGGGAGGAAAATCAACAAAGGAGGAAGCTTTTGACTTCATATCCTGTCATCATATATTGTTGTCATATCCCAACCCCATATCCTGTCCTCATATCTCAACCTCATATCCCGTCCTCATATCCCGACCTCATATCCCATACTCATATCCCGTCATCATATCTCGACCTCCTATCCCGTCCTCCCATCTTGACCTCATATCTTGTCTTCATATCCCATCCTCATATCTCGACCTCCTATCCCGTCCTCCTATCCCAACCTCCTATCCCGTCCTCCTATCCCGTCCTCTTATCCCATCCTCCTATCCCGTCCTCATATCCCGTCCTCATGTCCCGTCCTCCTATCCCGACCTCCTATTTCGACCTCCTATCCTGACCTCCTATCCCAACCTCCTTTCCCGTCCTCATATCTCAACCTCCTATCTCGACCTCCTATCCTGACCTCCTATCCCGTCCTCCTATCCCACCCTCCTATCTCGACCTCCTATCCCGACCTCCTATCCTGTCCTCATATCCCATCCTCATATCCTGTCCTCCTATTCTGACCTCCTATTTTCACCTCCTATCCCGACCTCCTATCTCGACCTCGTATCCCAACCTCATATCCCATCCTCATATCCTGTCCTCCTATATCGACATTCTATCTCGACCTCCTATCGCGACCTCCTATCCCGACCTCCTATCCCGACCTCATATCCCGTCCTCATATCCCGACCCGTAATATGAGTACCAGGTATTGAAATATCTCCAGCCGTACGGAAGTTATGTGGGAACATACATTTCCCATTGATTTGCATGGGACTTTAAACAAAAACCCTGACCCTCAAAAATGGGGGTAGTTAAGGGTTAAATTAACTATCCTATATTTTAAGTTGACATATAAGTAACATGTAACCAAGTATTATCGAAATATCTCCGGCCGTTCGGAAGTTATGCAGTAACATATATTTCCCATAGACTTGTATGGAACTTTAAACAAAAACCGCGAACCCTGGCAAATGAGGGTGAGTAAGGGTTAAATTACCTATCCTATGTTTGTTGTTGACATATAAGTAACATGTGTGCCAAGTTTCATGTTAATATCTTTAGCCGTTTGGACGTGATGCTTGAACTTACACACACACATACACACACATTGGCCCTCATTTACTATTGCAAACCCGACATATTTTGTTGGGTTGTACGGCAGATTCTGTCGCATTTCGCCAGAAATTCTGTCTGTGCCAGAATTTTCGCCAGAATTGAAAAAAACCCGACTAATCCTCCATTTTGCTAAGAAAACCCGAAAAAGGGGCATGGGCGCAGGGAAAAGGAGTCGTGGTCTCCGAAAAGGGGCATGTTCCTGACATTTTCACAAAAACCCAACATATTTACTAAGGTTTCCACAGAAAATGTGGTGGATTTGAGCTGAGGAAAACCCAACAGATCAGAGTATGTGTAAAAAAAAGCAAAGTGTAGGGAAAGTGGAAAATGTAGGGAAACCTTAGTAAATACCATGGAAAATAAATTGTAGGGAATTAAAACCCACAAAGAAACCGCTACTCCACTCTTAAATGAGGGCCATTGAGTTTTATATATACAGATTAGAATTTATTAACATTTTTGAGTACCCATTCTGGTGAGCATTGAGCTGGCGGTCCTCCGCCCGGCGAGATACCACCTGTTCCAGCTCTTGCATCTCAGCACCTGGACTTTCACAGTATCTACTCCCTTGACAGATTAACAGGTACAAATTAGTACACTACTTAGATGTAGGTATGTGGTATGCAGATTTTTCGTGCTGAAAACGCCCCCCTCGGCTTATACTCGAGTGAACTCTCCGCCTGTCAATCCCTTCATCAGTGGTCTTCAACCTGCGGACCTCCAGATGTTGCAAAACTACAACTCCCAGCAAGCGCGGAAAGCCATCGGCTCTTCGGGCATGCTGGGTGTTGTAGTTTTGAAACATCCAGCCCCCCCCCCCCTTTTGTTTTGTACTCACCCCCCCTCGGCGGGAAGTTAGGGTGAACTGGTCCGGGCCATCTATGCTGCAGGGACCGTCCGGTGGGAATGATTAGTTGTTGCGGGCTGTTCATTTTCACCGGGGAGGCCTCTTCTCTGCGCTTCGGGCCCGGCCCCGGAGTAGTGACTTTCATGCGCAACTCCTGAAGCACGGAGAAGAGGCCTCCCCGGTGAAAATGCACAGCCCGCAATGACTAACCATTCCCCCTGAACGGTCCCTACAGCATAGATGGCCTAGACCAGCTCACCCTAACTTCCCGCCTCCGGGAGGTGGGTACAAAACTAAAGGGGGGGGGAGGATGATGAAGGCCGCAGTGGTCTTTAACCTGTGGACCCTCAGAGGTTTCAAAACAACAAATGATGTTTTGCCACCTCTGGAGGTCCGCAGGTTGAAGACCACTGATGAAGGGATTGACAGGCGGTGATGATGAAGGGGGGGGTATGATGATGGGGGTCTGGATGATTACATGGGGGGGATGATGTTTTTTTTCACCCTAGGCTTATAGTCGAGTCAATAACTTTTCCTGGATTTTTTGGGTAAAATTAGGGGCCTCAGCTTATATTCGGGTCGGCTTATACTCGAGTATATACGGCAATGACATTATATGTATATTTGAAATATACATTGGTTAAAAAGTATGTATATTTTTGGGTGCAAAATGCTGTCCATTTAGCCTGTATGTCCCAGCTGGGATAAAATACAGAAAGTGTGGGTGAAACAAGAAGAGCTCTGAGCATGCTCCCATTTGTCAGGAAGCCTGCTCTTTTCTCCTTGCACATGATTAACGAAAACAATGACATTATAGGGGAGGGCTACTGACCATAGTGAAGTCACAGCACAGGAATGATATCCCAGTGTTTAGATGATGCTCACAGATTTAGATGTGCCCTTTACTGGAACAAGTTAAATACATTACACAATTGTGATTAACAAGAAGCTCTTGGAACCTTACTTTACACTATCCAAGGAAAAGATAGAAGTATAACAGTGGATTGCTTTATGCAATGTAAAACAAAAAAAAAAAAAAAAAACCTGCTGATTAAAATTATTTCATGGAACGCACATCAATCATTTTGACATCTTTTATTTCTGCCTGAAATGGCTAATGCTTTCTAGAATGGGAAAGTTATAACTTTAACATATTCTCTTTTTTGTGATTTGGAACTTCAGTGAAGACAAAAGGTCATTTATTTTGGGAACGCAACTGCGTGCCGCCCTTAGTTTATAGGGACCCCTTGGAAACATTTATGCAGTATTTAGTTACATAACCTCAGATCTTAAGTAAATGAACACCTATAAGTCTTCTTCGATGTGTGTCTTTGCTTTAGATTCCTTCATAGGTACATCATAAGATGCTGCAGAACAGACAGAACATCCCTAGAGCAGGGACAAATGAGACCCTACATAGTGTTACACAGAAAAATGACTGGATATTACTGTTTGTGTGTTACAGTGTTTGACTACAATGTATTCCCCATTGTGCCAGCGGTTCCACATTTTAGAAGCACACACAGAAGAGCAAACAATGATACATTAAAGGGGTACTCCACCCCTAGACATCTTATCCTCTATCCAAAGGATAGGGGATAAAATGTATGATTGCGAAGGTCCTGCCGCTGGGAATCCCTGCAATCTCTCCTGCAGCGAACCTTGCTCCATGTCTGATGACTGGCGATGCAGGGCCGCTCCACCCCCTCCCATAGACTTGCATTGAGGGGGTGGGGCGTGACATCGCGAGGGGGCGGTGTTGTGATGACACAAGCTTTACGTACGGGGGGATACAGAAAGGAAGAGCAGGGGGGTACAGTGGCAACAAGCTCCATGATGGCCGGACGAAGCACTTGAGTGTGCGAAACAGAGCTTGTTGCCACTGTACCCCCTGCTCTTCCTTTCTGTATCCCCCCGTACATATATGTGAGTATTATGTTAGCATGAATAAAGCCTGAAGAAAGAACTTTTCTGGTGAGTGGGCGGCTTTAATTTTTTTCTTGTCTTTCTGCATTTTATTGTATTAATAAGTGATATTTATGTGGTCTGATTTATTTACGTGTTGGCCTAAATTTATCAGTCTGCCTAAAACACAACTTTCTGTTTTTTTCTATATTAACCAATGATAGCTCCACTGATATATGTTAAAAAGAAACTGACAGCCTGTTTACCCGCATTAAACTAAATATACAAGGTTATAGTATGAGTGCACAGCTTTAAAAAAAATTGTCACTCACTTTAATCTTTGGAGTAGTTTCCAAGCTGTTCCATTTATTCTTTTATGCCTATTCACGCTGCTGTGTACAATGGAGGCGGGGAGCCTGCCTCCTCTAAATGTCCTGCCTGGCCCGCCCCCGTAATGATGGACAGTAGAGATGAGCGAACTTACAGTAATTCAATTTGTCACGAACTTCGCAGCTCGGCGGTTGCTTACTTTAGCCTGCATAAATTAGTCCAGCATTCAAGTGCTCCGGTAAGCTGGAAAAGGTGGATAGAGTCCTAGGAGAGAGTCTCCTAGGACTGTATCCACCTTTTCCAGCCCACCGGAGTACCTGAAAGCTGGACTAATTTATGCAGGCTAAAGTCAGCAAACGCTGAGCCGAGAAGTTTGTGACGAATCGAATCACTGTAACTTCGTTCATCTCTAATGGACAGCAGTACAATAGGCCATTGTGTGCACAGGCAAACTACTTTCCTATAGACTTACATAGAGCACATTCATGTTCATTTTTATTTTTTTACTAATGAAATACACTTGAAAAGACACTGTGTAAACCTAGCCTAATAGATCTATAATTAGGTTATCCTTAAAATTAAGGGGCATTGTACGAAAACATTTATTGCTCTAATGTTGCTGCAATGTTGCTGGTTTATAAAGCCTCCACTAGCTACCAGGCACAGTTATTGTTGTTAACAGTGAAAAACAAACCAAAACACCTGAGCTGTGGACTTCTCTTTTTAGGTTATGTTGCATTGACTTAAAGGGTACTCCACATTTTGTTCCTAACGCTGGGTGTAGACTGAGGGGGTTGTGACGTTACGGCCATGCCCCTCAATGCAAGTCTATGGGAGGGGCGTGGTGGCCCCTTTAAAGTATAATTCCAATCAAGCTCAAGCGGCAAGATATCTGTTTTAATTTTTGCAGCACCTTTGTAGCCCGAGACTACAGCAACCCACTGTTCCAAAGATCTGTTAAATGCCAGTGGGATGTAAATGTTCACTGCACCCCTTATTACATTCCGTGAGGGTTGTAGTTTCCGAAATGGGGTCACATGTGGGGGGTCCAATGTTCTGGCAGCATGGGGGCTTCCAAAATGCAACATGCCCCTTTAAAAACCATTTCAGCAAAATTCTCAAAGTTGCTCCTTCCCTCCTGAGCACTGTTGTGCGACTGCAGGGCACTTTACGTCAAAATATGGGGTGTTTATATACTCAGAAGATATGGGGTTACAAATTTTGGGGAGCTTTTTCTCCTATTACCCCTTGTGAAAATGAAAAATTTGAGGTAACACCAGCATTTTAGTGAAAACAAAATCACATTTTCAAATACCACTTTAATGAAAGTACGTCAATGACCTGTGGGGTGTTTAAGCTCACTGCACCCCTTGTTGCATTCCTTAAGGGGTGTAGTTTCCCAAATAGTGTGCCATGTGTTTTTTCTTTTTTTTTTCTTTTTGCTGTTCTGGCACCATGGGGGCTTACTAAATGTGACATGCCCCCCCAAAAGCCATTTCACCAAAATTCGCTCTCTAAAAGCCAAAAGTCACTCTTTCCCTTCTGAGCCCTCTAGTGCACCCACAGAGCACTTTACATCTACATATGAGGTATTTCCTTACTTGAGAGAAATGGGGTTACTAATTTTTGGGGGCTTCATTTAAAAATGTCCCACTTTAAGCAAAATTCCTCAATCACCAGTGGGGTATTGAGGCACGCTGTACCCCTTTTTACATTCCTTGAGGGGTGCAGTTTCCCAAATAATGTACCATGTGTAGAGTTTTTTTGCTGTCCTGGCACTATGGGGGCTTCCTAAGTGCAACATGCCCCCCAAAAAAAATCATTTCAGCAAAATTCGCTCTCCAAAAGCCCAATGTAATTCCTTCCCTACTGAGCCCTCTACTGCACCCACAGAGCACTTTACATCCACATTTGAGGTATCTCCTTACCCTTAAAAATGAAGATTTAGAATGTTCTCCTCCCATTTGCTGCTATTCCTGTGAATCACCTAAAGGGTAAACCAACTTTCTGAAAGTCATTTTGAATACTTTGAGGGGTAAAGTTTTCATAATGGGGTCCAGTATGAGGTATTTCTAACACAAAGACCCTCAAATTCACTTAAAAACTAAATTGGTCCATGAAAAAATTCCGATTTTGAAATTTTTGGGAAAAATTTGAAAATTGCTGCTAAACTGTGAAACTCACTAATGTCTTCAAGAAGTAAAAACATGTCAACTTTAGGATGTCAACATAAAGTAGACATATTTTATATGTGAATCAATATATAATTTATTTAGCATGTCAATTTTCCTTACAAGCAGAGTGCTTCAAAGAGTTTGCAAAATGCTGAATTTTTACATTTTTCGTGAATTTTTTACATTTTTCACCAAGAAATGATGCAAGTATTGACAATAATTTACCACTAACATAAAGTAGAATATGTCACGAAAAAAAAACTACCTCAGAATCAAATTTATAATTAAAAGCATCCCAGAGTTATTAATGCTTAAAGTGACTGTGGTCAGATTTGCAAAAAATAGCCTTAAGGTCAAAATGGGCTGCGTCATTAAGGGGTTAATGTAAAGATTAGTCTGTGTGTTATTGTACCTTTAAAAGTATAGGTGGATTGTTCTTGTTACCCTTATTCATTGTTTCCACACCATTGTTGCTGTAGGTGTTCCAAAACTACAATATCCACCATGTCCTGACTGCTTTAGTCTTTGAGTTCTGTTTTGCAACAGCTAAGGTCACACAGATTGGGAAACACCTTTTCATGTAGAAAATACTTGGGTTTGGAAATTCCTGTTGATATTTTGAATATTTATCTTATAAAAATATCCAAAAAACTACAACAAAATGTTAACTTGTAATAACAAATTTTCTTACCATTTTTTGACTGTGTTACTCAGGCATTGTTGTAATTACTATATGTATATAGCCTCGTAACCTATTTATAATAAACATGCACTTACAAAACTCATGAGATATAAAGTTCTAGTTACCGTTTCAGAATATGTCTGTTGTGAAATGGTTATTGAATAATTAAAACAAACGTTAAATACTATCAGTTCATTTTAACTGCATTTACTGGATGCAGGTTATACCAGATTTTATGTGCACTTCTACCCTTGTAAACATGTACAGTAGTAAATGTGTGGCTATGAGGCAAATATCACTATATTTCTGAATTTCATATTTCTGCATTGAAGTTGTGCCTTTAATTTTTTTGAAACAATTGCTACAATTATACTTAAACTGATGTGATTGTTATAGCATTTTTACTGGCATTTTTGTGTTATTTGTATATATTGACTTTTTATACTTGCAAAGTTTGATGCAGCTTTGTGGCCTTTTTGTGATACTACTGTATAAAAAAACAGAACCTGCTGTTTTTTGTTTGTTTTAAAAAATAAAATAAAAATAAAATTCTGTGGGGTAGTGCAAATTTACTTATAATGAATGATGTTCTACAACAGTGCAGGTGTAAATGAAATGACCCCTCTACTTCATAGGCTTTTATGACTACATAACACAAAAACACAGGGGCTTAACTTCAACAGTATATCAGAGTACATATCAGGGTGCGAAGCAGTATATCCCAGCCATATACAAAACAAAAGGAGAAAAATAGGATATACTAAAATGCAGTGCACACCTGTCAGTAACAACAATATTTTGAATAAAATACTAATCTTTATTAGCAAAAGATGTACAAAAATATACAGATACAAATAGACAGAGTACAATTAAAAACAATGGAAATTTCTTTAACCAGTGCAACCTCCTACAAAAAGATGAGGGAAGGATATAACCACCCTTAACCCCTTAAGGACGCAGGACGTAAATGTACGTCCTGGTGAGGTGGTACTTAACGCACCAGGACGTACATTTACGTCCTAAGCATAACCGCGGGCATCGGAGCGATGCCCGTGTCATGCGCGGCTGATCCCGGCTGCTGATCGCAGCCAGGGACCCGCCGGCAATGGCCGACGCCCGCGATCTCGCGGGCGTCCGCCATTAACCCCTCAGGTGCCGGGATCAATACAGATCCCGGCATCTGCGGCAGTTCGCGATTAAAATGAACGATCGGATCGCCCGCAGCGCTGCTGCGGGGATCCGATCATTCATAACGCCGCACGGAGGTCCCCTCACCTTCCTCCGTGCGGCTCCCGGCGTCTCCTGCTCTGGTCTGTGATCGAGCAGACCAGAGCAGGAGATGACCGATAATACTGATCTGTTCTATGTCCTATACATAGAACAGATCAGTATTAGCAATCATGGTATTGCTATGAATAGTCCCCTATGGGGACTATTCAAGTGTAAAAAAAAATGTAAAAAAATGTAAAAGTAAAAGTAAAAAAAAAGTGAAAAATCCCCTCCCCCAATAAAAAAGTAAAACGTCCGTTTTTTCCTATTTTACCCCCAAAAAGCGTAAAAAACATTTTTTATAGACATATTTGGTATCGCCGCGTGCGTAAATGTCCGAACTATTAAAATAAAATGTTAATGATCCCGTACGGTGAACGGCGTGAACGAAAAAAAATTAAAAAAGTCCAAAATTCCTACTTTTTTAATACATTTTATTAAAAAAAAAATTATAAAAAATGTATTAAAAGTTTTTTATATACAAATGTGGTATCAAAAAAAAGTACAGATCATGGCGCAAAAAATGAGCCCCCATACCGCCGCTTATACGGAAAAATAAAAAAGTTATAGGTCATCAAAATAAAGGGATTATAAACGTACTAATTTGGTTAAAAAGTTTGTAATTTTTTTTAAGCGCAACAATAATATAAAAGTATATAATAATGGGTATAATTTTAATCGTATTGACCCTCAGAATAAAGAACACATGTCATTTTTACCAGAAATTGTACGGCGTGAAAACAAAACCTTCCAAAATTAGCAAAATTGCGTTTTTCGTTTTAATTTCCCCACAAAAATAGTGTTTTTTGGTTGCGCCATACATTTTATGATATAATGAGTGATGTCATTACAAAGGACAACTGGTCGCGCAAAAAACAAGCCCTCATACTAGTCTGTAGATGAAAATATAAAAGAGTTATGATTTTTAGAAGGCGAGGAGGAAAAAATGAAAACGTAAAAATTAAATTGTCTGAGTCCTTAAGGCCAAAATGGGCTGAGTCCTTAAGGGGTTAAAAAGGCACATGTATATAAATGGTAGGCAAATAATACTGCTCATTCCATTGCTGGGACCCCTGAGGAATGTGTGGGGCTCTGTGGGGGCACATGTTGTGACCTGTTTATACCTTAATTCGTCTAATCCCAATCTGGTATCCTGCACTGGTTTGCATCTTTTACTTTTGCATTAATGTCTATACTTATGCTCTGTAGGATAGGCAGTTCATTCTGTTTATAAAGTATAGGGCAGCATTACTTCGCCTTGATGTTATACTGTGTAATGTGATTCTATACACTAGGTATTTTTCTGCCACATATATGGTTTACACATGAGGACGGGTTTTGGACGGACTGAGCAGTATTATGTTCCCACCATTTATATACATGTGACCTCTTGAGGGTGGTTATATCCTTCCCTCAGGTTTTTGTAGGAGGTTGCTTTGATTAGAGCAATTTAAATAGTTTTTAATTGTACTGTGTCTTTTTGTATCCATGTATTTTTGTATATCTTTTGCTAAAAAAGATTAATATTTTATACAGAATATTGTTGTTACTGATAGGTGTGGACTGCATTTTAGTATATCTGTTTTTTTCTCTTTTTGTTTTGTTTATAACTACATACACATAAGACAACTCACTATATTGGGGCACAGGCGTGTAGGTCAAGGGGGTGTAGGGGTAACAGTGACAACCAGATTCTCATGCTTTAGGGGGTTCCTTCCTTATAATACACTTGTATTATAATAACACATTGTTATGGAGAAGGGGTCACTTATAAGCAAGGTGCTTTCAATGAAAACCAGTGCTAAATCATATTTACATTCTCTGACATAAAAATGTATAGAATATTCCCTTTATTTGCATTAATCCAAGGCTCATAAGTAAAATAGGCATCAGTTTTTAACAATTTTTTTGAGACAGTAAATCTACAGTACCAGAATGCAACAGTCTTCAAAAGATATTTAGACAAAATGAAAAGATTATTATGCAAAAATAACATCTTGTATTGTTGCTGGTATGTTCAACCCTTGAGTATGTGTCTACAGACTTAGCCATCATTTGTTTGCCGGTATAAACAGTATTTTCCCACTTGGCCAAAACATATCGGGAATGTTATTTTCTTTTCTAATCATATGGGACAAATTTGATTTTATATGGAGGTATAACTGTGTTAATGCCCTACATGCTTAGAAACAAGTGTTTGGCTAGGAGGTATGTGTGTCTACATCAAATCATAATGCAAATTGGATCTTCATTATTTCTATTACACTAATTGTATGCAAATGAGGTTCATACATATGCAGTATCCATTATCTTCAACTTGTGTCCCTGGGCAGTTTTCGGTACCCGAATTACATTTATTTTTAGCAAGGCATTATCTAATACTTGCAAGTGCAGTTACACAATCCTTATGAGAAAATTGGGAATAAACACATACAAAATTATATAAGCATATATTATGCTTTAAAATATTATATAGAAGAATAAATATGAAGATGTATCCACAAAAAAAAAAAAAAGAGAAAAGAAAAACAAAAGAGAGAGACTAGATCTAAATGCATGTTGTGTTGATCTAATAAGGTTTTAACAAAATAGCTGTGCTATTAAGGGACCTAAAATGTGTCTTAACTCTATCTTAACAAAAAAAACTAAGAGAAAAAAAATCTCAACAGTGTTACTGTTCTGAATGAATTTATTTGCCCAGTTTAAAGGGATACTCCCGTGGAAAACTTTTTTTTTTTTTTTTAATCAACTGGTGCCAGAAAGTTAAAGAGATTTGTAAATTCCTTCATTTAAAAAATCTTAATCTTTCCATTACTTTTTAGGGGCTGTATACTACAAAGGAAATGTTTTTCTTTTTGGATTTCTGTTATGTCACGACCACAGTGCTCTCTGCTATGCTCTACCTATGCTGTCCATTTTAGGAACTGTCCAGAGCAGCATATGTTTGCTGTGGGGATTTTCTCCTGCTGTGGACAGTTCCTAAAATGGACAGCATAGGTCAGCAGAGAGCACTGTGATCATGACATAAGAGAAATCCTAAAAGAAAAACATTTCCTCTGTAGTATTCAGCCCCTAAAAAGTACTGGAAGGATTACGATTTTTTTATAGAAGTAATTTACAAATCTGTTTAACTTTCTGGCACCTGTTGATCTAAACAAAAAAAGTTTTCCACGGGAGTACCCCTTTAACCCCTTAAGGACTCAGGATTTTTCAATTTTTTGCACCTTCGTTTTTTCCTCCTCACTAAAAAATCTTAACACTTTTTCCACCTCAGTTTTCCACCTACAGACCTATATGAGGGTTTTTTATGCACTACCAATTTTATTTTGTAATGACATCAGTCATTTCACCACAAAATCTACAGCGAAACCAAAAATAATTATTTGTGGGACAAAATTTAATCTACTTTTAGCAGTTTACGTTTCTACGCAGTGCACTTTTCGGTACAATTGTCACCTTATCTTTATTCTGTAGGTCCATACGATTAAAATAATTCCCAACTTTAGATATACCGTATTTATCGGGGTATACCACGCACCGGCCTATAACACGCACCCTCATTTTACCAAGGATATTTGGGTAAAAAAAGTTTTTTACCCAAATATCCATGATAAAATGAGGGTGCGTGTGTGCGCGTGTATACCCCGATATACCCCCAGGAAAGGCAGGGGGAGAGAGGCCGTCGCTGCCCGCTTCTCTCCCCCTGCCTTTCCTGGGGTCTAGAGCGCTGCTGTCGGCCCTTTTCACCCCCTGGTTATCGGCGCCGCTGCCCGTTCTGTCCCCCTGACTATCAGTGCCGGCGCCGATAGCCAGGGAGAGAGAAGCGGCACCGACAGCCAGGGGGAGAGAAGGGGCAGCGGCACCCATTGCCGGCGCCGCTGCCCTGTTGCCTCCCCCCATCCCCGGGAGCATAATTACCTGAGTTGGGTCCGCGCTGCTCCAGGCCTCCATCGTGCGGGACGCGCCGTTGCTATGCACGGCGTGGCGCTCTGACGTCATGCGCCGCGCTGTTCAGCGCATAGCAACGACGCCGGGGACGCACGACGGAGGCCTGGAGCAGCGCGGACCCGACTCAGGTAATTATGCCACCAGGGATGGGGGGAGGCAACGGGTGCCGCTGCCCCTTCTCTCCCCCTGGCTGTCGGCGCCGCTTCTCTCTCCCTGGCTATCGGCGCCGGCACCGATAGTCAGGGGGACAGAACGGGCAGCGGCGCCGATAACCAGGGGGTGAAAAGGGCCGACAGCAGCGCTCTAGGCCCTCAGGAAAGGCAGGGGGAGAGAAGCGGGCAGCGACGGCCTCTCTCCCCCTGCCTTTCCTGGGGGTGTATCGGCGTATAACACGCACACAGACTTTAGGCTAAAAATTTTAGCCTAAAAAGTGCGTGTTATACGCCGATAAATACGGTATATATATATATATATATATATATATATTTGATTTTGTTTTACATCTGTATGAGGGAAAAAATGTTGTGCCGTGATCTGTAGCTTTTATCGGTACCATTGTTGTCTTGATTTGACTTTATGATTGCATTTTATACTTTTTTTAAGGTATACAAAATGAACATTTTGGACTTTTCTGTTTGTTTACGTATACGCCATTGACTGCATGGTTTAATTAACCTTATATTTTTATAGTTTGGACCTTTATGCATGTGTCAATACCACATGTTTATTTTTGTTTACATATTTATTTATTTTTATTGGAAAAGGGGGGGGGGTGATTCAAACTATTATTAGGGAAGGGGTTAATTCACATTTATTAACTCTATTTTTTTTTTTTTTTTTTTTTTTTACTTTTTACACCATTTTTTATTCTTCACAGGGAACTATTATATGCAATCCTTGGATTGCATAAACTTTTCAATGCCATAGCATAGTATTGATCAGTGTTATTGGTGCTTGATTGCTCCATTCTGCTGAGGCTACCTGGAGCATCAAAGCAACAATCAGATGGTGAGGAGGCAGGTATGGACCCTTCCCCATTCTCTCAGCTGATCGGGACACCACGGTTTTACCATTGATAGCTGCCGGGACCACCCCCTTATGATGCAGGGTCAGTTCCTGAGCCCATGTCATTGAAGGGGAGTGGGCACAGGGCGTACACATACACCCTGTGTCCTTAAGAGGTTAAGCTATTAAGATCAAACAAAAAAAAATACAAATAAAAGCCATACCTAAGCCCACCAAAAAAAGGATGAGATGGGCCTCCCCATGTAGCAGAAAATCCTAGTGAGAACCACAAAATCAAGGTCATTTTCAAAAGTTCCAAAAGGAGACAAGACCATTTCATTAAGGCAAAAATCTCAACAAACCACTGGAAATGTAAACTCGAGAGAACTAAATGATTGAGGATTTGTCACCCTTTAATATTCATTGTAGGCTAAGCTAAAGTTATATGACAGTGTTTACATCACAAAGGTTCCCTTTTAATAATTTACTGTGTTGGCCCTATAATATACATGCCCCATGGTTGTTGTGTTCTATTTCCTAATATAATGTAAAAGACAACTGTTTAAACAAAGTACATTTATGAGATACTGTAATGGAAAATTATTGTTTTCATACTAAAATTAAACTATACTGTGGGCAGTCCCTGGTCACCATTTTTAGGCAGTTCTTTTCTGTACTTGTCTTACTAATGCACATCAGAAGGCACTGTACATTAGAAAGTCTCCAGTAGATTCCTCATGTGGGTAAGTTCATATTTGCATCATAAGTTTGGTTAAAAACATATCCCATGACACAGTGTTTGACCTTCACATAATGAAAAGCACTCAAAGTGTAAAGGCTAAATGCACTGACTTTTATCAGTATAATCGCGGCATCATAAACAGCTGTACTACAGGAGGAAGGTCTCTTACCTTACTTCCTGGAGTCCGATCGCCGATTGAATGCTTCAAGCCTGAGATCCAGGCTTGAGCAATCAATCGCCAAAAACACTGATCATTGCATCTCTATGGAGATGCATTGAACAGTGTTAAAGATCAGCAAATGCAATGTTATAGCCCCCTATGGGGGCTATAATATTGCAAAAGAAAAGTGTAAAAAAATCATTAACCCTTTGAATTATTCCTTCCCCTAATAAAAGTTTGAATCACCCGGCATTTCACCCGGCAATAATTAAAAAAAAACTGTGTAAATAAAAACAAAAATAAACATATGTGGTATCACCACGTGCGGAAATGTCAGAATTAAAAAAATATACCACTAATTAAACCGCACGGTCAATGGCGTACGAGTAAAAAGAAATTCCAAAGTCCAAAATAGCGTATTTTTGGTCACTTTTTATATCATGAAAAGATTAATAAAAAGCGATCAAAAAGTCAGATCAATGCAAAAATGGTACCGACAAAAACTTCCGAACACGGCGCAAAAAATGAACCCTCATAGCGCCCTGAACACGGAAAAATAAAAAAGTTATAGGGGTCAGAAGATGACAATTTTAAACGTATAAATTTTCCTGCATGTAGTTATGATTTTTTTCTGAAGTAATACAAAATCAAACCTATACAAGTAGGGTATCATTTTAACCGTATGGACCTAGAGAATAAAGATAAGGTGTCATTTTTACAGAAAAATGTACTACGTAGAAACGGAAGCCCCCAAAATTTACAAAATGGCTGTATTTTTCAATTTTGTCGCACAATGATTTTTTTTCCTGTTTCGCCGTAGATTTTTGGGTGAAATGACTGATATCATTACAGAATAGAATTGTGGGCGCAAAAAATAAGCCATAATACAGATTTTTAGGTGCAAAATTTAAAGAGTTATGATTTTTTAAAGGTAAGGAGGAAATAACGAAAGAGCAAAAACGGAAAAACGCCCAGTCCTTAAGGGGTTAAACAGCACAGGCGGTTGTGAACTTTGTACATAGAACTTTTTGGTAAAAAAAAAACATCTCCAAAAAGATGATCACAAGAGTTCTTGCTGATGGAACCTTAGTGTTTATTTGTATTTTGCTGTGAAACCCAGCAGCAAGTGTTAAATTCCTCTGCACATCACCACAGGAGAAATAATGCATTACTTGGTGCTCATCAATGAGCTGTTGTACTCTACATTTAGTTCTTATGGTTTAAGGTACTTAAGGTTCATGAATGGTGATAAGACATTTTGGAATAACAATAGGTGTTTATAATGGTTTTGGACAAAGGTCGTTTTCCAATTTTGATTTTTTTTTTAAAGGCATTAAAATAGCATAGCAGTAGCTACTCACCTCTCTGACCCCACATTGATCCCCCATTAAGGCTCCATTTGGCACTCCGGCCATCCTTTTAGAGTGGAGGTCATATGACGACTGCAGCCAATCAAAGGCCTCAGCTGTAACATGCCATACTCTAGGTATCACCGCACAGTAATGTAAACCATGATACCTCGAGTACAGCACGTGACTGCTGAGGCTTCTGACTGAGGTGGCTAAGATAGTCACATAACATCTGCTCCACAAGGAAGACCAAATTGCTGATCAGAGCTGAACAGGGGATCAGCTCTGGATCGGAGAGTTATTTGCGGTTTTGTTGTTTTAATGCATTTGGGTTCCTTTTTTTTTTAAATAAAAAAAATAATACCAGGATAACCCCTTTAATGTTGCATTTTACTATCTATCATATTCAGGAACTTCACAGCAAAAAGTGCTTATTTTATTAACACTCCTGTACATTTTAGCTCCATTGTTACAATTCACTGTGAAATGCTGTAGCCCTTTTCTATTGTCAAGAGCTATGCAGGAATGAGGATTTTTGGCAGCTTTTAAAATTGACTTTCCCGTGAAAGCTTGTAAAATCTGTTGTATAACTAGGACCAAATTTAAAGTTGCTGCACCAATGATTTTTCAGGCTAGAGATGTGCTTTTACCTACTAACTCCTGATTAAAACATATTGTGCTTGCTTTTCGCTGAAGCATTTCTCCTTCTGCTCAGAGGCCAGTTCATTAGACCTACCTAAAAAAGGAAACTTAAAAGTAATAACAAAAGTGTTTAACCATCAGACCTAGTTAGCATATGCTTCTAAGTAACACTGCTTCTTTAATGAGGTCTTGACTTTTTTGGAAGCAAAAATTCACCATGTGCCAGAAATATAGTCTCTTAGAGAAGGATAAAAAAGCATCGGTGCATTTCGGAGGAACATAGTACTTTGGGAAAAGAATCATAAGCTGATGAATATACCTGCTGCATACAGACAAAGCATGAAATAATAGTTTGTAATTATTTAATATTGATTAATGGGAATGCATGGAAAGATAAACAGTTTAAAAAAGACTCAAAATACAAGAGAAAAAATACCATGGCTGTTTTAATGGTGCCTGGTCCTTGCTGATCAGTGCTTTTACCCAACGAGCCAATCAGTGACCGAATCAGCTTAATGAGGCCAGTGATGGGCTAAGTAGGCATTTCCTACCCTGGACACACCATTTAAAGGTATGATTCACCTTTAGGCTGTATTCTCACACAGTATTTTGGTTAGTATTTTTGTTTTTACCAAAACCAAGGATGGAAGTGACAAAGACAAAAACTATAATGAAAAGATTTGTACTTTTTGCATTGGGTTTTGCATCCACGCTTGGCAAAAATACTGAACAATATGGGGATTTAAATGAGGGCCAATATATTGTGAAGAAACCTAGCCTTAAATAGACCTTGTCTGTTCCAAATGTTTGACAAGTCTTTACAAAAACAAGGTTTTTTAGGGAGACAGTGTCAGAGTATTCAGACCCCAACCATTTGCTAGAATGAGGTGAGAAAAGTGGACACTAAGCAAGTTCCTCTCCTTATGTGAGTGCCACATGACCCAGATGGAATGCCAATGTAAGTCTATGGGACTGCCTTGTCATGTGCACAGAAAAAAGAGAAAGAAGTGTTTTTGTTCATGCTCATTATAGCAAATAGGTAGTGTCTGAAGACCTTGACCAATCATAAGTTATGGAATAAACTGGTAAAATGTATGATTTTTTGTGACTATTCACTAATACAAAAGATGTTAACAGTAGGGGTCTATGTGATCAATGTGTGGTGTCCTGGTACCGGATTGCAACCGTTACCTTTTGGTGAGGTCCCCAAAGTCAGAGTCCCTAGGTACCGGTGGGGTCCTTATCAATAGTTAGCCCCTTGTCACCCCTTTAATAGTTAAAATTATTCAAATTCAATGTGTAAATATGTAGATAAAGTGTACTTACCTTGTTGTAGTGTCGCAGGACCTGCGGGTCACGTGATGCGTTCCAAAACTCTATGGTTTATGGTTCAAGGACCTTTGGAGGAAGACAGGTGATCGCCCACCATGCATTGTAACGGTGAGTGACAGCTGACACGGACCAATCCAAAACGGCCCTGCCCATATAAGGGAGCGGCGGCCATTATTCTCGCTCTTTCCTCGTGGGCTGCTGATGGTGGAGGGTCTGCGCAGCTGTCATCAGCAGTGACTAGGCCCAAGCCTTGCGGCAACGGCCGTCTTACAAAACTGTGAGTTATATAAATCCCTGTTAAGTCTGCAAGATCACCGTACCTAAACAGACCCCTAAATCCGGACGGATCTCTGCATCAATCCTAATTCTACTAGTCCTTTGGATAAGTCAATGGTCCACAGCATCTGTCAATCACTGCCGTGCTGTATAGAGACTGTATTGCTGAGACTGTTGCTGTTAATTGGATGTACCGCAAGTACCTCAGTAAAGTTTATACAAGTTCAAGTTCATCTCTATTGTGGACCTTCATTCATTTAGGCACGTACCTATCGTTTCTGGGAAGGGTGGCGATAGGCCGAAGATTTACCTCAGCGTATTAACCCTCACCCTGGCATCACGAGTGACAGTGGTTAAATTAACCCCTTATATACCGAAGCAACACCCCAGCTACACTACACCCCAAGGCAGTTACCACAAATGCACAGATTTTTACTTAACACCTCCCCCTCATCTTCTACATATGTTGCATCTACATAAGATTCTGACTTGCATGCACTCCTATTGAAAAGAATAAGGGAGCCAAACTGAAGGGACACAGTGCTTGAAAGGTATTCTGTCCACCAATGGCTCTTTCTGACAGGAAGTGATTTGTCAATTTCATAATTGTTACCTTAACTGTGCACATCACATCACAATTACATCCAACCATGGAGTGCCATTGGTTTTCCTTAGAAGATGTTTCTTTGGAAGAGCCATGCTGGTTCTCATTGGGATTTCTTCTATGTCACTTAGAGGATCAATATTCTTCCTTTCATAGGTCAACTCCAGTAAGAAACCATTCCCCAACATCACTTCCACTGTATAGAGACATGCTTAAAGGGATACTCTGCCCCTAGACATCTTATCCCTTATCCAAAGGATAGGGGATAAGATGTCTGATTGTAGGGGACCCCTGCGATCTCGGCTGCGGCACTCCAGACCTCCCGTGCACGGAGCAAACTTCGCTCCATGCTGAAGGACTGGCGATGTAGGCGGAGGCTAGTGATGTCACGGTCACAACCTGCTCGTGACATCATGGCCATGACCCTTCAATGCAAGCCAATGGGAGGGGGCGTGACAACCATCACACCCCCTCCCATAGACTTGCATTAAGGGGGCGTTGCTGTGATGTCACAAGAGGGGCGGGGCCGTGACATCATATGCCTCTGGCGCTGCATCTGACGCTGTAAACAAACGTCGGGTGCAGCAGGGAGATTGCGGAGGTCTCCAGTGGCAGGACCCCTGCGATCAGACATCTTATGCCCTATACTTTGAATGAATCTATCAAAATGTAGAGAAAGACATGGGCACACATCCACTTGCAGAATCTAACCATGCCATAAAGTAGAATGAAGTAAAAGCACACAGTCTTTGGCTACACACTATGGGGGAGATTTATCAAAATCTGCCCAGAGGAAAAGTTGCTGAGTTGCCCATAACAACCATCAGATTGCTTCTTTCATTTTTGAAAAGGCCTCTGAAAAATGAAAGAAGCGATCTGATTGGTTGCTATGGGCAACTCAGCAACATTTCCTCTGCACAAGTTTTGATGAATCTTCCCCTATCTTCCAAATAGGGCAATTTCAATTCTTTCAGCTCACTTACTATCTGTAGTACAGAAGGTACAAAAAAGTCCAGTTTCAATCAATAACTCCTACTTAACACCTACTCCTACTTAAAGGATTGCTTTACAATGACACCTTGGTTCCAATACCACTCGTTCATGCATCTCAGATTGCACAAAGGACAAAATAATTAAGACACATTTAAATTCCAAATGAAAAAGGGCATTTTATTCCATTATACTCATATAAAATCAATAACATTTATCAGATAAAATCTCAATATTTAAAATTGTTTGGCATGTTGCATACAGCCTGACCCAAGGTTTCACCTTCTTTTAGTTTTTTTAGGGGTTTTGCTAAAAAAAAATAAAAAAAAAAAATAATAATAATAATAATAATAATAAAAAAAGACAAGGTCATTGATCATTTTAGTTAATGTCACATTGGTGGAATTATTTCAGAAGAACAGTTACTGTATGATTCCTATGGTAGAGTGCCTATTTCTTCTGAAGTCCATAACATGATAACCTTCCGCTGACTGTCACAAAACTGAAGTAACAATCTCAGGCATTCATTGGAGTTACTAATCTGTGGACGACTTCTGATAAGAACTTTTAAAGAGGTTATCCAGAAAAAAACATTTATTTATATATATATATATATATATATATATATATATATATATATATATATATCAACTGGCTCTAGAAAGTTAAACAGATTTGTTAATTACTTCTATTAAAAAATCTTATGAGTTTCTGAAGTTGAGTTGTTCTTTTCTGTCTAAGTGCTCTCTGATGACACGTGTATCGGGAACTGTCCAGAGTAGAAGCAAATCCCCATAGCAAACTTATTCTACTCTGTGCAGTTCCCGAGACAAACAGAGATGTCAGCAGAGAACACTCTTGCCAGACAGAAGAGAAGAACTCAACTTCAGCAGCTGATAATTATTAGAAGGATTAAGATTTTTTAATAGAAGTAATTTACAAATCTGTTTAACTTTCTGGAGCTAGTTGATGTCTATAAAAAAGTTTTTTCCTGGAATACCCCTTTAACTTTTTATGGTATCTTTGCATTTAATTTGTTTTTGTGAAAACACAGACTTATGGCTCTTGTTACCTGCTTCTGGTTCTATGAAAAGTCCTGAGGGACACATATAATAGACTTGATTTTCATAACATAGTAGTTTGCATTTTTTGTTTTATTTGACATTACAACATGCTACTTTACTGGGCTTTTATATTGTTTATTTGTCAACCCAACAGAAAAAGCTTAAAATATGTAGATAAAATCATTTACATTTCTTTATTAACATTTCATCATTTCATCTGTCAGCCTTTGTATACAATACAAATATGCTTCTCTGCCCCTAGCATTACATTTACTGCATTATTCAGACATCAGGTAAGATAAATCAATGTCGTCTTCCATTTGTCACCTAGGATTCACCTGATGTTGCTCTAGAGGCATACCATCTAAAGATGAATCTAAATCATGTAACTGGCTTTTGAGCTATCGCGTAGTCTGCTAGTACATTTAAGACAGATCTGGTCTCTAAGAGAATTAAGATATGCATACACATAGCGATGCTTCTCTTTTACACCAGTTGTCAGGATGCAATACAAAGCTTAGCACTCTTTAGAGTAATCCTAGACATGCTGCTTTGTGTAAAAGACAATAACGTTCATGTTAAAGTTTTCATACACTGACAGAACTCTGTATGTCATAGCAAACTATAGAGTTATTCTGACTTAGAACTAGAAGGCGTTTGAAATGTAAAATATATTCTGTAGTTAAACCTTTTCTCTCATGTAACCATAAAATGGTTATCCAGCCTTAGGATAGTCCATCAATATAAGAACAATGGGGTCCACTTCCTGCACCAATCAGCTGTTTGTAAGGACTGCAGTGCTAGTGCCAGTGGAGCAGCCTCTTGAGTCTAACTGTGAGCATTTTGTTGCTAGTTGGTCATGTCTTGTAAATTTTGCAAGATATATACCTTATCTTTAATGTGCACTTACAATGCTCTGAGAGATACTGTATTGTATTATATGGTGTCATACTGGTGTTATCTACTATTAAGTTTTATTATTTATCATTTATTTCTGTTAACTGAAGTTAGTTAGAATTTAAGTTGGTTACAATTGGCCAAGTTGCTTAGAATTGGTCATTTTACCCAGAGAGCCACTAGAGTGTGTGTGTGTGGGGGGGGGGGGGGGGGGGGGGTTCTAGAGTAGCTTTCCTCAAAGAAGAATGTGTAACAGCTCTGATAGAGTAGACCTAGCAAGCCTGCTGAGAGTTCTGAAATTGATCCCTAGACCCAAAGTGTTGATGGTAAAAAGACAAAGAATGACTAATATCCACAAAGAATAAGGTGGTACAAATCCCTCATAGGACTAGACTAGGATCCTTTCTACTGATGATGTAGGAAATTGTTCTTCCATTTGCATGGAACATTTCAAGTTAACCCCTTCCCGACCTATGACATACCTGTACGTCATGGGTGGCAAGGTGTTCCCGACCCATGACATACAGGTACGTCATGAATATTTTTGCCGCTACTCGCGGCATCCCGCAGCGCCCGGAAAGATGGTGGCTATCACTGATAGACAGCCATCTTACCATGCGACCACAGGGGGTTTCATCCCCCCCCCCCCCAGCGATCGCTGCTATCAGCTGGTCAAATCTGACTAGCTGATAGCAGCGTTTTGCTATCAGAATACTTAGCAGCGCGGTGTGTAAGTCCCAATCACGGGGATCGGGACACACACCGCTCTGCTAAGTGTCCCTGACCCGTCCCCCGGCGTCACTTACCCGTCCGAGCGGTGTCCCGAGTGGTCCCGGCGCGAGCGACATCCTCCATGCGGTCCCGGCGGCGCTGCGTCCCGGAGGTGAGTTTCCGGCAGCAGGGCGGCGTCTTCATTGGCAGCAGTGAGATCGCCGTAAAGCGAGATCTCACTGCTGCCTCTGGGAGTTTCAAAACTGCAACTCCCAGCATGCCCAGACAGCCTTTGGCTTTCTGGGCATGCTGGGAGTTGTAGTTTTGCAACATCTGGAGGTCCTCAGTTTGGAGATCACTGTATAATGGTCTCCAATCTGTGCTCTGACAGATGTTGCAAAACTACAAATCTCAGCATGCTCAGTCTGTCCAGGCATGCTGGGAGTTGTAGTTCTCTAACATCTGGAAGAGCACAGATTGGAGACCATTATACAGTGGTCTCCAAACTGTGGACCTCCAGATGTTGCAAAACTACAACTCCCAGCATGCCCAGACTGCCCAAGCATGCTGGAAGTTGTAGTTCGGCAACATCTGATCCTTCAGATATTGCCGAACTACAACTTCCAGCATGCCTGGGCAGTCTGGGCATGCTGGGAGTTGTAGTTTTGCAACAACTGGAGGCACACTAGTTGGGAAACATTGTCCGTTTCCTACCTCGGTGCCTCCAGCTGTTGCAATTGTTGCAAAACTATAACTCCCAGCATGCACTGACAGACCATGCATGCTGGGAGTTGTAGTTTTGCAACAGCTGGAGGCACACTGGTTTGGAAACACTAAGTTTGGTTGCAAAACACTTGAAAGTTTATTACTTAACTTAGTGTTTCCAAACCAGTGTTCCTCCAGCTGTTGCAAAACTACAACTCCCAGCATACACGGACAGCCAAAGGGCATGCTCGGAGTTTGCAACAGCTGGATGTTTGCCCCCTCCCCCCAATGTGAATGTACAGGGTACACTCACATGGGCGGAGGTTTACAGTGAGTGCTGCAAGTTTGAGATGGCGCAAATTTTGCGCTGCAGCTCAAACTTCCAGCGGCAAACTTGCTGTGAACCTCTGCCCATGTGACTGTACCCTAAAAACACTACACTAGCACTAACCTAAAATAAAAAGTAAAAAACACTACATATACACATATCCCCCCCTCCCCAAAAAAATGAAAAACGTCTGGTACGCTACTGTTTCCAAAACGGAGCCTCCAGCTGTTGCAAAATAATAACTCCCAGTATTGCCGGACAGCCATTGACTGTCCAGGCATGCTGGGAGTTTTGCAACAGCTGGAGGCACCCTGTTTGGGAATCATTGGCATAGAATACACCTATGTCCACCCCTATGCAAATCCCTAATTTAGGCCTCAAATGCGCCTGGCGCTCTCTTACTTTGGAGCCCTGTCGTATTTCAGGGCAACAGTTTTGGGACACATATGGGGTATCGCCATACTCGGGAGAAATTGCCTTACAAATTTTGGGGGGCTTTTTCTTCTTTAGCCCCTTATGAAAAGGTGAATTTGGGGTCTACACCAGCATGTTAGTGTAAAAAAATCAATTTTTTACACTGACATGCTGGTGTTGCCCTATACTTTTCATTTTCACAAGAGGTAAAAGGGAAAAAGACCCTCTAAATTTTGTAATGCAATTTCTCCCGACTACGGAGATACCCCATATGTGGGCGCAAAGTGCTCTGGGGGCGCACAACAAGGCCCAGAAGGGAGAGTGCACCATGTACATTTGAGGCGATTTGCACAGGGGTGGCTGATTGTTACAGCAGTTCTGACAAACGCAAAACAATAAATATCCATATGTGGCCCCATTTTGGAAGCTATACCCCTCACGGAATGTAATAAGGGGTGCAGTGAGCATTTACACCCCACTGGTGTATGACAGATTTTTGGAACAGTGGTCTGTGAAAATGAAAAATAAAATTTTTGATTTACACAGTCCACTGTTTCAAATATCTGTCAAACGCCAGTGGGGTGTAAATGCTCACTGCACCCCTTATTAAATTCCATGAGCGGTATAGTTTCCAAAATGGGGTCACATGTGGGGGGGGGGTCCACTGTTCTGGCACCATAGGGGCTTCCTAAATGGGACATGCCCCCCAAAAACCCTTTCAGAAAAACTCACTCTCCAAAATCCCATTGTCGCTCCTTCCCTTCTGAGCCCTCTACTGCGCCCGCCGAACAATTTACATACACATATGAGGTATTTCCTTACTCGAGAGAAATTGGGTTACAAATGTCAGGGTGATTTCTCTCCTTTTACCCCTTGTAAAAATTCAAAAATTGGGTCTACAAGAAAATGCGAGTGTAAAAAATGAAGATTTAGAATTTTTTGCTGCTATTCCTGTGAAACACCTAAAGGGTTAAAACACTTACTGAATGTAATTTTGAATATTTTGGGGGGTGCAGTTTTTATAATGGGGTCATTTGTGGGGTATTTCTAATATGAAGACCCTTAAAATCCACTTCTAACCTGAACTGGGCCCTGAAAAATTACGATTTTGAAAATCTTGAGAAAAATTGGAAAATTGCTGCAGAACTTTGAAGCCCTCTGGTGTCTTCCAAAAGTAAAAACTTTTTTTTTTTTATGCAAACACAAAGTAGACATATTGTATATGTAAATCACTATGTAATTTATTTGGAATATTCATTTTCCTTTCAAGCAGAGACTTTCAAAGTTAGAAAAATGCTAAATTTTCAAAATTTTCATGACATTTTTAGATTTTTTACCAAGAAAGGATGCAAATATCAGTGAAATTTTACCAATAACATAAAGTAGAATATGTCACGAAAAAACAATCTCGGAATCAGAATGATAAGTAAAAGCATCCCAGAGTTATTAATGTTTAAAGTGACAGTGGTCAGATTTTCAAAAAATGCCCAGGTCATGAAGGTGAAAATGGGCTGGGTCATGAAGGGGTTAAAGCTTTTCTGTGACCTATTCTGTGACCTCTCCAGTATCTTTCTTCACCTGCATCATAACATCAAGGACACTACGGTTTAGACACTACATTAGGGTGAGACACAGAGGAATATTATACCACGTACTACCTACTGAGCAGCCATCTTGTGAAAGCCCATACCTTACCATAACCATGATTTGCCAGGGAACTACACAGTCCAGCCATCCCACAAGAGTTTCCTTTTAGTAACATCTGCATCTTCCTCTGGCCTACTGCAGGTGCAAGGTACTTCTGCATTGTCGCATTCATGTGAACTGGGAACCACTATAGTACCTTGCTTCTCTACACTTCCATACCTTGTAAATGTATGGTAATTCAGGTACAAATTGTTTTAAACATTGAAGACGCTAGTGCCATGGCTCTTTCAGCTAGCTGGTGGGAGATGTCAGTACTTGGACTCCTGACAATTTAATATTGATGGAATATTTTGATAATAGGCCAACAATTTCAACATGATTGCTAACCCAATTAAATTACTATAAAAGTCAGTGCTGTATTGGACTTAAAAGTATAATGTAGATAAGCAGAAATAGAAGATAGAATCAGCTCACTCCAATGCTAGAAACAATGAGCAAGGAGAAGGTGCGGAGTGCATCCAAGAAACAATGGCAAGAACAAGGTGACTCCAGCTCAAATGGCAGATCAAACATCCTTCTTTATTCACATACAGAAACACAAATCACAGTTAAAAGGCAGGATGTGACGCGTTTCGGCCAGGTGCTGGCTTTACTCATATCATGGCATGAGTAAGGCCAGCACCTTGCCAAAACGCATCACATTCTGCCTTGTACCTGTGATTTGTGTAGCTGTATGTGAATAAAGAAGGCTATTGGATATGCCATTTGAGCTGGAATCACCTTGTTCTTATAATGTAGATAAGTTATAAAAATATAAAAAGATTAGTGTATACCTTTTAATGAGATGTATATTATGAAGCTGGAAGTGCTGGAATGTCCTTAGTTTAATATTGTGCAATATCGATACTTTTTGTTAAGGCTCCTGGAAAATCAGTTTTTTAATCCTGGTGTTTTGCTCCTATAGTTCAAACGATGTCTGTTTGGGGGATAGCAGGAGTCAGTCTCGGCTGGTGGCATCTCTACTGCCGTACACCCTGCTGAAAGGTTAGCTAGATAGAATTAGCATGGGTAATCACTACAGGTCATATATGCAGTCAAAAAAAATCCTACCGATGCATTTCAGAAACTGGGCAGTCTCCTTAGTCTGGGACTATGGTTTTCAGGACTTGCTTGTCTTTAGGTTCTTGCCAGCGGCAAAATGAAATGGGTACAGAATGTTAAATCTAGATGGAGATGGACAGCTAGTTTTTACATAAATCTGAACAATTCTAATTCGACATTCAAACCAAATGGAATGAATGCATTCAAATTAAAAATCCATTTGGATTCTGCCCAAGATAGCTGGGCTATATAGTTGCCCCCTTCTCCAGTAAAGAGTTATTTTTTCCCAAACCAAAAAACGTTGAGCCTTCTCCTGATTTTTGATGTTTCCTAGCATAATGGACCAAATGAGGGTGCCCGTCAAATCCCCTCTGAATGTTATCTAGGTGTTCTGATATATGTGTGTAGCACCCTTTTTGTTCTACCTATATGTATTTTGTCACGTGGGCACTTAACCCCGTTTAAGGACCAGGCCCATTTTGGCCTAAAGGACAAGAGCGTTTTTTGCACATCTGACCACTGTCAATTTAAACATAAATAACTCTGGGATGCTTTTACTTTTCATTCTGATTCTAAAAATGTTTTTTGTGACATATTTTACTTTATGTTAGTGGTAAAATTTTGTCAAAACTTGAAAAATTCTAAAATTTGATGAAAAAATAGAAAATTTAGCATTTTTCTAATTTTGAAGCTCTCTGGTTGTAAAGGAAATAGACATTCCAAATAAATTATATTTTGATTCCCAAATACAATATGTCTACTTTATGTTTGCATCATAAAGTTGACATGTTGACATGTTTTTACTTTTGGAAGACATCAGCAGCAATTTTCCAATTTTTCACAAAATTTTCTAAATCAGAGTTTTTCATGGACCAGTTCAGCTTTGAAGTGGATTTGAAGGGCTTTCTTATTAGAAATACCCCATAAACGACCCCATAATAAAACCTGCACCCCCTCAAAGTATTCAAAATGACATTCGTTGAGTGTTAACCCTTTAGGTGTTTCACAGGAATAGCAGCATAGTGAAGGAGAAAATTCAAAAACTTCATTTTTTGCACTCGCATGTTCTTGTAGACCCAGTTTTTGAATTTTTACAAGGGGTAAAAGGAGAAAAGTCCTCTCAAAATGTGTAACCCAATTTCTCTCGAGTAAGGAAATACCTCATATGTGTATGTCAAGTGTTCGTCGGGCACAGTAGAGGGCTCAGAAGGGAAGGAGCAACAACAGGATTTTGGAGAGGGGGGTTTTCTGAAATGGTTTTTGGGGGGCATGTCACATTTAGGAAGCCCCTATGTTGCCAGAACTGCAGAAAACCCCCACATGGCATACCATTTTGGAAACTACACCCCTCAGTCCACGTAACAAGGGGTCTAGTGAGCCTTAACACCCCACAGGTGTTTGACGATTTTTCAATAAAGTCGAATGTGTAAATGAAAAAAAAAATTTCACTAAAGTACAGTCTTTTCCCCAAATTTACCATTTTTACAAAGGGTAAGGGGAGAAATTGCCCCCCAAAATTTGTATCCCCATCTCTTCTGAGTATGGAAATACTCCATGTGTGGACATAAAATGCACTGCGGGCGAACTGCAATGCTCAATTTACAAATCTGTTTAACTTTCTGGCACCAGTTGATTAAAAAAGAAAAAAAAAAAAGTTTTCCACCGGAGTATCCCTTTAATACCCTATATCAGACCTGTAGTTTTACAATGTATATGTTCTCTAATTTTATATTCAATAGAGTATTTTATTTTTTGCATAAATGTCACTGGGATAGTGTTTATCATTGTTGTGCAAGCCTTACATGTTCTGCATGGAAAAAAACAAACATGTTTTTAGAGTTTTTATAGTAGAGGCTATTTTATGCCACATATTTTGTGCTTTAGATTAATGTGGGTTTGTTATGCATATATTCCCCTATAATTTTATTACCCTGGAGAATATCCCAATGTTTTTTTACTATACATTGGAATATGGAGATTTGGTTGCTTAATTGGGTGATAATGGGCACATCTATAATATCACATTCGTTATTGCTTGTTCCATTGATTATTGTTTTCTTTCTATTTTCCTTCTTCTCCTTGTTTGTGTTGATCAGTGGTTCTCTATAATCCTTTTTTAATTGTTGTGGGACTTTTTCTACCTGCTTTTTTCCAATTGCTACGTATTTTAACGAACTGACTGCGAGGGATATTGCTTAACCATATAGGGACAATACAAAAAGCGAGGAGGCACTCACGGTTTCAGGGTGCAGCAGGTTTCTTTTTTTCGGTGCAAGACTGGAGCAGCCCAGCATCCGCAGGATGCCATTTCAGGTACACACCTGTGTACCTGCAATGGCGTCCTGCACCGAAAATAAAGAAACCCGCTGCACCCTGAAACCGTGAATGCCTCCTCGCTTCTTCTTTGCGTATTGTTGACTGTGCATGCTTTGCTCCGGAGAATTGAGAACCCAGTTGGTATACAGCCCGTAACTTGCTTCTTTGTAGCACTGTCTCGTTGGCGGACAGCAAGAGCCTGATATAGACTGCTTAAGATCAGAGACATCAGTGCCGGCCTTTGTCTTCTTACTCATGTGTATTGTTGAGCGGCATAGGCCATATTCAAATTTGCGATATTTCGCGAATATATTTGCTAAATTCGCATATTCAAATTATTCGCGTTTTAATTTCGCATACGCGAAAATTCGAATATTAGCATATGCAAAAATTAGCGTAAGTGAAAATTTGCATATGCAAAAATTAGCATATTCAAATTTTAGCATGCACGCCAGTCTCACACAGTAGTATTAGAGCCTTCTTTACACCACACAAGCTGGAAGCAGATAGGGATGATCACTGTGATGTGTACTGTGAAAAAGAATATTTGTAATTACGAATATATAGTGCTATATTCGTGAATATTCGCAAATTTGCAAATATGCGATATTCGCGAATAAAATTCGCATTGCAAATATTCGCGAGCAACACTACTCATGTGTTTGTAACCATATAGGGAGGTGACAGCTATCCATACGGATGAAACTGTTGCTGTCCGTCGGTTTGTTATATGTACTAGTCATAATTTTATTGTCCTCAATTTTAATGTTGAGGTCTAAAAAGTTTTCAGTCACTTGGCTAATAGTAGCTGTAAAGTTTAAAAAATAATAGTTTTTATTGATGCCCGTTGGCTACTTTTTTATCTGGCATCAATAAAAAAAAAAAAATATTTAAACTTTACCGATACTATTAGCCAAGTGACTGAAAACTTTTTAGACCTCAACATTAAAATCGAGGACAAAAAAATTATGACTAGTACATATAACAAACCGACAGACAGCAACAGTTTCATCCTTATGGATAGCTGTCACCTCCCTATATGGTTAAACAATATCCCTCACAGTCAGTCAATTCCTTAGAATATGTAGAAATTGTAGCAATATAAATGATTATGACAGGGAAGCCGAAAAGAGGCTCAATACATTTTTAAATAAAGGATATGGAAAAAAAAACTGGTAGAAAAGTCCTACAAGTAAGAAAGGAAAATAGAGAACCACTGATCAACACAAAGCAGGAGAAGGAAAATAGAAGGAAAACAATAATCAATAGAACAAGCAATAATGAAGGTGATACTAAAGATGTGCCTATTATCCCCAATATAGCAACTAAATCTCATTCTTCCAACAGATAGTTAAAAAAACATTGGGAGATTCTTCAGGGTAATAAAATTATAGGGAAATATATCCCTAACAGACCCACATTCATCTATAGGAAAGGACAACATTTGGGGCATAAAATTGTCCCTACTAAAAAAAACTTCTTTACAGACCCAAATAAAGAATACAAATAACTTTCTTCCAATCAAAAATGTTTGTTTTTGTCCATGCAGGACATGTAAGGCTTGCATAACAATGAAAAACACTATCCCAGTGACATATAGAAATAGAAAATACTCTATTGAATATAAAATTAGGGAACATATACAATGTAAAACTACAGGTCTGATCTAGGGTATTAAAGAACTTCGGAGTATAAAAATTGTCCCCCATGCTGCTGGTAGTAAAAAAATAAAGATGTACATACCTTCCTCCGCTCCCCCGGGGCCTCCGGTAACAGGCTCCGGTCTCCGCCCAGTCCTCTTCCTGGTTGCCAGTGGTCGGAGAATCGTACGGCACTCAATACAGCCAATCACCAGCCGCAGCGAAATCCGACTCTATATAGGGGCAACTATATAGCCCAGCTATCTCAGGCAGAATCCAAATGGATTTTTAATTTGAATACCTTAATTCCATTTTGTTTGAATGCCGATTTAGATTTGTTAAAATTTATATAAAAACTAGCTGTCCATATCAATCTAAATTTAACATTCCATAACAATTTCATTTGCATAGAAAGGATTTAATTTGCATGTAAAGGTTTTTACAGTAACCCCCCCCCCCCCCCGACATGCAATGGCCCCGAGATATGATCAAATCGACATATGATGGCCTCTCAAAGGCCATCACATGTCAATGTCAGCATCGACATACGATGCTTTTATATGTCGGGACCATCGCATTAACTCCTATCCGACAGCGCAAAATGCTTAAGCTGCTGTCTGATAGCAGCTTATGCATCCTGGACAGGTTCGATTACCTATCCCCGCTGCTCCGGGTCCACTTCGCGATCCTCCAGCGTCTTCTGTATCTTCTCCAGGGTCCGGGCATCGCTTTCCGGCGTCGTTATTACGTCGCTACGCACACCGTGCCGGCGCAGCAGCGTAATAACGTCACCAGAAAGCGAGGTCCGGACCCTGGAGAAGATGCGGAAGAAGCCGGAGGATCCCGAAGAAGACGCCGGAGCAGCGGGACAGCATCGGGTGCCCCTGGGACAGCATCGGGAGCGGTGAGGACGCGGTCCGGAGTGGGGGTACAGGTGAGTATAACTTCCTATACTTTATGGAATGATATTTTGGGCTGCCTAAATGACCCACGCTAATTCCATCTAGCTAACATTGCAGCAGGGTGTACGGCAGTTAAGACGCCACTGGCCGAGGCTGACTCCTGCTATCCCCGAAACGGATATCGTTTGAACTATAGGAGCAAAACTCCAGGATTAAAAGACCGATTTTGTAGGAGCCGTTACTACAAAGGTTGGATAATGCACGATATTAAACTAAGGACACTCCAGCACTTTCAGCTTCATAAGATACATCTCATTATCAGGTATACACTAATTTTTTTAGATTTTTATAACTTCTCTGCATTATAATTTTAAATCCAATACAGCACTGACTTTTATAGAAATGCTATTCATTTATTTTATATGGCATACAGGGGCCCATATTAAGTTTTTATTAGCAGTATTGGCACCTCAGCTTAGATCCACAGCACCAGTGCTAGGACGTTAAATCTATACACCATGATTGCTAACCCCTTTAACCTCACAAATGTTTTCAAAATTGAAGCATAACATTTCTAAAACCATTAAAATGTCCCTGGGTGTAGGTTCCATGTACAGTATCTTCACCATCTCACAGCAACTTATCGTCTTTAATGTTTTAGGGTTTGATTTTGTAGCTTTCACTGTAAAATATAAATAATATGCTAACTTTATTCTGCAGGTCATTAAGATTATAGCAATATGAAATTGATATCATTTTAATGTGAAATTTTTTGCACTTTTTGCATTTTTTGTGTCTGTTTTTGTGCCTCTGCATTCCAAGACTCATAACAATTTTATTTTCCCATCAATAGAGCTTTATAATGGCTTTTTATTCCTTATTATGGAAAGAACACATTGAAAGGTTATTTTATTTATGACATTTATTATAAGTTATATAGTTTTATAACTTAAAGAAAAAGTAAAAATAAAGAATCTGTATAAGGAAAACTTTTTACAATTTCTTCTTTTCCCTAAAAAAATTGTCACGTACCGGCAGGCCTGGTAGTGGATCCTCTGAACCAGAGAGGCGATGACGCGGGTTGTACCAGAGGACCGATTCTAAGTGGTTACTGGCTTTCACCAGAGCCCGCCGCAAGGCGGGATGGACTTGCTGCGGCGGTAACCACCAGGTCGTATCCTCCAGTAGCAACTCGACCTCTTTGGTGGCTGATATGGCGTGGTACACAGGGAGCAGGCAAGAGCGTAGTCGGACGTAGCAGAGGTAAGGGCAGGCAGCAAGGGTTCAAAGGCGAGTATACGGTAGCAACGGGTACGGCAACTGGCAAGGCAATAATCACTGTAGGGAGCGCTTTCTCAGAGGCACAAGGCACAAAGATCCAGCAGGGGCAGGAAGGGGCAGGTGCCTTTTATTGGGAAATCACAATGGGAGGTGTGGAACCAGCGCACCAATTACCGGTGCGCTGGCCCTCTAAATTTACTGAAACCGGCGCGCGCCCTAGAGGGCGGGGCCGCGCAGGTGAGATGAACGGGGACGCGGCGCGTGAGCGGGGACCAGCCGCCACGCTAGCCGCATCCCTGCTACAGTGAGACCCGTGCTCCCGGTCAGTGTGTTTGACCGGGAGATGCCGGGACCCCAGCACGGAGGACACAGGGAGCGGGTGCTCAGGTCCGGAGGTGGAGACCGGAGCGCTCGCTGTGACAACATTTTTAAACACTACTTTTTAAAAATACATATTTTTTTTTATACTTTATGACCTTAACCCAGCAACTATTTGATTTCTCCTAATATACATTGCAGTACTCCTTCATTTCATTGTAGTATGTCTGACAGTGTTACACTGGCAACCTATTAGATCCTGGCAGATAAAGGGATAATTTTTGGATACTGGCTAACATCAAAACCCATTGGGACTCCAAGATTGCATTGCATAAACTAAAGACCCCTCCTGCCAGGAGCTACCAGCACCCCATAGCATGCGGATGCTGTCAGCCTCATCTTGATCCTTGATCCTAAGATAAAGTTAAGTTTAACTATTCTAACATGTTATATAAACCAACTTTAACCTTACTTCTCAATTAGTGATTGGTGCATTAGGATATCCCAAAACTGCATATTGTTGAGTCAGGTTGACACACTCAAGACTATATCTGTACTATTAGGGCATATTGCGAGAAAGAGATTAGATGCAACTTGAAATAACTACTGCTCTGCCTTTAAATTCTTCACAGCCTGGTTAAATTGATCTTCAACATTAATTTTTTCCCCGAAAAATAACTATATATATATATATATATATATATATATATATATATATATATATATATTTTAGACATGTAAACAGTGTCAGCACACTGTGTACTGCATTGGGTCCTTACTCCAGACCAAATGCTTTCCAGAACTTTTAAATTAATCAATAACTGGTCAATTGGTGCCCACTCCTGGCTTATCCCCTATCCATGAGCTGTCGTAACTTTGCACTATATGGTAAAATTTGACTGGAATCTTTGTGCCCTTCATAGTTGTATAGTGTAGGTGTTTGGTAACTGCAGCCTGACGTCTATTGAAGTGAATGAGAGCCAAGCTGCAGTTACTTAGATATTATTGTATATTACATATGTGAGGTGTTGTGGATATAACTGACCAGAAAAATGTCTGACGAGGTCCAACAAACCAAAACCAATTTTTTTTCCACACCTGCAAGTGCTTCAGCCCAACCGTACTCTTGCAGCCAAGCTGAGCTCACTGGGCTATGGGATATATTCTCCCATAAAAGAAAGACAAAAAGTCCGCCAAACAGCTCTTGAAACATATGAACAAATTACAGAATTCATATTTCCATGTGGCCTATTTCTAAAAAGTTTAAAATCTTATGCAATGTCTAATTAAAAAACAAATCTGACTAAATTAAACTGGTCTGTAATATCTCTTATTTGCCAGTTTTGTGGACTTTATTTGTATTTTTTTTATCTCAATTGTTACCTTTCCCTCAGCTGCCTTCTGCCAGTATGTGATTATTATGCTTGCTTGTTAATGGCTTTGGCTCCATCACACCTTGATAAACATTAGTGTACCAAATCCAACTTTCCTCTTAAGGTTGGCAATCTGAATCCTGATATTGCAGTCAGCTCTGACAGTCTGGCCAAAAATTGGTCTGTATAGGAGGAGATATATTTTTAACCATGATCAGACCAACTCCTGCATTATCGCTATTCTTTCAGATGGGAATAGATTACAGTTTAATGATGCCTAAAAACATCTTTGGAACATGTGCCTATATGTAGCCACCTTAAACCTGTTTTCAAGTTCAGGGAGTAAGCGGAGTTAGAGGTTAACATTTTTTAAATCTTTTCTTTATTTTATTTTAGATTTAATTCTTTGCCCACTCCATCAGTTACTACAAGAAAAATCAGTATAATTCATAATATTCATTTAATCCATTAGTTTTGTTTTATTTGCCTATTTCCCTCTTTTATTAAATGGGTTATTCAGATATAGAAAAACAGAGCTAATTTATTTCAAAAACAGCTCCACGTCTGTCCCTACATTGTGTGTGGTAATGCAACTTGGCTCCATTCACTTCAGTGGAACTGAGCTGCAGAACCACACCCAACCTGGAGATAGACAGGGAGCAATTATTGAAATAAATAGCTCTGTTTTTCTATTGCTGGATAACCCCTTTAATACTAAAGCATGTGTCTATTCTGACATTCTTTAAGGTTGGATTTGGGTTAGTTTCCATCTAACCAGAAACATCTATTTGTGATGAGTTTGATTTTGGTCTTTGGATTTCAAAAAAGTTAGTGGTTAGCTACTGTTCAAGTACATCTCTGTCCTCAACACCTTGCAGTCTATCAGGATAAAAAAAAAATAAGTTACAAAAAAGCAAAGCTTTCTCCTCAATAATCCTACACTGTTGCCGTTCCAATGGTGCCAAGGATTCTGCTTATATAAACTTCTTGGTCCTTTGGAACACAGAATATGTCTGCTACGGCAAATACTGCCAGCCGGGTAACATCATAAAGAAGATCATGAAGAATAGTTGAATACTTTTTTTTTTTAAGTCCTTTTTTACACAGTCTATCCCATCAATATATTTTATTTGGTCAAGCAACCTCTTAAAGGGGTATTCCGGGCAAAAACATTTTATACCCTATACTCTTTATGCCCGCTGCTGGGACCCCCACGATCTCCCTGCATCACCCGCATTCTATACGGGGACTGCGTCTCAAGTTTTGGAAACATCCGGGTTTCCGGGACTGGGGACATGACGTCACGCCACGCCCCCTCCATTCATGTCTATGGAAGGGGGTGTGACAGGTGCAGGTGACGCAGGGAGATCGTGGGGGGTCCCAGCAGCGGGCCCCCCGCGATCAGACATCTTATCCCCTATCCAAAATGTTTTTGCCCGGAATACCCATTTAATGATGTTCCAAAGTAGAATAAATATCTATCTACACAAGGATGTCACTAGATAGTTAATAATTAAGCCATTTTCTAAGATTGTTTGTGTAAGACGTTAAACTACAAGGATGTCATAGAAATGGCACAATGAACATAGTTTTTCTTCTGCTAGAGGAGAGCTATTTAAATATTGTTTTTGGTGTTATTACAAAATGTATGTCTGACAAATGCTGGCTAAAATTTCCCACAAAGCTTATGCTCTCAAGACCTCAAACACGTAAAATATATTGAAAATATATTTGCTAAAAAGATTAGACAACAATTCCCATAGTCAGGTGGCATTATGAAAGTAAATTTGCATACCGTAAGTATACTCTGTCATAGGACACATAGAGACCATACTACAAATTCACAGCTTAAGAAGCTGAAAATCTCATACTGCTAAATGTCAATTTCTCTGTAGGAGAAATATTCTTTATTTTAATCCCGCTTCCTTTAAAGAGAGCTTTCGTATAAGAAATATTGACATGAAATGCTAATATCCCTTGGTTGCTAATGTCAATCAATGTGGAATGATCAGTCTTCATCTCATTGCACAGGATGCTTCTATTAACAGCACCATGATTGAAATCTTTGAATATGCTTCATTCTAACTTTTCCTCTTTGATTGGAAAGTAGCTGAGCAGTTACAGATCTGGCGTATGAGAAAGATTTCTCTTTGTAATGTGCTACATTGTAAGCCATTTAAATTGAGCAATTTATATAAGCAGATCACTGTCTCTGTGCTGAATAAATCCACTGTTGTTACTAAAATTGGCTGCTTAGATCTTTCAGTTCAAAGAGGTTATTAGAGATAGCAAATGATTAGAATATATAATTGTTGTTGTGCCTAATTCAATAAGAGCATATTATCTTCCGCAATAATACTAAATATATACAGTGGGGCAAAAAAGTATTTAGTCAGCCACCAATTGTGTGAGTTCTCCCACTTAAAAAGACGAGAGAGGCCTGTAATTTTCATCATAGGTGTTCCTCAACTATGAGAGACATAATGAGAAAAAAAATTGTAAAATCACATTGTCTGATTTTTAAAGAATTTATTTGCAAATAATGGTGGAAAATAAGTATTTGATCAATAACAAAAGTTAATCTCAATACTTTTATACCCTTTTTGGGAATGACAGAGGTCAAACGTTTTCTGTAAGTCTTCACAAGGTTTTTACACACTGTTGCTGATATTTTGGCCCATTCCTCCATGCAGATCTACTCTAGAGCAGTGATGTTTTGGGGCTGTCGCTGGGCAACACGGACTTTGAACTCCCTCCAAAGGTTTTCTATGGGGTTTAGATCTTAAGACTGACTAGGCCACTCGAGGACCTTGAAATGCTTCTTACAAAGCCATTCCTTTGTTGCCCAGGCAGTCCGTTTGGGATCATTGTCATGCTGAAAGACCCAGCCATGTTTCATCTTCAATGCCCTTCCTGAAGGAGGTTTTCACTCAAAATCTCAAAATACGTGGCTCCATTCATTCTTTCCTTTTCACGGATCAGTCGCCCTGGTCCCTTAGCAGAAAAACAGCCCTAAAGCATGATGTTTCTACCCCCATGCTTCACAGTAGGTATGGTGTTCTTTGGAGACAACTCAGCATTCTTTCTACTCCAAACACGACGAGTTGAGTTTTTACTAAAAAGTTCTACTTTGGTTTCATCTGACCATATGACATTCTCCCAATACTCTTCTGGATCATCCAAATGCTTTCTAGCAAACTTCAGACGGGCCCGGACATGTACTGGTTTAAGTAGGGGGACACGTCTGACACTACATGATTTGAGTTCCTTACAGCGTAGTGTGTTACTGATGTAGCCTTTGTTACTTTGTTCCCAGCTCTCTGCAGGTCATTCACTATGTCCCCCCGTGTGGTTCTAGGATTTTTGCTCACCATTCTTGTGATCATTTTGAGACCTTGCGTGGAGCCCCAGATTAAGGGAGATTATCAGTGGTCTTGTATGTCTTCCATTTCCTAATAATTGCCCCCACAGTTGACTTCTTCACACCAAGCTGCTTGCCCATTGCATATTAAGTCTTCCCAGCCTGGTGCAGGTCTACAATTTTGTTTCTGGTGTCCTTCAACAACTCTTTGGTCTTGGCCATGGTGGAGTTTGGAGTATGACTGTTTGAGGTTGTGGACAGGTGTCTTTTATACTGATAACACGTTCAAACAGGTGCCATTACTAGAGGTAACGAGTGGAGGACAGAGGAGACTCTTAAAGAAGAAGTCACAGGTCTGTAAGAGCCAGAAATCTTGCTTGTTGTTAGATGGCCAAATACTTATTTTCCACCATAATTTGCAAATAAATTCTTTAAAAATCAGACAATGTGATTTTATGGATTTTTTTTCTCATTATGTCTCTCATAGTTGAGGTATACATATGATGAAAATTACAGGCCTCTCTCATCTTTTTAAGTGGGAGAACTTGCACAATTGGTGGCTGACTAAATACTATATTGCCCCACTGTGTTATTGTACATGGGAATTCATCATATAATTGTGAAAATTCTATATTAACAATTAAGCTATTGCATACAGAAGTATAAAAGTTGGACTCTATGTGCTATTCACCAGTGCGTTGAGATGCATAGTTGGCCACTAGAGGCAGAAATGAGAAATTTTAATGTATCTGCCTTTTATACCAGTATGTAAATTATGTTTCTTGTTGTGTGACTATGTGATGGGAGTAAGTGTGTAAATGCCTTTTATTTTAAGAAAACCGTGTGTATAGATACAGAAATCTGATCTAATGTCTAATCTAAGTCTAGTCTAATCATTAACAGATGCATGGTAACTTAAATAATCTCAAATGTATAATTTTTAGGGGAAGAGTAAAATTAAAACATAAAGTCATACCCCATTAAACCAATGGTGTCTCATTAACCTTATTGACTTATAATTGGGTAAAATGGGTTTTATATTGGAGCCCGTTGCCATTACTCACTGTTCTTTTCTTCAGAATTGCCAAATGGAGCGATTGACAGTAATGTGAAAGAAAAACGTAATCCATGCAGAAAAAAATATGTGAAATAAAAACAACAAATCAAAATGCAATAAACAGCATAAACTTAATGGCAAACAGGGGAGTGTAGAGGGGTTTGAGTGGGGAGTATCCCAGAAGGGTTGGGTGGAAAGCAAGAAACAAATGCAGAAGAGGACTATACATAAGGTCTGTGCATCATTCTTTTTGCATTAGTGTGAACACTTCCTTAGTACTTTGCCAGTTTGTAAAACAAAGTTGTAGAGATGCTAAGAAAGTGCCACTTTATCTCTTTTGGCTCCTCTTGCCTACTTCCAAATGATTGCATGGATGTAAAAGGGACAAATTAATATGCCAAACACATTTGATAAAAAAAAGGTTGGCATTCTTACCTCACCCTCATCTCTTTTTAGATAACTTGACAAGGCTTAGTGAGATGGAGTGTGCCCTTGCGTCTCAACACATTTGATAGAATTCATGCCAGAAAGTTGGTGTAAATAATGGAAGTCTAAAGATGTAAGAGCAAAAGTAAATATCTAGTACTAGGAGTTCAGGAAACCACTGAGGCTGCTCTTGGTCCTCTAGTTCACATGTATACATATTTTAGAGTCAATTTAGCAATGATATCTATTCATGTTTCCCTTATCTTTTACTTTGTACAGCTCTCCCTGGCACAGCAAAATGGCACAGACAGAAAAAGGCTCTTGCAGTTCTGAAAAAATAAAACTAGATCCAAACATTTTACAGATACAGTGTTATAAAAAAAAAATCCTACTACTTCAGTTTAAATGTTCCACTGTATAAAATACTATGTTAAATGTGTGCAATCACCACATTGTGATTTTAGCTCTCTAGATCAGAGAAAACAAAATGCTCAAACAGTTTGTAACACTTATATAACACACTAAATGCTTGCAAGTTTAATTCACCAGGTTGTTTTACAAGCAATATGTTGCAGTAAATTTGTATTGTAAGCTTCAAATGTGAAAAAGAGTAAAGTGAACAATACATACAAAAGATATAATAACTTCAACAATTACCACCATACATGGGCAGATTCGCTGTAACATAAAACCATTGACAGGTAAAATGAATAACACAGATTACACCTGTCAAGCATTGGAATATATTAGGCAGCATATCAACAAGCCGTTCTTGAATTTGATGGTTTAGGAACTGGAAAAATAAGCAAAGGATGCAGAACTAAGTGACTTTTACAAGGGCCAAATTGTAATGCGTAGATAACTGGGTAAGAACATTTCCAAAATGGCAAGTCTTGTTGGGTGTCCCTAGCATGCAGTGTGGGATTCTCAAAAGTGGTCCATGGAAGGACAACAAATGAATGGCCAATGGAGTCATGTGGGTGCTTAGGGTTTACTGATGCCTGTTGGAAATGAAGTCTTGCCCATCTGGTCTGATCCCATAGGAGAGCTATTATAACGCAAAGTATTGAAAAATTGAATGACTATAATATAAAAGTATCAAAATACACAGTGCTTTATAGCTTACTGCATATAGGCCTGTATGGCCACAAATTTGCCAGAGTGTCCTTGCTAACCAATTTCACCTCCAAAAGTGCCTGCAAAAGGCTTGTGACCATATTAGGTCACTCTTTTTCATTGTTCTATGGTCCATAGTGGTCCATAGAACAAAGAAAAACAGTGAATTAATGATACTTAACATTTGTACATTTCTTTTGCATAATGTTTATGTCTGCAGGCATGTGTGTTGCTTACCTCAAGAAGTGGTGTCACTAGGATGTGCATTTGGGATTAATTAAACTGGGGGAGAGCTGCGAAATATCATCATTCCCCATTTTGAACATCCTTTCCATTCTTGTTATACATAATAATAAATATTGTTAACAACAGTTAACACTACACTTGTCCTAAGGTGGTCACAATTGTCCCCAGACATAACAGATACATGTGTAAAAGTACCATTTCCAGGCAATCAAGCCATAACATTGTAAAGTATTAGAACAGTATTATTAAAACCAGTGAACTCTGTTGAGCTAAGTTTGAAGTGATAACTGTTGTCCAATCTTTTTATCTTCAAGGAAACATCAGGAATACAGAGAAACTAAGCTATGATAAACAGCAGCAGTATGAGATTAAAGTCACCGCATATGACTGTGGACAGAAGCATGCAGCTCAAGAAGTCACAGTAAGAGTGGATGTGAAGCCCGTGTGCAAGCCAGGATGGCAAGGTAAGAAACCTTCAAAACCTTTATATCAAACTGTCTAGTAATGTACTGGTTCTTTACTGCCATATAACACTGTTTTTCCAAGTCTGAAAATACATTTGAGATTATTCTTTCTGGAAACCCCAGGCTTCCCTGTTCCTACAGGCAGCTAAGTGCTGATGTTGGTTTATGACCTTATAACAAGTGTGGATTCACGCTGGTCTCAAGCCTTTCCCAATATTGTTACAATACTACAAAAGAAAGAAATGTCTTTTAATGAGAATGTGAGTTAAAAGATCTGGAAAACAAATACAGTTCAGTGTATAACTATTTGTACATAAAGCACATAGTTGAAAAATGAAAACATGCCATTATGAACCCCCCATGGTCAACAATTTATGGCATATAAATAAGATATGTCTGCACTTACAAACATGAGAAAACACATTTAGTAATGTTTTTTTTAAACAAGATGGTATCATTGTATCTAGGGTACAATATAGTATCATAATTTCAATAATTTAATAACTGGTGCAACACAGCCAAGATACTCCAAGTACTCCCTCCACTGCTGCGATATTTCGGGAAGCAACAGACACACAACATGGAAGGCTGAATTTATTCTGTGTATTGTACCAGAAAAAGGATGCATTTAGAAGGACATGTTCACATACTAAAGACGAATCATGCATATTACTGAAAGAAATGTTACATGCTATTGAGTTATTACCGTAAAGAAAACTCATTGTTTATTAAGATAAACAGGGCGGGCCATTTATATGAATAAACCTTAATAAAATGGGAATGGTTGGTGATATTAACTTCCTGTTTGTGGCACATTAGTATATGTGAGGGGGGAAACATTTCAAGATGGGTGGTGACCATGGCGGCCATTTTGAAGTCGGCCATTTTGAATCCAACTTTTGTTTTTTCAATAGGAAGAGGGTCATGTGACACATCAAACTTATTGGGAATTTCACAAGAAAAACAATGATGTGCTTGGTTTTAACTTAACTTTATTCTTTCATGAGTTATTTACAAGTTTCTGACCACTTATAAAATGTTCAATGTGCTGCCCATTGTGTTGGAGTGTCAATGCAACCCTCTTCTCCAACTCTTCACACACTGATAGCAACACTGCAGGAGAAATGCTATCACAGGCTTCCAGTATCTGTAGTTTCAGGTACTGCACATCTCGTATCTTCACAGCATAGACAATTGCCTTCAGATGACCCCAACGATAAAAGTCTAAGGGGGTCAGATCGGGAGACCTTGGGGGCCATTCAACTGGCCCACGACAACCAATCCACTTTCTAGGAAACTGTACATCTGGGAAAGCACGGACCTGACAGCCATAATGTGGTGGTGCACCATCTTGTTGGAAAAACTCAGGGAACGTGCCTGCTTCAGTGCACAAAGAGGGAAACACATCATCATGTAGCAATTTCTCATATCCAGTGGCCTTGAGGTTTCCATTGATGAAGAATGGCCCCACTATCTTTGTACCCCATATACCAAACCATACCATCAATTTTTGTGTTCGAACAGTCTTGGAGGGATTTATCCAATGTGGGTTAGTGTCAGATCAATAGCGGTGGCTTTGTTTGTTAACTTCACCATTCACATAAAAGCTTGCCTCATCACTGAACAAAATCTTCTGCGTAAACTGAGGGTCCTGTTCCAATTTTTGTTTTGCCCATTCTGCAAATTCAGTCATCCTGGTTGAGATGCTGCAGTAGCTGGAGTTTGTAAGGGTGCCATTTGTGAGTAGCTAATATCCGCCGAAGGGATGTTCGACTAATCCACTCTCCAGTGACATGCGGCGAGTGCTACGCTGTGGGCTCTTGCTGAATGAAGCTAGGACAGCCACTGGTGTTTCTTCATTAGTGACAGATTTCATGCTTCCACATTTTGGCAAATCCAACACTGAACCAGTTTCACGAAGCTTAGCAAGCAGTTTGCTAACTGTAGCATGGGAGATGGATGGTCTCGTAGGGTGTCTTGCATTGAAATCTGCTGCAATGACCCGGTTACTGCGTTCACCAGACATCAACACAATTTCTATCCACTCCTCACCTGTTAACCTCGATGACATGTCAATGGTTGTAAACAAAGAGAAACTTGTAAATAACTAATGAAAGAATAAAGTTACGTAAAAATCTTGTGAAATTCCCAATAAGTTTGATGTGTCACATGACCCTCTTCCTATTGAAAAAACAAAAGTTGGATTCAAAATGGCCAACTTCAAAATGGCCGCCATGGTCACCACCCATCTTGAAAAGTTTCCCCCCTCACATATACTAATGTGCCACAAACAGGAAGTTAATATCACCAACCATTCCCATTTTATTAAGGTGTATCCATATAAATGGCCCACCCTGTAGATGATGTCATAGGGATATAGCTATAGATGAATTAATTGTTCATAGCAATAGGAAGATGTATCAAAGTTTGTGCAAAGTAAAACTGTGGTTGTCCATTAACCCCTTAAGGACTCATGACGTACCGGTACGTCATGAGTCCGCTCCCGATCTATAACGCGGGGCCACGGTGGGGACCCGTGGCTAATAGCATGGCACTGATCACAGTGCGGCGCGTTATTAACCCTTTTATACGCGGTGTTCAAAGTTTAACGGC